>NW_027466488.1:1932500-2610000 GCF_050575085.1 Anarhichas minor
TGAGCCGAGGGGGGGGGGGGGGTTGGGGGGACGCCAGGGATCAGCCAGCAGATGAGGTGCTGAGGTGTTTCATGTTCTACGCTAGTTTCTTCTGCAGCTTTTTCTGGAAGCACACAGGCAAGATGGAGAGCACAGCAAGTACACCGAGCACAGCCAGAGAGTTCCAGGACACGGCCTCGCCAGCTGTGGTCAGTTTGTACAGTGTTGTCCCCGCGTTGATCGCTACAAAGGATGGCGGGGCCACTCCTGTGAGTAAGCCAGGTTACAGGTGAGTCAACGACAACAAACAATACCAAAATATAGTACAGACAGTCAGAAGAAGGAGACAAGTCTTACCAAGAAAGGTACCGATGAAGAAAACCCCCAAAGGCACATTGATGACCGGTGAGGTGATGTTGATGAACCAGTTGGGAAGAAAGGGGGTTATCCTCAGGAAGATGATGTAATTGATTAAATGATCTCGATGTTTTTCAATCTGCCAGCAAAGAGTCATGAGCAGAATGTCAGTGAGTAACCTGATTACCAGCAGTTCCCACCTGAGGATTTTACAAGGATCAGTTGATATTAACAATATGAGCACTTTTGTCGTAATGGTTATTTCAGTAACAGTTATACCATTTTGCAATACCAGTATTTATTTTTGGTAAATCCAACTTCAGCGTTTCAGAATTCCACTTAAAGCTGAATTAACAGCATTCATGCAGTGTGAACAAACAGAAAACATAAAATTGCTCAAACAAATACACCTTCGATTCAAAGTACAAACTCAGTTATTAGGCTTTTACCTGCTGGGACCATTTGTGTGCTCTCTCTGTGAGGTATTTGTAGACAATGGGTCTGCCCACCAGATATGACAGCATATAGCAGAAGGAAGCACCAAGGCCAGAGCACTGCCAACAGAAAACACACACAGCAAGAAAACATTGGTTACTTCTAATCCACACGCACACACCTTGCCTAAAATCATTGTCACTCTAGAAATTGAACTGAAAAATAGTAATAGAGTGGCCACAACTGACTAAGGATAGAGGGGGCCGTATCTTTACAGTGTTGTCCGTACCAACGCCTGCCAGATTCAATTATGACTTCATTGAACTGGATATTAAAAATGGATATTTAAGAGGCATGACGCATTAATGTAAAAGAGAGCATGTTACTATTCCAGTGCACAGTTGCTCATCATACAAAATACAGCATTTGTTTTGAATCACACACTTGATACCGGCCTTCCTCACTCACCAAGCATACTAAGAACAGAGCCAAGGGGAACGGGTAAAGGTACCCAGACAAGATGCTGAGGAAGATGGATCCAGGGATTGCAAATGTCTGCAGGCTGACAAAAGCGTTAAGGTAACCCACTTTGCAAAAACAAGATCAATTAACAATAGTAACAGACAAATAATAATAATAAATACATCAAAAGCATATATTCCTCCGAGTCCTCTAGCCTGCTGGTCTTTCTGTAGAATATGTGATTTGATACGGTCAATGTTACGGGAGAAAGAAATGCACAAAAGGATAGAAAACAGTATTTTCCTGAAATGTTGAGCACGTCTCCAGCTAGTTCTACACCATACTATACTGTCAGTCCTGATGGAAAGGTCAACTGAACTGAAAATCTTTCTCTTAAAATGTGAGTTGCTTAAGAACTGACTGTCTGCACATCCCAGCCAACGATCCCATACATGTCTTTACATGAAACAAGACATGGCTGGGCGCCATGGTTCTATTGTTTGAGCAGATTCAGAGGCCTGACCCCAGTTATCAACAAGTTCACTAAATTGTTGTTCTCACTTCGATCCATACCTTCTTTAAAGACCTGAATTCCAGCAAGGCAGTTCTGAAGACACAGCCCAGTAGGAAGCTAGGCTAAGATGGGCAGGTAGATAGATATCCAAGGATACAAAACATATGTCGCAAAGTAGGCCACCAACACTTGGGAGTAGTACGTGTCTTTGTATTTGGACAACACGGTTCCCAAAGCTTTGGCATCATCCATGTCTTTAGGGATCTTGATTTTCTCCATTTCATCACTGGAAAAACAAACAAACAAAAAAAAAAACTTCAGTCATTACATATTTCTCACAAACATATTCGTTTGTTTTCATCACAGTACAATGCATACCAAAACTTGATTGCTCAAAATGCTTACGTCACCTCTGGATTTTGAGCATCATGTCAAAATGAGTAGCTCAGTTTGATCTTCTCTTGGCATAGAAATACTGCCGAAATCAGGCAACTCCTGCAAACTAAGGAAACGTCACCCGACCACGAGTGTTACCTTTACCTGCCTCAGCCTGTCTTCACTCGCTCGACTCACACTACTCCACACCTCGAGCGCAACAACAACATTATGTAGACCCGACACTGTGACTGGGCTCTTTGTTAGGTGACCTGTTAACTTCAGGATTTACCTAAATCATTTACTTTTTACTGGCATTACATTGGTACAACCATGAGCCTCAGGTCCTCAGAGTGAAGGACATGAGGTATTCTAACTCAAGGCTGACAACTAAAAAGGTGATTAAGCTTTTGCGACAGCTTTTTAAAAAAATCTACAGATAAATCAGTACAAATTTGTATGATATTTTCTGGCATGTGTCTATATTTTAGCCTTCATATTACCTGGTATTATCTTCTCCTGTAATGTCTCTAAGTACATGTGTTTGTTACTAATGTGTTACCCTGTGTAGTACTAAAGGGTGTTAAAACAGCCCCTACTTTTAATGACATGCATTGAGTACAAAACTATAAGCAAATCAGAAACTGTTACACTTCAACATTGTTTTTGAATTTAACTATTTATGACATCCTATTTAGTCTTCTATGTCTATCATTACCACTCAGTCAGCTAAGTTTAGTTTTAGTTAAAGTAATATATCCCCACTTGGGAAGCAGCAGCACGGAATACATTTTGGTAATCATGAGAGTCACAGCTTCATTACCACACTTACAAATCCACTGCACTATGAGCAAATCGTTTTGTGACTGCTCAAAAATGCATCTTAGATTTTAAGGGTAATGAACATGGCTCTGTGGATGATTACATTTGGTAACATGTGGGTGGGTGGGGGAGATAACTTACTCAGGAAGCTCTGGGAAGTTCCTGTAGACCAGGTACATGACTGAGGCCGCAAATGTGAAGATAGAAAGCAGAATCAGGAGAGACATGCGTGCAGAGCCGCCTTCAGTGTGCTGAGCCTCTGTTGGGGAAATAGAACTTATTTAACAAAGAAATCAAGAAGTTACTCTAAAAAAAACAGACAAACTAGCTACCAGGGAGCCCGGTGTAATCTGCTCATTAATTTTGCATCACTTGTTCAAGCCCCTACAGGGAAGTGAACTCCCCCCCCTTGAGACAGACTCCTGCTGTTTCTGAGCTGGTCTGTTAAATCATGCTCTCATTAAAGACTTCACGGAGAGGGACAACGGTAGCAACGGTTAAGTTCATGTGTCAGAAAGACGCGTCGTGTTAAAGGAAATTAGGGTGTTTAGTTGTTGTTTTTTAACCAACTACAGGACTCTGGATATGTAATTGAGAGATGAACGAGGGAAACTTAATACAGATCTTTGAAAACAAGACATTCGTATTCCTCCAGACTTTGGGTTTCAAAGAACAAGCGACAGTTGTGAAACTGATGAAATCAATTACAAGTCAAAGTAAAGAAAATGCTTATGTGGTGATTTATGTGGACGGACACAATAAGGAAATAATTGTTTTCATGTTATTAACACACAAATATGTTGCGTTTTGTTATTAGGACAATTTCGCATAATTTTGTAATAGTGTAATCTGATCAGCAACTAAGTACTTCCCTTTTGAAATCCTGGTTTCAGGGTTTGGGAAATGTTTTTTATTTGATTTATTTCTTATTACTTCACGACCTTCCGTCTGAAAAAAGGGTGTACACGTTCTGGTTTTCTGCAGGCGCACCTGGTGGAATGTAACTAATTTGCATAAGATTGTACTTCAGTACAGTTTTTAGGGACTTCTCCTTTAATAGAGTACTTCCTTTTCATGCAGCATAACACTTCTATTACACAACATTTCAGAGGGGCGAAATTGTACTTTTAACTCCACTATATTTATCGACAGCTGTAGTTACAAAACAAATTAGGATATTAAATACATAACATAGTTAATTTATCAAATGTGGTGCATTGTTATAGATTAAACTATGCAACAGTATAGAAAATGGTTCAAATTAGCTCCACCTCGAGCAACTACAACAGTAAAATGCTTCTTACACATTAATGCAGCAGACATAATAATAATAAGAATAATTATAACAGCAAATGTACAAAATAATTCATATTAGTATAACAATCAATGGGGCTACTTTTCAGCACAGAGTACATTTAGTTATGATTCTTTCAGTACATCTGACAAAACGTACTTTAACCTAAGTAACATTTTCTTCACAGTGATGTATTGTTACCGAGTAACGTAAAGACGAGACCACGGCTCGTTGGACGGTCTTTGTTAATTAAACAGCTAACGTTAGCCTAGCTCACAAAAATAGATTTTACCCTCGTTTTAATATTCGTGACAACTTAATCACATTCAGCCCCGTACTAAGGCTCATCAACATGGCTTGGTGTGTAGGTTAGCTAACGGGACAGCGTTATAATCTTCATTAACTAGCTTTATAGCGTTAGCCACCGGAGTCGTAGTCGGCTAGTTTTCGGCCAACGTTAGCTTTACGTTAGCTCCGGTTCTGCAATCCGCTTGACCGCAAAGCAGAAATGATGTCGCAAAGTCGTTATATTGCTCAATATATGTATATGCACGTTGGAAGGATTTCCTTTCCTCCGCTTTTGCTCTACATTCATGTTAACAGTTAGCCACCACAGAACCGGAACCAGGACCCACCTTTCAGTGCTTCTGAGGAACCAGCATTCGCCTTCACCTCCTCTTGTGTCGAGGACAAACCGTCGTTCTCTCGTCTTTCCTTCCGCTTTTTGGCCATTTTTCACTTGGATAGCGTTGAGGTCTGCTCGGGTACCGACGTGTGTAACGGCAACAGCCGGTCGGGTGGAGTAACACCGGTGAGGTGACAGCCCAATGACACGTGACACAGGCTGACCTTTCACCTTCACGTCTCAGCACAAAACCCTGTAGTATCCACGACAGCGCCCCCAGCGGTGTCTCCGTTATTAACCTTTAAACAGTGACACGTGGTGTGTAATGCGGCGACTGTGTAAGTCGGTGCATTGCATTTCATATAAAGTAGTGAGTGAAATGTTTAAAATGTTTTACATATCTAATGAACAGAATACCTTTTATTCAGCTTCATTAATCTCACAGCTTCAGTTACTAACTTACTTGGTCTAGTAAAATAATTTTGAAGGACAAAACTAAATTCGACCCTTAATTGGCAAGTGTCAAGTTTTTTGGAAATGTATAACCTTATTAAACTCAGTGGGCCACAGGGCAAAAATGAGCAGGCAGGTCTCTATTAACCAGTGTTCCTCCAATTCTTTATGCAATGCGTGATCAACCACAATTACTTTAGAAATACACAGAATATAAGAACACAAGTTAAATAATGGGTCTTAAAACTATACTTTTACCCAAAACAGGGCCCAGAGTTTAGGGAATAAAGATCATCTTAAACAGCATGTCAGCGGTTGTTTTAGTGGAGCATAAACCCCAATTTCCGTTCTTCTATTCATGTGTCTCAGTAAACTGACTAAGTCGCAATAAAGGGCCCAGAGCATGTAAATGAATTCTGCTATGGTTTACCATAACTTTTACACCTGTGCTTTTCCTAGAGACATGCCAGTGTTTTCTTTGACAGTAAAGGCCTATTCAGCATCGATTATGGGCTCCGTAAAACTGCAGTGCCGTCATATCCTCTGTCCAGTGCCCGTTATGTCTTTCTACATGTTGCTGGACAACTCACCGGGCTGCTCGTCTCGGACGCGACGGAAACTTTAGAATCAAGCCGTCACTGTGATCCTTTGATTATATCTTTGCTTCAGAGTCGCTACGTGGAACCAGGCTTGTGTTTACAAAAAGTCATCTGAAAATATTAACCACTTACTTATAAAGTAGGAAAATACATACGCCTGTATAAGGAAACACGCGGGTCATGGAATCCCTCAGCATTTTTTTTTTTTTTTTTAATATGTTGTTGTATATATAGATGGTTCATCCATACACCAACCAAAAGCTTGAGACCTTCACGATAAGTCCAATTGTACACGCTTCAATGATGTATTCAATTGTACTTTCAGTGCTCACAAACATGTCCTGTAGCCACACTGAACACCAAGAGCATCCTCTCCTTTTCCTGAAATCAATAGTTTCCGAGTTGCTCACTGATCCACTCTGTAACCAGATGCTTGACAACCAGCCGTTACAGAAGTCGCTTGCAAAGTAACAAAGTTACAGCTGTTTATCACTTTAAATAGTCTTCAATTAAAAAAATTTGCAGTCTGATACAGAAGGCTAGGATACCTGAACAATATGAAAGTGCTAGTCATTAATTTACAGAGATCAGGCATCACATAGTGCTATGAAGTATCCAATATGCTACATATGAATACAGCTGTTAACACCTTACAAATGCCTCTGGTGGTTTTTCAAGGCTACTTGAAAAATCAATAACCTTGGCTTGTATGTACATAAACATGAGCGTTTGTTTATGCAGAAAATAATGTAGATATCACCACTACCAGAGGTATAATCTTATTACGGCCATTTGGCCACAACAGTGATAATGAAATATTTAGTCCCATCATCAATTTCTAACTGTCAATCCCCCAAATTTGTTTAAGTGGGAAAAAAAACAAAAGAGTTGCCGCCATGGTATCCCCACCACATTGGGCTCCAGAAGACAACGTTGTTCAGAGCTTCTTCTCCTGCATCGTGCTCAAGTTCTTGGTTTGTTTTCCCCAGCCATTGGTTGCATTTTAGTTGCTTTCCCACATCTTCCGGTGCTATTTCCCCCGTTTGACAGATTGAAGAATGACTGAGAAGAACCAGTTCCGGAACCACTACTTAAGGGAACAACACAAGCTTTTTTTCACTTCACTACAATCAGTCACAGAGTAATAAAAAGTAGAACGGATGACTCAATTCATTCCTGGAGCAGTGCCTCCAAAGTTGAAAGTAGATGGCACCACTGGCGCTGTGAACTTGTACCCGCCGTGTTTCTCGATCATCTTGGATTCTGCAATAAGATAACAAGCAACAGTGCTTAAAAACCACAGATGTGACCTCACGGGAAGTCTTGTTTACTGCTCATGTACACAGCTGGTGCTAGACCACCCCTAAAAGTTGGCCATTTTCAACCGGTCAGACGGCCCGAGAAAGACGACATGTCGCCACGTGTATAAGGCTTTTAAATCTCTTCCCTGTCCACAGAACACAGGAACAGCATTTGGAGACAAGACTAGGTGCCACACAGTGTGATCCAACGCGTTTTGGGGCATTTTATGACTTTATTATTCGTCAGACAGATAACAGGAATGAGGAGAGAGATATTGGGAACAACACACTCAAACACTGGACACTGCGGTTCTTCGACAGCTCCTACACTTTAGGCCACAAGCGTTAACAAAAGCCATGCAGGCAGAACGATCCACAGTGTATTGGCATTTTACAATTGAACTTGGATTTTAACAAACATTTAATTATGATTCTATTTCTTAAATAATCATCCCAGATTCATATCTTAGTGCCCATAAAAAAGGCACAAAGGTGGCTGATTGCAACATGCTGGACTGTATAGTGTAATTGGATAAAGGCTATGAATACTATAGTTATTTTACTCCAGGTCAATGTTTCGATGAAATTGCATTTATAAGAACATTTAAAATAAAATAAAAAATAAAAAAAAGCAACAGAACTCAATAAAAAAAAAAAAGCAGGAAATAGTAGTAGCATGTAAAAAACAATTTGCTTTATTGTCAGACTGAAGTGCCGCATCAGAGTTTAATTGGAAATTTGGATTGCAGTCTCAGCAGACGCTCACCATGTGCTGCCCGTCTCTGGTCTGCAAGTGTGCCAATGTCCTGAAGGTGTTTGCCCTGATCCTCGTCAAGGGTCTGTGTTAGTGCCTGGTACCATGCTGGGTCACGGCTCTGGATATCTGCATCACAGTAAAGTACGATTAGTGATCCATACTTGTTTCACAAAGCTATTTAAATCTCTTTTTGCTCATCACAAGCTTTCACATCAGCAGGCCGTCCTCTTACTCTGTAGTATGGCTTTGAAGATCTGATACTCGTCCACTAGGTTGTCTTCATCATCTACAGCTGTAGTGTAGCCCTCGAGTGCCGTCTCCTCAGCATCATCCTCCTCCCAGTCCTCGTCGTCTCCGTCCTCTCCCGCCTGCTTTGCCAGCATCTCCAGGTACTCCTGGCCTTCCTCATCAATGTCGTCCTCGTCACTGCCCAGCTCGGCTGCAGTCATTCAGAGTCAAGGGAACACGTTAATACACTCGCCTTGCAGAGGAATACTGAACTTGGCTGATGCAACACTGAATATATCAACACTATTAACCTACCGTTGTTTTCGTCGTCGTCCTCCCCATCTTCATCGTCATCATCTTCGTCATTCTCGTGCTCCGCTCGACAGGCATACGCCCTCTTGAGGCCATTGAACAGAAGGATGGCTGCTGGGAGAAGCTGGATGGCCACCTGGTTGACAGCCAGAGGCCTCTGCTCGAGGTCAATGAGCGCACAAATTCCAAGTATGCACATCTTCCTGTCATGAAGGCTGAGGGGAGCAAGGGGAACACAAAACCTTTTGTTAACAGTTGTGAAATTTCTGTTACTAGCCGACTGAACAAAAGAGCCCGAGAGACCAGCATTTAACATCTTCAAAAGATTAACGGTAAAACAAAGTTACAGTAGTTGCAGCCATAGTTCATACATTTGAAAAGTATGACATTGAATATGATTAATAGCAGGCTCAAGACATGTATTGGCAGATTTAGAAACTCTTTTAACAGTCAGGACTGAGTGTACTCGAGTGCTTATTTACACTGTTGAAATACTCATGAAACTCTTACCCAAGGAAGCAGTCCACATCTTTGAGCCACTGGGTTATGAAGTGGTTAGTGATAGGCTCCGTGTTGTTTGGAAAGCGTAGGTTCTCCAGAGTGTTGAGGAGAAGAGGGGGGCTGTAGTAAAGTGCGGCGATAGCCACCTGCAGGCACATAGTCCTCAGCTCGCTGGTCTTCACCTCCCGCGTCAAACGCTCCAACGCAGCAGCCACAAACAACGGCACGACCTGAAACAACAGACCGTTGAGCTCTATTGAAGATAAACTTGCTATTACTTTACTTTTCTGGTTGTAGCTTTACAGTTAACTAGTTTGAGGTGTAAACTTGTTAAGATACTGACCTGGTCAATGCCTCGACCTTTGCACTGCAGAATGATCACCTCCAGTAGCTTGGCTGCATGGCACTCTGGGTCCTCGCCAGGATCACCTGTCAGCACCTGAGTGAAGTGACAGACTCAGGTGGACCTCCTAATACACCAACCACCTCAAATAATTAGCTGGAAACACAGTTCTGCATCATTGTACCTTCTTGCACATGCTATAGATGATCTCCAGGTATTTGGTGTCAGATAGGAGAGTATCTGTGTCCACTGTGACATAGTTGTGAAGAAGCGGCATCATATCTGAAACAGAAACATTTTCCCACAGCTGAGTTTACAGCTAAATTATATTATTGAAGATTGGCCGTTACAGAGTATGGATCCGGTACTAATGATCCTTTTTATTTTACAACTTAAAATCTGGTTCTTAGCCAACCACACACACACCTGTGAAGTAGTCAAATCCATCTTGCTGGAAGACTTCATACACCAGTGGAAGGAGCTGCCACATCTGTGCCGACACCTGCTGGCAGGTCAGGCTGTGAGCCAAGGACAAGATCTCCTCGTAGAACTCTGGGAAAAGAAAAGGTCAAGACAAGTGAGTCACTGTAGGTAAATATAGTCTGTTTATCAATAGTCTCAAAGGCCGACAGACAGTTGTAGTGCAACATGCTGGTGGAATGTGGATGGACCTGCTTACCCAGTACATGTTGCTGCAAGACAGTGCCGATCACCTGCAGACAGATGCCCTCCAGCTGCTGGGTGATCTGAAACAGCACGAGGGTTAAAGGCAATGAGGACTTAAATCAACAGAACATAGAAGATAAAGCTGCCTTCATCAAATACAGAACAGCATGTTCCCTGTACTACAAACACACGGAGCATCCCGTTGCAGCCATCGAGCTCGAGTTAAAAATAAAAGAGCGATGGGAGAGGAGATTTGCTCTTAGTGTCTAATGAGAGATGAGGGAAAAAAAAAAATTGTACTTCCAGGATTTCCCTTTTATTATTAAAATGGAAACAGCTACAAAAAGTACAATAATCACATCTAACAAATTACTGCAATATCCCAGAAAAACGAACTTGCTCATTTGTAGGCTTATAAACAAATAATAAATAAACAGACATGTAGCCTGTTCCAACATAATAGAAAAGACCTGGCTTTGCTGATACTGTCTATCGATCTCCTCCGCAGCATTTCAGCATCTGAGACAGTGCAGCGCATGCACACAGAGCTTCTCCGTCTGAAAATAACTCATAATTAATGTTGATGCATACACAGTATGCTGCCGACTTCAAACGGTAAAAAAACCGTTTTAAAGCATATTTTAACCAAATGTTTGTAATGCAACATTATAAAACTGAATGTTGATTCAATAACAACCAACCAGCCATACTACATTTTGAGTCAAATCAATTAGAAGCAACGAGGATAGGCACCTCGTCTCCATTAATGTTTTTCATGTACCTGGTGTTTCAATCCTGTAATGTCCAATTCATTGGTCAAATAAAAGTGATTCCAATTCTTTGTAGTGAAGTGACATGCATTGACGTATCACTGAAAACTAAACTGTTGAACCATCAAGGAGTTAATTATCCTCAGTGTAAAGTAATGCTTGGTCAAATCCAATGGCTTCGAGCACAAGCACTCCTGTGTTTAATCAGACATGGTGGCGATATATCTAGCGTCTGCCTCAGCGTCTGAGTCACTTTGAACACAGTGAGAACAGAGCGTGTTCCCAGGAGTTGGTGGGTGGCTGAAGTGTGTTGGCAGGAACTCTACAGCAGACCAGAGCTGCTTCTGCAGAGGAAGTGGCACCGAGATAAGTGATCGGCCCGAAGACTGTGCGTGTGTGTGGGCAGCACGCTTAGTGCTATATGCTGCTTACCTCTTTGTGGTCCTCCACCACACTTAGCAATGTGTCAATGGTGTTGAGGATGCCCATGGCCGTCACCGCCTTGTCATCTCCTCCCTCCTCATCAGGGCCTGTCTGAATCACCTGGTTGAACGTCATAGCCTGACAAAGAGCAAACACAGAGACTATTATGATTGTGTCCACAGTCGCTTTCTGAGAGGGGAACATCTGCAATCAGTGCATTCACATGACAAAAATAACTTCTAAAATGAGGAAGAGCTGCTGTGCAACTGACTGCACAAGTTTTAACAAACTTCTGGTGGCTCAAGAGAAGATAAGCAAACATGCTCTCTGGCATTTTGTCGAGACAATTACATTCCTGGTACCTTAACGTGGATATGTAGTTGCCATTATAGTCCGGCACATTACAGTTTTAGAGAAAACCAGACCATTGTCTCTTTTTGGATTAGTCAGTGGGCGAGTATTATCTTGGTTGCCTGTACTTCATCTGCAGTATAGATCATTTTCAACATTTGTTTTTCTCCTAGGATAGTTATCATACATTACAGCCATGGGGGAAGTTTATCAAGGCACCGAGTGATGGCGTTATGTGAAATGACAACATTAACATGTTGCGTCTTTTACCGCTTTGCACTTACCAAGTGCTGTGTCATCTCCACTGCAATTGGAGTCACCTCCTCGCTGTATTCACAAATCATCTTCTGTATGACATTGGTGAGGTCATCGTTTTCCGTTTCCCTGACGATGTGCAGGAGTGCCTGCATCACTGGCCGGATGAAGGGGGTGATGTATTCTTTGGCTGAAGAATAAAAAACACACGAGTTAATTCAGACACTCAAAGAAAACTACAAACTTACACAAACTTCATAGAAGAACGATTGTGTATGAAATGCCGTCAGTAGAACACCAGCGGCATGACTTGCTCACCTTTCTCCTGGTTGCTGATGAGAACCTGCAGGGCAATAGCAGCCTCCACCTTAACCGGCATCTCGTTGTCATTGATTAGACAGAGGCGGGTGAGCTCAAGAGCGGTCTGCAGGTTCTGGTCACTTTTGAACTTCACCTCACAGAAGTAATGCAGCACCCAGCAGGCCTGTGTGAAAACGGAGGTTAAGGAAAAACAAAGCACTGAGACAATAAAACAAGTTTGTGTCAATTCAAAGCCACTTTATTCCATCATGCCAAGTCTTAGGTCTGCCTGTTTGGGCATGATCACTTACTCTGGCTCTCATGTAGCCCAGTTCACTGCGGAACAGGGGGAAGACGTGATTCTGCAGCATGAACTCCATCTGGTCCTTATAAATCTTTTTCTGTGGAGAGAAAGAAATAAAAACTGTCAAGTTTCACAAGGCAGTTTAACACATCAAGTATCCGGTATGTTTAACTTTTCTAACTTTAACACAAAAAAAACATCCACAACTTTGTTGGATACGTTCTAGAAACGGTTCAGATTAGGGATGGGAATCGAGAATCTGTTCCTGGTCAGAGCGTTAACATGCGTCATGTTTCAGTTTGTTTGGGCGTGGAGCATGGATGCATTGACTGGCACCATGACACAGAGGATACTTAGCAGCGCGAACAAACCTTTGGGGACACGCCCTGTTTTTCCCTGATAATGAATGCTACATTATCAACAACAAACCTGAGTTGAAATTGGCAGAAGAAGAGCTAGTTAACATTGCCGTTACCCGTCCTGCTCGGCCAAATAACAGAGCTAAGGTTAACGAAGTTTGCATGAGTCACATTATGGTCGTGTAAAATGTTATTGGCGAGAAACTTTAATAAATCAGTTTAAAAGGGGTGTTTTCAGAGCGATATAAAATAGATATTAGAGAGGGACTTTTGACCTGTTGAACATACTAACTCTAGGTGAAAATCTATCTCTTGCCCCTGTTAGATCATAATTTCCAGCTGAATGCTCATGAGGGCTGTCCTGTCATGGTAAAAACAAACAGCAAGGTGCGGTGAAAACGTTTCAGATGTTCAAAACCTGTTCTGTTCTGAAAGGAAACAAAGGTTTTATAATCTCTGTGTAGAAAAGTCAAAGAGGTGGTGCTATCAAGCTGGCTGAGAGGCATTTACCTTCAGAAGGATTTCAGCCAAAGAGCCAATCATGTGGAGGGCACCATCCTTTTTCCTGGGGTCAGAGGCGGGATCAGTGAGAATCTGGTAGCAGAAGCCCATTGTCTTTTGTAGCACCTAAACACAGCAAGAGCATACCGGATTAGGCCTCAATAAATATGAATTGTAGGGACAGTACTTCGAACTGAATTAACCAAAAAAAACAAACATTCAACTTGCCTCTTTCCTCTTGTTGCAGGCAGTGAAGAGGAGTGTCTGGGCTGCTGTTGTTGGAGAGATGAAGTCCTCAAATACATCTAAGGGAGACAGCAGAGATTGGATAAATGATTGGCCATCACGAGTACACAATAATACTTTTTAAGTTAATGGCAGGCATCAACTTTCTCTGCTTACCAAACTTCATGCGGATGTACTCGTACGGATCCTCTTGCCACAGTTCCTCATCACTGTCTGTGTAACACATGAGGGGGAAGACCACATCCTGAATGATGCCCTGAAAAACACAATAAAGAGTCACAATCAGGGAGTGATGTTGGCTGAAACGGTACATATTGGCAGCGCTTTAGCTTCATGCTTCTACTGGCGACAACTAGACCATCAAAAGATAGTTTCACAGTGCTGTTACTGCACAGCTACCATCTAAGAGTTGTCATTTTAAGGATATTTAGACATGTTCTATGCGTACCTGGATGTGTGGTTTGAGGTTTCTCCACGTCAGAGCATGTGCTATGCCCTGGTTGATGTAGTTGAGTGTCTGTTGGAGTACTCTGGGAGCCACATATTGCTTTTCCTTGAACTGGTATAAGACTTTCAGCAGCACCTAGTAGACAGATGTACAAAGAAATTCCTTACACACTTGTGAGGTGCACTTCAAAAGACACACTGTTCAGTCCGACTGGAGAGCTGCTGCTTACATTACGTCCTCTGAAATCCTTACCTGTTGAGCAGGAACTGCATATTCCTTGAGGAAAAGTTCAGCAAACTCTGCATACTCTTTTGTTGTGTTGCCTGGGCTTCCATACCTGGACAGATAGTTTAATATAGCAAACGTTGTTAAACAGGTTTGTACGTTTTACAAAAAAATTAAAAAAGGTAAGAGAAAAGTGTATGGATTTTTACCTCTCAAACAGACGAGCCATGATGTGAAGGGCCCACTTCTTACACTTCCACCACGGCAGCTCGGGTCGCTCATCTTCATCTACCTGCATCGTCTCCTGCACAAACCAAAAACAGCGTTGGCAGTCAGCTTGTGGATAACTCAAATGTTTACATTTTGGACAAACAAATCATTTGTAAGGAGTAATTCGCAATATTGGTGCAGTATGAATGACTTGTGTCTCCTTACCGGAGGCACATCTCTATCCACTACTGTCTTCAAGATCTCCATCCACTCCGTCAGGTTCTGCCTGTTGATGAGTTCCAGAGGGAGGTTGTACTGTGGAAATGAACAAGTCCGTTTTTAAGGATACATCTTTCTACACCAAATATTGAGTTATGTTCACACCAAAAGGGGTCACAGATTTAAGACTAAAATACTTATTTTATTAAAAGAAGTTGTGCTTTTCAAAACAGAGATTGCGCAATACTGCTGTAAATAAGATCTGCCGTTACGCCGACTTTGCTTTTCCCCATTGAACCAAACAACGGCGGCGTAATGCCTGCCCAGTGTGTGATTTCAGACAGCATGCCCACACCACAGGAGCAAAAGAGGCCCGATGTTCAACATGACAGTGTCAACGTCTACTGTAAGGTATAACATGACTGTGACTGCACCTTTACCGTCCACGTTATAGCGGCTACTGGTTGAGCAAAACTATTGAAAGGCTTTTAAAAACAAATCTTTATGAAGAAAAAGACAAACAAGTTTTTATTCTTCTTCTTAACACCCCCCCCCCCCCCCTAAGAGAAGATGCCATGAGCGGTGACATTACCTGGAAGAGGGCATAGAGGATCTTGAAGATCTGTTTTTGTATGAGGACAGAGTCACTGGAGTGGTCGGGGAGCAGCTGGATAAAGCGTTCTTTCAGCATGGGCATGAAGATGTGCATGGCAGCCACGAGAGGTTGACGCTCTTCTGGTTTCTTATATCTATTTCACAATAGCACAATGTTAACCCCCCCATGTCATGTGCTACAATACAAAATAACGTTTAGATTGAGAACCCTGACTTACTCGTAGTTTTTGACGAGCTGGTAAAGGCAGAGCAAGATGCCCAGCCATCCTGCACTGTTGTCCGACTGCAGGTAGAAGCCAATCTTGTCCACGATGGTCGTCCACTTGCCAGGGTAGTCATGCTTGATCATGTGGTGGATACATGTCGTCAACTGGACTCTGACGAGTTCAAAAAAAATACATGTTTTGATTGATTAATTTAGACAAACGGATGAAAAACAAAATCTCCTGAGCTCCTCTCACTCTACTCAACCTGCAGGGTGTAAGTGTGGTTACCTGATGCGCTCGGGGGAGTGGATGATGGCCTCCACTATGTTGTCTCGAATGAACAGCCGGTCCTCATCTGGGATGTTGTTGACAGCAGGAGTCTCTGTGACTGAAGCGTCGCCGTCACTCCAGTGCTGGGTTATCATGTTCTTCAGGTAAATCACACCTAGACAGAGAGAACACCACAAGGGTCAGCCCTTTAACAGTACAAAAAAATAAAATATAGACTACGGACCGCTACGACTATTTTACGCTTCGGCGACTGTGAGTGTGCACTTTCTTAGCTTATCTGTCTCAGTTTAGCTAGCAGGCTAACTCCGCGGCACTTCAGAGAGAAAAGTGACGCTGGTTCAAGTACAGGATGTGGATTGGAGATGAAGACCCGTTGAAGCCCAGCTCAGGGCTGTTCGGCAGACGGTCGGCCAGCAGGGATATCCATGTAGACCTGCCTGCTCCGTTTACAGAGTTTCCTCGGCTGGGTGAGACAGTCCGTTACATTATTTTGAAAGTGCGTTGCTCACTGGCAGCGGTGGAGGAAGTCTTCGGCAGACTACGTTGATGCAGCGTGTGGGAGAAATATAGATAAACAAAAGCAAGACAAGCTAACAAATGCTACACAGAAGTGGATACAAACTGCAGCCGATTAGTATTGTGGAAGATGTCGGTCTGAGGAACGTTCTCAAGGTGTGTTCGCGTCTGGTGTGAACGCAGCTTTAGGATCGCAACGAATGCCGGCACGTATGAGCCTCCCTCAAGACGCACCATCACAAGAAGAATACGCGAGTTGTATTAAAGGAGAGGACGACTAAAGCGACGGCGTTACAACGTGCAGCAGCTGTTGCCCTCACTGGAGACTACTGGACATCGCTGGGTAACCATCATCACCTCGGAGTTACGGCATCATATTGATAAACAGTAGAGCTGCATTCACATGCTCTGACTGTCATGAAGACACATTTAGCTGAAACATTTTATTCCTGTTGCACAGCAGTGGAACGTTTCACAGTCAGCACACTGAGCACAGATAGTGAAGAGATAGAACTGCTACTGTGTAAAGGGAATACTGCTGTTAGAAAGCACTGTTTAAAGTGTTTGCAAACCAAATGTTATTGCACTTTTGTTCATATAGCAGTACTTTTAAAATAAAAGTGAGCAATACACTACTTTTGAATTCATTATTGAACTTTGCCATAACAATGCGATTAATCGCAAAAAATCCATGCGATTAAATATTTTAAATCGTTGCAACTTATTGTATACACCAGTGCAAGTGATTGATAGTCCGATGTAAAGCAGCTGCAGATAAGGTTGAACACCATGTATGGAATTTTAAAAACCATACATGGTGCACAACCTCATGCGACTCCCAAATGTTAACCAATCATATTGACTGCATTTACATCAAATAAATTCTTCCATCTGTAGTTCTGAATGTGGCACCAGGCTGGGAGTCGGGTTCACTTCCACAATGTGGGCCCCGCTGTGAGTCCTGTGGCTCGCAGGGAGCGGCGTCTGAGGCGAACGTCAGACTGCTGACACAAACGTCTACACCGCTAGCGAGGCAATCATAATCCAGCCTATCAATGCTGACAGAGCACAAACCCCCTCCCCTTATGACCACCAGACTACACTATCACCCAGCACTGCAAAGCCACGAGGAATCAGTTGCGTAAATTAGAGTCATGGACAGGAGGAAAATGACTAGCTGAATGAAACTGCTGAGAGGCCAACATATGGTAGAAAAGGACAAACTAAACCAAAAATAAAATGGCCATATAAATGTGGTGAAATACCGACTTCAGCTATAACAGTGGTGCTTATTAAACTCAGCTATTCTGATTAGCCACTCTCTAATATAACATCTGAACAATTTGTTTTTTTAACTATTAACTATTTTAAATGACCTTAAAATCAAAAACAAAAACAAAACACATTTGGCAGCAAAAACCTCAGAAGCAGAGATCTCAAAAACGCCCCATGTACCGGACATGCTGCCAGTATGGATTCAAAAACAACTCAAACCCACATTCAATGATGCTGCCCGTTATAAAACCACTTTGATGAAAGCATTTGATCATCTATTCACTGAAGATATGTAGTAAGCGCCAATCAAATGAAATGATCGTAGCAGAGTGACAGCACTTTTTTAATGTTGGCCTGCTTTCCAACATCAAGCCAGACAGGAGCTACACGCACAACAATCCGACGGACTTGTGTATCGACTAAGTGCCAAAACAATAAGTTAAGATAATGTAGCCCTAAACGGACATGATTCAAACATGTTTTTAAAATGTCGTCATCTCAGAATAACGATATAATCAATTTGTCGTCAACAAAGGGTCGTTTCCTCTTATTACTTAAAATGTTTCTCAGAGATCAGAGTACAATGCCAGCATGCATCTCCATGGTCCAATCAGCTGACACTCAAGTTGTACCTCACCCATATACCGACACTCATAGTAAATGCCTTAAATCGACCCAGATCCAGCTGACCATAAACTGTAAAGAAGACTGCATATAAATACTATGTACAGTCTAAGGAGCTGACAGCTAGCGACGGACTTGGTGACGTTAGAAGGATACTTGTGTGACTTCGTCCGTTCAAAATAAGGTGTTAACAAGGATACATACAGAATACATGTGGAAGTAATATTAAATGGATTATATTCACAAGCGGTATAAAACATTTTACCTGTACACCTTAAAAATTAATTTAAAAAACACCACAAAAGTATGAGGGAAATGTCATTATTCATGATTTTTGGCTGCTGGAAAACAACAATTTAATGAAAATGTAATTAAATGAATTATTCTGGATAATGACACAAGAAATCTCTCACTACATAGACACTAGAATTATTATCAATTTAGAGATTTCAACATTTCTACCATGAAATAGCTACATTTCTTTTCAGATGTGAAGTCATTGCTGTATGTAGTGAGAGATGTCCTGAAGTCAAAAATCAACCATTGTCAGAAATAATGGAGCAATGCGTCTTTATAGTGTTCAGAAATTAAGCCATTTCACAGCAGAAATGTGTCAATTTTACGATGGAAAATCTCATAATTGAGAGTCAAATTCTTGATTTCGTGTTTGCATGTCGTCAGAGACGTCTTCAACTCAAATTATCGGTCATCGCCAGGAATTCTTCTTTATTTTCCAGCAACACAAACATCAAAGACAATAACCTCACAACTTTGTGGTATTTTCTTTATAATGCATAAAGGGATACAGGCAAAAAAAATGTATACTTCTTTTGAATATAATAATGAATATATATAAGCCAGTTTGTACCTACCCTTGTTACCACCTTATTTTGAAAACCAGACGTAGTCACAAAGGAATCCTTCAAGGAACCTCGAGCTATTCTTGGTATCCCTCCGCTAACTTGGAGCGAGTCCATACCGAGTCCATACCGTCAGCTTGAATTAATTTACCGTCAGCTAATTTGATTCAGAACAGCATCAGTGCAGTCTGAGGAGCTACTCCTCCTCTATTCTGCTTTAAACACCGTCAAGACATTTTTCCTACAGATGGAAAAGTAATTCATTGCACCATAGCACAGGTCTTTATCGGCTTAATTTGCTGCTACAGCTACGAATACTTGAGGTGGACACACAACGATTCAGATGCTATCCGTGTACTTTCTGCAACAACTTTGGTCATGAATTTCACTTTGAACACATATGTTTCCCTCCCTTGACACCTTCCTCACAGAGCAGCATTTAACTGAAGCAAAACAAGCTATATTTAACAAATTCCACATGTCCACTGCTCTTCAGCGAGGCACTTTAGCCACACAAGAACACAAGTGGGAGTCATGCAACACGGCTAAATGATCTTTTCAGAAACTATTATATAAGTGACCTGTTTACCTTGGGATCGTGGAGAATATCTAGTCTATTTCTCACGTAACGCAATCGGACAAAATTGGAGTCCGATACAAAGTGGTAGATCACACAGTGCCGAAACGTCAACCCACATAACAGCAACACTGACAATAGAAAAGGACAACTTAATTTCCTCAGCAAGTGTTATTTTGCACGCTTTATAGTTTGGAGCATTGACGACAAGGTGAAGTATTCATCCAGCTTCACGAATAATTATTTCTACGTCTTAAAATCTATCTCAATCTAATTCTGGATTTTTATTTGGAGATTTAATCTGTCGCAATTGCAAAGTCCTAGCATATGAAGGTCATTAATTAACATTCAACCCTCTGATAAATGTCTTGAAATGTCATTAGCAAACCAGTGTAATTGCTTTTAGACAGTTTTGGAGAATAGCTTTTAATTAATTAGGTTGTTTTCCCTGTAAGATGTGTTTTTAACAGGTCACATCTGGCAGCACCTTAACCCTCCGTTTGTGTTTTCAATCTCCATCTCAGCTTTAAGTCAAGTCAGTTGACTGTAAAGAAGTAATGGTCCCACTCCTTAAGCTACCAGAAGATAGCAGGGACTAAATCCCTATTTTTAGTGATTATTTTAAACTGCAACATTGAAGACTTTCATTTAAATAAATGTCTTTTAAGTCACGGTGGCTCGCTGAAGGAGGCAACACAGTGCTGCCAAATCAAAGCGCAAGTTTGTTGTTTTCACTCAAATAGAAACTCTAAATCAATGAGCACTGTAACACTTAAGATGAATAAGATATGCAGAGGGGATTTTATGTTCCATCTAGTTTTATATAAAGATCATCTTTCACAGACTGCAGGACTGTTTTCTCAAGCCACGGTCTAGACTCACCTGCTTGTCTGACAGGCAAATCCAGCTGATCAGACATGGTGACACGCAGCAGTGTGGACACAAAGTTGACCTGGGTGTGACCCTGAAAATCAGAAATGAAAACAGCTGAATGTAAAGCAGTCAGAGAACACTGAAAAGATTAAGAATCACATTGTTCATACAGTGTTGTGTAGAGTAGGTTTCGTATGAACCCTACTTGGAGTTATTAAGCCAGGAGGTTGTATTTTAGACAAGTTCAGCACACATTATGTTTAGCTTACAGGTGTCGCACAATCACTATTGCTTAATATTTTGAAATTGATGAATAATGTTTTGCCTTGTTGCATTTTTACATTATTTTAAAAATAAGGTTGACAGCCCATATAGTCCTGGGCTATTGCCTCCTTACAGAACTAAAGCTGCTATTGGTTGGTTCCTGTGAAGATGTAAAGGTGATAAATATGAGATGACCAACTGATTTCACAATGCAGCTCAAGTCTTTCAACATATTTTTTAAAGATAATTAAATGTATCTCAACATGTTGTCGAGCCTTATTCAATTTTTATCTGGCCACTTTCCACGAAAAAACTAAGTCGGAGTTATGACTAAGCAAAGCGCTGTATTTAGAAAACATGCACTCCGACAGATTTACTCCATCCTCCTCCAGTAGACATGACTTTTTGTTCTGTACACAACTCCAATAACTCCAGCCAGCTGTGTAGGAATACTCTCCAAGCTACGCCATTCAAGTGAGCCATTACTATCAATGCATGTGTGGGTGTAACAAAAAACCAGCCCAAGACAAATGCCACTGCCAAAAATAAACATGGAGGAAGAAGAAAAACACACTCCACACATGTGCTATGCCGGGATTATTATCACTTGAATATGAAACATGAAATAGGTCTTCGGTTGTGATAAATGTCACACAGTGACTAGCACAGATAGAGAGAGTGGAGCTGTGGTACTGAGATTTGTAAGTAGTCTCTCAAAATCTGGCTTCAAAACAAACAATTCAAAGACTGCATGTACTTATGATCAATACAGGTGATAAAAACAATCTGTGAGCATCATGACATGAAGGCTCTAAGTTCATATATTTAGGACGTCCATACTAACTGATAGACATTTATGGGAAATTTGCAAACTATTAATTTCTGCTTTATTATACATAACGTTATGTGTCAAACAAGAGAGGACTCCATAGTTTAAGTTGTAGTCAAAGTTACCAAGTCCAGTCTCAATCTTAGCTATTGAACCTGTCTGAGAGTTCATTTGTACAGAGTAACGTTACATAAGCTTGCAGACGACACCAAATGTTATAAACACTCTAAAGTTTAGCAATAAGCAACATACTAAAAATTAAAAAGTAAAACATAACTGGAGAGAGAGAGCAGAACTTTTTTCCAACAGAGTTGCTAACTCTGTTAACAGTAGCTCACGTGGAACTCTAACGTAAAACTTAATTTTAGATATTTTATTAAGTAGCTATAAAGTCACCGATCACTACTTAAATGTGGCAACGGCAAGCAACAACGAAATTGTTGGTCCGTGAAAATGTTATTGCGTTGCTGAATAATGTCATCACTTCAGGGCTTGTCACAGTGACACGTGAGCAGCAGCTATGTAGCGGAGCTATGGCAGCTCACCCAACAAGCTAAGTTAGCTAGCCGACATTAGCCACACGGCTAGGACTCAGTGTCCTGCTGTTAAATACGCTAACTAGCACATGCCCCACGTTTCAGGTTGCTTCACTTGTTGTTTATCACACCTGTCAACGTATTATTGTGTCGTGTCAGCTCCGAAATGAGTCAAAACTATACCAAAAACTGTGTGTGACGAGCTAATAATGAGCTCCTCAGCGGAGCGTGAGGCGCTAGCTGGGTTAGCATTAGCGACACAGCTGGCTCAACATGAAGCTAACGCTGGTTACTGGAACATGAGTGTCATCGAAATAAAAAATACTATTGAATTCATACTAACGGCTCTACGCTGGTGATAGGAACGAGGGCATAATATGAAGTATAACCGCTACTTGTCGAGTAGCGGAATGTAGCCGTTGGTCTGTCACAGTAGCAGAGCCTGCGTGATCGCACCATCTTGATGTTGTGAACGGCCGAGGCCCAGCCCGGGACCGCGCCACTACCTCCATCACCACTAACGGCTAATCTCAACTTTTACCTCGTTCAGCTGTCTCTCCGCGGCCTCCCGTAGATTGGGGTCCATCGTGCCCCGAAGGGCCTCGACTAAAGACTCAGGATCCATGACGAGAACTCTGCTTACGGCTCGGATTTTTGTTATATTTCAGACGTCTAGCAATTCCCAGTCACTGCGCACATGGACGCACAGCTCTCCGGTTACCCGGCGCGAAAGGAAGCAGTGAATAAAGTACCCGGATAGATCAGCGCCAAATTTGTGCAGCACGAACATCCGGCGGCGAATACACAGCCTCGGGAATTGTAGTTCCCAGCGTAACTTTGGTACAACTTGCCCAATGTTATGCACAGTGCTTTAAAGACATAGGGAAGGTGACCCCCCTGCTGGTTGCCCTCATTCCAAAAAAGGAAATAAACATTTTGACTAATTCGTCAAACAATGAAACGGTCACAACAGGTGTTCACGCACTTAACTGAAGAGTATTAGTTATATATTATAAAAATAGGATAGATTTGAATTGTATGTCTCATCTGATCATAATCCAAAATACAGAACTTGATCTTCAGCTATAAGAATCTATGGTAGATTATACTTAGTTGTGAGGTCCATCATTTTGTCTGTAGACCTCTGTCACCATTGAAGGTTAAATCCCTATACTTTCTGTTGAATATGGCATAATTATAAACAAATCAAAAAAGGAGAATCACAAACATCATATTAACTAACTAAACATATACAATAATAAACATAATGAGAGCAAGATAAACAAATTCACACTGACTAAATCAATCTTCAAAAGAGTGTTACAAATAGTTAGGCTATCACATTGGTCAGGGCACTGTGAATTAAACACTTAAATTTACTTGACTTGTTGTAACTTTCTGTCAATAAGATAGTGATATGTATTTGACTTAATCTTACTGAAGAACGTGTTAACTATGCCGGTATTTCCAAAGAATGATGCAACTATTCAGGGTGTGCTGAGGGATGATTGGACATTCAGTAATCAGTAAGTAGCCTATTCATACACATTTACTCGAAACAATACAAGGCCGAAATGCAACATTTTAGTTTCAGTTGAAGGTGTTATTGTAGCTCATAGTGTCCTGTTAAAATTGGATGAGGATGTATAAATATGGCTTTGGTGGGAGAATTATTCAAATATTTTACGAGAGCAACATTAGCAATACATGTGATACTCCAACGCGAGTGCAAACCCTACCTTTAAAATGTTCCCTAGATAAAAAAAAAACAGAAGTATTATAAAATGTTAAGAACATGTTCGATACCAAACGTGAAAATCCTTCTTATGCAGCAGAAGTCTTTGGCATAGTTATATTATGACATGCATATTTATTACAGATGCATTAATAAGCATTTAAATGTGGTAAGATGGTTAATTGATCGAGGTGGAGCTAACTTTGAATGGCTTAATTTGAGGTTTTGAGTTTATGATGGGGAAACAGGTCACAATGTTTTGTCAGAGTTCAAATGAAGAAAATAAATTAAACGAACACCATGTGGCGCAATCATCACACGTCTCTCTGCTGCGCCACCGTCACCGCGCTTGTGTTTGTGTGTGAGAGGCGGACAGTGAAACCACAGAGATTGATTTACAGCTGGGAGACAGACGTCTGGTGCTGCTGGCGAGGGACAAAATGTCGCTTCGAGACGAGCTTTTGAAATCCATTTGGCACGCGTTCACGGCCCTGGACGTGGATCACCGTGGAAAGGTTTCCAAATCTCAGTTAAAGGTGCGTTTCAGTTCTCTTTTCTTTTTTGTTTTGTTTCGAAGTTCAGACGCTTCGCAGGATGAACAGACACTCACATTTACTGTGTACTTAATCCCAAATTTAATGTGTACTTCATCTCAAATTTACTGTGTACTTAATCCCAAATTTACTGTGTACTTAATCCCAAATGTACTGTGTACTTAATCCCAAATTTACTGTGTACTTCATCTCAAATTTACTGTGTACTTAATCCCAAATTTACTGTGTACTTAATCCCAAATTTACTGTGTACTTCATCTCAAATTTACTGTGTACTTAATCCCAAATGTACTGTGTACTTAATCCCAAATTTACTGTGTACTTCATCTCAAATTTACTGTGTACTTCATCTCAAATTTACTGTGTACTTAATCCCAAATTTATTGTGTACTTCATCTCAAATTTATTGTGTACTTCATCTCAAATTTACTGTGTACTTAATCCCAAATTTACTGTGTACTTCATCTCAAATTTACTGTGTACTTAATCCCAAATTTACTGTGTACTTCATCTCAAATTTATTGTGTACTTCATCTCAAATTTACTGTGTACTTAATCCCAAATTTACAGTGTAGCCTACTTCATCTCAAATGTAACTTTACGTTTGATTCCCTGTCATTACGTTAGTTGTTTATGTACCGGTTGACGCTGGGGCTACTTCATCAAAGAGTGTTACGTTACTTTTAATCCCTGTCGTTACAATAGTTGTAACGGTTTGTGTCCCAACGTTTCCGTCGGAATAAACCCTTACATTCATAACATCTCCTGAACATCACTTGTTTTCCTCTCACTGTGAGGTTAGAGGTGTACTCATGATAGTCATGAGACATTCTACTTTAGTCAAAGGAGTGAGATATCACCTTCAAGAACAGACGTAGCGCTTGGCTAGTGATGCTTGTCAGTGGAAGGTTTTTGCATGAGCGGTTGAATGATCTTAAAACTGT
The DNA here is from genome assembly GCF_050575085.1 of Anarhichas minor. NCBI lineage: Eukaryota > Metazoa > Chordata > Actinopteri > Perciformes > Anarhichadidae > Anarhichas > Anarhichas minor. The sequence continues at coordinate 1,957,834 of NW_027466488.1, forward strand.
GAGACTGATCTTGAGCTTCATCTTTAATGTACCCATACATAAAAAAATGTGTTTCTTTAGGTGCTGTCCCACAGCCTGTGCACAGTGATGAAGATCCCTCATGACCCTGTGGCCCTTGAAGAGCATTTCAAAGATGACAATAAAGGGCCTCTGTCCAACCAGGGCTACATGCCTTACCTCAACAGGTTCATTCTAGACAAGGTGGGGACAAAGATGCTGGAATAGTTGTAGGAGAGTGTTTTTAATCCAGTCAACACACTATCATTTGCATAACTTTGCATAAAGAACTTCAGGAACTATCTGATCAAATAATAAGTCAATACAATTACAAATCTGACCAAACATTAAACGCCAGTTGTTGGTACTTGAGAGTTTGTTTTTCTATATATGGTCACGGTGCCACTGATGCATTTGAGTCGCTGCTAAGAAGTAATGATGCAGCAATGACAGCCCTAGTGGTACCAAAGCTCTTATTTATGCTGAATGTCATGAGTGCAAATAAGTTGAAAGGGCTACGACTTCAACTTACTTAGACAGTTCCACAAACAATGAAAATACAAACACCATCACACAGTCGTTTGAAGAGTGTATGACACAGATTAAGATGACTAATCATGACCTGTTCTGTAGGAGAGGAAATGCTTACAACCACTTCTCTGTTGTACCCACAGGAACAATGTGCTTTGTCTAATAATTTATTTATTTGTAAAATACATTTAGGTAAAATGGGCAGCATCCTTATACGCTCTTTGCTAAAGCTGCATTGTTGTCTCTTGTGGAGTTTTTACCCTGTAGTTTAGCGAGCATCGTGTAAAACTCTGCAAACATATCTGTTGAAGTCTCATGTCAGTTAGTAAACTGCTTGAGTTTCTCTCTTTCCACTTGGAAGCTGTTTTCTTGCCTTTCTCTCGTAGGCTCTGACTTGAATAAAAATGAGGCATTTAATTACATCAGGTTTGTACCTCACATCCTGGAGACTGGAGGTTTTGAAAGGAGACAAACACCGGTTTCCTGCTTAGCATTTGTAAACACGCTGCCCTCACTGGTGCCGACCAGTTTGACTTTGACTGAATGGTGCATTTTGTTCCCAGGTGCAGGAGGAATTCAATGTGTTGGAGTTCAACAAGATGTGCTGGACACTGTGTTACAAGAAAAATATCTGCACTAAACGTCTCCTCGTCTCAGATGACGATGCTTTCAAAGTCTGGTGCATTTTCAACTTTCTGTCAGAGGACAATTACCCACTCGTCATCGTTACCGAAGAGGTGAGGAAGATCCTTACAGTTGTTTTCTGTGGGTGACCATGGTTTTGAAGCTCTTTTGTCTGCCCATCTCCTTAGATTGAGTACTGCCTGCGAAAGCTGATGGAGGCTATAGGGAGCGGATGGAGTGAGGAGAAGTTTGCAGACTACAAGCTGCAGCTGAACACAAAGAAGAACTGCCTGACTGCGTGGGAGCTGATTGAACTGGTGGGGATGGGATACTTCAGCAAGGGCATGAACCACCAGACCCTGTCCATGGGCATCACTGAGGTCTTCCAGGAACTCATTCTGGATGTGGTCAAGCAGGTCAGACACGATATTGATCTTAGGTGTACTGTGTGCACAGGCAGACCCATAACAGGTGGCATCACTTGTTACGTTTAGTAATATATCACACTGATTACGGCAGAATGATTAGGCAACTCAAGCGTCTTTTGTTTACGTCCACACTGGGTTTCAAAGGGATACATGATGAAAAAGGGCCACAGAAGGAAGAACTGGACAGAGCGCTGGTTTGTCCTACGACCAAACTCACTGTCATACTACGTCTGCGAGGACCTTGTGGAGAAGAAAGGAGACATCATTCTGGACCGGACCTGCTGTGTGGAGGTGTGTTGTTAACTACAGTATATGACTATACATAATATGTAAGTAATGCTGTATTGACTAAATCATTTGAACTGACTTATAACTGACATTTCCTCAAGGATTTGATTTGGTTCAGATGTAGAATTAGCATTGTTCAAACAGCAATGAATCACGTTAGAATTTAAATACGATGTGGCTGCAGTGCTATAATATATTAAAAACGTTTCTCTCCTCCAGTCTCTGCCGGATAAAGAAGGGAAGAAATGCCTCTTCATTATCAAGTGCACTGATAAAAGCTTTGAGATTAGTGCATCAGATAAAAAGAAGAAGCAGGAATGGCTTCAAGGTACGGAATAGTCATCTTCCTCTTCTCTGTAACTGCTTCGTCATAAAGAGTCTCGTCATCATCGTCTCTTTATTTTCCTCATCTTCGTCTCTTGAATTTCTGAATGTCATACTGTCTCAATCTCGCTCCGTGTCGCGGTAGCTATTCAAACATGCATCCAGCTGCTGAGGTTGGGGCTGTCGTCTCCTCACCGCGAAGCCCGGCTGAGGCGCAGGGAGCTCCGGCAGAGGCAACAGGCGGAGGAAGACAACCTGGCAGAGAGGATGAAGCAGCTCCAGGTGGCCAATGAGAACAAACAGAGACAGCTGGAGGGTATGAGAAAGGTACTGGTCCAAGCTCAGATCTTCAAACTTCAAACTTGACTTTGAGAAGGAGGCTCCCACATCTTGTTGGCTCCAGAAACCATTTGCACAACTCGATTGTTAAACAGGAGTCCTGGTGAAGTCACGTTTCTTTACTACAGCTCCTCCCGCATATTTATATTTGTCAGACAGTTCTCTGTTATTTTATTTCTTTATCAAAGCGAGCACAGAGAAAACATTTTGACCCTCACAGAGGGATATAGTGCTCCCCTTTGGGACAATCATTTAAATTGAATTATATTCCGTTAACACATACCAGTGCACTCTAAAAACACTACAAACTACTGCTTCAGCCCTGTAGGCTATAATAAGAAATGTCATGATGAAACACATTAAACAAAACTAAAATACATGCTTTATTGTAGGTACAAATGTAGAGTTATAGTAGGTTAGTCAAGGTAATACATCTTGGATCTTCATTTTTGAGTAGATGTCAAAATCGGAGAGAGGTTCTAAATCTGAGTTTTTGTCCACTTCCCTTTATTTTCAAATATTGTGGTTTTTAAGATAACCCAAACAAACATTTGAAAAAGAAAGAAACCAAACATGATGCAGCAGAACATTCACTGTGAAAAGGGAAGCAAAACCTGCTATGCAAACAAAGTATATATATCAGTCAGAGACATCTGCAGAGGGCCAGGCGTAGGAACTCACAGAGCTGCAGCAGATTGTTGATGGCCTCTCACTTCTCTTTTTAGCCTGCCAGATGGCTATTCTTCAAATGTCAAACACATGTATCTTTATAAGCCCAATAACTGATCATATGGAAAGTGACATTACATTTTTGAATACATAGTGTGGACATGGCCTAAGTGCACCCTGGTGTTACCAAGTAAAGTGTTAAATAAGACAATACAAGGAAAAATGACTTGACCTGAAGAATGCACACTGAACCTTTTAACATAAGTTTCTTTTTTAAGGTTCCCCCTTGTAGCCTGGTGCGGCTTCCCCTAAAGCAGCGCAATAACATCTCTTTCCTCTTTTGTGCTCCACAGAAAATAGAAGAGGCTGCAGCTAAAGCAGCAATGGAGGAGCACGGGAGGAAGCAGACTCAGTTAGACCTGCAGGATCGCTACAGACTGGACCTGGAGAGAGAAAAAATGGTAACCACAGTGCCTCAGTCTGCCTCCCACAACGCTGCTCCTTTGTCCCGATCATGCTGGCTGTTGACACTTGCATATGTGATGACACAGGATTTTTTAGAAAGTTCAGAGAGTAAGCTAATGAATTCTGGTAAACTGAGACTGTTTTATCTATTTTCTGATTCAGTCACCATCTGTGGCTTTATCGTTCCGGGAAACACAAGCTAAAAATATTAAAACATTATGTCCCATGATATTGAGTCATCTTTTGTCTGTGTGTCATATGCACAAACATATCATCCCCCTTACACCAGGGACTAAACAGACAAAGGCCTTTATAAGATAAAAAAACATTTTATTGTTTGCTCGGATGCGATTGCATCATTGCAGCAACACGGATTAAGATGAAGCTAGAACACAGAAAATGTCACAATACAGCATCAAATGTGAAGATTTACGGTTGATTTGTAGATTATTGCTCGGTTCAAGAGTCTAATGTGTAAGAACGTGCTACTGCATGTGTGTGTGTGTGTGTGTTGACTCAATCAGGTGCGTCAGCAGATGGAGGAGCAGGTGGCTCAGAAATCCTGTGAGCTGGAGCAGTACCTGCAGCGCGTCAGGGAGCTGGAGGACATGTACCACCGGTTGGAGGAGGCCTTAGAGGACGAGAGGCAGGCCACGCAGGACGAGGAGGCCATGCACAAGCTGCAGGCCAGGTCTCAGACACACACACACACTCACACACACAAATTCGACAGTGGATAAATCTAACAGTTACCTATAATGTTGTTTTAGCAGCACATCAGCGGCACATTAGCAGCACATTAGCTACAGACTGCTAGTATAATGGCTAGCTTGGTTATCAGTGTACTGATTGCAAAACAATTAAATGAACAATTCAACTCTTCCATGACAGCTATAATAAAAAGGTTACAGACAGATTTTGTTGTGCAAAAATATCAACATTGTTTAAAAAATACCCTCACAGCAAACAGAGTATAATCAAGACTGTATTTCTGTGTATATTTCGAATGTTTCCCTGTGTGGGATTCCTGCCATAGTCAAAGACTGAATTTGTCTCTCCTCAGCCCGTATGAACTGATAAGCTATTACCCACGGCTCCACCTCCATCATTTCTCTTTGTTGAGATTTGGACTTAAGTGGGTAAAATAGAGCACAAGTTTAAGCAGCATTGCTGTGTTTTCCATCACAGGCTGCTGGAGGAGGAAGTGGCAAAGAGGGCAGAGCTGGAGCAGATCCACCTGCAGCAGCAGAGGGTGCTGTCTCAGACTGAGGCGGAGAAGCAGGAGCTGGTGGCCGAGCAGTGGGCCAAGGAAAGAGACCTGCAGGCAGCCATGCTGCAGCTGGAGAGTCTGGAGAGGGAGCGGCACGGAGCACTGGAGCAGTACGAGGTCAGGTCACACATCTGGAGGTTTACACTGATCTGAAAACCCCGGCAGAGGCTTTATTTATCTAGGGTGGACAGGTCCCTTTGGCATCAGAAATAGCTTTCGTCTTTTTTTGTTTGTGTATCGATAAATAAAACTATTTATTTTTTCGATATGATCTGATTCCATATATATTTTTCTCTTGATGTTTTACAGAAGGTGTCAAGGAAGCTTGAACGAGCAGCTAACAAGACCAAGACTTGGAAGGACAAGGTGGCCAAACATGAGGGGCTGGTGCGTCTCATCCAGCCAGGTAGACAGGGACATTGATTGTTTCATAAATCAACATTCCACAGATGTATCTGACCGGCATTTTAGTTAAGAAATCTGTACTTTACGTTCATGGAAACGAGGCTTCCGTTCTGTTTTTGCAAGATTTAGATACTAGTGTTCCACAATTTGAATCAAGGCCTAATTTTCAAAAACAGCTTTATACCGAAAGTTGCAGCGAGGTACACTACATGACCAGAGGCATGTGGACACAGCTGTCAACATACTATATATATGTTCTTTTTTTATGGTTTTGGCTTGACGTTCCTTGAATTCTGTGGCAACAGTTTGGTAAAGGCTCTTTCTTGGTTCAACGTGACAATGCTCCCCTGAACAAAGCGAGGTCCATAAGCAAATGTTTCTTCCCAGTTTGGTGTGGAAGAACTTGAACGGTCTGTACAGAACCCTGACCTCAACACCGTCCAACACTTTTGAGATCAACTGGAACGCTGGGCCTCATCGCCCAGCATCAGGGGTCGACCTCACTAACGCTCTTGTGGCTGAATGAGAGCAAATATCTGCAGCCATGTCCCTTAATGTTGTTGAAAGCCTTCCCAGGAGAGTGGAGGTTGTTATAGCAGCAGATTATTGCCCTTGGTTTTGGAATGAGCTCCTTAACAATTACATAGGGATGTAATGTGCAGGTTTTCCTTTGACCATATAGAGTAATTTACAGCCTAAGAGCATGGAAAACCCTCGACTTTACACCCTTAATTATTGTCGTTTCACAACCAGAGTCATGCAATTTGTCTAAGGCCATCTTGTTAAAAGGCCTCCTTTCCTTCTCTTTTAACCCGGTCTTTTAGGTGATAAAGGACCTCAGAGGATGACTAACTGGGGTCCGGCTTCATTCACCGACGCTGAGCTGGAGCTGAGGAAGAAGTTGTGGCAGGAGAGTAAGAACCAGGGGGCTCAGGCTCAGTGAACACTTTCACACCGATGAGGAAGAATCTGAACTGTTACATTCGAGGTCTGGAGAGGTTCGATAACATGAACTTACTGAGCCACGTGAATTGATTTGGGTTAGTTTTAAAAGAACAGCTGGGATTAACTGCATTAGTTTCTTTTGTAACAAAAATTCACATTCAAGCAATAGAAAGCAGTTTGATAGATTAATATTGAATCGTGGTCCACAGATTTCATTTGGAGATTCTCAGCAGATGCAGTTTGCTCGGCAGTCATAGAGATAGTGATCATCGGCCATCAGTGGAACTTGAATCGAAATTGTTTTAGGTAAAAAACATTCCGCTTTTTGATTTTGTTCAGTTGTTTTTTTATTTTCTAATTTGAACCCGTCTTTTTTGACTTCCTGTGTTAATTCAAGTAATTTTTAGTTTTTTTGTGTTATAGCTGTATGACAGCAGATTAATTTCCACCCTAGCTTGGTTTATGAGCTAAAGTTGAGTCTGTTACAGTCATTACTAATATGATTAAATAAAACACCACCTATTTTTTATGAAAGTGGATGGCTGTTTTCATTTCAGAGGTCCTGGCACCTGAATGTGTCAGAATGCAGCAAGCTTTCCCATTTTTCTTTCTTTTTTATTGGATGGTTTAGTCAAGACCTTGCTTTCATCATGACTCGTCTACATTTTGACGAAGAGTGTCCACCAGGTGTCACCATATGAACAGGATCCTCAGTAAGTTAAACCCCGGAACAGTGACATACACAGTCTTTTTTTGTTTAATTCCACTGCATGGACTACATTTTGAAGAAGCTTGAGGAGCGCTATTTGTCTCTACCACTGGGTCATGAAGGTGGCATCAGCCATGTTGTCCAGATAAAAATGTCTGGTGTTGTTCTGACCAAAACCAACCTCCCCACCATGTCAATGGCACTTAACCCCAAAACAGTCTGTTCCTACTTGGGACGTACATCTTAAATAATTGGTTACATATACATATTTCACTTTGTAAAAAGGCAGCTAGACTTTTGGTTCTAGCAGGTTAGTTGGGGAATATTTTCGGTCAATGATAAGTCTATGGCACAGAGGACTTTGTCGACACAGCAGTTTTTTTGTGGAATTACGTCGTTGTCAACCGATCTGATTTGCCAGATGGGTATCGGCCTCACTACCTGGCCAATACACATTTAATACAGTTTCTTTGTCAGTCTCAATATAAAATTCAGTGTTTCCGAAATCAGTTACATTAATTCAGTCAGTTCTTAGTGCCATAGGAATACCTGTCTTTACCAATAACGTCCACACAGTGAGGTATACAGATTTTAGGTTTAAGTTGGCAAATTGAGTCAAGGTATCAGAATCAGTGTATCGGGAGTGAAAAAGTAGCTTTGTATGACAGGCCTGTATGTTGTTCAATATGACTTCATTGTGCCGGTTATCTCAAAACAAGATGAATCACACTTGATGCACGTGACTTGCAGCAGCGACGGCTCCATTTTGCTGCGTCTGTGTCAAAACAAATCAGTTTGTGCAACAAAGGACCACTGTTCTCACCGGTACACTTCACCTTTGTCTTCTTCTCCACCCTCATGTTTCAGGGAGACAACGTTACCGGAACCTTGTAAGTGGGTGAAACTAGCAGCTGTAGGTACTTGTTTGTCTCGTGTCTGCACAATGAGTGTCTTTACTTTCTGATGTAAAAACTCTCAATCTTAACTTTTTGGAAGGAAAGAGACAGTTCATGTTGAGTTCAGAGTTGTCAGAGCAGGAAATGAGATAAGAACCTGCATTCATACACTGATCTAAGAGTCAGCACCATGCAGATCTCTTTATACTGATGGGTCACTGATAAGATCAGAAATAGAGACAGACTGCTTGAATCTCTCGGCAAATACTGTAACTATGAATGTCTTTTTACCTCCATAAAAGATGTAATCCACATTGCTTCTCCATTTATGGACGTCTTTGTTCGCATTACAGTTCTTTAACATTTGATACATTAAAAACAGAACTATTCAAAAAGATTAGAACCAACACTTAATGATTGATAGATCGATAGCAGTATTTGTCTTTAATTGTTAATCTGACATAATGATAAATAGATTTGCCGTTCACATTTCTTCTATAGGAGATATTTATATCCCAGAATCTGAGAAAACATGGCACCATTTTTTTTCTTTTGCAAAGACTATTCTCAGAATTGAGAGTTTGTAATCTCCGCAGCTAAATTGCACAAAGCCCCTCGACATTCCAAAAATAAGGATGTCTCTAGCTGTCTCACCCTCGCCCCATGTGTACGAAAAGTACCCTAATCTCCATAACCAATTCATCTGATTCCTGTCCAAAATATCCTCATCGAAACTGATTTGAAACAGGAACATTTTTTTCGGGGGATCGTGTGCTGGTGGAAGAATGTCTGGCAGATTCCCGTTTTCTGGGTTAGATGACTTCCTACATTGACCTCACAGCCCCGAGCATTTCACATGATTGAATGGACTCTGGGTTTCGCTGCACAGAGAAACTGTGGGACACAAACATCAGGGCCTCAGACAAACACCTCGAAGAAAACAGACATTAATGTAAAACTTTAGAAACCCCAGTGCTATCCTTTAAAGCTGTTAATCAAATGATTGTACTTTTCTGCTCATGGATGAGAGGGCGGTGTCCAGATAAGATCATCTGGAACTCAGTTGATTCATGCATTTGATCATCTACCAACTAGACCCCCATGTGCTGCAAGGCAGCTGACATCATCCTGATTTCCAGGGTGGGACAGTGAGATCAGTGTTTGGAGTTGTTTTCGATGAACTTTGGAGCAGGTGCCCGCTGAGGGGCCACAGGGCTGTGAGGCAGAGGGGCCCCTAGCAGCAGTGAATCATGCATCATTGCAGAGGCACCCAGGAAATGTAAACTGCTACATAGTTTGCATTCATTGCAGCCACGGGGCTATATGGGAATAATAGGATTTGGTGGACCAATAAAATAAATCGGTATCATCTGTCACTGGAGTATTTTTGGGGACCGTGGAAAGGCCAATCAGCTTATTTTTTTAAGCTGTTTTATTGGACAAGAGTCATTTACTGCAGCTGTGCATGGAGCGTATGGGATCCGTAAACCTACAGAATATGTGCAATCTTGGATTTATAGACTGCTTTTTGATTTTCATTGTCCTGCTTTTGATCTTCCATGTGAGAGCAACTCGCTTCTAACCACAATGAACTCAGGAAACATTTCGCCAAGTCACAATTGCACTGCATTTAAAACACTGCTGTTCTTGGGGATGATAGATGCTTTCATCAGCAACTAAACTTCAGAGAAGAAATTACTGGCGGAGGCAGCGAGGATCTTTCATTTCCTTAAATTTAACTAGTTTTCATGAATCTGGTTTGATCCAGTCAGAGGAATGCAGCTATGTGACATCAATGATTGAGTAAAATATCTGTAGAGTATTTCTGGCTTCGGGGCAAATGATTCCTGTCTACACACAATCCTGCTGGATAACTTCCGCTGGATAACTTCCCTCTGTTCATGGGCAGAGGTCCTAATCTCCGTGCCCAAAGCACAAGGCTAAATATGGAGAGGACTGCCAGAGGCTCTGCCCAGATGCTCTGCACCTGCTGCCAGTACAAGCCAGCTGAGAGATCGTACTGAGGGACAAACACAATCTCCCTCTCCTCCCTCCAAAAAACCCCTCTCTGCTCTTCTTCAGGCCTTTAGCTTCCTCTCAGAGACAAACTCTCTTTGGACCACAGAAGTCCCGTTCAGAGCCGCCAACCAGGCGCCACGGTGCCTGAGCTGGGGCTGTTGCCCAGTCCCATATTCATGGCTGGCACCTATCATCACCAGGCCCTGTCGTTGGCTCTGAGCAAAAATAACAAACTATGTGTTGCAGCGGTGTCTGATTACCTTTCATTGAGAGAAAATCTTTAGTAAAGACAAGGTGTTCATAACAAGCCCGGAAAACGTGACAATTACAAATGGTCTAAGTTTTCTTCCTGTATCTTATGGCACATTGTGATGCTGGCAGCTCCGTGAGGCACAGCGGCGCCTTGTGCTCAATGTCAGCAGTCTAATATATCCACAATAAAAATGCTTAGTTTAGCTTGTTAGCATGCTAACATTTGAGGTATGGAATATAGCACTAATAATAACGAACTAAATAACTATGTAAAAAGTTTTGCAGGTATTGGACAAATTGAAAATTGGACATCGTGATGACCTTACATTAAACATTGAGGGATCACAAACGTTATTAAAATTCACCCTGAAGGAACAGAAATGTCTGCACCAAATTTTCTGGCAATCAATTACTAGGTGTTAACAACCAAAGGTCCATCAACCATCTAATAGAAACGTTTCAGTGTCCAGCAAACATGCCTGTGCAGGCCCACTGTGACCAATGTGGGCAGGGGCTTGTTAATAAACTGTCTTTACATCACAAGTCAAAGAGGAGCACTTGAATGCAACATTTATTTGGGTATCTGAAGGCTTGACCATCTTCCATTGGGAGAGTCGGCTCAGTTTAAGCCTGTCCTCCCTTGACTACAAAACATGTGTTGTTAACGTTTCAATTCATTATGTGCACGATTGGATGTTTTGATGCATTTGTCCCACGGTTCAAGTTAGCTGTAGTTTTTGTTTCATTTCTGTAAGGTAATTGAAAGTCAATAAGCAGACTCTTTAAACTTGCTTTCTTTTTAACGTTGGTTGCGTGATATTGCTCTTAATGCAGAAACTGATTTCTGCATTTTTCTTGACAAAAATGAATGCAGACTTTTAATTCACTGCAATGAATTACACAACTGAGGCTGCTTTCTTCTTATAGATTCTCCAAATGAAAGGAAATCAATTAATGGAACACAAAACAAAAATTACAAACCTCTTAAACAGCAGCTTGGTTTGAAAAAGTGTTACTTGTGATGCAAAACCACTTATAGTTGATATATAATGAATGGGCTAAAACATGCAAAGCCTCTAGGTTATTTAATGCATCAGTAATAATATAATACATATAACCTTCACAACTAATAATACATATATACCTTTGCTTTAATACAATTTGTCGGTAATATGTCTGTACTTCCACATCAATAAAACTTTAAATCCAGGACTTTGACTTTGTGGTATTACTACTTTTACACAATAAACGAGCAAACCTTTTGGTATTAACTCACTTAAACGAGAACACAAGCAACGGGTAGTTTCAAGTATGTTTGGTTTATTTCAAAATATTAGTGTCATCACAAAACATGGTACAAAGATACAGTAACAAAAAAAGCCTTTTTTTCTTTTTTAATAAAACTGTATCGGTTGCACAAACAGAGCAGACAAGACGAGGATCTCTGAAAACCACAATGTCCTACATGATATATTCATTCAATTCCTTAAAAGACGCAGAGCCTGCCTAGACGACGACAACAACAACAAAAGAATTGTCTCCATTTTAATTTTCAGAACAATGTTTCATCACAAACGGGAAACAGGCCACTCAGGTTTTTGCACCGGTAACGACACATAAAAAAAAAAAAAGACTTGTTGGTCACATTAGAATTAAGGTTAGAAAAGTATGCTTATGTTCAGAACATCAGACAGTATATAAAATGAAATGTCACACAGGTATTTACAGGAAAACATAAAGCCACCACACTTACACAGTTACACTTTTAATAAAAAAATAATAATTTACATTACATGAGACACGTGTTATCCAGAAGTCAATGAAACATTCAACAAAATAGAGAAAACATCACGTATTTAAATAGAAAAATGTCAGGTAACTCATTTCGAACTCACTGTGCAAATTCTTTTCATTTAATCTGTCTGGAGGAAATGTATGTACATTGTAAAGTAATGCCTTTAGCCTCACTGTCTGCATCTGTTAGAAATTTATATTTGATAAGGAGTGCATACTTTAGAGCTAAGTGCAAAGAAATTGCTTTTTCATGTTGTGCATTTTAATCTCTGAGTTTTTGGCAGTTCATACGTTTCTTTAAGCAGCAATAACCTTTTCCTCGTAGTAAAATATCCGATAGAAATTATTTTATAGGCTATTTTCTACATGTTTTTAAGTCTAAAATTGAACCCACAGTTTGATTGGCCAGTGATATTGCTTTGATCTATTTACAGCTTAAGTAGGATAGCATTTCCTTGGAAGTGCAGTCCCCTCAAACATCAGCTTATCTTCACTTCATCCCTGTTGGAGGCGTGGAGGAGGGAGCTGACAGCAGAGACGAATGCGTTTGATCTACGCCAACTGAAGCAGAGAGACGACAGCCTGAACAGCTGCTAAGTAACAACAGGCAGAGAGGTGGATGATCAGTAATTATTCTCCACTAGCAGGCACTTTGTTCACTGTGGTCCCCGAATTAAAGACATCTAAAAGCTGAGTCGAGCGGGTGTCCCGCCTCTGCTCTCAGCCACCTGATGCCGCCTCTAATGTTCATGATGTTGACGTCAGTGTTCAGGCTCCGAGGTTCACTGCTCAAGCATCGGAGATGCAGTTCTGGATCTTGTCCATCCACAGCTGAGCGCTGGGCGCGTCAGAAGCGCAGAAGTTGTACACTCGCTTGCTGGTCTTCAGCTACAGAGGTATCGGACAACACGGGTTAAATGTGGACCAAAGGGACAGACTTGAATGTGCAACACAATAACTGACACAAAGGTTCATCTTTGCTCCACTATCTTGATGCATCAGGTCTATTTTTGGAGTGTGTGAGATTTACTTGTCAATAAATGCTAATAGTTCAATATTTAACTAGAATATCTCTGCCAGGTGTGTCTGCAACGACCACTGCGGTATTGTGTGATTGAATGAGTACGACCCACAATTGGCTAACCTCCCGTCGAGACACCAATAGGCTGTATGGCGTCGTAGAACAAACTTTCAAACTCAAAACGACAGAGACGTGCACATTTGGGTTGACTTTTACTCACGTCAAAGAAAGCCTTTTCACTGATGTGTTTGGGAGCTCCTATAGTGGGCGCGGCGATCATTACAGACTCCACCTCGGCCAGATCGATGTGGCCTCTGCAGTTTGTGTCCTCCCCGGTGTCGTAGTACCTCATCTGTGAAGACGTGAACGTTAAGCTGCAGCCCGTCACTCAGGTGAGGGTTTAGTTTTTCTTCAACATGAATGCGGTGCGGCTTGGCTCACCTGGTGTTTCGTAATGTCCAATACAAACCAGCGAGGTTTCCAGCCTTTCAGCAGTGCTCCACGTTTATACAGGATCCCCTCGTAAGACCTGAAGAATAACACACGGTGAGATCCAGGTGGACTGGAAGTTATGTCTCTGTACCTTTTGCAGCTGATGGTGTTTAAAGTTTGGATGTTTTGTTGTGGGGTTGTATGTAAACAGCGGTTTAAAGCAGGCAGGAGCAAAGCAATGTACGGCTGTGGACGAGGGCAGAAGCAAAAAGTAATTTATTAAGACGGCACTTTCTGACGTAGAACTGAAGCCGTTTTCTACGCTCTCTTTAAAGAGAGAGCTGATTTAAAAATAAAATGTCCCAACTCGGGAGAAACGCCAGATATCAGAGCCAAGAGACTGTACTTTAACCTCGTGGTAATTGTAAAATGACACACCCAGAGTTTCACAGAGTACAGACAATCCTCACAAACATGACACACACACACATACCACAGCGATGACTCATCTTCCAAAACGGCACTGGCCCCTCAGCAGCAGTTTTAAGGAAATTAAATGTGAACTTTTTATTTGTTCCAGGACTCAGGAAGGTCACGACCCACCTGTTCTCCTCGCTCTTGGGGGTGAACTGGTTGTAAAGTGTTGCGGCGCGGCGGTTGATCCCATTGGCCGCGGCGGTGCCACGGTCTTCGCCCAGCGCGCTGTCTGGCAGGTGCAGCATGGAGCGTCGCTGGAAAGCCTGCAGGCTGGACGTGGGAATGAGGCCTGAGATGGACACCATGGACTGTTTACGGAGCTACAAACACACAAGAGGAAAGATAAAGTGGGAGTGGGAAACAGTTTCACACACTTAAACTACTGTGATTTGTTGTTTCTGTTATTATGAATACAACATAACACTCACATTTCCTTCTTGGGCGAGGTCTTCCTGAATGCTGATCCGGACTCTCTCCAGAGTTGTCTGCCATTTCTCAGAGGTCTGGTTCAGCTCACCTTCCAGCTTCCCAATGTCCTGCAGCACCAATACCAGCCAAGAAAGACCACAAATGTTGACATACGACACAAGAACAAATGGGATAAAACTTCAGATCAAAACTTTTGGTAACAACTCTTACAGTAAGGAGTTTGGTGATGGCGTCAGGCTGGGCGCGGCTCACGCTGCTGTAACACGGCCACACGATTCTCCTCTTACTGTTGGAGAGAGTGTGCACCTCCTCTGAGCCGTCCGACCTCGCAGCCATCATCCCCCAGTCGTAACACGGCCCCGTGGACAGAGTCTCGTCTGTGAAGTAGTCCCATTTATTGAGGCTGGGGATGCTGATCGAAGGCTTCAGGATCACCTACAACACAGAAAGGTTTGACTGAGAATCAGATCCAATCTTATTGTGTCCACTATGTAAAATACTGTGGACAAAGTCCTTGTTGAGGATAATCCAAAAAGTCTTGCAGAGAGCATCTTGTTAAGTCTGTCGTAGTGTTGCACGTAGGGGTCCCGCGATAGAAACGGCATCGACGATAACCGTGACATTAACATACTAATAATACATATAACATCATGTAAATGATCCAGCACCTTTTGCATGCATGACTCAGTTGTAGCTGTCAGCTCTGCTACACGAAGGACAGAAAGGAAGACGGACACACTCACATCGCTCTCTGTGGGGCTGTACAGGTAGTTGAAGAAGACGGGACTCCTCCGGTGCATCCTGTTCATGCCCTCCCAGATACAGATGCCTCTCCGGGCCTGTTTATCACCTTTATCCTCAAACAATGTGCCTGCGAAACACACAGAGGAGAAGCTGCTGAGCACATGGGCCAATTAACCATACTGATTTTTTTGGCTGATGCAACACTATGGTACTAAAAGTTGTGATTCAACAAAAGGGTTTTATGAGAGAAGGTTTTGTCTGGCTACGTTCATCAATGGAGATTCTACATTTCATCTTCAGGCATACACATAACCCACAACCTCTAACCTCATAATTAAATGAATCAAATATGAGTGAGTATTTTTGGTTAATTTTGAGCATCAATTAGTTTATGACAATGTATTTTAATAAATTGAGTCTGGTCATGGTGCACCTAGTGTGAACATTGCAGGCCTCTGATGCGGTTTCATTTAGTTACGGGGACTTGTGTATATATAAATGTTGTTCCTTACATGTAAACTTTATGGTAAAGTGCTACTTTTAATCTGGGTTAAAATGGGCCTATATGAAAGTAACATACAGCCAATTGTAATGCAGCATTTTCGCAGTATAAAAACAGATAATGCTAAAAAAAAGCAACCCTCTCTGGTTTAAACAGTAAAGGACACTGACCATGTTCCAGACGCTCATAGTCTGAGTCCAACAGGAAGTTCTTGAAGCGGTTAGAGATGTGATGATAGGCCAGGAACTTCAGATAATACTGATTGAACTCAAACTCCAGAGGATGTTGCTCCAAAAACTGCAAAGACATGAAAAGATGGATAAAGATTAGATTTAAGAGACAGAGAGGGACGATCAGAGTGTCTTTGTGTTGTGGCTTCACATCCCTCCAGTGCATAAATGACCAATTAGGAACAGGAAAGTCTCCTGTCCTCGTGGGGGCAAAGGTCAGTGATATCATCACCACCAGACACAATCCAGACTGAGCCAGCAGCCCCATTGTTCCCATCCAGTAGTGTGAGGTGGCCAACAAGAGAGAAGTGTTGAATATTTGAGGCCACCTGGGTCTATTGGCAAAAACAACAGCTGTTTTGGAGATGAGGCACTTCTATTTTCAGCTCTTGTCCGAATCCCTCCCCCCCCCCCCCGTTTACAGCTCTCCAGACCCCAGGACCCTTGCCAAACTGTCTTAGCTGCCAGGCTTACAGTTTCAAAAGACAAATGCAGAAACTATGTGTTGATGTAAGTGTATGGGTGTGGGTCTGTGCGACCCCAGGATACACACACACACAGCATTCTCTAAAGTTAGCATTTCATAGTGGACACAGGTTTCTGCACCACATCTGTATCAGCTTCATTCTTAACTCCACTTCCCTCCCCACACACACACACACACACACACACACACACACACACACACACACAAACCTTCCAACAGACTACCAATCCCCAAAACTGCAATTTCCCACATGAAGTTCTAAACACGCACTGAAATGTGAAGGGATGCTGAAACACGCGAGCGCAGACAGCTCAGCGCTGATCACTGGGTTCACGGACCATCTGGCCAGCAGCCTCCCCGCGCACACTCTCTGGTGCAACACGGTGTTGAAATTACACATCCAGTGTTGGGAATGCAAAGTGCAAAACTAAACCAAATGTATAGATAATGACATCTGAATTTCTCGCCTTTTTTCCCCCCTCTCGCCTGTACGCTTATGAGGAATGTGATGATCTCATGGAGACGGTACGAATTGTGTTGGGTCATGTGGGGGTTAGGAAGTGGAGAGGTCACATAGCAGAGGCAGGAGATGGTGACTGTATGGAGAACCTGCAGTAGTGAAGGTAAACCTCACCTGGTGCACGCAGTCCAGGAACTGCAGGAAGATGGGTGTAAAGCCGCCGCCCTGGCTGCTGGGACTCAGGTTGCTCCGCTGGCTGAACTTGTGGCCAAAGGACAGCCACTCTTTCTCCAGCAGCACCTGAAAACCTTCCAGAGTCCGGTAGAAAGGATCGCTCAGCAGCTGCACCAAAGACACCACCTGCAGAGAAAAAGAGAAAAGGTGTGAGTGAAATATGAGGAAGAGACGGGTCAAACACAATACCTATCTGCAGTATTATCAATCACCAATTAACAAGAAAACGACAATTCTGTTGTGTGTGTTTCTCCTGGATTGTGGTGTGTTTGGTCCTCTTAAAGCCTACTTTAAAAAAAGAAATTACATTTGGTTGATATGAAAATACAACTTAGTGTTCCTCCAGGAAAAGAGCACCAGCTTTATATTTTACGGGAAATACATTTCATAGAAAAGCTGACCTACTCTATGTTTTCAGAGTTAAATTTAATATTTTTGACAGAAATTGAGAGATTTTACTTTGAAAAACTAACCTGTTTAAACATGGAATAACTGGAATGTGTGCATCTCTCCGAGTGACCAGTTTACTGTGTAATGTTGTATTTGTGTACATTTTCTTCTTTAACAACGTAAGCAAAACATTTGTAATATGAATCTTGGATATTTAAACGTTTAAAACATTGAGGCATTGATATCATTTTATAAAACAAAACAAACATTGTGAGAAGTTACTAAAGAACTGCGACTAAGATGTGAATTGACACATCTATTGGTGAAACCTTTCTTAGTTACCTAAACCATTTGTTCTGCTCTGTTTCTTGTTACTTACACTGTCAATGCCACTGAGATCTACTGAATATGATCCTTTTCATTATGTTAAATATACAGGCTTTCAAATCCTTGATACTTTGGCAAATGAGCGGTTTTAAATATCTAACTACTAAAGGAAAGTGGCAGCTGTTTCACCACCACGGTGCAGAATTGTTTCAGAGTGTCATGTTTGATTACGAGTCGGCATACTTTTGGTTTTTTTTTCTCGTTTGGCATGACTTTGGCTTTGCATCCCTTCAAAAGCTGAGCACATCTTCTGCCAACACAACGTTAAACCGACCATCTGCTATCAATTACATTTATATAACGTCGTAGCGAAGTCATCAGGCTCACTCTGCAAAACACCACTTTTCTACGGATGCAGTATGCTTGGCCTGCTCCCCTGCCCGCGTCTTCTCCAACACAGCTAATGAGCCCTGACGTGTGGAATGAGCGAGAAAATCAGCTAATGGCTTCCCCGTGAGGTTTCAAAGAACCTCCGGACCCGAGTGGTGGAGAAAGTGTTTGCCCCCCTGCAACCCCGGAACTGAAATAAACCCCTCCGATTATTTATGAGACTACAGCGGACTGAGGAATGGATTTAAGAAAGATGCGAGGCATGAGAGAGGATACGAGAGAGGCAGAGGGTTTAGATAGAGGAACAGAAAACAGGGTTGTGTCTGCTGGGTGTCTATGGTCCGTGGACAGAGGCAGGAGAGCCAGAGCATATGGAGCCCATTTGCCTGTCCGGGCTGATCGGGACCTGGCGTGATGGAGCCGGTGGCCCGTGGAGAGAGATGCTCCGGGCCGAACACGTGCTCGGCATAAGGGGTCCCACAAACTGTACTTTTACACAGCAGCCCAGGGCTTTGCAAACCCAGTAAAACACATTTTGAAGGACACACACTTTCAACACCAACATGTGCACTTTAACAGGTCAACATGGAACAAATGAGCTCAGAAAGCAAACATGCCAAATGGATACAGACAATTGATCTGGATCGCAAAAGACTTTTAGTTTGCGTGCCTTAAAATCAGAACCATGAACTTCGGAAATCAGCAAAAAAAAAAAAAAAATATCAGTGAGCCAACAAGACTTTTATAATCTATCTCTGTATTATGGGGTCACCAGTGACAGAGCTGATTATAAGAGGAGCAGAAAAATAGCAGGTGTGCCAGAGATTTATGATTCACACATGGCCCAGTGCAGTCTGACTGGTGGTTGTTTGTTTTACATGAAAACCAAAATCATCTTCAACAAGTGATTGTCTTTCACATTTTACAAGTTATGCTTTCAGTAAAATGTCACACAAGCTTATTTTTGAAATCAAAAACACAACGTAAATCAGTGTGTGTTCTACATGTTTGTATTCACTGAGGATGGGACAGAATGACATTGTGAACTGAGTGCTAGTAACTTGGACACATCATGGTGTTTCATTGCTGCTTTCCACTCAGGATGGTACTTCCGTGTTTGTGTTTACATTACTTAATGCGTTTCTTTTGATCCATGTGTTCCCTGTGTTTTGTTTTACTAACTGCTATGATTATAAAGACAGGAGTGAAATGTAACAAGGACCCAGTGGTGGGCCGTCAGGGCCAGCAAGGCCTTCTCTGCTGGCCTAAACAGAATCACAAAGTTATAGCTATTTTATAATTTAATAATTTTTCTTAAATACACTACACGTATTATCATTTTTTTCCCATTATCTTATTTTCTCATTGCTCAGCTACTGTCTTCCTCAGTTGCTCTGCTTCCAGTGCAGCTTGTTTTAGGTAGAGCTTTTATCCAATCAGATTTCAGCTCTGTGTCTCTAGGTAAGAAGAGAGGCCCCAGGCCGGCAGACTCTCAAGTGCATCCTTGTGCAGTTTCAGTGAATAGGGACGATATTGTTGATTGTCATATTCTTCAACCAATCAGATCTTTAGTTTGACATGTTGGGCGTATTCTTTGACGTGCCAGAGCCTGCTAGCTGGCCTACAAGTACGTGATTGGTCAGTGGGCTAGCCTGACATGTTGGGCGGTGACAATCCTAATATCTGCTGCCTCTGCCGAGTGGACATTTTCAGCCCTCAAACAGCATTAAAACGTATTCAAAAAATACAACTGGGGAGGCTCGACTGTCTTCACTGGCGTCCATGAATCGAGAAGGACTTCTTACTGGAACTAAAACGCACGGATGTACTGAACAACTGTGGGATTAAACTCTTTATTAACAAAGAAAGGAGGATGGACTTTAATGGACTTGTCTTTAAATAGTTAACAGCAGCTCTGGTAAGTTAAATGTGTTTGTTTTTACATCTGCAGTAGCTTTAATATGCTTGTTTATATATTATTATTTGTACAACTTCTTTTTAATGAAGATTTTTTTGTTTGGTTTTATATGTGATAGGAACTATTGTTACATCCAATATTGCGCTGGGGACATATTTAGCCGGTGCCAGTGTTGGCAACGTGGCGACTTTCTCGCTAAATCTGGTGACTTTCCAAACCCTCATGGCGACTTTTTTTGTCAAAAGCTACTAGTGACAAATCTAGCGACTTTTTCTGGTGTTGTTGGAGAGTTTTCTGGTGTTTTGACGTAAAAGCACGTACGTTCTGCACTGTCGTGAACGAGCAGCGGGTGCTGCCGTGAGCCCCTCCGCCGCCGCCCACATAAGCCTCGCGCAGCAGTCAGAGCAAAGAGGAGACGCACTCTCGGCAGATAGTGTATCTACAGGTATTTGCTTCATTTTTACACGAAACAAATAATAACCGTAGCTGTGTTTCAGCTGAAGGACAGCAGTGAAGGCCCAGGTATAAAATGCACGGCCCGCCACTGCAAGGACCCCCATCTGGACTTGTACCAGGGAAGTGGTGGTTACACACACACTTATTAACGTCTTTCTTCTTTGTTTACGGGCATTTGACTGCAGTGGAGGCATGTAGCGAGGCATGCAATGATTTGTCTCCATCGGGGATGGGCATTTCAAGAAAAATACCGGAACATAGGAAGGAAGACCATTTTGGTGCGTTATATTTTGTTTCTGTCGAGTTTGAATGAATTAAACTCCTTTGTTTCCCTTCAAGTTTTTAAATGCATAAATTAAGTTTAGTAGAAGAACACGTTGATGGAAACGTACCGAAAGTCAAACTTCACATCACGTTAAACCTCTCCATGTTCTTCCTCTGGTCCAGGGGTGCCCACACTTTTTCGACTTGCGAGCTACTTTTAAAATGACCAAGTCAAAATGATCTACCTACATTAAAAATGCTGAATACCTGAGGACCTGCTGGAGACTGAACGTCGCGTTCAGCCTAAAACTACCACCGAGGAGGAGATGGAGGTATTTAACTATTATCCACCAAATAATTCAGTTCAGAACAGTTTTAAGGTCTTAAATCCATCAATTGACTAATTCCCAAACTCAGGTGCAGGTGAGATTTGGGTGTGGCTATAATTACCACAGTACACGGGATGCAACATATTAGCGTTTGAATATGAATTTGCAAACATAGACAGCTTAACAATGTTAAAAGGATCATTTGTGGAGTTACTTGCAACAGCTTAAACTTTTGTTGTGACTTGTTGCACGTATGATTTAAAATATCTGCGAAGCAATAGACAAAATTATTTTTTTTAATATATAGTGTTGTATCATTACTGCTAATGGGTCATAATGTGTGGAGTTCTGTGAAAACTGTGCCATGGAAAACATGATGAACGCTGGACTAGAAAATAGTGAATTCATAAAAGGAGACATTATCTGCCCTTGAGAATAGAACAGAATAGAATAGAATGCTGGATGGAACTGGAACACAGCAGAGTTAGAATTAGAATTAGAGTTAGAGTTAGAATTAGAGTTAGAATTAGAATTAGAATGTTGAGGTCTTGTGGATGAAGCTGGGTGCTCCACAGAGGACAGCTGGACAGCTCTGAGGTAAGCCACAGGCAAAACCACTCGTCAAAATTTCTAGTATTTTAAAGTATTTTAAGTATTTTATTTTATATGACTGGTCAGGCTTCCTGGGGGGCTCCCTGTTGACGTGAAGGTCTATCATCTGGCAAATTGGCAGATGAACTTGCAAGCTTTTCAACCTCACTTCAGGCTTCTGGTGTGTCCGATGTAGGCTGCTGGGGTGAGATACTGGCACCAAACTCCTGTCGCGTAAACCAGTAGCATATCTGACCTGTAACTTTGGATTCAGAATAGACTTTGACTGCAACCACTTTTCATAATTTGGCTCAGGATGTTTGGTGCCACCATGATGATTTAAGGATTACCAAATCCCTCCTTGAATGTCAAATTGTTAGCATTGATTATTTACTGAGAGTTAAGTACAGTAAAACTTAGAGAGCTTTGCTTAGAGGAGGGATATTTTGAAATATAGTATTTATAATCATACAGTTGTAAAATAATGAACTATATGTAAAATATTGGGATTTACTCTAACCTCCTACATTAGGACAGTGTTTGTATGCTCTCATTCTCTCACAAGTTTCTATGGATCATTGTTATATCTGGACACTGGTCTTGCCTCTAACGTAGTTGTGACATATGCAAGAGTATTCCTCCCTGGTTGCCCTGATCGTGACAGTGAGCGTGATCTGTCGGGGAGAGGCAGTCACGTATCTCCTGAGTGAGAGTCCTTCACGGTGACTTGTCGCTGTGTTGGGCTGCTGTTTCAATAGTATCAAACAAGGGGATGGCCAGTCTTCAAATCATATGCCAACATGCGTTGGGGTACTTCCGGTGTCCGATGTACGATGATGGGGTAATATACTCTCACCAAACTCCTGTCGTGTAAACCAGTAGCATATCTGACCTGTAACTTTGGATTCAGAATAGATTTTGTCCGTTAGCACTTTTCGTAATTTAGCTTAGTATGTTTGGTGCCACTATAATAATTTAAGGATCCTTTAATATCAAGTTGTTAGCATTGATTATTTACTGAGAGTAAAGTACAGTACAACTTAGAGAGCTTTGCTTAGAGGAGGGATATTTTGAAATATAGTATTAATTCATTTACAACTGTATGATTATAAACTATGTAAAGTTTGGGGATTTACTCTAACCTCCTACATTAGGACAGTCTTGTTATGCTCTCATTCACTCACTCATCTCTCTGAGTCTCGCTCTCTGGCTCCTACTCTATCAGCTGACAGTGGGCGATTTCGTCACGGCCTCCCTCAGCCAATCATATATTTCCCGTCAAACTTTAAAGACCTGTTCTCTTCTGTGCAGTCAGCTGTCATTTCAGTACAAACCGATGTGACCCTCCTCCTCATTCATCATCGCATCCGGTGCTCAAGGTTTCTTCCACTGAGGGCAGTCCCACTCCACATGCCATCATCTAGATCTTCAGCCTGCCCCTACTGTCTTCAACAACTCCACCAGCGTGGAGGACAGCTGGACAGCTCTGAGGTAAGCCACAGGCAAAACCACTCGTCAAAATTTCTAGTAAAGTATTTTATTTTATATGACTGGTCAGGCTTCCTGGGGGGCTCCCTGTTGACGTGAAGGTCTATCATCTGGCAAATTGGCAGATGAACTTGCAAGCTTTTCAACCTCACTTCAGGCTTCTGGTGTGTCCGATGTAGGCTGCTGGGGTGAGATACTGGCACCAAACTCCTGTCGCGTAAACCAGTAGCATATCTGACCTGTAACTTTGGATTCAGAATAGACTTTGACTGCTACCACTTTTCATAATTTGGCTCAGGATGTTTGGTGCCACCATGATGATTTAAGGATTACCAAATCCCTCCTTGAATGTCAAATTGTTAGCATTGATTATTTACTGAGAGTTAAGTACAGTAAAACTTAGAGAGCTTTGCTTAGAGGAGGGATATTTTGAAATATAGTATTTATAATCATACAGTTGTAAAATAATGAACTATATGTAAAATATTGGGATTTACTCTAACCTCCTACATTAGGACAGTGTTTGTATGCTCTCATTCTCTCACAAGTTTCTATGGATCATTGTTATATCTGGACACTGGTCTTGCCTCTAACGTAGTTGTGACATATGCAAGAGTATTCCTCCCTGGTTGCCCTGATCGTGACAGTGAGCGTGATCTGTCGGGGAGAGACAGACACGTATCTCCTGAGTGAGAGTCCTTCACGGTGACTTGTCGCTGTGTTGGGCTGCTGTTTCAATAGTATCAAACAAGGGGATGGCCAGTCTTCAAATCATATGCCAACATGCGTTGGGGTACTTCCGGTGTCCGATGTACGATGATGGGGTAATATACTCTCACCAAACTCCTGTCGTGTAAACCAGTAGCATATCTGACCTGTAACATTGGATTCAGAATAGACTTTGTCCGTTAGCACTTTTCGTAATTTAGCTTCGTATGTTTGGTGCCACTATAATAATTTAAGGATTACCAAATCCCTCCTTGAATATCAAATTGTTAGCATTGATTATTTACTGAGAGTAAAGTACAGTACAACTTAGAGAGCTTTGCTTTGAGGAGGGATATTTTGAAATATAGTATTAATTCATTTACAACTGTATGATTATAAACTATGTAAAGTTTGGGGATTTACTCTAACCTCCTACATTAGGACAGTCTTGTTATGCTCTCATTCACTCACTCATCTCTCTGAGTCTCGCTCTCTGGCTCCTACTCTATCAGCTGACAGTGGGCGATTTCGTCACGGCCTCCCTCAGCCAATCATATATTTCCCGTCAAACTTTAAAGACCTGTTCTCTTCTGTGCAGTCAGCTGTCATTTCAGTACGAACCGATGTGACCCTCCTCCTCATTCATCATCGCATCCGGTGCTCAAGGTTTCTTCCACTGAGGGCAGTCCCACTCCACATGCCATCATCTAGATCTTCAGCCTGCCCCTACTGTCTTCAACAACTCCACCAGTGTCGACTCTCCAAAAGTTTTACTTTACTTTGCACAATTTAATAAATGTATTTGTTCACTGTAAATTAAGTTTCTCCTGATTTAACAACCTGTGTTTAACAAAGTGTGTCAATTATCTCCCGGTGGCTTCAGTTCTCCTATTTATTATGTTTTTTGTGATGTATGTCATGTTATTTCAAACTAATTTGCAATCATAAGAAGCGTGGTCTTTGTTGGTGAAATGTTTCTTATATACAAAGAACAATTACTTATCGTAAAACTCCAAAAATATAGTAGAGTAAAATCTTTTAGGTGTGTTTTCTAGAAACTACAGGTCTGATGAGGAAAGTGGGAACAGGTGTGTAGGTGGGAGGGGATGTCATGTGACCAGGACTGGCAGGTCTGGGGAGTGAGCAGGGGCTGGAGAGAAGGACAGAGAGCCAGGACAGGGAAAACCACCAACCCACTACAAAGTCTCTGCCCTCCCTCGAACTTCTCAGACAGTTTAAGCCAGGGGTGCCCACACTTTTTCGGCTTGCGAGCTACTTTTAAAATGACCAAGTCAAAATGATCTACCTACATTAAAAATGCTGAATATCTGCGTACCTTGCATAACTGCATGAACCCTTATGGCACAATACAATTCTGTACATTTTTGGTCATTACCTTACTCTGATGACTTGCACTGAATGGGATTGGCCAGAGTTGCATAATCCGGACAGTAGCTGCTGGTAGCCCGCCTCAAGCAGACTTCAAATGATCATCAGTCATGGTGGAACTTAATGTTCTTCATGTGGGAAAAGGCTGACTCACATAAATGAGTAGAGCCGAATAATGCAGTCAAGAAGGTATCACATTTCCTCATGTTTGGGTACTTTTCCTCTGTGAGAAAACTGTCCATGAGCCCTGGACTTCAGCTGAATGTCAGCTTGCAGTGTCAAAATCTCATCCTCCACTCCAGACGAGTTCAGGTGAAACAGCGTTGCAATTTTTGATGCGAGTAAATCAACCTCAATATCTTCCCGAAATGTGCAGCACATAAGTGTAGCAACTGGCTCGAGTAAAGCAAAGTCTCGAAAGCGTTTGTCAAACTCTGACAGACACTTGTCAATCTGCTCTGTGTAGCGCGCACTGTCAAGTTACGCACACGCCTTCCGTTGAGTCTCCAGTTCTGACGCGAGGTTTTGGAAGTTTCCCCAAATCATGGCGCTACAGCTTTAGCTTCTTTAGTAGAAATAAATTGGAAGGCTAACCAATTAGCTCGCCGGAGTTTTGCAGTAGCTCGCGCGGTTGACCGCGCATACGTGGTGACCCGTGTGTTAGAAAATCAAGTGGCAAATGCCATATCGACCCGCACTACCTCCGATCGACGTATTGGGCACCCCTGCTCTGGTGTAAATATTGTCTTATTTGTGCGTTTTTCTCACTTGTGTAGTAATGTCCCAGCCATCCTCCAGGCTGAGGAGAACAGACGAGCCGCTGTCCAGAAGCTCCACCAGAATCAGTGCCAGCTGCAGGATCTTGTGAAGCTGTGGGAGATCAACATATGTGCATTCAAACACATAGACACACACACAATTAATCCTCTCTGTGAATATGTTACCGTTGGTCTACTGGTAAATTGTTTGTTGAGTGGCGCTTGTTGCCTACGAAGGCACAAATTTTCTGATATGTTCAACGTTTGGACAAAGGCTGCAGGGGTCCATCAGATAACCAGCATGATAAGAACTCTGCTGTTGTGAATCGGTTTTCCTTCGGAAAATGGCTTCGGGGTGGATTTATTCATTATGTGAATCTGATACACAAGCTGAGCATTAAAAGCAGACTGCTGGCTCGTTCTCACATCAGTTTTAGAGTCTGACTCGGACATCCATCAGTGTAGTTTGTGTGCTTGTTTACCTGCAGGATCCATTCAGAGTCTTCCAAGGCTTTGAGGAAGGAATCCTCCGAGTCGGACGAGGTGGCGCTGGGAGCGCAGGCTCTCAGCAGCTTTTTGAAAGAGGCTTTCACCTGCCGTGTGTCGGCAAAGTCCACCGGCACCAGTTCACAGTTCAGAGAAGAGTCCACTCTGAGGCCCTGCCAAACACAGAAAGATATCTCACCATGTAAGTTTATTTTATTAAGGAAACATATTTTCACTAGACTGATCGAAATGTTACTTTTCAGTTTTTGGTGAAAGTGTCTGAAATGAGGGATTCAAAATATACAAAACACCTCTGAATATAATGCAGTTTATGAAGAAATCATCACATTACAAAAGTAGACTTCATGAACACTTGGATTGGATTAGACTGTAGAGGTCCACCTGATAAGTTGGACAACGTGGATTTACAACTAAATGTCTTCCCGGTCTCCACAGAGGAGCTTCCTTTTCATTCTCACCCTTAGATGGGACTTTTCTCCAAAGACGTAGAGGGCAGCTTGCCGTTTCAGGAGCTGCGCCTGCAGACTGCTGCTACCTGCAGGGGGCGCCAGATCCTTCCCTGCTAGTCTGGTGCCCACGTCTGGTGTCGACGGGTGATGGTTGAGTCTGCTGCTGGAGCGCAGGCTAGCCCACATGCCTACAAACACACGGACACAAACAAAAGTCACACACACACAAACACGCGCAGGAGCTGGTCTGTTGATGTACACATGCTGTCAAACAAACTAAGACTGAGCGATGAACAACACATGGCATGCGGACTAGGGTAACGTGCGCAGCAGTGCAACAGGGACTATGACATTCTTTCAGTCCACCAACAAAGCAGTTGCCTCTGCGATTCGGGTGTGTTGAGATATTAGAAGCAGAAGTCATTGGAATTTTTTTGCAAGTCAACAAGTCTGGAAGCACATTTCCCTGAAAACCGGCATGCAATACGTTCCAAACAGCATGAATCACGATCAGGAAGGAGATGATTTTTCACAGTAATCACTTTCCACTCTCATGAGTTGCAAATGAAACAACTGCCACTGATGTTAGCTTCTGCAATCAGGGCAGTTACACAACGAGCCTTTGACCAAATGGACATTTAATGCAGACATCTTAAAATCCTTGGGGGTCATATATACGGAACGTTTCAAATGCTATCGGTAACACTTTACATGGATATGATCAATAATGTAACCGTTTACACCTGATTGAAGATTAACAAGCCTGCTCAGAGATAAACAGGCAATAAAAACACACAATAATAAAACCTTTATATGATTTATTATTATAATATTAATTGACTACTATTTGCTTACTCATTACACTACAGGATCAGAGGTGCCTCATTTTGTGTGATTCATGACTCGTCAGCCATGACAAACAGCTTCCTTTCCGCCTCAGTCTGGGCCGGCTTGTAACAGGCCACATTAGAGCAGCCGCTTTGGTTTGTGGAAAAACCACAGCTCCCAGAAGAGCACTTGCAAAGTCAGACATGATTAGTAGTACTATGTCTCACAAGGTCTTTGTAAGGGGTTTGAAGCGTGGTGAAGTGACCTGGTTAGTGAGCGTCTGTGTAGGGTTAGAAAAGGATGAGGCTTGGAAGATGCCGTAGAGGGATAATGAGCGCATTAAGAGGACTAGCAGGGGAGAGAGGCAGCTTGACTGTTACCTTGATGGTGGATTCTCTCCTTACTGGCAGGTTTTGGGTTTGAGTGAGTGAAAAGTTTATCTCTGTACTCAAGCACTGGGCGGTTGTTTGTACAGGAGGTAGAGAGAGAAAAAAGACGAGGGCATGTCAACATCATACGGACATCACCACCTGCTCTACTAACCATATCAGAAACATGCAAATGAAGAGTTGATCCACATTAAGTTATCTTTCAATGATCAAGAGAATGATTGTCACAGCATGCATGAATAGGTTTGTCCATGGTTATGATTGATGGTATGAAAACAAAGACTTTTGTGCCACTTTATCAGGAACAGATGTGACACGGACTGTGATGTCTTTTATCTGCATCAGACTGGAGTCACAGTTTACATGCCAGTTGTTCTCTCCTCAGGTGGAGACATGTTCACAGAGGTGGGATTTACTGAAGTAGATCTGCAGGTGTTAGTTTTGCGTGGAAAACCCTGCGTCTTAAGAGCAGGAATACAGATATTCTCTCTCTGTTGAGATCTTTGATATGTTGCTACATCTCTTTTCAGTTTGCTATATGCCTCAATCAGCATTATTATATGAAACTGTTGGCTAAACATCTCTACAATATCACATCATTTTCTGACTGTGGTCATCTCTGATGAATCAAATCACTAAATTTGCGCCATTTTCTGGCAAAGAATGAATCCGTGATAATCCTGAAACTCCCGTGTTTTTGGTAATCAGAAGTGACGTGTCATCCTTTTTTCGTGCCGAGTCATTCATCTGACTAACACATCACACCAGCATGCACCGGCAACAAGCACAACATCTGGCTGAGACAAAACACTCAGTCCTGACGGATACTTCTGAAGAGATTCAAAATCGCAGTAATATCATCGATTACAAGAAGAGTGCTTCAATACGATCAGAATCCTTCCAGGATGTCTTTGATTTAGTTGCATACTTTTGTCTTCAGGAGCGTGATTTTAGTGCAACAACACATTCGCTCATAATTTTAAAATGTGTTTTATAACAAGAGAAACATGGGAGCACGTGACCCGAGTGGACAAAAGAGAGCCGGGCAGAACATCTGGAATAACCAGGAGCGCTGACAAACCAACCTCTATAAACTATTGTGATTATCCAAAATGTGAGAATATTTAATGAATCCCCTTCTTGTAACTTTCCTCAAGAGACTAGATGATGCTAAAACACATTCATAACTACATTCTTACAGATGACCGGTTCTGGTGTTTCATATTCCACCTGGCAGCAGGAGGACACATGTGGACGTTCTAATTAGGAAACGGAGAACAACACTCACCTCCTCTGGTAAAGCTGTTTGAGAACGGGAGGTCTAAATGGACAGGAGCCATCTTTGGTATCCTGGATGTCCTCCTGTCACTGCCTGAAGACAAAACATTCACACAACAAGACAAGATGACAGATGTGCACTCCCTTCTACAAGCAAAAACAAAACTCATTGCAATGATTAGTTATGACTTTTGGCTCAGTTTGAACTCATTGTGACACTGCAGAATTGAGATAAATCCAATTTTCCCATTAAGAGCCTTAAACTTGATCTGAGTGCTTTAAACTCAAGATACATGATGGTTAAATGAGTGTGTGTGTGTGTGTGTGTGTGTGTGTGTGTGTGTGTGTGCGCATGTATGTGAGCATCCTGGACACAGCTTCAGTCCAGTCAGAGGAGATGAATGGGCAGTGACCCCAGGTTGTCCTGTGATTCTTATATATCCTTTTATTGTACAAAGTTCCTTCCATTTGTTGCCGAATATCAGATACAGTATTTCTCCCACACAGTGTCTCTCGCTCTCTCGCTGTCTCACACACACACACACACACACACACACACACACACACACAAGTCGGTGAAAAATAGCTGCGGACCAGAGCAAACACAAAAGGGAAGAGAGTGATTGCCTGATGGCAGAGAAAAAACAGAGCTGGAGTGAACAAAAATAAAGAGAGCGACTCTGCAGTTTTTCTCTTTATCAGAAGAAATGAACTCGTGGCCTCTTGTTCCTCGCAAACAAACTCATTTTTTTTCCCACGGCAGAGCCGAGGCCATCGCACGGCAAAATTCAGGTCAGATAGGGTTGCAGGCAGCCAGGTGACGTAGCTTCGGTTTGAGGGCGCTAATGATAAATAATATGTAGTTATCGGACATGCGAGGTATCCCACCTACGTTTGCTTTGTTACTGAGCAAAAGCAAGCTGTGTTTATTTAGGTCATGGTTTGGTTTTGGGTCAGCGAATCCTGGAGAAGAACGTGTGTGTGTGTGTGTGCACACTTTGACTTGTCAAATAAAGGAGTAATTGATAACATTGACGTCTGTATTCCATTAAGGTGTTCTAGTATCAGAGTCCTGCTACTGTGCATGCAGACTCGATGTCATGGGACACCTAAAGGGAAAGGAGCCATCATTAATGTGTTACTTAAACCTGGGCCTTTCCTGTTTACAGAAGTAAAATTGTCTTGCTGCTAACTGCATCATCAGAGGCCTAAACACTCAAAAGTCACAACAGCATAACACACAAATGTGTGTTGTTTAACATATGAAGAGTCTATAATCTAGAAATATCCAAATAATCAGATCAAAATAGTCAAGAAGCAGAGAGAAATGTTGTATTCAACATCTAAATAAATAAAAATAGGATCTGGTCATAATGGTCAGTGTACCTGGAGAGAGGCCGACGAGGGAGCGGTTGGACAGGGTGTTGTTTCCGTTCATTTTGAAGTAAATTGGGATGGAGTTGAGGATGGCTTGCAGATACTTCTCTTGCTCAAGACTGCTGGATAAATCTGAGGACGAGGCAGGAGCTAAAGGCAGATCACAACACTTTTGATTTAGACGGAAAATAATGGTCATTTCATGAAAATCATAAAATCCCTTTGAATCACAGTCAACTGTTTCATTGGCTAAACAAAACAAAACAATTGCGAGCTTTTTAGCTTTAGTTAGCCGTTACTCCTGGAGGTCAATCATCTTAAATAACATAATGATAAAACAGCTGAATCTGTAGATGCACACCGGTTGAGGAGGGGTTCTGCGACTTGAACAATCCCACCACACTCTTGCCGTGGAAGCCTCCCGAGCGGAGCAGCACGGCTTTAGTACGAGGATGCTTCCAACACACAACAGGCAGACGGTTGTGTCTGTAGCAGCGGGCCACTTTGTGTAAGCTGGTGTCCTGGACTGCCTGAGGAACCACCAACAGACCTGGGTAACTGACGGAGAGACACAGAATGGAAATCTTAAACGCACAAGTGTTTAGAAAAAAAGATTGTCTAGCACCAATAAACCACTGCAAGGCCATTTGTTCATGCACAGAGATGCAGCTGAACAAAAGGTCTGTTGCTGAATATATAGCCAGGATCCGAGTGAGATTATGGCTGTATTAGTCACAGGCTGAATTTGATGTGTCAAACATCTGTCAGGTAAAGGAGGACTCCCCACCGGCCTTTTGGGAGATCGAGGCTCACAAAGCTTTCGGCAGGGCTACAGATCCTGGAAACTAATGTGCTCAGCACCGCTGCGCTCCACCTTAGTGGAATCAGCGCAGGATTATCCGCACTGTTGCAGTTAAAACAATATTTAGCTTTTATCGGGATTTCAGCCCGTGACGTGTATACCTGCGGCAGAGGGAGTAGAGTCTGTTCACGGCTGTGATCCTGAACTGCTCGCCTGACTTGGAGCGGGACGAGCTGGCGGTGATGGTGCCCAGGCCAAGACGCTGATAGTCACGGAAACAGGACTGCTCCACCAGCTGCTCCATGGTGGACTTCTCCGATGCTCGCAAAGTGCTGCTGGGCGGCGGCTCACCGTCGTCTGATACTGAAACGCACACAAACGAGGGAAAATTGAGTTATGTTTTCCATCTCCCTCCACACTTTCACACGCAAATGTGTCATTCGTCTCACTTGAAACATCATCATCTTCATGCCAGGTCATCCTGCTGCCTCTGTCGCTCTTCTTCAGTGTGGTTTGGCTGCCACGGCCCATGGTGATCTTTCCGGCCCTCTTCGCTCCCTTGACAATAGTTTTGGACAGTGTTCTGTGAGGAGTGCAGGGCAGACAGCAATATGATTTACTGTGTGCAATTTCAGCATCAAAACTGGAGTTACGGAGGAGAAACAAACTGCGGAGGGATGTATTTATGCACATTAATATTTCAGATGTCCCTTGATATAGGTGACGTTTACAACAACCAGTCAGTCCAGCGCTTGTTGTTGCTGAAAAGCCGCACCACGAACCTGAAGCCAGTGTTCCTCTCTTTTTGTTTTGGAAGGATTAGCTGAGGTGCCGTTTGTCCTGCTGCAAAAGCAAAGGAGCTGAAGATGGACTGTGGGTAGCGAATCCTCTGCAGGTGCTTTCTGAAAATCTCCACCATCTCTGAGCTCACCTCCTCATCAAAAGCCACCTTTATCAGCTGTAAGACAGTTAAGTGAAACTGACTATTTAACAACACAGTAAACATTTCATATTCACACTGGATTCAAATTCTGTCCAACCCAAGAAACGCGTGTTGAGGCCGTCGGTAATTGTAGAGCGTTGGTCAAACGTACATTTCCACCACACACACACACACACACACACACACACACACACACACACACACACACACACACACACACACACACACACACACACACACACACACACACACACACACACACACACACACACACACACACACACACACACACACACACACACACACACACTAAAGAGATGTCCACATGGGCCAAGTGACATACAATCCAAGAACATGGTCACTTTCATCATCCATGTTAATAAAAAGATAGGAATGAACCATAACAACTTTTACAGCAGTAGATCTAAAGACTAAAAACACATGCTTGGCTGAAAATAGCTTTTCTCTTTAATTCTAAGAATTCATGTTATAAAACACGAGACAGTGGGGGTTTCTGCAAGATGTGCCGCACAGATTGTTAATTATTATTTCAAGTGTTACAACATATCAGTTTGTGAATCCTCTGTGAGCCCAGTGAATTAAAAAAAAAGGCTTTCGTTAATAAAATGATGTGAATTTAATGTCTGGGGGAAGTTTTAAAATCTAAAATCTAGAACAAAGCCACATTAACTAAAACACACTGCATTGTTCCCACCCATCTATTCAGGGTCTTTGGTAACTCGTTGTGTTCACAACAGACTAACATAAGAGTGGAGTGTGTTTCAGCGTTTACCTGAAATGAAGCAGAGCGGAGCTGCAGGCCTTCCTGCATGTTCTGCTGCAGCTGGTTCTGGATGCTGATCTTCTTTTCTTTGGTCAGCGTGGACACTGGGAAACCTCTCATCACTGCCTGCTCCCCCACTGGACGCACATAGAAACAAATGGTAAAAGGTAAATGGACTTGTGTATTCGTGTAGCGCCTTTCACCCCATTCACACACCGATGGCATAGCCTTCACCACCCACTGATACATGTAATGGTTTACAGTGATGAAGAGTATGGTTTACCAGGGTACGGTCTGCGGCTATTTGAGCAGAAAAAGATGGCTTCAATATATAGGTTGGGTTATACGATGGCGTAGCAACAAAAAATACACTTCTGTCCAAGTAAAAAATAGCTTTTTATGAAAACAGAAGTGAATAGTTATTGATACAATATTTATGATACAAGCATTGAAAATTAGCTAAGAAATAAAAAAAAAAGTTATATTTCATATAATTGTATTTACCCAGTTGATCATGGGGGGTGCCTTTGAAAATGATGCGGTATGTGGTGAGAAAGAGGGCTCCCTCTGCTGGCAGGATGTGAGGGCCCCCCAGGAGACCCCCAGTTGCCTCCTCCCTGCCGTCAGGGTCCAGAAGCACCCGCAACCCCTCGGACACCAACTCCTCTCCAGGAAGCAGTGCTGGACGCAGAATCTTAGGCTGAAGGGATTAAAACACAACCCGTTAAGTACAAGGACAGACCGATACCCACTAATTATACTCGTCTATGAAGCACGTCGGAGATTAGATTTAGGTGTTTTACATTGACTGTAAAGTGCTCTAGACTAGGGAGTCAGCAAAAGCATTTGCGTCAGAGGATCAGATTCCAAAAATCAAGAAATCATTAGAGTATGAAGTCACAGAACCACAGGATGTATTTAAGCATCACATGCACGTCATCATCAAAAGCGCACACCTACACCCACACTCCTACATTTACACCCACAATCACACACACGCTGAGCATTAGATTGCGATCTAAAAAACAAACTACTTCCTACTCTCTGTTCAGACCTATTTACCATTTCAACCCTCCGAGCAAAACTCATGATCTGTTAACTAAATAAAAACTGCTCTGAATTTTTTAACTCACTTTTCTGTTTTTGAGATATAAACACGTGGACACTGACTGAGATGATGCAGAAGATACAGCACAACTCTGATGCTTCAAACTCACACAATGTGAAAGACACAACAACAAATCACTGGCAGACAACTATAACGCAGTAACGGTTTAACTCAAAATGCCACATATTCACAGCCTTTCCCATTAAGGCCACAGCCAATCTGGGGGAGTTGAGGTCTGGCCAGGGAATAATAAGAGCTTCTTGAATCCGTCTTTGAATGGACAGCGGGACCGAGAAAATAGTCCCTCTGCGCCTCATTACTGCCGCCAGCTCGGCTTATTATTAGAGCTGCACCTTAAATGCATCCATTGCTTTGCCTCTTCGTGTTAAACCTACCACTACTACCACTATTCAGACTTGTCAGAAATCCAGAGTCAGTGGTGTTTACACACATTTTAGTATTTTTTGGCATGCTGCTTGCAGCTAGCAGGCCAGGTGTGGAAGCTTTGTCCAACACATAAACATGTGAGAGGTTAGCCGCACAAAGCACCACAGACAATCTGCCCAGACTGCTCACCGCGGTCTCCAGGTTGCTCCCAAAGAAGTCCTGGCACGGCGTTTGTCTGTGTGTATGAGTGTGTACGAGAGGAATCATCAACAGCTGTCAGACATATAGCATAGCGAGGTCCAAAAGACCGACTGGTAAAATCTGAAGTGCGACGATGACTGGAAAACATTAGACGAGATCGGCACTCTGCATACTCTGAAGCAGACATTTAACTTAGATCTTGAAGTCTAACCAGGCTATATGTTTGTATATACACTAGAGCTGTTCTGAAGCAGATACCAGTATCGGAAATGCCTCCGATACTGCTTAAACTGCTGCATCGGGTATCGTTTTCACAGCAATATGAAATAGAGATTAGAGAGGGAATTATGTCTTGTTTCCGTTTTTGACACACTGGTATTAGATCAGTACTTGGTACTGGCCAATGCGCAACTTCAGGGTATTGGAATCAGTATTGGAAAGGAAAAAATGATTTTGAATTATCTCCAGTATACACTGCACATACAACTGAAGTCCCAGCAGCCAAGAATAGAGCAACACTCGCCTTCTGAATGGGAGGTAACCTCCTGCTCTCTCTGTGAACTGCCTCCAGAGCCTCCATCTGCATAGCGACGATGCCTGAGGGTCACAAGTTGGGGTCAGCTACCATATGTACATACACAAGTGCTTGCACACACAGAGCTGGTTACAGAGAAACACATGTATGTCCACACGCTCTTACAACCAGAGTGTGTATTTACAGATTGTAAGGCCATTTAACATGTCAGGAGTTAATCAGCTCAGAGGAACTCTGTTTGCTGTTGGTCTAAGCTGAGAATACGCATGTACAAGAGTTACTCTGCGTAAAGCTGCAGGAATTAGGACAGCGGCAGGATGCGAGTGAACACTGTGGGCGCTGTACCTGGGATCATGCTGTGCAGGCTCTTGATGTGTTCCTGAGTTACTCCGCTCTCTGTGCACACCTTGTCGATGAAGCGGGCAATGAACCTGACCACTGAGTTGGCCACATCGCTGTTCTCCGAGTCCTCAAACCCGCTTTCCGTGTCAAAGCTTTCGGCAACGCTACCGGCAATGCTGTAAAGAAAACACACACGACGACACATTGAAAATGAGCCGAGAAGAATGTTTCACACGACAAGGTGATGCAATCCTCCCTTTGGATTCATAGTTATTGATGAGATCCAAATGTCCTCTGTGAGAAACAAACAAGTCCGGGGCAAAAAGGAGAGAAACTTTCCACACAAACAATCCTTGGCTGCAGCGTTGCCGTCTTCTTATTAGAAATAGAAACAAAAAACAAAATAAAATTGCAACATTGTGTTCATAACAAATGTTTAATGAAGCTCAAATGCTGTACATAACACAAAATGTAATAACAACATTGTGTCTTTCTGACATTTTGGTAACAAAGCCTAACTTTTTGAACAACAATTTGTTTTGAGCTGCATGCCTTCCAATTCCAAGAAAATGGAGAATCTTCACCAGATTTATTTCACTCCACGCTTACTGCAGAACACCGGAAATCCCTTCCACTGCTATTTTGTTTGATGAGTACAGTGTGGCCCCATTGAAGACGCCCCGATGGCTTTAAACGTCCCAACAGAAGTAAACGAGCCTCACTCTGTTTTGTGCGGTAGCGATGTAAGCCCACGGGATGGATGTGGGCCGGAAACAGGAGAGGTACTGTGTTCCATTTGGCTAAATAGGAAGCTATCATGTAGACTGTGGCTTACACCACATCCGCCCACATACCAATCATCACCTTACGAAAAGAGGAACACATACTCCCAAATCATGAAACCTTACCTCGGGGGTTTCCTCCAGATAAGACTGATCGTTCTACCTTACAAATACTGAACAAGCCAAAAATATGTTCTAGTCCAGTCTGTGTTTGATCTCAGTGAACAGTAGAGACACGTGAAAGAAAATCAAACAGCAGCTGATTACATTCTTTCTCTACTCAGATAGCGAACCGTCGTGCTGACCTGTTTGTGACGATGCTGTTGCTGCCGCTCTCCCAGTCTGCGACGGGGGCGTTACGGAGCAGCTTGATCTTCTTGCTGGTGTCCAAAGGGACGAGCAGGTAAACCATGAGGCTGGCGTAGTGGATGGCCTGGCTGAACACGGTGCTCTCCTCGTTCTTCACCAACTCATGCTGCTTCTCCTTGCTCAGGCCGGGCCATGAACGCAGCTGCATTGCTGCCAAGGCCATTGCTGTGCGCTCCTCATCGCTGCCTGCTGCAGGCTCGGGGGGGCCCGCATCCTGGAGAGGGTTAGAGCAGACGGTTTGAGTTTGACAGACTTATTTAAGGTTTGACCCCCTCAAAACGCAATAAAGGCTGATGAGTGTCGACCTGCAGAGTTGCAAACAGCTCAACCAGAGGATGATTTTCCCCTTTAATTTTTTTTACTTGAATATTTTGGAAAATTATTCCATATTTCACAATTACGAGGAATATTAACAAACATCCATTTAAGACCAGGTTTATGTCTTTAAATGTCATGTTTTGTTCAACTAACAGTCCAAAACCCAAAGAGATTTAGTTTATTATGACATAAGACAAAGTACAGAAGCAATTAAAAAGCTGGAAATAGGACATTTTCTGTTGTTCAATCTTTTCACCTCTAATGAGGGTTAAAATAGTGGGTTTAAACAGACTTCACATGAATTCTCACACAATATCTACTCATATTGGTCACATTTCCTGTCGTACCTTTAGACTGGCAGTGATGCAGTCTTTTCCCTCTGGGGTGTTAAGATAAAGAGCTCGGATCTGACTCTGGACCTCACTGTAGAAGGTGGCCTCCCAGAACTGCTGGTTGGTCCAGATGGGATGGTCCTGAATGCAGGTGTAGGCAAACTGGTTCACCCCGGCAGCCAATTTCTGCGAGACAAAACATAGTTCATTATGCCTTTGAGTAGAGGTCTGCGTTGCAGGACATCAAACCTCCGCACGCTTGTTCGGGTGTGCCAACCTGGATTAAAATGCGTCACCTCGTCAATCCCAGTCAGAACAAACACATGCAACACAGACGAACTTTACAGAACCACAGAACTTTGTTTTAAATTAAAGTGTACCAAAACTGTATGTTAAGAGGTTAATCCTTTCACCGTCCTATCATAATAGTATCTCTTATATTCAATGTATTTCTACTGATAGCTGCTCCTGTCTAAAGTCAATACATCCTCTGCCTGCAATATTTGTGTTCAGTCCTGGGTTACCCACGGGATCGTAATCGTTGCAGCCCTCGCTCTACTTGTGGGCAGTCAGACTTAGTGCAAGTTTATTTCTCATTGGGTGTTTGCATCAAGAAGGAATTTGGGCTGCAGTGAGTGCCTCTTGAAAAGCAGTTTTCCAAAATGCTGTGGAAACCACAAAAGAAGTGAAATCAATCATTCCTTCGGAGTCGTAACTTTTTAACAGATAACAACCCTAATGGAGCAACGGACCACCCCGCTTCCCTTCTGTGTCTGGATGTATTTGGAAGCAGTGCTGTCGTTTTTCATTAGTGCGGGCTGAAGAGTAAAGCACCTGCTGCTAGAGAGAACATACAGTACAGTGCTCAGCTAAAGGCAGTAATGCTGGCCAATACTGTAAACTACAGTCAAGCATGACATTTGATCTCTGTTTTTAACCCATCCTAAGCTTTTTTTAGGATCAGTGAGCTGCTGTTAAGGGAGGCGGGAGCACCTTGGTGTTCAGCACAAGGTGCCACAAACCAACATTCACCAACTGTGCAGCTATTTGATTAGCTTCTGATTTCTCTCCCCAGAGCCTGCCACAATACAGTGGTTTCCATTATCACTCCACAGTTTGCCTTTGAAGGATGAGAACTAGAGGGGTCACTGTACTTACAACAGACAGAATCAAAACAGCTCTATTCCCAGTGGGATGGGCCAGAGGCCAAGAGGAGAGCTGGGAGGACAGGCAGTACAAAAGAGAGCTCATGCCCATACAGCAGATAAACTGCAGGGAGAGTGTGGGAGTCAACCTTTCTTCATTATGATTCAGACATATTTAGCTTTTCACATTTTCAACAGAATTGATCATAAAAATGTAAGTAATGGAGGAAAAAAGTAGGGAAACGTATTAAAAAGTATTAATACTGAAGCAGGCAGATTACAAAAATGAAGCCACTTCTTTTGGGAAATGTTACACTGCTGAGTTCAGCAACGTTTTTAAGGTGCAAAGAAAGAGACTAGGATATCCAGCTGACTAATGACAGAGGCCAACAAGAAAAAGGAAAGGAATGTGAGACAATAATCGTTCAAGATATGAACATAAAACACAAAAGCTGGTCCTTTTATTAAAATGTACCTCCCAGAATTAATCTAATAAATCCCTCAAAAAATGTCAATTCAGTCCGATTCATCAGGCTAAAAACAAAAGCCTACCACATTTAAATTTTGACAACCTAAACCTGATCGATTCTCTATTTTGAGGTCGATACCAAAACCATTGTTTGAGAACTATGACAAGACTACGGCACTTTCAAACCCATAGTTCAGCTCAGAGACCATAGTGGTGTGTGAAATCATGTGGCAGCATAAGGATGGGAGTTTGTTTGGATGAACCGTTTTCTCTCCAGAAATAGAGGCGATTACACTTTTGCTATCATCAGAGGAACCAAGCATACCTTCACAAATTGAGTACGGGAATTAGGCCAGAGAGACGCTGGATAACACATCTGCTGTGGCTAGAAATGTTTTGAGGAGAGGCTATAATGTGACCAACTCTGGGACCGGACTGTGGGGCACACGGGGCCTTGGCTGACTGCAAAGAGCTCAGATTTTAAGAATGGACCTGAATGAAACAAGGCTGCAAATAAATGGTGACAATTGCAATAAGAAGTTGTTGAAGTCCTTTGAGTAGTATGGTAATACCTTTCTGTACCGGGAGTGTGTTACGTGTCTTGCAGCAGATGTGTGTGTGTCTGTGTGTGTGTGTGTGTGTGTGTGGGGGGGGGGTTCTGTGCGTAATTTGTCTATGCTGTCTATACTCAGCCTGGCTGTTCTTTTTTAACTTGTCAGATATGTGCAGGTCATTTTGACCGAGGTCATCTCTTCCCAATATGATAATACACAGAGCTTAAAAGAGACGTCCACAAGACAGATGGACAAGGAGGAGGACAGGGAAGGAGAGCAGAAAGGACAGGAAAGGGAGGAGCAAAGGAAGGTGAGAAGTGAAGATGAAGGGGAAGGAGGGAGTACAGCTCTATCTGACCCATCTGGCCGTGTGACTGGTTAAGAGAAGGAATGCAGGGCTGAGGGAGAATGGGTGAAAAACAAGCAGGAAAACCACAAGGGGAGACAGAAAGGAGAAAATGCTGTGTACAGGTCAAAGGAATGAGGATTTGGGATCTTGTTTTGAACTCTGGGACATAATCCCGAGGTTGACAGTATGATTGACTGCGGCCTCCAAACATCTGCTGGACAGCCATACAGCATCACACAACTCAACTGTGCCTCACAGAGACTGAGAGACGGTGTCTCACTGAGTGTTGAGACTGCTGAGTCTGATATGTCACCACCCTGGGGGGGGGGGGGGGGCTGCAACATTATGCACGAGTGACTTCGAAAAATGCACAGCAGTCCTGAATTTTAGATACAAAACTGTCGTTGTTTCTGAACAAGTCCTCTGTGGTAACGCATGCCTGACCTGTACACAATCCATCTCCTCATTTTTGCAATTCTACATGAGTCAGTGTACTGTGAGGGAAACTCCTGGCATCCTGAAACCATGAAAAACTCTCTTCAAACGATGTATTTACAGTCTTGCATCATGTAAAACAAACAGAGAAAAACTTGTTGAAAGTCAGACCAATAAACAAATCCATCATTGCATCCATAGAGCATAACTGTGAAAAAACACAATGTACGAGTAACATAAATGTTCCAAAACAAAGTAAACAGATACGGTAAGTCAAGAGCCAGACATTTCTGAGATATAAAAAAGGTCACGCAGAATGTCATTTTCCTCGCGGGGACATTGGTACCCTCCATGAATAAACGGTGGCTGAAAGAATGCCAACAGTCACGTGTTCTTGACTTGGAGGTTATCCAGAACGGTGTTTGGGTTTTTCACATGCCGCTGTATCCAATCTGTGTTGTGCCCGGAAAGAGGCATTTACTCTGGTGACACATTAGAATGGAACAAGAAATGTTGGACCGCAAAGGGCAGAATAACAACAGACCCAGACGTAAATGACACCAGTTCATCTCCTGATAAACCCACCCCTCGCTAGATAATAAATGCCAGAGGAAGCGTCCACGCAGATTAGAACAAAATGTAAAACTCAACTCTAACAAAGGGCCACTGTACAAAGGTTGTGTGGCATTTAGATACACTTTACCTACACAGACCAAATGACACCATCCGTGCATGATCTAGGCCAAAAGAGATTTTGCAGATCAGTTCCCCCTTCTGTCTATCTGAAACATTAACAAACATCTGTTAAATACTGTTCCATAAGTGCTTCAGTTTGGGCAAAACATCCAAGACGGGTCAAGCAGAGGGAAAACCAAAGAGATGGGAAAGTAAAACAAATAAACATAAAATGTGAGTCAATTTTTCATAAACCGTTCAGTGTCAACACGTGGCCACAAATAAAACTAAACACCGTCTGTCTCCATTCAGCAGATTGTGGGAGCAGACGGTCGCAGTGCGAGGGGAGCTTCCCACGTTCCCCGACCTGGAGACTTTAGGGCCACGGGGTCAGCACCACTGTGAGTATGACCACAGTGTGAGCTTCCCAAAGTCTGGCCAAGAATACCAAACAGGGACTTGACCAATGTCTGACTCTTGAATCAACAGTCTTTAATATGTGGTGCCCGGGTGTTTGGCATGCAATAGCGTAAAAAAATGAACTAGTAATTGAAGTGGTCTGAGAGAAAACTAGACTTCTAAACCTCCTCTTGACTCTGTTTTTAGGTTTTAGAAAACCTAGTGACGGGAGACTTTGGCCAATCACGGGTCATTTCAGAGAGAGAGGGGGCGTTCCTATCGGCTGTTGTTCAAATGCAGATGTGCATGCACGTCCCTTTGGTGAAACCCTGATTCAAAAACTGCCTACTCTGCAAAGCAACCAGAAAAAGGACGACAGGCTTATCAAAAAGAGAGTCTGACAATATCGAAGAAGCGTTTCAGAAAAAGAGAGAAAATGTTGCTAATAGTTTGGCCTTTTGCTCACGGATGTGGTAAGAAGAAGACTGTCGATATTTTAGCTCACTAGGGGGCCTAGAATCACATAATGTCATCTCAAAGGGCTTCATACGCTTTACGGGTAGATCTCAAAGATGTATAACGTCGTCAGGATCACACAGGGATGATGTTTGAAATGAATGACTAGTACTCGTACAGGAAACACAGTTTTGAGCGGGTCAACGATTTGATTTACAGCAC
Source organism: Anarhichas minor (assembly GCF_050575085.1). NCBI lineage: Eukaryota > Metazoa > Chordata > Actinopteri > Perciformes > Anarhichadidae > Anarhichas > Anarhichas minor. The sequence continues at coordinate 2,000,248 of NW_027466488.1, forward strand.
AAACTTGCTGATTTGGAGAAAAAAAAAAGAAGCAGACATTCCTTAAAACAATAGAACAATGGCACTGCAGGACCAAAAAAACACCTCTAAAGTTGGGCTCTTGGGCAGTATTAGGATATTTTATACCTTTAAGTTTTCATATCTAAGACACAAACACAACAAAGTGTATAACAGTGAGAGGAAAAACAGTCTTTTCTGGTTGTCAACAGGCAACAATATCGATCTCTTTCGGGGTAACAAAGAAGAAGAAAAACAACTGTTCTCAAAGTTACAATGCCATGTTCAATTACTCTCACCTTTTTTTCAATGACTTTCGCGGTCTGGGCCGGTTAATAAGTTGCTGTATGATGTATTCCCCACTGTTAGTAGAACACATAGCTACTGTAATGTATAAGCAGCGGTTCAGAGGTCGTCATATCAGTTTCATGTTAGGATAGAGGAGGTTGTCTGGTGAGGGGCCTCTGAACGATGAGGTAGTTATGTACGCTGACGTGTCGTGGTACATATTGTTCTTTGCAAAATCAAGGCATCCCGTTCGTGTTACCAAACTTGTAAGGCTGCGTTTTGTAATACTCAAATAAGGATCATTTATGTCTTCATACCCATGATGACAGCTGCTGGGATGCTCCATTACCAAGCTTTGTTTTTCTCACATTTTCACTGCATGATCTTTGTGTCGACTAAACCAGAGATTACAGAATATTTTGGCAGATTCCCTCCTGACCTCACTTTACTTTTCACCCTCTGGGTGCGGCAGAGCTCGAGTTTGTCACCAGTTCCAATCATCTGTAAATAACGAGGGAAAATCGGCTGCATTCTCAAATTATTCTTCCCTCTAATTATCTGTCAACACCAGACAAGAAAATCATTTATAATCTTCTTAGTAAAATGGCTGGAAATCACTCCATTGCGTCACAATCACGACCAACAATGAATGGATAGTCTTCTAAAACAGAAATAGCTTTGCAGTGGTAAAGTCTTGATTAAACAAGCATGCACTATGCTAAGAAACACATAAATGATGAGTCTTAAACACTGAAGGCCCTAAAGAGAAACAAGAAAAACAACACGGGGCTTATCTAGGAGAGTTGCATCAGCCTGTGGCATGTGAACTGGTCATGAGTCATGTGGTGGTAGAGAGCAGGTCAGGTCCCAGTTCAGCCCATCGGGGTACGGCACTGGTACCCACCACCAAGCCAGCGCGGACAGTTGTGTCGGCCCCCATAGCAACGGGCAAGCCGTGGGGACATGGCTGCGGTGAACAATGCAGCTTCCCTGTGTTGATTGTTTTGAAACCAAAGGCCATGGCCCGTCCTCTACATTTTGTTTGGTTCTGTGCATGTCCATGCAAAGGTAAAAGGTTGACAATGCTGTCCCTCCTCTATTCCCCTGCCCTCAACCTCCTCTACAGTGCAGTGTTCATCAGAGCCCGACTGGTACTGGACCTCTTCTTGGGCGACACCCATATTGATTGATGATTTTCTTTTATGCAAACACATAACACACAAGTATAATTTAGGATCCCTTAAAGGATCCTAAATTATATTTGTTGAAAGAATTGGGAAAAAGATAAACTGTTGTTGTGAATCTTGTGTTTACAAACCGCAGCGAATGAATTCTGCTGAATCTGCCTTTAAAGCTTGATGTTACTTTTTTCAAAAATTCCATTCACCTTACATGTTTTGGAGTGGTGAACGTAATTTCAGCAGCTTAAACTGTGTGCACGTGTGTAAATGAGACATATTTATAAGGTGTATTCACTTCCACACTGCACGACCGGGCAGCGGTTTGTATGCATGATGACGACAATATGAGAAACGGAAGCAGTGAATTGAACTCACATACATCCTAGTTTTTCATTGATTTCCTTACCCTGTAGAAGGCTGTTGACAGGGGCAGCAGTACAGCAGCCACGGTGTACTCCTCCGAGCTGGAGCAGTCCTGTGGGTCAAACGACAAGGGGAGAAGTGAGAGCAGCGCACAGCAGGAGACGTGTTTCAAAGCTCTGCAAACTCCTTTTTTCACTGTAGCCCCAAAACAAGAAGCACAGGTTTCCAACAGAGAGGTCATACACTCCCGAGGGGAAATCATTTTGGTAACCTAAAAAAAGAACCACTTTGTTACTGCAACACTGTATCTATGTCGAAATGGTTTATGCATTTCGAAGGTGTTACACAAAACTGTGCGTCTTTTTCGTCACATGAATGATGAAATGCTGTAAACTTGCAATGCAGAGCTGTGATCTGGGGAGATCACCGGGGGGGGGGGGGGGGGGGGGGCAGACACGCTATCTTCAGCAAACCTAGCTTGCTGTTACATAAAGACACTCCTGCCCTGTTTAAATATCAGGGCAATGCTAAAAAAATAAATACAAAGTCTGCCTAAAACTCTAACTGTGCTCTTCTCCAATATGTGGACATATGCTTTCAATAGCCTTATATAATCCCTGCTTTGACACAATTGTCAGAGCCTTCCAGCGTTCAATTTATTGGTAATTTTATGTTTTACATTCTTGAACCAGAAAGCAAATTTAATTCTGTTTTTTTTATTATTATGTTTTGATTTTAAACGAGGGAATAGTTGAAGATATTCCCTCTTTGACATTTACACACCGTGCCAAAGTGTCTACGTACAAGGGATTCTTTCAGGTCAAAGGTGGCTTAGTAGTGCTTTTAAGAGAATAGTATGAAGATGAATAGTAAATGAAGAGGCTTAGAGCGGGGGACTTAAGGGCCCAAACTAAACTTTTCTTGTAGAGATCGCAGAGAACGTTGAGAACAGGAAAATTAGAGAAAAGGACGCAAGTTGGGTTTAAAAGTACATAACTCACAGGAAATTGGTACTTATCTCTGGTAAGCTTTGTTAGGATTTATTTGTTGAACTCTGTAAATGACAATAGCCAGAGGAAACTTGATTTAAGGCCATGTGCAAACAGCAGCACTGATTCTGACCTGGTGCCGCACCTCATAACCCTCAGTGGGACCTCACATATCCAATAAAATGTTTAACTAACACACACTTCTCTCTTTTTATGTCTTAATTTCATTCGAAACCTTCTGAAACTATGCAACATACTATCAGTCTTATCCAAGTAGTCATTTTGGCAGGAGAGATATGGAGAAGAATGCTGCACTTTGTGATAGCGGCCTTTGATGGGGGCCTCTGTTACCGCCATTCCTCCCCTCCAAAAACACACGCACACACACACACACACACACACACAAGAATGTAAAGAGGGGAGTAAATGCAAAACACAAGTTCCACAGCGACACATGAAAGCCTGGCCCCCCCGTCGACTAAGCAACATAGTTTCTGTTTTATTATTCTTGTCGCTTGTGTTTCTCTTTGCAGTTATTCGGGCTGCGGTGAAATGTTCCAGCTTGGAGCGGCACCAAAGCATTGTTTACCAGCATCCTTAACAACGCTGCAGGTCACAGGAGTTCATGGACCCCAGTCAAAATAGAACAACAAGTGGAAACGCACAGGCAGAAAAGTGTGAATATTTAACAAACAAGTATTATTCCAACAACAACAAAAAAAAAAAAAAAAAGAGTGAAGTTCAGCAATGCATGTCGCCGGTTCTTTGAAACAGAAACTTGTGACAACAGACATTGTTTTTAGCGCTGAAAAGGCCGCGGTCATGCTTCAGATGAAGAAAAGCTTTGTCCAGAGGCTGCATCAACACGTCTCATATAAAGTACTTACTACCAGGTTGACTTAAGCTACACTTATTATCACCTTAAACCCTCCACCACAGAGAGAAGTGACAGCTCAAAAGAATTGAAGGTCCACTACTGTAGCTAAGCAAACAGATAAGCAGTGAAATCTACAGCAGGTCGGAGATAAGACTGAATGGAAAGTGAAACCTGACAAGTCAAGCAGAGCTGTTATCAGCATTGCATGAGGAACCTGATAAAAGGTAAAGGTATTGTATTATACTATTTGGGACTCAATCATTGTCACAGAGCTGAATAGAGCCACAAGGTTCAGGGTGGGGAAAATATGTTAAATGCTTTATTTGGGGTTTGGAGAATGGAGGGAGAGGAGGGCATTGTGTGTCCCCACACTTCTGTTTGCGAGGACACCCTGCCGTCTTCTTTCCTCCTGGTATTTACTGTAAGTCTCAACATTTTTTTCCCTCATTCTTGAAGCTGCAGGAACTTTGATGACTAACATAGCTATTCTGTCTCAAGACACGTATACAGCGAGGAAAAAACAAGAAGCACGAGCATGTGACAGAAACGCTGGCGGATGTCAACAAAAAGCAGCTTCCTGCGTTTCAGAGAAGTTCGCACTTTCCAGGAAAGCAATGAAATAAACCGAGACTTACCGCATTCTTTGATGAGATTGTTGTCGCTATCGACAAACAAAAATGTCTCAACTCAGAGGCTCTCAATGTTAACTGCTGCTTGAATCACTAATAGGGAGATGATTAAGCCACATAGTTGACCTCTGTGTTTTCCAGACGAGCAACAAACAGCTATTTTGTTCAACAGCAAAAGCATGAAATGTGACTGACTCATATGTTTACCTGGTCATCCTGGTAGACGTCATCAGAACATGGGAATGATACCCAGTTCAGATTCCCAGTGACCATGCTACGTAAAGCAGTCCCATCAAGGCCACGAAGGCAGACAGAGGCCATGTTCTCACAGCAAGGGACAAATTTATGGTCTAAATAATGTAAAAATGTAAGTCATCTATTCACTATTAAAGGAGATGTACAAAGTGGTTAAAGCGCAGTATACAGCCTTCAGGGGGGAACGGACAGTACAGACTAAGCTGGTCGGCGCTCCAGTTCATCAGCTCGCAGTTCCTAGATTCAGACACGTCAGTCAGACAAAGTGCCTCGTACTCTCCAACAACATCTGTGTGTAACGTGCGCTCTCGCACATCAGACGGTCAAGCTCATGCAGAAATCATGGGCTCCACGCCGTTGCGGCCGCTTCCCATGGACCCCCCCGCCCTAATCCCTCCCACAGTTAACTGCCAGGGTGTGTTTTTGAGCATCGTGAGGCCCTCGGCCTTGAGACAGCAGAGCGCAGAGGGCTCATAATCCTATCTGACAGGAAATGGTTGGGATGCCATGATACATCCACAGCAGGACTCATTGCCCCACAGGGTTTGCGCAATGTTTACTTGTAGAAGCTGCAGCACTGACCAGTGCACACACACACACAAATAGATGTGCAATTAACTCAAAGACCCTAATGAGGGTTTTTACTGTGCGTGATTCATGACAGAGAAACGGCACAGATAAGGATTACAACGGATGTTTAAATGAGTCATTGTAAACTGTTTCTGAACATATCAACTCATTCCAGAGAAGCTATCAACATTTTTTTTAATGTATTACAAAAAACATAAAGAAAGAATGAACAAATACTAACAAGGTACAGTAGCACCTCATTCTAATGTCCTCACCTTTGACCTATCGTACATTTTTCTTTTACATACCGCTTCCCGTTGCTGTGCTCCCCTGCGAACACTGATTGCAACCAGACAACAAAGCCTGAGGTTAACAGTTGAACACTAAATGTGATTAGCCTCATAATGATGATGCCATTGAAAATCAATGTGTCACATCAACATGGACGCCAGAAATCCTAATGAGGCATCATGCTGTCTCACACACACACACACACACACACACACACACACACACACACACACACACACACACACACACACACACACACACACACACACACACACACACACACACACACACACACACACACACACACTTTTGGGGTTCCTACGTGGCTGGGTGTTGAAAGAAAGGGCAGCACGCAGAATATGAAAGGAGTTACTGGCCCAGCATTTACTATTTATATTGGCTTCACAGATCATCTGAGATAAATCCCTCACAGCCGAGCTGAGACCAAGAAATGAAAGTCAGGAACAAAATGCCTGGCTTCCATCTTGAAGTGGTGATGAAATGACAAACAATGCACAATAAATTCTTTAAAAGAATTAATAAAAATGCCATCAGAAAAATGCTGACAATGTCTTTTCCCGTGTTGCGGTTAACAAACATGCACTCCACATCAAATCTACAGTATGTGTAAAATGATACATTTTATTACCCATGTGTGGCTGACTATTCACTTTTCAGCAGCATTAATGACATAAAGATCTTAGACTGAATTAAAAGTTAGGTGGGACAGACTCGTACTGTGTTGTAGAACTGTTTGTGGTAAAGAAGTTATTTTATTATTAACTACTATGGTCAAAACAACATAGCCCGTTTTGGAACAATTCTTAAATAAATGTATCTCTGTCAATCTGTTCCAACAAAAGCCAACACATCGGGATCTCATTTTAACACATAAAAAAAACACACTGGCCGCCTGGCTATCAGCGATGTCCACAAGAGTGTGACATTCAAACAGTACGCTTCTTTGCATTCATTTAGACTATAGTGCAAGTCTTGACTAAAGAAGCCATGCAACAGAGACGGTGGTTTTAAGCTTTTCAACGAATGACAAACTACTGTCAGAGCAGCACAGAGCTCATCTCTGCTTCTGGAAACGAAGCAATCAGACATCATAAAAGGGATGATGCAACAAGCGTTTCTTTTCACGTCTTCCTGCACGTGTGGAAAGAAAGAAATAATTCAATTTGCAAGTCAGTAGCCTTGCCAGGTAGACATTATAGTAGTGAAGCAAATGACACGTCAAAGGACTTTGTATGTCCTTGGCCCGGGCAGATGCTGGGATTAATTGGCTTTCTATAATTTTTTTGGTGTGGGGGGGGGGGGGGGGAATGACTGGAATCTAAAGTCACTCCATAAAAGTTGCAGTCTGTGAGGACTGCTTAAAATTATTAAAATCCTTGGAAACGGCTGATTCAAGGCAGTAAAATATGAGGAACTACCAATATAGACCCGGCTGCTCTGGCTGAGTGAAGCCTCACTGACTCTTTATGAGCTGCACAAAACACATTACTTACACACAAGTAGCCGAGGCATGAGGGCACCAGAGAGAGACAAACATGCTGGCTGACAAACAACAAACAGCATTATTGGGGCTCAGCCTTACGACATGCTGTCAGCTTGTTCAAGTGTTAAAATAAATTAAGAAAAAAGAAGCAGAAGGGGACGGACATGCCTGTTTTATACATGTGCATGTGTACTACGGTCACGCTTACACATTGCTTATGTTAAACTAGAACCAACTACAACTCATAACATATGGCATCTGCTGTAAATGTGTGGTACAGCCAGCACTAAAACATTTAACCAGATATGCACCCCCACTGTACAGCTACCTTTGGCATCAGTTTTAGATATCAATTTGGGAGAAAAATGGGTTAAAAACAAAACGTCTACAAATTATGTTAAATTAATCTTTCAACAATATTCATTGTATGTTTTAAAAAACATATATTTGATGTTCTATCGTTAAGAATAACACAATAAGCATATTGGACAAAATCAGTTCAGGTCATATTCTATGGCATGTGTTGGCATGACTTACCTGGAGGGCACAGTTCATCATACGAATGATGTAATCAAACTGCTGGTGGTCCAGTATGGCGCGGTTCTGCTGAACATGGAGACTCAGTTCCTCAGTCAGACACTGGCGTGCTGCCTTGCCTTTCAGTGCGCGCAGAGCAGCCGGCAGCGCCTATTGAGAGAAAAGGTGGACAAAGAGGGTTTTATAAAAGAATTAAATACCTCTAAATAAAGTGGCTTTTTGAGGAAGCAGGCCCTTGTTTTATGAAATACTGATTAAAGAAGAGATATATATGTATATTTTAATCCATTCACACTTTGTACCAACACAGTACTCACAGCTACTATGACCTGCTGTATGGTTAATGACCATTTGGCAGCGAAGGATTTACAGGCTCGTGGGGGGTTCAGAGGATACATGCTATGCATTCTTACATTTGCACAGAAATGCAGGCCTGGATTTTATAACTCCTATATGAAGCCAGTGGGATCCATAAAGTAGCTGGCAAAAATCCCATTTTAAACACATTGGATGCATATTGGGTAGATTCACAAACATGGGGCCATAACAAAGGACATCTTTGTGTAGCGTAGATGCTTTTAGAGGACAGGAACGGATTAACCTCTGTGTTAAAACAATAACTATTGCATCATGGAATGTGTTTGATTACAGGCCCTATCTATGTCTGTGTGGCAGCTGGAAGAAATGAGGATGATGAAGGTGGGGAGAGATCTACAGCTCCTTAACGGTCTGCTGATTCGGTGTAACGCAAAGATGCCTTCAGTTAATGAGCTTGTTTAAGGGTTGATGAGCTCCCCTGATGAAGGACATTGTGCATCACCTTTTCAGTCTCCAGAGTCTTGTTGTCAAAGATGAAGGAAATGCAGCTCCGCACCACCTCCAGCCGGCGAGCGCTGTTAAACACGGAGCCACTCTTACCCATAATGGACACTAGAATACAGAAAGACAGAATCACAGTTGGTTAAAACTACAGCTGCTGCAAACATCAGAGCTTTTTCACAAGTCAAAGACATATTTTGCAGATACCCGTCATGTGAAAGCTATGACCGTGAAAGAGATTTAACACAAAGATTGCAGGTATGTAAAGCAATACGGCAGTTGAAAGTAGACCATACCGACGGGTGGTCCAGCAGGTACAACACACTTCCTCTCAGATCGTGTGGAAGGAGGTGTGCTGCTGTGTTTTGCCACACCCTCCTGCAGCATTTTCTCCACCTGTTCGTCATCCAGCAGGGGGAAGGGTACCTGGTGCACCCGCAGGTGGGATCCCTCCGAAGGCCGAGGCACTTTCTGGAATGCCATGTGGGGGTTTGGGTTCTCCTATAGTACACATGCCAGTGAACCACTTGTATTAATAGGATACATAGCTGTATGTACAGTGAATACACGGCAAAACATCACAACAGAAATACAACAAAGGAGATATAGCGCTAGTTATTTGCATGAAGTCTTACATTTCTGTACAGCTGCTCAGAGAATGTCCTGATGTGCTTCTGCAGCTTGGCAGGGCTGACCTCTTCTTCCTTAAAGCTGTCCGTGTCGAAGGCCACCAGCTACAAAACAGTAATATTCACTCTTTGAGGGGTGGATCATCAAGAAAAACAAATTAAAAAGTATCACAGTGCTCCTGCAGCAAAACTAGGTCACCATCATAACTGATAAGAGTATCGTCCATATGTCACCAGTCCACATTAAAAACTCTTTCATAGTGGCTTTAGTGTAAAAACTTTGTGTATGAACTTGTCCACTTACAGCTAAAAAAGTAAAGGGAAAAGTTGAGCTTTAAGCGGAGCATCATGGTACAGTACCTCATCAAAGAGATCGCAGGCTCGGTAAGGCGGACCTCTCTCCGAGACAAAGCCAGCGAAGGCCATGCCATCCAAAACCTTGGTCAGAAAATCATTCTCAATGAGGCCTCGCTGGCCCAGGAAGGCAGTCTGGATAATGTCAGAATTAGATCAGTTACAATCCCACACAGATGGCAGCAATGCAATCTTGTTCATATGGATTTGCTGCAGACTGAAAAGCAAGCAGAGTAATCACAGCCTTTTTTTAAGAATAAGATTACAAAATGTTCAAAAGACCAGCATCTTCTGTTAGAATCGTGCGTAAGTTCTTCAGCATGCACAAAAAGGGAAATAAATCTAGTTATAAATCACTACATGCAAAACAATTTAATTGACTTTACGCATAATTATTTGTGCTTGTGGGATGAAGAGATAAAACACAGTTCACTCAAGCCTTCCCCCGCTCAGCGGTTCCAGGCGAATAAGCTGAGCGTTTGTTTATAATGCGATCCATGTGGGGTACTTTGAGGATGATGTGCTGAGGGGTTACCACGGAGACATCACAGACACGAACAAACAAAAAACCCCGGCACAAAACAAAAATGTAAACCTAATGCGTTTCATATGGCTCATTGCCGGGCTTTGCCCAAGGTTACGGGACTGTGTCCGAAGCTTGCATAAACAAAAGGATAGCATCACGGAAGAGTCATGGAGCCTCAGCAACACAAAACAAGATGCGCACACTCACACATCCACACACACTTTATACACCACTGACAGGTTAATCTGTCACGTCTTTACACGTAATTCCACCGGCACTGCTGGACTCGGACTAAAACATTCTTGGCAGGGAAAAAAGAACAATGCGTTTGCTGCTGCGGAGTATTTGCTAAATGAGTTTAATCTAAGGTTACATATTGGAAAACAAGTTGTTTTTTATGCAAAATTTTAATTTCAGCACTGGGAATTCCATTATGTTGTCATCTTCACCTTGTGAAAGTGAATCACGGGTTCAGAGTGGATGCGGATGAGCTGCAGGCAGGACCTGTAGCCCTGGAAGAGTTGTGCAAACAACCTGAGAAAGACGGCCCTCACCTCCTTATCCTGGAACACAGAAACACGACTCAAACAACTATGCCACAAATGCAGCCTGATAAATTAATTACGCAACAGACATGCTATTTTATCTTGAGGGTAATGGGTTACCGTCAGTTAGTGCCCCCACTCACAAACCTTTTGCCGATAAGAGACTCTTTTTTTTTTTTTTTTTTACCCGGAGAATCGCAAATGAAAGGACGACATCTGATAGTGATGCTGACTTACCAACAACTTGAGGTTGGAGGGAGCAGTGCGTGGCGGAGGGAATGCATTGTCTGCTATCTCCAGATCAGGGTGCAAAACCTACACAGAATAAATGTTTCTCCAGATTATTTACTTGTCTTCATTTCAACAACAACAATAAACATAAACGACGGTGCACAATGAGTAACCGGATAATACAGGATAACAGAAAAAGTCACATGATTTAAATAAAAAAGTGAAATAAGAACATTAATTATATTAGCAGTCACTGAGCACGTCTGAGTATAACAATCAAATAACTACTTTGTGTGTATTTAAGTGTTTGTCTGTGTTAAAGACAGATATGTATACAGATGCCAAACAAGGACAAACTTTGATATGTGTACTTGGTGTTGACAGTTGAATGCTTTCATGAATGAATGACTTTTTGCTTGCTCAAATGTCATCATATTCTGCTCATTTAAATAATAGGGCTGCACCTGTATGCGTATGTTTGTGCTTACCAGGGACAGGGAAGTCTGTGTTTGGTGTAACAGAGGTTCAGGGAGCTGGGACAAGTGAATGCACTCAGGAATCTTTATTGTGCCTCCATCCAGGTCAGCAATAATAACGTCCAACTGGTTGTACACACATAAAACACAGAGAGGTCAGGTGGTTTGATTGCAGCTGGAGGAAGTGCTATGAGCAACGACACGTACGCCTGACGAGAATCAGCCGAAACCAGTTAAATAAACATCTTGCAGAAGGGCAGATTTCCTAATCTTCTTGTGTAAAAACTTCCCGAAACCAAAGGTTGTTTTGTTTTTTTGTTTAAACTCCCCCGGTCAGTTGAAAGTCCAAAAATATCCCAATTCATCCTGACGTTTAGGATATAAAAACAAACTCCAATATTTGTTAATGATTCACAATGCCTGTGTGACACATCTTCACTCACCAGATCCTGGATTTCAGTCTGAAACATGGAGTGAACTCCAATGATGAAGGGAGTGGGCGAGCTCAACACCTCCAGCAGCCGTGAAGGCAGAATGGGGATGTATGGGTAACTGAACACAGGAAAGGACATAACAGTGAATACACAGTATCTACAATGATACTAGGAAGACAGATGGGGAAGAACTGAGAGCTTAAAATATACTCCGATCCCCGGCTCAGGCTCCACTAGTCGCATGTCGATGTGTCCTTGCGCAAGACACTAAACCCCAAAATTGCTCCTGTAGCTGTGCCTACGGTGTAGAATTGTGATAGAATCTGAATTGTAAGTCACTTTGGATAAAAGCGTCTGCTAAATGACTGTAATGTAATGCTTCCCTGTGTTTGAGTGTACGTTATTATGAAAGTGAAAATCAAGTCGCGACCCACATTGAAAGATAAAGACAGCAGTAAAACCAAAATGCACAACATGGACAAGAATGAACCAGAATCTTTACCTGTATTTGAGGGGAAACATGAGAGCCTCCAGTGCGCGACACGCCTCTTCCAGCCTCTGGTAACTGGTGGAGTGAAACAAAACCTTGTGTTCTGTCAGAACCGCACAAAACAGGCTGAGAACATTTTGGATTCCTGAAACAAAAAAAAAAGCAAGAGAGAACAAAATGAATGAGGCAGTGGTTGGTATGCGACTGCCACATTGTTGCGGATCATTCATCAAACACCCGTGGCTATTTGTGGTGGATTTCCAACTTCAAACACAGATTATGTATCTATAACAGCTTCAAGACTGATTACTCGAACAATATTCTGTGGAATGTTTCTTGTAATATTGGCAGACTAACCACATCAATCTTAATACCGTATAGAAGGTTGTAGTGCTACTTATACATGGGGGGGTATTGTTTGTGTACCAATCTCATTTTGAAAATAAGCCCGTCAGTGCCGGAGAAGGTGCTGCACGACTCCACATTGGATGGAGTTGATTCAAATCTGATTTTAATTGTCAAATTTAAGTGCAATGTTTGAAACTGCTGAGCAGAGAAAAAGCCTGAGACTACAACGCTCCCTTTATTTCAGAATAGAGCTTTCACTTTCCTCTGCACAGGCTACTTACTGCAGCCTCGTTGATTCATTTCATAAACTGTCTACTGTATGAAAACAATGTGTCCGTAGTGTGTCTTTGTCTTTGGTAGGTGAGCACTGTACTTCCTTTGTGTTAACCAAGCCTCAAGGCAAATACATGAACGGTTTATGTATTTAAGTAAATTCCTACTAGATTACTTTTGCTCCTACAACACTGTTCATATTTCTTAATTTGCATTAAACCGTTTTAGTGTATTTCTTCGTCAATCGCAACAACGAGTCACTGCTCTGCAGAATCTTTACATAATCTGCTTTATTAAAGAATCCTGCTGGCTCATGATGGCAAAAACGATACGTTTTCAAGACCAAACGGGTCAGTTTCTGTTAACCACTGAATACAAAACCTAAAGGAAAACTCCTCTCCGAAAACAAAGGAAATTACACACTCTCATACAGTATAAATAATATTTCAAATACCGACGTGACAACCAGGAAGAATTCTAAGTTTACAGTTCCTGTTATTGTTTCCTATCAAGCAGCTGACGGACCAATTCATCACACACTGGAGTGATAAAGGGAACACTGGCAGACATATCAGTGCCACTGGGGGTGCTGGGTCTGGATGTTTGCCTGTCTGAGTGAAGCACTTCAGTGATAAACAGGAAGTGGAACACAAGCTTCAACATAATGTGATATTTTAAGGTGAACAGACTTGTCAAACCAAATGAGTCGTTTCATTATTTATAGACTTTTGTAAGTCCAAATGATGTAAAATGCTCAGTAAAAGAGTGTGCCTCGCTCATTTCACTAATGAGGCTCCGGTTTCATAATCACACCTCAGCTTCAGGTGTTTACTTATCTTATGGAAACAGCAACGCACTTCCGAGCCCGAAATAAAAAGTGACAGCAACATCCCAGGACAACAGGAGAGACAAAGGCAACAAACAACAAACAACAGGGCTGCTGATGGCCGGTTTTATCTCGTCCCGGGGGGCTGCACTTCCTGTGCAGTGTGACATGTTTAACACATTCCTCTCTGGTGACTCGGGTGACCAGTGCACACAGAATGATCTGCCGACCTGCACAGCTACTCGCCAATCCTTATATGGACATGAGGATGACCTAATGAGTGGAAATGATACACTTGTTGTCACGTAGCTGATCAGCTGACTTTTTTTCTCCCACCTTTTGTTTTTTTTTTTTATATAAAGGTGGGAGAGATGATTAACTGCGAACGTCTGTCAGTCACTTTCACTCAGTATGAAATGACGGCTTGACTCTCAAGCTTCATACATACATACATACATTTGTCTTGCTACAAAGTCCAAAACAAATATTGTATATTATATGAAAGTGAGAGGAGCCAGGAGACGGTTAGCATAGCTCAACATAGGAACTGGGGGAAACAGCTAGTCTGGCTCTGTCCAAAGGTGTAAAAGAAAGAAATCTGTCTACTATCTATTAAAAGGTTGTATCGTGTTTGTTTGATCTTTAAACACGTGTAAAAATAATAATTTGTGTTTTTTAAGTTGGTGATTTTCCACTGCAGTATTTAAACAACGTCACATATCAAACAATGAGCAACACACATGAATTATGGCCCTGTAGCCGCTTCGAGGACTAACAGCGCTGCATAATGTACTGAACTGATTAATGGAAACAGGCTTATGAGGACTGACAGACCATGGCCGGGTTTTGAGTCAAGAATGCTTTGTTTTTTGTATCCAGATTAGCTACAAATGCATGACTTCCACCTAACCCTGATCACATGACGTGTATCGTGCAAGTACCCCCCGTGTGCACGTTCATCCCTTTGTCCAAACAAACAGAGGATGGTGTCAATACACTCAGGATATAAAATCCACTCTGTTTTGAATCACATTCTTCTAATCAAATGAGAATAAATAAGGGCCAACTTTCCATTACAAATCAAATTTCAGGTGAATCATATTTAATTTCACTCTCAGCTCTAACAGATGTATGCCTAGAGTTGCAGAAAGCAAACTAAAACAAATTATTCTTAAATAACATAAAAAATATCATGTACAATAGCTCAGTTCATGATTTATGCCAAAGCATCATTTTCAAAGGCTGATGAAACACCATGAGTCAATCGGGCATGTTCTACCTTTGACAAAGCACGTATTGCTCGTGCAAATCATTTACGGTCCTAAAATATAGAGCAATCATTGCAATGTGAAACTAGCAAACTGAAACAAATCTTCATCATGTGCTTGTTCCAGCCCGGACAAAAATGACAGAAACACTGATGGGACAAAGCGAAAACCGCGTAAGCTTGCTTCAGACACATTTGGTGTAGAATTAATCCAAGTTCTTAATGGCTCATTGCTAAAATCTCCTCATTGTAGAAGTCCCACAGTGCTGCAGTTAACCACCATGTGATTAGCAAAGTAGAACGAAGCCTCTAAAATCTGAAAGGATCAAGACTGAATGAATGTGAAATATGTCACACACATTAAAGCTGCTTAATTTAATCAACTAAGACGACGCCGCTAATATGATTAAGACAAATGTTCTTTGAGTGTCGGAACTGTCCGATTATAACAACCAACAACACAAAATGTCTTAACACATAAATGGGATATTGTGCAGACGTGACAGACTGCAGAAAGAAATGATTGTTCATTCAATAAAGTCTCTGGCAGGGTTCATGTTCAAAACAAATAAATGACGGGGCAGAGAAACCGCTATACAGTCATCAACAAGTCATGTCTTCCTGTCTCATGATTACTAGTTAGTAGTTCAAAGTGCCTGGACCCACCCAGCTGCTGGAAGAGCAGACCAACACTTTTGGACGTGACAGGCAACGTGTCGTTCAGAGGCGTCTGGATGAGCTGACGGTCTCCTGCTCCCAGGCTGAAGAGCTTCTGTAAAGAAAAACAAAAGCAGTAAAAGGTTAAAAAAAACGTCATGGACATTTTTACGCTACAGGACGGAGCGGTTCTGCAACTGACAGTCACCCATTGAGAGTTATAGCTGAGGGTACTGTTGTTGAATCAAATAAAGAAGGATGCCGCAGCTGCAGGACATTGAGCAAAGAAAACCTCAATTACATGTTTACCAAAATATAACTGGTACAGCGCACAGCTGCAGCAATGTCACAGAATCCCTTAAAAAGAGTCTTGGATTAGTGATGCAAAAATGTGCTCTGAATATAAAACTCTTTCAAATGGCTTATTATTCACATTATAGGTACTGGGAAGTGAAAAGCAGTTGGTAGAAACCTTTCAGATGTAGAACATAAAAGGGAAGTTCATCAGTCAAATGCAAATTAAAAGGTATCTCATGGTCTCCATTCATACAGTTCTTGAAATACCTCGATGTTTAACTACGTGCTGTTCTCACAAATTAGTCCGTTCTGCCCGAAGTCAGACGCGAGGATTTGGCATTTGAAGTGCAGTCTTGCTGGGGAACAGGCCAAACTCTTCCCTCTTACAGCACATTAGCCATCGTCGAAAAACAAAGTCTGATATTTATCTGAGTGATTAGGATTTCTCCCCACTGGCAGTCGTAAAGTCGTTCCAATGATTGAGACATATTTTGGCTCTACGGTGTTTTTCAAATGTGTAAATACATTATCTATTGCCTGGTTCACTGAATTATTAGCCTCACCTTCTGACACTTGGCCACCCAACGGCAGTAAACTTGTTTTTTTGTATTTTTTTTTAAACCTATGTAATGTATTTAAAATATATATTCCTCTTAACTGTTATGAACGTAACTTAAGAGCTCTGCTGTCCTACTCTAGACTGAGGTATTTTCCTCGACGTAACGTGATGGAAAAAATGACGAACGTATCAGAAAATCACTGCCTGTGGCTGGACAGCAATCTCTGGCACCAACTGAACATGACATTCTCGATTGGCTGCACAGCAAAAATAAATCATTTAAGTACCTGCACAAATAATCACTTTTCTGGGCCCTTACTGGTCTGGATCTGTGAGGAACGGGCCAGCAGCAGGGAGATGTCTTACAGACTGTGGCAGCCTACTTTGGACGTGAAGACTTACCTGGGATCCACCAGCAACAGGAACCTGGAATGTAAAGAGGTTGGCCACCAGACCCTCCAAAGGGAAACTCAGGCTATCGATGTGCACTGTGTAGATCAGACCCAAGCACCCCTGGAAGGACATGTGAAATACAACAAAGACATTACACATGGACACATACAGAGGATAACTACTCTATAAAGTCATCAGTATTACAGCTCACGGTTAAACGTCGTCTGTGACATGTAGATAATGTTTGATAGCAGTTTATTCTTACAGCGCCTAACAAGGCCGGCCGTGTGTCTGCAAATACCTGTGATCAACTCAGCCTGTGATGAAAAGATCAGAGGTGCTTGAAACTCATTTACTTCACTGAATTGCGTGCTTACGCTGGAGCAAACTATGGGGCCTATTTTGCAGACAGTACAAAGCAGATAAGCGTCAACTCAGAGCTGCAAGATGAAAGCCGTGGTTTGACAGAAATTCTAAGTATTCCTGCTGAACAAGACAGACAAATATGTTTTAATCAAGATTTAATCATAAGGTGTTTTATTACCCGGAATATTTCGGGATAATCCAGCCTGGACACGAGAATGAGACTTTTCGGTGCAAACACTTGAGCTGGCTGGATCAGACCATCCTCCTCTGCCTCCTCATCTTCATCTCCATCAGCCTCAATACTCTTTGATCCCTGAAACATAAAAAAAAAAAAAAGAAGCTGTTCCAGTTGAAGAGTTCAACACAGTGCCATGGACTTCGGATCATGAAATGTACTGTAGAGCATGCCAGCACCGCTGAGCTCCTACTTGAGCTTGTGAATACATCATGTGCCTCAAACTCATCACATTGTCCAGCACATGTCTGGCATGTACTATACATCACATGCGTTTCTTGCACATTTGTTTCGCCAGAAAATAAAACGGATGTACTCCAAAATGAAGAGTGATCTGTGGTAATAGTGAGTAATGTATGCTGTAACTTAGTTTGAGGAACCAACTTCTGTACAAGTGTCACAATCAATGTTTCCATTTTCACTTGAGAGGTGAGTCACGAAATAGGCTTGAAAGTAGAAGTAGTGGAAAGTCAATTGGTATTCCTCCCACAACACACAAAAAAGCCAAGATATAACTCTTGCATCTGAGCAAGTCATAGCATCAACCCCAAAACATCTTAAAAATCTGCTTTGTCTCCAGAGATGAAACAAGCATTCAAAAAAGTTAACACTATTAATTAGCCTTTCCCAATCCGTCCTCATTCAGCACAGCTGCTCAAACAGCTGGAGCCATCCGTGAACACGACAGATTTTCTGAAATCACGATGAGGTGAATAGAAAAAACATCTCCAAAGAGACAAAATCATACGAGCAGATTTCCTCAGAAGAGCCAGAATGAATTCCGGTGATTAATGTTAACATCAGACATAAGAGACTGTAACAAAGATGCTAACACGTGCAAAATGCTTTTCGTAATTATGATGTTTTACAAGATATGTAATCTACAGTCAACAATATTCTTTATTGTTGATCACAAAATTAAACCAGAAACGAGCATCGAGTGCAGGAAAGCGTAACTGTCGTGTTAAAGAGAGCTACATTCAGATATGTAGTGACAAGAGTCCGGCATTACGATGACATTTTACAGCACGTCAAACCAAAGGAACACCAGAAAGTATTTTTTTGCTCCGATCAAACACGTCATCTAACTCTACCCAAAATCCGACAACCTTATCCTACAAGCAACCGCCTCGGTCTGGTTTTAATTGTCTCCGTCGTGGATCCATGAGCCCCATCAGAGCACGAATACTCCAACTTCTCCGTGCTCATTCCTAACTAAAGCCCTTATCACAATCTGGTATATTTCTCCAGGCAGTGAAAACATGCCATAAGTGCTTCAGTATCTCTGGACCAAGGAGTACGGGATCAAAATATCCCACTCAGATGGGGGTCACATTTCACCATTATTCTAAGGATTTGGTTCAATTATTAGACAAAATACATTCCTCTGCCGCCTGTCTGGACTCTCCCTGGAATCCAACACAGTCAGTAGATAAAGATGAGAGGAGAGGTTGTTAAAACACCCACACGTTTCAAGAGGATCCTCAGTGCCAGACACTGAATCCAGCAAGGTGCGTTTATTTTCCAGGAACATGACGTCGGATGAGGCCAAATATAGCCTAATAAAACAATTAACACAAGGCTGACAAAGAAAGGTGGTCTATCAAATTCAAAAGTCTTCATAATATTGAGTTTATATACACAAAGCATACACATGTCTTGGTCAAGTCTGTTTTTGGCACACACATACATCTCAATTACTCTGTAAATTGCTAAATAAGAACAAAAAAAACAACATGTCATGACAAATTCACAAGTGTGTATTTTAAAAACAGAATTTATATTCTCCAGATACACCCATGTTCATGTTTTTTCAATACGTACTGTACCTGCAGACAGCTTCAGTATTGAGGAGCTTAGAATTTTGCAGCAACTTCTCACATTAAACATTTACGTTATATAGCTGCTGTCTAAAAGTTGGAAGCTCAAAGGACAATAAAGTCATATACACTCAACAATGCTTCACCAACATACATTAAATGGTCACAAATGACAAAATGAAAAATATTTTGCACAGCCTCTTGCTTCCGGCCTGTTTTGCATGCCGATGGTAAAGTTTATGGCCCTCTTCTTTTAACCAGAGCAACTTTTACAACCAGTCTTGTAATCCTGTGAACTTCCTTTAAAAAATGAAGGTAGTACGACTGTGAGAAATTAAGACTGTGAGAGCAGAGACTGCAAAAACAGTTCACACCAACACAATTAGTGAGGTGAAATACAACAAATGTTTGTACATGAATCAGAGGATATTTAGTATTTCATATTGAAGTGCAAAAATAGTCTCTCTGCTGCACAGACAGTATAAAAGGAGTGGACAGAGTCCCTGTGACATCATTCACGCATTGGTTTGTGGACTACCACTTTGAAGCCTTCAGTTTGGCATTTTGCCCGTCACCATCTTGGTCTTTTGGGACCACAAGTGACACAAGAGGGTGGAGCTAAGTACAACTGAACGCTGAACATTGTTAGGCAACCAAAAAGGTTAAAATTAACTTTCATGAACTGAAAACACTGTAAAAGGGTAAAAGTTCAAAGACGAAAACAACTCCCAGACTTGACAACGCCGAGGTAGCAACCCGTCAATCACAAGGTAGTCACGCGCTAAAGCAAACTCGGCTTTATCGTCTTTCTTACTTTAAATGGGCGACGATGACTTATATAAACGCCATGCTGTATTGAAGAAGGCTTGAAACTAGTGGTTGAGATCATAAGCTCATGTTTACAATTTTTACTGAGGTAATAAATCAAGTGAGAAGTAGAGTCCTTTTCTCAAAGACTTCTATGTAATCAGATTTCTTTTTGCAATCAGATGAGTCGCCCCCTGCTGGCCAGTGGAAAGAAAGAGGTTCAAGGCCACTTGTTCTACAGCTTATTTTGTCCTGCAAATAATATAAACGTGGAGTATGTGGAAAAACAACTCACTAATAGCCTTGCCTGTCCCCTGATAACAAAGACACAATTACAAAAACATGAGGCCCCGCAATCAAGTCTAAAGTTGTTGTTACTGACAACTCATATTCCCTCCACTCGGTGTGAGAGAACAGAAAACAGACCGAAGGAGCATTAAGGTTTCAATACAGCTGAGGGACCAACCAGCGTTGGGCAATGAAAAGTCTGTTTGTAGGCTCTTAAAGAAACCCCCATAACAGTTAACAACTGGGCTATTTTTGGTCATTTTCTCCCTTTGAAGTGACAATTTGCCCTAAATCTTTCCTCCTTCGTCCAGTTGTGCAAACATAGGAATGTTTGTAATTATGGTCCAATTCACACAACAAGCTGATGAGGACAGCATGAACTACTACAGTATTGGTTCTCCAAAGTTACGCCCCCACTATTTAAAAGCTGACACACACTTCTCGTACACAGCCACATTTCTAATTCCACTGAAAAATGTTTTACTGATCAACTAGAGTGATTGGCGACTGCATTCCACATGTGAAATGATGTGAAGTCACGGCGGGCAGAGTGACAGGAGTCATTTAAGGCTTCTGACAAAGGAAAACACATTGAAACAATCAGCCCGGTATTCTGTGGGCTTTTGGCAGGGTGAGACATTAATGAGATCATTCATAAATATAAAAAATGATCCCGCCCAAACAAATCTGTTGTAATCAGTAATGAATCTTGTATGCATGATTACATAAATCAAATGAAAAATGTATTAGTCAGCTTTTCTTTTCTCAAAAAAAGGGAGAATTTTCTCAAATTCTGGGAGACATCACACATGCGACAGAAACTCCTACAAGTTAAAAAAAGTGCCAAACCTAAAACGGAAAACAGAAAATAAGAACCATCACACAATGCCCAACTTAGATATCTCCGGTGGCTTGTAAGAGTCACGAGAGAGACACACGAAGACGAACCTCAAGCTCATCACACAAGTAGTTATCATTGAGATGATCTCACAAGGAGCCTCATGAGGAGGATGAGAAGCCTGCTGCTCACAGAGATGTGCTGCAGAATTCACTACGTCGTTAATGAGTGTAGCGTGGTGGCTCAGTGGTTAGCGCTGTTCCCTCACAGTAAGATGTTATTAGTATGTTTTGTGGGTTTTTTACATGGTGCTCCTGTTTACTCCAACAGTCCTTAAACAGCTGAACAGTCGGGGGGCTGAAGACGGACTGTGATTGGTTGTGTTGGCCCTCTGATGGACTTAAAACATTCGCTTCACTCTGGGATAATCTACGGCTTCCTGTGACCCTGAAAACATAAAGCTATTAGAGAGAATAAACGCATGAATGAAAACGGCTCAAAATTCACAGTTTAATCCTTAAAAGTACTCTACCTCGAGTGTGTGTGTGTGTGTGTGTGTGTGTGTGTGTGTGTGTGTGTGTGGGCGCAGTCTTACTTGGAGATTGACCTCAGCCTCGTAGAAAGTGAGGCAGGAGCAGTAGTGTCGGTCTGATTCGATATCTGTCAGCACAACGGTGAAGAAGGTGGGTGATTTCCTATCCCTGGACAGCCTCCAACCTCCAGGCTGGCAAAACTGAAAAGATATTGAACAAAATGCCATTAAATGGGAATATTATAAAGGGCAATTCACAAAAACACACATCAGATACACGGTACACTGTTACTGTGACCTAAGCTGTAATCATTTCAGAGATATTTTTATTGGGATTTTCAAAGATTTGAAATTGTTAAAAGCTCAGTGGTTGTTCTGTCTTTCTGCTGCCGGTAACACATTCCCACCTTAAATGGAGCATCTTACTGTCGCTAGTCTGATCCTAACGCCCCCGTAGAGAGCGTAGACAGGATGTCCTGTTTCAGCGCAACAATTACATCTGCTTGTCGGAGCAGGAAGTGGCATGTTCACTGTTTGTTTTACTTGAAAGTCATCAGTGAAGGTGCCAGGCCAAACCACCTGAGCTCATTGACTGACATCATGAAAGGATCTTAAATAAGTTGGTAAAAAACAGAAAACATACCCAGGAATGAATCAATACACTCACACTTTAGTACAGCAGATTAAATTGAGGTTAAAACTGATAGTAACAATACACATGCATTCATGCTGCTGTCAGAATTGGATATAAAGTCAAGTCAATTATATTTATATGGTCCAATATCCCAAATTTGCCTTCAGGGGTTTTACAATGTGTACAACGAACAACACCCTCAGTCCTCTGACCCGCTTTGGATATCTCAAAATCCTAAAAGAGGGAAAAAATTAAGTAAAACTTCAAAAAGAGCCACTGAGGAAGGATCCCTCTTACTGGACAGACGACAATTCAATAGATGTGTGTACAGAATAACCAGCGGAGTAAAATTACAGTACAGACGATGCAAGTTATACATAGAATGAACATATTTTATTCATCAATAATTTAATTCTTATTGTCTGGATTAAAGATTTAGTCTCGAACTCATTGGCTGAGCTTTGGATAAACGTGAGTAAAGCAGACTTTAACTATAAAGTATTATGATTTTCTTCAAGTAAGTAAAGTTCTTCCAAAATCTTCTTGGAATATTCTATTATTCATATTTCCAAACATTGTTTACGGAGAATTTAAGAAGCACACAAATCACCAATTTTCAATGCATGATGAAACGGAGCCATTTTTAGCAAATTGAGGGCACATTACTCTCTGAAAGACTTGTATCATAATAAAAAGCATGTCAAACCGGTTTGACGTCTCAAAGGACCAGTATGAGTCATAACCGAACCTTACAAAACATCTGCAAAATATGGGAAAAAACAAGCTTTTTGTTCATGATAGAGTGTTCCGTTAGGAAAATACAGCTTATCAGTTTATAGATAGTTTCACTGACAAAAATGATGCTTTCACATAAACACATGACTCTATAAACCAAGTATAAAACCACCCACTGTAAGATGGGCTCATAAAGCAGACTGAAGAACTACGCTGGCTGAGGAGAAATTGATGAATTATTATTTGAGAGATATTATAGAGTGCCAAAATGTGGAAGGCAGGCGGGCATTTGGTCAGAGAGACGAGTGTTTGTGTCTCGTCTCGCTCTGTTTTTGCTGGAGGCCCAACTGGCCCTGGCTCTGAGGACGGTGTTTAGACTGCTCTTCGGGGGGGTTATACAGGGGATCAGCAGACACATGGAGGAAGAGAGGAGACTGGGTGACGGAGGGGCGGGTGAGGCCAAAAACAGATGGATTGATGGATAGATGGGCCTGTGTACAGCCAAAGGCGAATAAACTGGCAAGGTAGCGTCTCTCGGGGAGAAAAAGAAGAGCAGTAGAGAGAAGGACGAGAAGAGTGGGAGACGTGAGGATTAAAGTCTCTTTCACACATAGTTCCCTGTAAATTATTTGGATAATCTTTCAGCCATCGCTAGAGAATATGAAATTTTACACAAGCACTACATTCAGGAATGGCGTCTGGCGCCTTTTCACACATGCCAGGGCAACGCTGGAATGGATGGGGCAAGGGACAGTCTAGTAGATGGTGGTAATGCAACACTTATAGATGCCAACCACCATAAATGTCAACGGGCAAGGCTCGATGTACGCAGCTGAAGATGTCTCTTAGTATTTTCAGGAACATGGCGGGCGAGGAGCCGTTTTTGTCCAATGTTCTTGTAATGTATTTTATATTCAACAAGTGAAAGCATTGGCGCTAACGCTAAACCTTCAACCGCTCGCGGATTAAAATACATCATAGCGGGAGTCTTGTGATTGGTTTGCTTGCGTCTTCCATTAGCTGGACGTAACCCGTCATGTGCTCGTCCCTGCATTGTGACCGCTTTAATTCACAAGACAGCCGTACCGGCGGTTTGCCTGAAATGTTAAGAAACTGGCAGTACAGATTTCCCTGAATATTGATCCCTGCTGCCATGCACACATGAACCCATGCAGGATATGTTCCTGAACATTTCAGGGATGGACATGTGTTAAAAGGGACTTAAGAGAGGAAGACAGGAAAAGGTGGGAGGGAGGGGGGGGGGGGGGGGGTGTTTTTGGCTTGTTCAACCTGGAGGATCGGACCAGGATGCCACCATCATCCAGCAGATACAATAGCTCACAGGAAATCTGTTAAACTTGCTTCGTGGTGAGGTGTGTGTGTATGTCGGTACACACTCAGGCCAGACAGGAATCAAGGACAAATGCAGATAACTGTGATCCTGTCCGAAACGATTCCAACTGTGCCATTCATTGTTGCCAAAAACAGAGATAAACACCTTTGGGACTGCATAGTTTCAAAGATCACAGGTATACCATCGTGTGTGTATCCTGTATTTCTGTTTGTGTGTATGCATGTGTGAGAGAGTGACTGATTGTAAGGGAGAGCAATATTCAGAGAGCAAGAGGAGGCGCAATAAATTAACTTCCCTGATCTTAAATCAGTGTTTCCTTTAAGCCGTTATCTCGCCTGTAGGTCTGCAGAAAAACACTTGCGGGCTGGCGCAGGCTCAAAGACACTTTAGGGAGTTCAGTGTTTAGTAAACTTCACTTTATTCAGGAGACCACTGCATCCAGACACACTACTGACCTCATTTTAAACACAACTAATGGTTGTTTAACTCAAAGATGAATGATTGTCTCGCCTAAATCTCGTAGCTGAATGCAATAAGGACTTTACAAAAGGGATAGTTCAATGACAATAATAAGAAAAACATACAACATGATCCTCTTGTGACAACAAGTGAGTATGCGTCCTACACAAAAGTGTTCACACATGATTGTGAATAAATAAAAGCTTCTGCAAAAGTAGGGAAATTCAAATTCAACTGACTAAATTTAATTGTGCACAGAAATGGCTAGTCATGGCTAGTCCTAGAAGGCAGAATGGAGATAAAGATGGGATGTTTAAGCTTTAAAATAATTATAAAGAGGGGAAGCAAAATTGGTCTGGAGTGTATTTTTGTCCTGCTGTGCTACATTCTGCAACCAAAAACAGTGAATGACACTGGACAGAAGGACACGTACGGTAGGAAAGGACATCTCCCAATCCAGAATTAGATCCTAGTCAAGTGACATACTTGCTGTATTAATGTCAAAGCCGAGTAAACTGCTGCCCTCCAGCTAAACCCTCTGCATCATATCACATCACGTGCTGCAGCCTGGTATGATCCGCTCCCAACCAACTGTACTGTTATTCTCCTACTCAGCCGGTGACACTGGATCTTCAGTCTGACCTGCTAAGCATCGTCACAGCTGAGCCGAGTGCTTGAAGAGCAGCCCCAATCATAAAAAATAAAAAGAATCAGCACACAGGGACCTTGGCTGATCAGGACATGGCTGCATTCTTATACTGTGACAAGACAGTAATGCCCGGTCAGCCTGGCACAGGCCAGATATAACTGGGGCAGCAGCCATTAATAAAGATGACTCGGGACAAAGAGACCGAATGGTATCTCCCTTTAAAGTCACTGTTGTATTTCTGTGGTGTGATAAAGCTGAAACTTGACAGGAAATGGGAAACCTGTGTTTTCATTATGACCACAACATTTGAGAGTCCCGTACTTACGAAATACAAACAGACTTCGAAAGATCGTCAAACCTTTAAAGAGTTTCCGTAAATGAGCTCAATCCCGCAAATCCTTTTGGAGAGGGACACGATTTGCGTTAAAAAGAGGTAATTAAATCGAGCACCAAAGTTACACATCACACAAACATCACACAAAGTTACAGCAATAAAACATTTGTAAAAACTTGAGAGAAAAAAATAAAACATTTTGCACATTCCCCCCCCAACCACCATGACTTTTGGGTCATGAAATGAATAAGATAAAAACATAAAACAAATAAACAATTGCAATCCTAAAAATACATTGAAAAATAAGTAAATATAGCTGCCAGACAATCAAATCAAATCTTGGAGCAGATACAGCGTACTGCAGGAATGAATCCTGAAACCTTGAAACGAGTTCGCTTTTTCACACTTCCGTTTCCCTCGTCACAAAGTCGATGGGTTTTCTTAAATGGGTTTTTGTTTAAATGCTTCAAATAAGGTCTGTGGTTAACACAAGCTTAACAGATTACAACACTTTGTTCTAAAATTAAAAAAAAAACGTTAGTAAATACTCCTCTTGTGAATTTTGAAGCGTCTTAAAAAAATGCGGTTGCTTACAAGTGGCTGTGGTAGTTTGTTTATAGCCTAAAGTTAGCTTTTTACTTCTTTTGAATTCATGCTGCAAAAATCATTTAAGTGGTGTTCGTTTGTGAAGAGTATCTTGCTGAACAAAACCTGTAAGTATCATAAACATCTGTTTGCCACAGAGCTTATTTTCTGCATTAACGCAAAATCCAATGAAAAAATCCAATTGGTATTTTGTCACGGTAAATAGTGCAATTCTAACTTCCATGGCTGGAAAATATGTGTAATAAAAGAAAACCTAAATCCACCTCCAACCATCCAAACTCAAAATACTGTTGAACTACCGACCGAGCCTAAACGTTAAGTTACTACCAAGACATTGTGTCAAGGAAACGCGGCAACAGATGTGCACTACACAGTGCATTCAATCATCCTCTTCCCTCTTCTCTCCCCATTCATGTGGAAGAGACGCATGCCAGGAAGACAACACAATAACGGAAAGTGAAGACCGTGGGGTCAGGGAGAAGAAAGGGACTGGCCAGGGGTGAGAAGGTCAATGGCGTGCTGCCTGCACAGACCTCCTGCTTTCTCGAGTCTGCAGGACGAGCAGAGAACAAAACAAGCAGAGACGGCTGCTCCGGTCCAGCGGTTTAGCCATAGACTGTGCATCAGAAGAGGACGTAGTCATCGTGCCATCACCCACTGGTTTGTGGACTGTCGTTATGAAGCCTCGAGTCCGGCGCCATCTTGGATTATGGCCGTCGCCATGTTGTTTATTTCGCAACCAACGTAAGGAAGTTACCATATTTGGAATGCGGAGGAGCGACGTAGTGACACCGGATACGGCTCTGCTAACGTTAGTGACCTGTCAATCACAGTAAGCCCGCCCTAAACCATACTCCGCTTTATGGTCTATTTTACTCTAAAACAGACACAAATGTACTAAATGAACATCATGCTGTATTGAAGAAGACTTGAAACTGTTGATTGGGACCATAAACTCATGTTTACAATGTTTACTGAGGTAATAAATCAAGTGAGAAGTAGAAGTCATTTTCTCATAGACTTCAATACAATCAGACTTCTTCTTGTAACCGGAGGAGTCGCCCCCTGCTGGTCAGTAGAGAGAATGCATTGGCTTCAGTCGGCAGAACTGGAGGTTGCCGCACAAACACCCCCCCCCCCCCCCCCCCCCAAACCATCAAGGTCAGCAAGATGAATACAAGAAACAAAACTGTCAACAAAATGACCATAATAGCACTGTTATCCAAATAATGTTTAGTGGTTGCATTTAGTTAATTTACTGCACCAGAGTAGCTCCATCACAAAGCATTCCAATGAGGTGGCATCAGCCCTCCACCTCCATTCCTCAACTCTGCATCCCCACTGTCCAACACCAACACTTAAACACTGGTTTCCCTTTACTGATCCGTTATGCAATATCTGGCACATATGGTTCATCTTAGAGATAGATATTTTTAGATGACTATGATAGACCACAGTAATTCAGAATAAATGTGTCTCGTAAAGCAGGACAGGAAGAGTCATAGTGCCAACTATACTGTTCTATACTGTACACGGCATTTCAAGCTTGATAAATGCCATATGTGTAGGAAATGTGACACCTGAAAAACAACCTATTTTTAGTACAACGGTAAAGGTAGTTTTTTCATTCCAGCAACAAGCTCAGAAGGACAACTCTGCCGAACCCCCAACATCCCTTGGGAAGACTTCAGGGCGAATACTTGGGTTTATTTCAAGACACAGCATAAATTAAAAACATATGGCCAGTTCATCACATGCAACTTCAAAATAGAAATGCATAAAGAGGCAAATAAAAAGGACCCTTTAGAGAATCAGACATTCCTTTGCTTGAATCGATCCCCTGTCAGATTAAATTTCTCAGTTTACTCCTTAAACCAAACCTGAAGCGTCTGTGTGATGCTCACGGCTGACATGAAGGTCCCCAAACCAAAATTAAATGTGCATTAATGTGTCATAGTAGGTTAACAAACACCATTCCTTCCAGGCATAAACAAGTTAAATAATAGTTCAGGGAGAAATCTGCTGGAAAATAGTCAAGAAGACAGAAGTTCCCTCTTAGATTCCAAGTAAAACTCCAAGGGTTTTCCCCGCACTGATTGATAACATGCTCTCATGGTAAAACTGATGTTAAAACCACTAGAATAGTATAAAAATATGCGTAATCCAATAAATTGTCTCATTGCTGTGACTGAATCTGTCAAAACTGAAGCGAGTAGAGCGGTAAGGTCAACTGTGCGTAGCTCACGGCATTATCACAAACACAATCAGTGACTTCAGTTTAAAAGAATTGTCATGTCTGAGCATGCCTTCTTATATAACTGCATCAATCATAGCCTGAGAGTTTGTCGGCACACTGTACTGCTAAAAATAATTGATGTCAAAGCCATGTTATTAATATAAAGCTTCCCAAATTCATGTGAGGTGTCATGTATTAAACAGAAATGTGGCAGTGCAGCTGGCTTTGCACAGTAAGCCATTATGAATTTGGCTAAAGTATTGGTCGATAAGTGACGATGACAAAACATGTTGTGTTGCACATGGATAACCAGACTTTGTGAAGATCCAACACTAGGTACAAATAAAATAAAAGATGTATGCCAGTGGCGAGCAAGCTGTGAAAGAATTACAGAGCGTGTACGATCTCTCTCTCCCAAATCACAACAGACCACAACAGCGCTTTCTGCTTCGGGCGTTTGTGACAGCCATGGTGAAAAATACATACATAACTGTCCTATTAGCTACCATAGTTTACAGCAAGCAGATGGACGTGGTAGGGAATCAAATGGTACAATTTGTCCATCAGTGTAACTTTAAAATCAAACTATAGATTTATCTTGATATGTGCTCGTGCCGCTCCGAACGACTAACTTTTTGACAAGGCGATGAGCTCCGTCTGATTTAAGTTCGCCCTGCAGAGCACCACGATGCCTCCCCAGGAACTGCTTTAGGGTCACATCTGGCCTCCAACCCCAGATTGCCTGCAGCTGTGCATTTGGCCTTCAAACACTTCACCTGCTTCTGCCTGTCTGCGGCTAGGCTGCGGATCTGTACGTGTAGTATCGAGCACAATGAAAGGCACCAAATGCTCTGTTCAGACCGAACGCAGTGTTCTTCGGTCAGATCTGTGGAAAGTTAGCAGCATTCCTGCCTGCCACACCGGCTTTTGTGATAGTATCACAGGGGGCACTAAAGTTGGGACTTTCCAATCTAACACAGTGGCTTCAAACAAAGCCTTTTAATTTGATACATGCTTTATACTTATATATATTTGGGTGTAAAAGTAATTTTCAGCAGTAATTTGGTTATTTCTCCGCTATTATTTTCCTTTTATCAGTTCTGAGCAGTACCGCATTGCTAAAGCCTTTTATTTACCCATTTCAGCTGACGGAAGGTAAACATGGTTTGTTTTTCTATTATATCTGTAAAAGGTAAACATGAAAATCAAAGCACATGTAGTGATGAATGAAAGAGCAAGGTAAACAGTTCTGTCCTGAGGTTGTAGATCAGCACAATGGCTGTCCTGCTGTCAGACGGCCTTTAGAGCACTGTGAGATATTGGCTGATAATGACCTGCCTGGGGAACAGGTGCTTCCTCCACCTCTTTGTGAGGGCCCTCGATCAGTAACAGCATTCACAATAGGCCTCGGTCTCACTACTGTCATGATAAGCTTAGTTCAAACTACAACAAGTTCTGTTCCTCTTCTAAATATATACGATGCTGTGTGATGAGGAAATGTGAATCCGAGTGTGTATGAACACAGAGGTATTCTCAAAAGATGTTTTGTGTCAGGACACTTGTTCATTCAGTACTTATGTTTGTTAATATATATAAATAATGATGGTGACATGTCTAAATATGCATCAAAGTGAGTCATTTGTTCCCAAAATGTCTGAAAACTGGACTGAAGTGGTCAAGAGGAGATTGCCTTTCGAGTGGGCCACCTGCAACTACATTTGTGGTTTGAATGGTAACACTGATGTCAAAGAGACCGAAAGAGGACCCAGTTAATAAAAAAAGGAGAAGTGGTTACTCATACTGTGAACGGTTCCTACTCGACCTTTATTTCTCAGAAATAAACACAGGTGGAAGATATCACATCGCACTCCTTCTGTGGCTGCTTGGTTAACTATGTCTGAGCAATGTTTTTCGCTTAAAAACGCTAAGGATTGTCTGCACACTCGCACTAGTACGGCAGAAAACGTCAATGAATAACAGCAACGTAATGTGTTACTGCATCGTGTTATTATGCTGGCACTGGCTAAGACTGCTTCAACGAATCGGACTATTTCTCACCTAGAATTTCAAACATCCAGCCCGCATCGACAAGAGTATTTCATGTCAGAGGACACCCAGCAGGCTCGGCATACAGCCGTATGTTGTGTCTACAATGCCACCACAAAAGGGAAGCATTACAACTCACAAGTTTTTGACAAGTCCTGTTGATGAGGCTCAACATTGAGGAGAACATCTGGAACAGGACGTGTACATCTGCATGCATCAGCCAGTACTGGAAGTTAAATCCTCTCTTTGAAGGACAGAGACAGATATCTAATGTATGGATCTGTGGATTCCTACACATATAAGTATGTAGGTGTAAGAACTGTCGTCAGCAGCAGACAGCAGCAACATTCACCAGTTGCCAGGTACTGTAGAGCTCTTTAGATGGGAGGGAGGAAATATCCACAATAGCCAGGGCATCCCAAAATCATAGCTCTTGGACCAGTTAACCCGGCACCAGTTCACTACTACATGTTTTGTGCCCAGCTCCTGGCTGGCCACAGTGTTCGTCGCCTGTCATCATCTCCTTCATGTTTTTGTTTGTTTGGACTCTCAGACTTGGGTCTATCAGGAAACATGTGTATATGACAGAATAATTCCCGAAACAACTCGTATATATATATATATAAACAATAAACCATGAAGACAGACGTTTCTACTGTACTTCATCTGGAGGTTTGAGTATGTTCGCTCTCCAGCGTACTGTGGCTTTATTTCATCCTGTGTATTCCCGTTTCCTGGTGAGCTCACAGTGCTTTTCAGCATGGAAAGTCCTGCTTGCTTGACAGCTCCAGCTTTGTTTCCTGATGTGTTTAGCTTCACTGGCACACAAAGCATTGATTACTCATGTGTGGATCTTCCTGACAAACACATGATCCCATTCCCTCCCCCCCACGGCATCCTGCTATCTGGAATGCACTGTTTAGTTTTTCTCTCATAGTTTTACAAACATCATAAGAACGACGTGCAGCGCGACATGTCAAGTTCTGGTCACTTGAGTCGATCCATCAAGTGATACAATTAGGTTACATTCTTTCATCTGTCTGCGGTTTGGCACGGAGCCTCAAACTGACTAACCAAGGCTGCTGATTATGAACAGTACAGTTAAGCTTTGTCACGATTTGCTTACTCAACTCTGCTCGGAGAACAAGGTCAGACGAATGAATCCTTGCAGCAATAAGAGGGATTCTTTAATCAAGTGAACTGAAACTAACTGACCTTAGTCCAGAGGAGTCTTGAAGTATCCTTTTTCTGAGACAACATATATATTAAAAAAACATGTCTATTTAAATTTCCAATTACATGGCACCGGCAGTTTACACATTTTCTGAATAACTTGAGCATCCTTCCCGGAAGTGCCAGGACACGTTCCTCATTACAGCAGGGATTTGGGGGGAAAAAGAAGTTCAAGAGGTCAGAGTTCTAGACAGGTCTAGAGAAATGACACAAATGTTTACAGTCTGGCCGAGTCAGGTCAAATTCCTTCGGAGGAAGTTGGGCTCCAAGAGGTCATTTTTTTTTTTTTACAATCTCACGTCTACAACTTCTTGTCAGATGAAAACAGGTACGAGCGTAAGCTGGCATTACATATACAGTATCTGTGTTTGTTGTGATGCAATACGCCTTTGCAATTACAGTATATTCAATTGTATGTATTTAGAGAATGTACTGTGACAAACAATGCCCACTACAAACAGAATACAGAGTACATTAACGTTACTCTAAATAGTTTCTCCGTGTTATCAACACGCCTTTGATTAGCCAGGTGTACATGTGATTTATTTCTAACTGGCTGTGTTTGGATGGAGGGTTGAGGGACTCTTGCATTGCTGTTCAGCAGTGTGAATTGGAAGAAGCAATAAACAAACAAGTCAACAAACTACCAGAGGAAAACACATCCTTCAAACAGACCGTATACACATACTGTTGCAATCATCTGCTTACTAACTTCTCTAATGTCCATTAAAGATTAATACAATGAATCTGTTTGGAAAACAGATAAAAAAAATCGCTCCTTATCACTCAGGTTCAGCCCACAACTAACCGACGGGCTCAGCAGCAATTCTATTCCTGCAGAAGAAAAATAAGAAACAGGAAACACAACAGGAGTGACAAAATCCATGAAAAGGAGCATTCTGGGGAGTTTCACACTGTCAATAGACTTATCCAGAGGACAATGACTTTTTCTGTCGTAAAAATCATAGATTGAAGAGAAACACAGACGTTGCGCCTGTGCTGTCACCCTCGCTTTGGAAGAGTGTTTTGAAGACTAAATGTGGGTTTACCACTGACCACATTCTTGGCAGTTATTGGGGTCAGACTATTCAAATTTGGGTAAGGAACGGAGCCTTGATGGAGCTGTGGAGGGACGAGAGAGGCCACTACATCTTCACGTGATAGACAGATAAACACTCAAAAACATCTACCTCTACTTTTACAGACCACCAAGACACACAATGGAAATTAAATGAGCTATTAAGACCCACTTTCGATCAAAAAGGGAAGACTGAAGAATGCTGTGGCCATTAGCGGAGCTACATTTTAAGGCACGCTTTTGGCCGTTGTGGTGGCCACTTGTATAGCCGTCTTTCTCTCGGTAACAATTATGGCGACCAGTATATATATCGGAGTAAGCAGTGGGACAGAAAAGCAAATGACCGGCATGGTATGTGGTCAGAGAAACAACTCTGCCTCCGTAGCTGACTGAGTGGAACAAAAACCCACATTGCATACAGTGTGTTGGACTGGACCAGTACAGGATTACTATTGTTCAGAGAGCTGCAGCAACACGCCCACAACATGACGGACTTAAGAGAGAAAACAAACGAAGAAATACGTCAACGAGGGACAGCGTGCGACAAATGGAAAGGTGTGTTGAGAAAGGTCGATCCCACTGCTGACCAAGATTTATTATTTTAAATGTCTGACCTGCAGAACCTCATTCATTTATTTATTTATTGTTTAAAAGTATTTAGTAGCCAAAAGGAAATGCAACAATTGCAATTAAAAATAAAAGATTATAGCTGCGAAAACAAATGCAACAGAATTAAATTATTATTTTCATTACTGATTACTTATCTTTCTATCTATCTATCTATATATAGATGGATGTATTAAAGTTTCTCACCAACACTACATGTGAACAGATGATAACTTTATAATTTACCTTTGGCCAATACTCATTTTCACTGAACAGAGCCTGAACGCATCATAATGTAACAGAACGGAGCCTTCGTTCGTTAGCAGTTAGCGATGCTCCCACCGTTACCAGCTCTTCTGTCAAATTAAACACAGATTGGTTGTTTACAATGTAACATTATCAGAGATCGGCAACTAGAAAAGCATAAATGCTGATGTCCTGATCGCATAATTTACTCAATATTGGCGGATAACGATCGTCGGTAAAACTTTATTTCACACTGTGATAGTTCAAATGTAGTTAATTAACTATCGACATTCAGAAAATAGAGAAAATTGCCAATCAAAAGTTGTCAGAGCCCAGGATGATGCTTTCAAATTGCTTGTTTTGTCTGACCAACAGTAAAAAAAAAAGTGTTATTTGTGGCATTAAAGCAGTTTCCCATATTTAACTTCCTGTATTGATACAGGTCCTTCTACTGTACACTGTGTCTTTCACATATTGGCAGAGCTGATTGTGCTGCAGCTCCTCAAATCAAATTTTCCAAAATGTAAAGACTGATTTGAGGCTCCATAATGAGAGGAGACATTTTGTTTACATGCTGGGGACCATGACTGTAGCGGAGACGGCAGGAATGAGATCTGCTAACAGAGCGGAGGCGGCAGGCTTCACGTAATGGACTGACCCTCGTGTTTAACACTGAACTTTGCGGCGCTTTGGAATGCGTACGACCTCTCGGGCATCGGCGTCAAGACATCTCTCTTCACCCAACACACAGTATATATACACACACACATACAGACTGAAGGCCAAGCCAGGCAGTAACATAAACAGTAAACAGCTATCCAATTCAATGTCATCCTTTTCAGTAAGTTTTAAGGCAAAGAATGGAGAGGATTAATCACCTCGAGTATCTAGGGGTGTGATGAGTTATCAGTATTGACAATAACCATGATATTAAAAAAAAAAATGAAATATTGATATAATGTGAATAAGTCAGTCAGTCAGTCAGTCAGTCAGTCAGTCAGTCAGTCAGTCAGTCACACTCTCTCTCTCTCTCTCTCTCTCTCTCTCTCTCTCTCTCTCTCTCTCTCTCTCTCTCTCTCTCTCTCTCTCTCTCTCGTAATTAATTTGCCAAAAAAAAGACGGAACACACAATAAACAGCTGAAGAATTTGATTGATAGCATCATCAACTTTCTTTTTTTCTATCGATATCGTGATAATATTGTTAGCGGAAATTGTGTTGGCCGAGATAATCATGTGGTCAAATGACAGCCCTATATCTAACTACACACATAACAAAAAGGTACAAAATATACCAAATAATGCCAACATTAGTTTTGTGACGTGTCAACATCTGTGCATTTAACAGGTGTTTTACAAAGGACCTGTTTTAAAACACAAAGTCAATTTGTTTTATGTGGCCTACCTTTAATATTACATGCAACTGCATTAATCTGAACCCTTCCTGCCATGAATACATAGCATGCAGGTCTCATTTAGGTGAGGTTAGCAGTAACATGTGGACTATATACCTGCAATTAATACATTAAACATGACAGAAAACAAGAGCACATGAGTGAGAAAGGAAGAAGAGAGGAAGAGTCTACAACTCGCCGATCTACCAATACATGTTGTCTAAAAACATGAACATCCACAAACTCCAAGCATTAAACAAATGGTGCTTGTGATTAAACAAACACCAAAGTAACTCCAGGCATTTCTTAGGCATTTGTGTGGCACTTTTTTTGTTGCTACAAACTAGTTTAGCGTTAAATCTAAATAACCAAATGTAGGCTGCTAAATGTTGTTGTCTTGAAGCAGGCAGAAACTTCTGTTCTTCAAGTTTGAAAAGTACGACTGTTCTTGTCCCAGAGAGGAGGGAGATCACCATATTATATTAAATCATCTCAAATTAATAATAAATTGCAAACAGCCCCTGTTCATTTCTTTGTTATTCATTTTAGCAAGCCCCAGCTGAGCTACTTCGGTCTGTCACGTGATCCACGTCCTGCTTGTCACAGCAGCTCCAAAGGAAAAAGAGAAACACGAGTCAGAATCAAGAAAACCTTGCAAGTGATTGTTGAGTCAACACTTTTCTTCAACCGTAGTATTTCTGTTTATCCCCAATTATTTATTTTTGCATTGTTTAAATTCTACTAAATTGTGCAACTAAGTGTGCGAGTGTTTGCTGTGTTGATTTTTTTTTTTTTTACTTCTTACTTGATTTAAACTATACAAGTTAACTTGCCACTAATTTGCACTCTTTAAATTGTAAAACTTTTGCTGTATTTTTAATACCATGTAAAGTACATTTAATAGCCCTGATGTGTGAAATATACAAATTCAGTGGCCTTGCCTTGGTATTGACCAAAACATTTTGAGGTAAGGATAATTTTTTTCTGGAATTTTGTGGAATTTGCAAATTAAAAGTGTCCTATGCGATTACTACTTCAAGTCAAGTGAAGACGGTTTGCAGTACATCGTGCATCTTCATACACGAGGGAGAGGTGATGGAAATGTACTACGCGCACAACTTACTGAACTCCATCTACAGACCTGGCTCATCCATAACAGATGAGGATTTGAGCTGGTTCCTATCATCATCACTTGCCTGAAAAGATTAGAAACACATTTTTCCGAGCACAAGTTGTAAACGCTTTTTTTTTTTCTTGGTGCATTCCTCATCTGTGGTTATTTAGTTTGCTGGGGGCCTGTTGTGACCACAAAATGCTTTTCGTGCTCAGCTTCATCCACTGTTTTCTACAGATGTGTTTCTCAGTGTTTGTAAATGAGTCATGTTCTTTTTCATGGAGTAGAGGAAATCTGCAAATAATAATGGTTTACATACCGGCGCAAAACAGAGCCAAAATGCAAATTGCTCAGTGGGTTAAACACTATGGTGTATCTTCATTAAAGCTTCAAAGCTGGAATTTCAGTCATTTGGCGCTGGACCAAAGTTTGTCACACAACACATAGTAGGAAAGCTAATTTCTGGAACAACCCCTCTCTCCCGTCTTCGAGGCATCTTTTTATAGAGAAAACTGAAGCTGAATCTTGTTCAGCATGTTATCCAATAATCTATACTATACATTTATTGTTATTTCAGAAGAACAGCTTCAGCTAATTTGCGGGGTATTTGCCAAAAAAAGACCCTGCATTGAATGCATCCCTTGTTTCAGCTCGGGCTTACGGCCTTCAGTGACAACCATCATGCCGTGTGCTTTCTTTGCACTCTGAGGATTGCAGTATGTCTCAATTTCAGTCTAGGATGACACATAATGAAGAAGCTTTGGGGGGGGGATCACTTCAGCGAGATGGAATACAAAAAATGCACACACACCCACAGTCCCTTGTTTCTATTTTTAACTCTATGAAACCAGGATACTTGAGGGATGATGCTGAGAGAGTAGAGCCATCCCGGCGCATCCCTCAGAGTCACTGAACGGTTAAATACCAGTGCTAGAGGTTTCCGCCACATATCAACAAAAAACATATCAGTCTCCGATATTCTTTGAGACGCACTGTGCTTTGCCGTATGACACAGCACTTCTCGTCTCTAAGCAGTGACTCACAACAAGACTCTTGATGGCCACCAACAGACTCATTGAGTTCCACAGGAAGACGCCAGCATGCCAATCAAACCACCCACTCGGAGTATTTCTATTTGTGCCGAATAACAGCCTCACATGTCCTCAATTGCCCAATAAATACCATAAACAAGGGTCAAGGTATAATAGCGTCTCTTTGACCCCGTCCCCACAGAGCCAAAGATTTCAGCTACAGCTATAATAACTCTTGGCCATCATTCATCATTAAACAAAACTTTATTCCAGAATAATTCATTTCCGACTCATGCTTAATGTTAAACTTGTAAATCTGAAATACTGCAGATTATATCTGCCTTTTCTACAGAAGGATCCGCTCACAGTGAAAGAAATTACCTCATCTAAACATGAGATGTTGGAGAATGCCTGTTGTTTAGATTACCTCTGTCCATTTATCTTGGCTTAGATTGCTGACCCATATTATGCAACTTGTTGGCCTCTACACCTGCATCACTTGGCTCCTAAACTACATACCTAATATGACCTCCACCAAACACCAAAACATACCTGCAACTGGAAAGTAGAACACATGCTACGTTTATTTTGGCACAGCATTTACAATCATCTATTGCTATGGATCCTGTAAATCTTCCCCGTATTTAGCGACGTATTGAAGAGAGCAGATAAAAAAAAAAAAAAAAAAAAAGAGTATTACAACAGTATGTGCTGGCTAGTACTTTCATAGGATCAAGAACCGTGTTGGGATATAGAGTCATTTTGCAGTTTTCCTTCTTGTCGACTGCCAAAACCATTCTGCTTAGTCATTAAAAGCTTATCTTCAGTCGCCAATATAAATGAACAAAAACAGATACAACACAGGCGCTAATGTCCTGCGCAGTATAGACTGTTAAGCTGCTGATGTTGACCTAGAGATTGACTGTTCTTCCCAGTCCTGATAAGCAAATATTTGTCCATCCATTGCATTGTCCATATAAGGATAACAGACCCCCTGTCACGGACCCCCCTGGGTCGCCCTCAAGGCAGAAAGAGAAGCAGCTGGTCCCTTAATAGTCCTGATAGAAGGCTGGACATAATGTAAAAAAAAAGGATTCTGGTTCCCAATTAGGGAACGTGCAAAGTGTTTAAAACAAACATTTGAGTAAACAATCATTATGAATTTATCTGAAACAGGAAATGCCAATATCTGCTGCACAAGCTCCAAAGGGCAAACATGTCTTTAAAACATGAAGACTCCCCGGGGTATAATCTGTCATATTGGGACGCTGAAAATATTTTACGCAGAAAACATTCTCAACTATGAAATCAGGAAGCTGGTAATGCGTAAGGGGCGCAAAGACAAGGACACTCACTAACTAGAAAAGCACTGTACAACCTGTGCACATCACACATTAACTTGTTCCAGAGATGCTCTCCTATCATCGACTATGAAACTGTGATGTTGGTCTACACGGCAGACAGCAAAGGCCGCAGTCACAATATTGATACAACCATTAAGACACTGGTCTGTCAATTATACTTAGAGTTTCAGAACAGATTTCTACAAGTCATCCAATCATGCAAAATAACAGAAGACGGTTCCTAATTTAATGTTTGCAATGAAGGTGGTATCACCCACTCTGAATGTGATCAGCCAATCAGGCCTCATAGAGATGGTTTAGAAGGGGGCTGCTTGAACTACTAGTAGGTCCAGAAGGCCATTATCATCGATTCATATGGTTGATAACTGATCCGGATACAAGCCAACGACGACAACCTCTATCGGCCGTAGTAAGTATGACGGGAGCACAGGAGGAAGTCAGGCGGCGTCGAATAAAGAGCGACAAAGCCGAATCATACCCAACACGACCCAACCGTATTTTGATTTCTTTGTGCATCTTTGTGTTGCTGTGCTTCATTTTGAATAGTGTACATTAAATACCCAGGTGGTAACATAGCTTTGTTCCATTTAGATATTTGGAGTTTGTAGGAGGCTGTTATCACTCACCATTTCCACCCCCTGAGGAAACGCCGTTCCCTCCCAGTCCTTCTTGGGGAAGCGCTGAATGATCTTTCCACATCCCTCCCCTGAAACTGCGGATAAAAAGACATGAAGATCCGTCAGTGCAGATAAAAGAGCATCATCATGGCATGTAGAACTTTGCATGTTTTTTTTTTTTTTTAATGAGAGAAATATCACCAATCTTAAATGAGTCGATTAAAGTACATCAGTTAAATCCTGTTGGGTCAGGAGGAATGCGGTCTAAAGTGTGAAATATGGGACTTTACACCACCAACAACTGGAGTAGAAGTTAAACCAAAAGGAACAAAAGGGCGGTCATACATACGGGACTGTATATGTACAGTATATAAAGTAACACAAAGGCGTACACACCTACAGTATGTAGTATGTGTGGTGTTGAGACAAACAGCTGGACACTGATCTATAGCAGGTGTAGCTGAGTTTGACCATCGAAAGCTTTACCAGTGAAATAACTCTCTCACAGATTTCCCTCAGGTCTTGCAAAACTCTGAAACCTAAATTGGATGTAATAATTCATGTTAACATGAGTGCAAGCACAACACAATGTCTGTTTAGGAGTTGATATATGACTGCAACATTGTAGTTTAGCAATCTGGAAAGCTAATAAATGGAAAATGTATCTAATTTATGAAACAAAATTCCTCATTTTACATGCCAAAAAAAGCATTTTAAGTTTTATTTCACAATATGCTCTTTGACACACTACGTTATCTGACCGGATGACTTCATCGCAGCGTTATTTTAAACTTTTAGTCACTCTTTGACAGCCAGGACACACTTTCTATTTATCGGTTATGGGAAAAAGTTTTCCTCTCAAGAGAGTAAGAGACAGAAATTGAATAAATGTGGCCCATTTCTTGGAATACACTTATGTAATGTGGATACAATATATATATATATATATATATATATATATAGCATTCCTAACTTTGTTGAAGTCACATATGCTGCAGATAGTTTCAGCTTCTTAGAATCTCTATCATCTGTTTAACAACGTACTTAAAAAAATATTTGGAATTCACATGATTTTACCATCTGCAAAACAACATTAGGGATTTACTCCCACTCAGAAAGTAAAAAACTAGAATGACACGTTTGGACATAAGCTCTGGCTGGCACTAAAACTATGTCAAATTGCTATGTTGGTCAGAGAAATATGAAACAAACATATCCGTAACCCGCATGTGCCTTTTAAACATCAATTGTTACCAACAACTTTGGCTCTAAACTCTCACAAACCTCAAATAAAAATAGGCATACAGAAAATCTGTATCGCACAGTGGACCGCACAGTGTAGCATGAATAGCAGTGTGCTGGGAGTGAAAGCTAACAAACTATGAGCAGCGACTGCTAGGTCAAGACAGGGAGGCCAGCGGTCCTTTGAGACACTGTATGTGTGGGTGCCTGTGCTGTAGCTGGGATAGCAGCTCTCCTCTCGTATGAGAGGCTATCCAAGTGTTAGTCTTTGGAAAGAGCCGGCATGTAGCTAAGCTAATATTAATGCTCATCCATAAATATCTAGAGGAATACATCTCTTTTTCATGTTCGTTGTCTCTTGTTACCAGCAGCTATATCACCATTTGTGAAGGTCACGTATGGCCATTTGCAAATCATTTCCTTAAAGATTTTGGCATTCCCTATGTAGACAACTGTCATTATAGTCTCTGTGGGGAGTCCTATCTCAACACAGGTTAATGCCATGACTCAGCAAACTACTTAGCAGACTGCTCATGAAGCCCCTTGTGTCACAGTTTGGCCCAGAGGTCAGATACAATACACATAGGAGGCAAGT
Source organism: Anarhichas minor (assembly GCF_050575085.1). Classification (NCBI taxonomy): domain Eukaryota; kingdom Metazoa; phylum Chordata; class Actinopteri; order Perciformes; family Anarhichadidae; genus Anarhichas; species Anarhichas minor. The sequence continues at coordinate 2,041,310 of NW_027466488.1, forward strand.
TGCTTAAAAAACAAATAAAAAACGGGACAATGAAGTGCTCCACATCATCATAATGTGACGAGGTCGTCGTCCGTCAGCAACTAAGTGCCCCGAGCCTCCCGTCAACATCTCCTTAAAACATAGAGCTCTGTAAAAGAGAGGGACACATTAATGGTGATGAGGCTCTTAGGCTGAAGTGGTGATTGGTCTTGGTTTGGGGGAGTGTATGTTTATTTTAACAGAAGGTAGCTGGTTATACTTTTGCTCTCTTTGTTCACCTGTAGAGGCGAGCAGAGCGCGTCCAGACAGACTGGTGCTAGTCTGTCTGACCGCTACGTGTCTTCAGGTCTTTACAGCTCTTCTAAATTGAAATCAAATGCTCAAGAGTGCTCCAAGTTCACATTTTCAACCGCGAATGAAAATAAATGACAGAATTCCTCACATTCCACAAGGCTGCACTCTTGTATTAAAACAAGCCGTGCTTTCAAACACTACCCCCCTGATAGCTATAAAGGACCCCACCATGAGGATAATAGAACCCAGGCCTGAAAGGTACATGCTAATTTGAACATCCGCTTGCAAAATGGGAGGGAGATTTATTTTGTTTTTTTGGCAGAAGCTATTTAAACAACAAAAACCTGTTCCAGCCCACGGCCCACATGCGTGTGCATGTTTAAGAGCTTGGCTCATTTCCACCATCATTGCAGCACAACCTGTGTGTAGACTCACTTTTTCAGCTTTGTAATGAAATACAATATAAATATCTGGAAAACATAGATCTAGATATATAGATATTTAAGTTATTTCCTGAAATGGCTTCAGGGGAATATTTATCAGGAACAATAACGAAGGAACTATAAGGCTAACCAGCATTTAATAAGTACCGTTAGAGATTTGCTCAGTCCAGTACAAACACTTGACCTCCTTTAAGTAACATTCCCCTGAACAGGCCTCCTCATACTAAGTGCGTACACAATTTTATGTGAACTGTTGTGGGATTCATAAACAAAGAAAACAAACTGTACCAGTGGTTGGGACCACTTGTTAACTGATACCATGATACCCACAAATTCTTACAGAGCTTTGTGGCCATTTTTAGGTCACGAAAAAACACAGCTAATAAAACACAACCGTTGAGAAATATAAGTCAGATATAACATATTCCAGCTGCATCAGCTGTTTTTAACACTTTGTATCAGGTTTCCTGGCGGTTTGTCATTTGCTTGATGATGACATATATTCGTATAAAGAAAATGTTTTTATATAATATATACACAATACACACAGCAGAGCGAAGTCTCTCTGACAAAGTGACAGCTGAGTGGTGGCGCTCTGAGAATACAGCCAATCCCCTCACTCATACCAAGTATTGGTCATTGCTTTTGAAAGTTTCTCTTTTTAAAGATTTTGCAGAGACATCCTGAGCTTAACGTTCTGTCTTTGCAGCCCAATTGGGACTTGAGCTGTTACTGCAAGTCCACCCACACACACACACACACACACACACACACACACACACACACACACACACACACACACACACACACACACACACACACACACACACACACACACACACACACACACACACACACACACACACACACACCTGACTTCAGCTCCTTGGAAAGATTGAATGAACCAAATCATTTATCACCGAGTTGTGTGATTTAGCATAGTCTCAATAAAAAGTGAAACACCACAGAGAAAAAGTTGTTAGTCTTTCTTGATTAGAGCAGATGTTTCTCCTCTTGGTAAAAAAACGTTCATTCATCTTCTTGATTTATCTTCCTGCTGTTTCTGTTGATTAAATCATCCAAATGCGTATTTCACCATGTATGGACAGGCCACCAGTGGAGTTCACGTAGCATCCACGTCAGCCTCTAACCTGATTTTGGCCCAGTTGTGCACACAGGTGCACTGTTCTAGAAACAAGTTCACAGATATACCGTATTCACTTTCCTACACTCCAATATCCAGACCAGAGTTTCAAGAGGAAATCCAGCCAAAACACAGAATAAGCTATTGCAGTCATTAAGAGATTGAGGATGTCTTCACATCCACTGACACTGAATTAGTGATGGGCCCTTTGTGATCATTTCATATATATATGTATATTTGACAAATTATATTTTAAGGAGATGAATGTAGAGCTTCTAGCTGTGCATCAGACAAAGTGGCTACATTCCAGGAAAATCAGCCCCGATTACTGACATACCGTCTTTTTCTTTATTCCAGCAGCTCCATTTGTCTGATTGTTATCATCACTTCAGTCCCTCTTCTGTTTAGTTTGAGTTTTAAAATGTATAAATTAAAAGTAAATTTGTAAATTCCCTATCAGAGCAGCTTTTCCCCTTTAAGATCATTGTTGTGGCAAAGGAAAACCTGGGTTGGTCTCAAAGGTGACCGTCATCAGGAAACTGAACTGTTGTGATCGTTTTGTGTTGATGGTATGCAAAGTATCTTTAACTAGACTAGTATCGATGCCATCATCACTCAGTCAGTCAGTGGGTCAGTGGGTCGAAACCTTCTGAATTCACCTTGTGAACCTCAGTTGCAACTACGCATGTATAGGATAGCTTACAGTTCGTCCAAAAAATGACTCTCTTTCCCTGCTCTGATAGTACAACACCTTATCAACAGAGTGAGAGTAGTGCAACAGTAGCCAGCGGAGTTTCCCTGTATGTCAGTTTTAAACTCTACAGCAGAGAGGAAGGAACTCCTCCATTGTGGTCTGGATGCCTTGAACCACAAAGTCTGAATCCAAACGAGAAGCTGCCAAATGTGGAGTTCAAAAGAAAACAATCAACGGAGGCAGACTATTCAATCCGTATAGGAGCAAAACAATTCCACATCTGCCATCTTACTCTCAGTAACAACATTAATGTGACACCTTTGCAACAGCAGCCTGTTGATGCTGAAATAATACAAGAACGGTAGGCTTGGACGATATGACGAGATTATACGATATTGGTTGGCCACAATAATGGTCCTCAAATGTCCATGATAGCAGAACGATATTCAATTATGCAATGCCTGTTATGAATTTTGCACTATTCTCAGTATCTATGCCAGTAATCTGGTGTTATTATCTGGTGTGGTTATATAAATGTAATTTATGGTGCAGTTAGATTGCTGCAAGACCGCCCTGTCAATACAAGTGCGTGGGAGAGTTAACACTTTTTGAAAATGTTGTTTTTGAAAGGCTAAACACTAGCAAATACGGATTGAAGCATAACATTTTGTTAGATAAAATCATATTGTGAATTTTGGAAATTATATTATTTTTTTTTTTATATTGCCTTTTGGACTAAGGGCCGAGATAATTACAGGAACGAGAAAACAGCACTAGTACTAGTACTAGTGTGTGTTTGAAAGTAAGAAGTTGGAAGACGGTGATGTTTCTGCAAGTTGTTAATGATAATAATTTAAATTAAAGCATTAAGAATGAAGCTTCTAAATATTCGATACAGCTCTAGTAATTACCCATGTACTCCTATAACTCCAGAAGGAAAGACATACGCTTTTGTTAGCAAAAGAATGCTAATGCACCTGTTTGTCGAAAAATGAGATTCAGTGAACATGAATAGTGATTTGTAAGCTGTGTAATAAACAAGTGGGACTAAAGATGGAAATACCACAAATCTCCTTTCACATCTTAAAACTCACCATCCAATGCGCAAGTCTGCCACCGACTCTCTCGACAAAGAGTTGCCAGACCAATACTCCCATCACGGTGAGCAATCAACCCTCAACCATCGAGGCTTTTGCGAAGGTATCAAAATATAAACGTGACAGTCAATAAGCATGAGACGGTATGATGTCATTTACTACCAGTTGATTGACCTGATTTATTGAGCTCGTCATGCCCTTGTGTAAAACGGCGCTTACTGGCTGTACAATGCGGCCAGGCTGTGACCACTTATGGATATTGCAACATATGCGTCTCCAGTACATAGATATTCAAACAATATCTATTGTCATATGGGTCATGATGATGCAGGGTGACAATTGCCAAAACTGTCGAATCACTGAGTTACCGGTTACATGTCTGTATAACTTTACGTTATGCAATGTGTCCTTTTTTTCCTTTGGTCCGGACAAAATAAACAGAATTAAAGGTGTGAGAGCAAACCTTAGTTAAGTGAAAGAACAACACAAGAGACTTGTATTAGAAAGATTTTAGACATGTATTAAACATATCTGTCGATATATTAGAAAGTAATATAGTAAAGTAAAACAATTCTACAATTATATTATAATTAAAATGAAATAATTTGAAATCTTTCACACCCCCCCCCCCCCCCCAGCACAGTGCCACAGACCCTAATTTGAAAATTACTGTAAGCAATAAATGTAAGATTGAATATAGAACATATGATTAAAAATATTGTTGTGTGAATTATGGACTGAAAGTACAGCGATTATTCTTATTCCTCAAGCACTAAGCAAACCATTTAATTTCATGTGTTGATGTTGATAAAACAAAACAGACGACACAACGTAAGTAACGCTTTACAAAACCAACCACAACACATGGCAGCACTTCAAGATCTGGCGTCTACATCATGAAATCAACATCTCCAGCTGTTGGAAGGGCCAGCCTCTAAAGTCGGTGAATGCAAACAATATTTACTTCATGGCATTATTCAGCCAAATTCCAGTACTTACTTAACTAAGTTACAGATGGTGTTTAGCCATCACCTTAGCATAAATAAACCGCTGTCAGATACAATCTTGGACTGATTATCAGGAGTTAATGTTTTGTTAAACTTTGTTTACGCAACTTATTTTTAGACAAAGTGTCAGAGAGTTGTAAATACAAAAGTGCAGCCTTTTGATACAGGTCAACTTCCTCAACAACATTCTTATCTTAGGAAAACTTTCTAGTAATGAGAAATGTGTCTTTTTATTACAATTAAACAAAGTAAGAGGCATATTCTGACATTTCTGGTCAAAAAACAAGTTAAGAACCCCAGATTTCATTTCATGTTGCAGTTTGAAAACGTCAATGCTGCAAGAAAAAGCACAACATTGCATGCAGTCAGTAACATGCAGCTGTGCAGGCATTTCCCTGAAATGAGGAGACCATTGTTAAGCTCAGAAGCCAGCCCGAAGCCAACAAATGTGTGATCTCGAGAAAAACAGCACATGAAGTTAATCAAAAGGATCCGGTAAATAAAACTAAGAACTTCAGCTGGTTTAAACCAACACAAGCCAGAAAACCACTTCGTACCCAAGAATTAAAGGCAATAAATGGTCTAAATACGGAGTTACTGTAAGCAACGCCGACAGGTTTAGCGACACAACTATGAAAACCCATAGTGACCTGGATGACACGCAATGTCGAAACGACAAAGAAATTCAGTCGCAGAAATTGTCTGCTCCGGCTGCTAACATCAGCCAAACAACAAACGTTCCATCAGAAGCTGATGTGCCTCCAGCAGCTACAGACACCACAGCTGAGATTTAAGAGGTAAATGGACGTAATGGAAGAGAAGCGTACTTAGTTTTTGGAAAGTCTGGAAAGAATATCCACAACTTTAGAAAGCCATTTCAAATGCATTAGCAGGTGAAGCAGGCTAATGGCATGGCTTTGATAGTTCTTCTGACCCACATCTCTATGGCTATAAAAACAGAGTTTAGAGAAGTTAGAGACAACTCCGGCTCAGGCTCACTTACGGTGGGCTCACCTTTAACGGGGGACCACATATTCTCCTTCAAGTAACACGCTCCTCTGAGTTACTCAGCTTTTTAAAAAGATGCTTAATATTTCTTTGAACTGTTCAACTAATATAATTAAAATCGGTCAAAATTCTTATTGTCAGTTAACGGTTCACTATTGAATTATTAACATCCCTAATACAAGTGTGTATATAGTGTGATTCATATGTATGTTAATGCAACCCATGTTAAATAATGTATTTATTCTTGCTAATTTGACAATATCTGTGCCGTTTGGTTCTTTCTTGGACTGTGTAAGAAATTAATAAAATGTGATCTATAAAAAAAGGTCAATTCATGAAGTTTCCGAGGATAAAACCAAACATGAAGTCATTCTTGGTACTACTACAATAATCCTTGGAAAGCATTTATGCATCTAATCAGATTTTTAAAATGACTCCATACAGCTTGCATACATTTCTACTGATGCACACAGCCAAAAGGAATCTGCAGATGGAAATATTTTGCTCTCAATAATTTGGAAGTTTTGTTTTTGTTATCTTGCGGTATGGTGCTATGTTACATAAGACGTTCCCCAAGTCCAGACCAGAAAATGAAGACCATAAAGACACACAAGCAGGGATTGGGCATCGTATCTGTGAAACATATTCCAAAAGCAGTTTGATTCAATAAATAGTGATGATATCCATCCAATAAACTGTTTGAGGAAAGCAGCTGGGCAAATTCCTCTTTTTCACTCGGCAAATTACAATTTATGGCAAACAGCACGCCAGACAGTATTCAACCACTTGCCAATAAAGAGACAGCGTCCCACTGCAAAAGGAAAATATAGAATAAAGTGCAGATTCAATACAGACTGCATCCATCTAAACCAGCAAGCGTTTTCACATTCCAACATTATTCACGAAGATAATTCCGAGGGTTGTGGCTCATGACACTGGCCCCCAGGGAAGCGGACTCTGATCAGTGTTCTAGGAGGAATCTGCCTCTCGGGTCATGTTGTCTTTCATCATATTCATTTTCACATATGTGACGCACTGTAATGACAAACAGTATCCCTGCGATAGACTTTAAAGGTCAACAATAAATGATAGAATTGGAAGTTGCCCTACTTTCGCTCTTTTTCGTTGGTTTCACGTCACCTCGGTCTGTTAAACTAAGCTCAAGGATTTGACCATTAGTTATAGGCCTTTCAATACATTTTTTTTCTCAATAGGTCACCAGGAAATATCCCAAGTGTTGTTGCTGGAGACACATACTCTGGATTTATATTCATTTTCAAGGGGACAAAATCATTACCACATTTCCTGTGTTAACAAATACGATTTGAGTTTATCAAAAAGGTGTGGATGTATTTTCGACAGTGCAATTCTGATTCACTGCAAATTGGAAGAGTCAACAGATTGCATGCTTAGCGTTATTTACAACTGATTCATCCATAGTACATCTAAACAATGAGAAGTGGGTCAGGCCAGAAAAGCAAAAGCCAGTAAAGCGCAGGAGGCTTGATGACCCAGGTAGGGGTCCCTGGTTTGTATTAACAAGTAAGGTGGACGGGAAAAGCTGTTCTCTAGACGACCTACTACATATTACTATGAGCAGGCTGGTTTCTACAAACCAGCTATACAGGGCACAGGCTCTGAATAGTTAGAGAAACAAGCAGTTGCCATTCATTTTCCTCTGTTTTTCAAATCTAAAAGTAATTTTGATTTTCCAGTTCTGAAAGAAATCACTTCCACTTACAGACAAGGGCATCTCGGCAGGGCTCTAACCCAAACCCACAGTGGATATGCTACATTACACTCGGGAGAACATAATAAAAGCAGACAAATCCAATTCAGTATGGAGTGTCCTCACATGTGGATAAGCCTGACGCAGCGCCCTAATCAACCACAATCTGAGATGGCAGACTTGTATTGCTTGTCCTCGCCACAATCAACTTCATCATTATAATCAGCGGCCAGTGGAGAATAAACTAGACTCATCCTGTGTCTTGTGGTGAGACTGACTAAATGTGAATACATTCAGGCTCTTCTGGGGACGCCAGGAACAGTTCGTCCTTGGAGCACAAAGAAATGCATTTGTCAGTTGGCGCTTGGATGAGCCGAGCTGATGAAAGACACTGTTTACCTATTTGTGCATTGCAAGCAAAAGAGGATTCAGCTGCTCTGGCCCCTCTTTGACACACATGGCGCTGGATGGACGCCACTGAGGCTTTAATTTGTTCACTCGTGGCAGGGTAAGCGAATATTTGTACTTTCTCCAGGCTGCTCAGTGAGGAGCCGTTATTATTGGATCCTCACAAATGGATGAGTGGCGATAACTTACAGTGGACCTTTAAAGTATTTATAAAATGCCATTTATCATTTGGGAACGTGTGGGGACTCTACGTTAGTGCAATGCCAACATGTTTTCGTGTGCTTATCTATTAATGCTTGGAAGTGCATGTGTGCAAAGCTGTTTCCTTGGATGAAAATCATTTTAGAGGCTGGACCTGAGGAACAACGTGTGAGAGGAAGCATGGGGAGCTCCCAGCACAGAGCAACAGAGGGGAAGAGGATAGGCCTCTCCTCGCAGCTGTATGTTCCGCCCAACATGAACAAGTTGAGCACTCTTCCGGCAAAAACAAATATAAACACAACAAATCACTGACAAGTGTGGCTGCAGTGGGTAAAATATATATATATATATATATATATATATATATATATATATATATAGCCCCATAACAGAGCGTGCAGGAGAAGGCAAGTAGCAACAAGACATCCGCTAACAACATTACGAAAGACAAATACAAAACATTGATGCAAAACACAGGTGTTAGCTAATCAATTATGACCAAGGAATCATCTGAAAATGAAAATGTCCCCAATAGCTGGCAGTTAAACCAGCCCCCGGACCTGACAGGGGCACGGTCAACAGGGACAGGATGTGACAGATTTTGAATCCATGAAAAAGTTTCGATTGATCCAAGTCAAATATCGCAACCTGTCGTGCGTAAACATCCACTGGTGATGTGCCATCAGGCGTGTACTTGATCTTTGAACACATGCCCGCCGGATGATTGTCACTATCTGGCCGGTTTATGCGAAGAAGAAGAAGAAGAGAGAGTGTTTCCAGTGTCGCCTGATAGCTGTGTGGCTAACGTTAAGCTAAAGCTATCTAGCATCAACCATCATCACACACTGACTGACGGCCTGGACCCAAACCTCAGCCGCTGCGAGCCGCCCGCTCCGTCAAAACTTACCAGCTTTCTCCTGATCGTATCCCACGACAATAAAATAGTCAGCAAATCTCGCCATGTCTGCTGCTTTTCCCGAGTAATACCAACACAATTCAGCATTTTTCCTGCTTCCAAAGCACAGCCATTTTTGACAGAAGGTGTGTCACTGCGCCTGCGTGCCGGAGAGGGCGAAATCCATGGGCGTGGGCCCTTTAGTTTACAAATACAGCACTGTGTCCCAACAGAGGCTCTTTTAGGTCCAGACTTTAGGGTCCCCACCTGTTTACACCAGGGAAAGCCGCCACACCAGAATAATACTATGATTTACTGTCACTTAAAGAAATGTATTGATGACAACAGTTATCAACAGTTGATTTACTGGAGATTCTAGTTTGAAAAGGTATCGACTGATTGGAAAAAACTTGCAGAAATGGTAGATTAAATATACGGAATAGCAACTGATGCAGAATATTTCCAGCAGGTTATATAATAATATCGTATGTCTTAGATTGTTGTTCAAGTTCATTTTCTGACTCTAGATTTATTTTGAGTTAAATTGTAAAATTCCATTTGTCATTTATCCAAATATCAAAATAAATGGTAAGTCCGGGGTCAAATATTTGCCTTGTTCAAACTTTTTATTTTGTGAGTATTTATATTTCTAACACCCTTCCCCCTATAGCAAGCAGTCAGCTGAGATGAACACATAGTATTTTTACTGGGACAGTGTGTAGTACAGTATGGGACTTACATAACTGATGACCATTGATTTGTTGCCATTTTATCCACATACTGAAATATAACAAATAAAACATTTTCTGAGAACTGTAGAACTCTGTTGATGCATCATTTATACTGAGCCGTGAAAAAGTTAATGTTTTGACTGAGTGAACACAGGATACACAGGATGTACTGCACTTATTCCAAAACTATTTTCCTTTATCATTTTAATTTCTATTTCCATTCTTGATCTTTTTGCTGTGTTGTGTTGTGCTACAAGAGCAGTACAAGAGTGCACTGGACGGGGTGGGGGACAAGGATGAGAGACTGTGTGTCTCTGTCCTGAGCCCCTCCCACCTCCTGTATAAAGGCTCCCAGTCTGGTGTGTAGGAGCTATTAGCAGAGTGACACAGCTGCCTCACAGAACCAGTGGCAATAAATGAATGATAAGTGCAAATAACTTGGCTTTTGGACTCTTGTGTAAGCAAGTACCAGTGCGGCACATATAGGAATACTGTATGAGGGAGTTTTACATGCACTGAGGGACAAGAGGAAATCCATGAAGTTAAATATCAATTCATGGCATGAATACATAACTAACACATGTTTTCTCTACTCTCCACAGGAGTCAAAATGCAATTGATCTTCCAGTCCTTTCTCTCGTGCTGTCTGCTGGCGACAGTAGCACACTGTGTGGAACTTCAAGTGAATCCGGAGTTGAAAGAAATGTGCGTTAACTGAGGAGTAATCCATTCAACAATCAAAATGTTTTCATTTGATATAAGATGTGACAGTCTGCCAAGTCTGTGACAGCTGTCTACTGAATTATCTACCTAAGACTAACTAAGAGTTTTGTTTCCCTCTCCCAGGAGAAGCATATGGCTCGGGAGCAGATTGAGACGGGATCTTGACAGTGTATCAGTAGAGAAGACAGCAGAGTCTGAGAACTTTGTCAGACCAGAAGATATCAGGGATACTTTGCTGCCACATTCCAGGTAAGACACTCACCATGCTATCTCGAAAGTCTGCAAACTGTCTCCATTTGGCCATCATATATATATTTTTGTCATAGAAAAGGAAGACTCAATTTAAGCAGAGAATACTCAGCCATTGACAACTCAGGACTGAACAGCATGGATTAATATTCTCTCCTTCTCCCTCTGTCCTCCAGCACTGACATCAATGTCCGAACCAAGAGGTCTGAACACTCAGGCAATCAGTCAGGAAGACAAGGTTGTTCGCTGGGCACCTGTGCAGTGCATGACCTCGCACACCGCCTGCACCAGCTCGGTAACAAGTTGAAGATCGGGAGTGCCCCTGTCGACAAGTTCAGCCCACCAGGGAAAGCCGCCACACCAGAATAATACTATAATTTACTGTCACTTAAAGAAATGTATTGATAACAACAGTTATCAACAGTTGATTTACTGGATATAAGGTATCGACTGATTGGAAGAAACTTGCAGAAATGGTAGATTAAATATATGGAATAGCAACTGATGCAGAATATTTCCATCAGTATTATGTTCAGCAGGTTATATAATCATATACTACTTCTCTATACTTGCTGCCCTCTTTTTTCAGTATAATAATTTTGATTTATCAGAAGGATTTCTGCCAGGGACACTTCTGTCATCTTTCACCGCAAATCAACTACTTGTCAAATATGCCACCTGTACAAAAAAACACTAGTTGTATTAAAGTACACTACACAAATATATATTTTTCCTGACTGTATCACAAAGCTGCTCCAACTGCAACATTAAAATGATCAGGGGTTATTTCATGGACTCACATAATTGTATGCTCTTTTTAATGCAACTTCATAAAATGCTTCAATCTTCTGGTAAGTGATAAAAGGTTATTAAAAAAATCAATATTGGTGCTGTCTAAGACAATAGTTTGTGTTTTAAAATAGCTCTTTCAAGCTGAACATGGCTGTGTTTTGACATACAATGTGCAGGACAGGATAAACTCATGGGATTAGTGCAAAATATTGAAATTTATGAAAATAGGAAAAGCTGTCACAAGGAATAGCACATGGAAACCAGTACTCTAGCTAATTTTGAGAGAAACGCAAAAACTACAACAGCAGGAACTTAAAGCAATTTCCACTGCGTTCTCTCTCATTCTTCTGCTCTTTTCTCAACTCCTCTAGTTTTCTTTGTCTCTCTTTCTCTCTGTCCCACTTACTGTTTTTGTTTGCTAGTAAACAGAAGATGAAGATGCAGATGTAGTCAAAATAGTTGAACCAGAGCCAAAACATGAAGAAATGCAGTGTTTGCATAATAGTGTTTGTAATTACACAAGAATGATGGGAAAGTCATGGGACCTAAAACAACACACATTTCAAGGTGACACACATTATAGGCATTCTAATAATTATGAATCACCTGTCAGATTTGTGCTTTTAGGATTGACACACTGTTTGCTGGCACACTTGGCATCAGTTGCTCAGGTTTCCTGCCACACGTACCTGCTCTTACGAATACAAGGACCAACAAAAACTGTCATCCGACAGCAACTTCATGGAGGACAAACAAAATATTTCTATATAAGGAGCTAAAAAGCAACAGCAGAATTGTGTTGTCATGATTTCACAATCTCCTGTTGTAAACTAAACTAAGGAGAAAACTTATCTGTCGGAGGCAATTATCACTACAAAGTGCTTACAAAACATTTGCTGGTTTACAGCACATGTGTTTGACATTTATGTATTCTTTGTGTTGGGTCACATGAGATATAAATACACTCCGGAAGGTTCTGCACCGGGGACTAAAAACAACACGATATGAATAATAGAATGCTGACATGCCAGAGTGGAATGTCATGTGTTAAGTATTTCTTTAACGTTATGTTGAAAGGGCCCACGGGAGGGTTTTTCTCCTTCATTGAAACTGAAACAAAAATCCAAACTGAAAGCATTACTTAGAGCAATCCCAAAAACTCTAATTGACACTATACCTAGTGAAAGTTTCTGCAGTGGAATTTCTACACTGATAAAACCAAATGTTTTTTCTCTGGTATTTACAGAATTGCATACACTGACTGAAGGGGCGTACGCTTTCAATCTTTTGGGCATCACATGCTCAGTGTTTCTGAGGTATAGGTTATCTCTTCTCAACAATATGCCCATCTCAGACACAGACCGATCTAGCTGTTAGCTATGAAGGTTGTGATAAACAAAAACGTGTGATCTCCGTAACGCGTTATTTGTGATAGTACTTTCTGTGTATGTTTCCCCTCTTAGGGGCTTATTATCCACATCTGCCTCATGAACCGCACCAACCGGTGGTGGTTTCCAGCCTTACAGACCAATCATGAGTAAAAGTCAAAGAAAGAAATATCCTTTTTTTCTGAGTTACTTTGACTTATTTAGCTTTAACTCTTGGTGTAAAACTTCTTCAGGTTTAGAGTGACTCACTGTACTGACCATCCCATAAAGTCCAATAATGTGAGAGGGTGAGACATAGAGGCAGACTTGATGGCTCTCTTGTTTTTCTTCAATAGATTGGGTATGCATTCCTGAGGCAAAAATTAAAGTCATATTAGTTATAATTTATAACAGCACAAAATCAGCAGGACTATTTAAAAAAAACGTCCAAGCCAATATTGTTCGTATGTCTTAGATTGTTGTTCAAGTTCATTTTCTGACTCTAGATTCATTTTGAGTAAAATTGTAAAATTCCATTTATCATTTATCCAAATATCAAAATAAATGGTAAGTCCGGGGTCAAATATTTGCCTTGTACAAACAGATACATTGAATATATTGTGTTTACAGTTGGGCATACTTACTATATTTAATCAGTTACTCAATGCTTGTCTTTTTCCAAATCTCACATTCATCATCCAGTGTGCTTTCAAAGCTAACATGGAACTTCACTGTGTCAGGGAGTGCCCTGAAAAGCAGACTGTGGAAACATTCCTTAAATTCTATTTTATACAATTAGCCAGTTAAATTGAAAGGAACGATGACAAAAACTATTTCTAACTGACCTTATTAAAGTTCAAATATCACAAGATGAATGTTCAAACTTTTTCTTTTGTGAGTATTTATATTTCTAACACCCTTCCCCCTATAGCAAGCAGTCAGCTGAGATGAACACATAGTATTTTTACTGGGACATTGTGTAATACAGTATGGGACTTACATAACTGATGACCATTGATTTGTTGCCTTTTATCCACATACTGAAATAAAACAAATATAACGTTTTCTGAGAACTGTAGAACTTTGTTGATGAATCATTTATACTGAGCCGTGAAAAAGTTAATGTTTTGACTGAGTGAACACAGGATACACAGGATGTACTGCACTTATTCCAAAACTATTTTCCTTTATCATTTTAATTTCTATTTCCATTGTTGATCTTTTTGCTGTGTTGCGTTGTGCTACAAGAACAGTACAAGAGTGCACTGGACGGGGTGGGGGACAAGGATGAGAGACTGTGTGTGTCTGTCCTGAGCCCCTCCCACCTCCTGTATAAAGGCTCCCAGTCTGGTGTGTAGGAGCTATTAGCAGAGTGACACAGCTGCCTCACAGAACCAGTGGCAATTTCAAGAGAACTGTGGAGTACTATTTTACAACTGATTGATCTTTCCCATCCATCTGATATTTGTCAGAGAATTACAGGTATGTGCACTTTCTTTTAACAAAGATATTGCTGTGGTTTGCTCTGCTACCAGCTGATGGCTCAAACCTTGCTTTTTTGAGGTCAGGGCACAAGTGTAGGGACAAGGACAGGTTATCTGCCCGGTTATATAAGCAGTTCAGCTCTCAATGTGTGCGTCTGTGAAGGAATTGCTCAAGGTGTAAAGCATCTGACAGAGGCAGTACATCATACAGTATATTGTTTATTAATTGCAATCGATTTTGCTATGTTTGTCAGTTATCAGATAACTGAGTTTTTTTTTTTTTTTTTTACTTATGAGCTGAGTCTATTTAGGACCCCGCATTGGTCAACAGTCCTTCGCGTTATTGGCCGGGGGCCCAAAGCATGGTTGTAGGTTTACTTAACTGAGCAAAATCTGACCTTAGCTTAACTTTTTAAATAAATGAATGATAAGTGCAAATAACTTGGCTTTTGGACTCTTGTGTAAGCTAGTACCAGTGTGGCACATATAGGAATACTGTATGAGGGAGTTTTACATGCACTGAGGGACAAGAGGAAATTCATGAAGTTAAACATCAATTTACAGCATAAATACATAACTAACACATGTTTTCTCTACTCTCCACAGGAGTCAAAATGCAATTGATCTTCCAGTCCTTTCTCTCGTGCTGTCTGCTGGCGACAGTAGCACACTGTGTGGAACTTCAAGTGAATCCGGAGTTGAAAAAAAGGTGCGTTAACTGAGGAGTAATCCATTCAACAATCAAAATGTTTTCATTTGATATAAGATGTGACAGTCTGCCAAGTCTGTGACAGCTGTCTACTGAATTATCTACCTAAGACTAACTAAGAGCTTTGTTTCCCTCTCCCAGGAGAAGCATATGGCTCGGGAGCAGATTGAGACGGGATCTTGACAGTGTATCAGTAGAGAAGACAGCAGAGTCTGAGAACTTTGTCAGACCAGAAGATATCAGGGATACTTTGCTGCCACATTCCAGGTAAGACACTCACCATGCTATCTTGAAAGTCTGCAAACTGTCTCCATTTGGCCATCATATATATTTTTTGTCATAGAAAAGGAAGACTCAATTTAAGCAGAGAATACTCAGCCATTGACAACTCAGGACTGAACAGCATGGATTAATATTCTCTCCTTCTCCCTCTGTCCTCCAGCACTGACATCAATGTCCGAACCAAGAGGTCTAAACACTCAGGCAATCAGTCAAGAAGACAAGGTTGTTCGCTGGGCACCTGTGCAGTGCATGACCTCGCACACCGCCTGCACCAGCTCGGTAACAAGTTGAAGATCGGGAGTGCCCCTGTCGACAAGATCAGCCCACAGGGATACGGCCGGAGGCGTCGATCTCTCCCGGCGCACAGAGTCACACTGAGGCTAGAGCAAGGCAGGCTGACGCCAGCGTGGAGCATAAATGATTCCCAAGTTCACAAGCTCGAGGCTCTCCTCAGACGGACATGAACGGAAATTAGCAAGAGGAGTTGGGAACAAAAAGCGAGGGAGTTAGTGTCCTCTCTCTGTTCTAAAATTCTCGAAATGCCTTAGACTTCTGCCAAGTCTTTCCCGGCACATTTTTCAAGGCATGAGAACTGAGTCAGAGCAAGACTGGCTGCACTGAGTTTCTCTCAAGGCTGAGCCTTGCAGCTCAGCGATGTAGAGCGTGCAAACAACTGCAGCTGGCGTACAGACACTGGATGGCACAGCATGAAGCGAACTACAGGTGCTGCTCTTTGCTTGGCAGAGGGAAAGGAAGAGTGCTAATACCTGGCAAAGTGGACACATCCTCTGGCTTAAAGAGGGAACTCTCTTCTATCATTCTTGGACTTTACACATTTCTTCCTCAAGGCCAGGACTTTGATAAGTGCTATCCTCTAAGGATTATACCACCATGTTCCAAACTGTCAGTACTTGTCTGCACTTTTCCATTTGGACTTAAAGTCAAATGAATCATCAGGAAAATACATCTTCATCACAATGCCAAACTGCTAGAGAGCTCTGAAACTCTCAGTTTATATAAAGTTTTGGACACTGTATAAGGGAAATGTCTTAGATTCTGTAAGATATGTGGCAGACCACAACGGATTGAAATATACTTGAAATTGTTATTGTTTGTACAAAAACATGTGCAATCTATATTTGTTTTTATTGCAGGTATGTGTATATATGAATTCCTTTATTTAAATATTATATAGAGGTTACATTAAAGTACTTGTGCAGATCGAACTATTTTTGTACAGGAAGAAATATATATGGGCATTGTAGCTATTTGTCATTATTCTTTTGCAAACTGTGGTAATAGGATATGTGTTTTATATATATATATATATATATATATTATATATTTGTAAATGTGTTATATTTTATTTGTGTCAAAGCAATAACATTGTTATTCAATAAACATTTTGCATACAAAACCTAGACCTTGTCCAGACCTCCTTTGCTCGTGGCTCTTGCAAATTGAAAGTGGCATTCTATTGTCTGGAGTGCACTGCTGCAGGAAGACACAGAGCACCTGGTCTCTGTTAAGTGATTACAGGGTCTCATTAGAGCCTCCCCTCCTCTCACTACATTCCCTTATGACGCCCCCCCCCCCCCCCCCCCCCCCTCAAAAAAGGGCAGACAGGGTGCCAGGCGCATTCCTGCTTGGTTCAGCTCATATTTGTCGGCTCACCCCACACCACAGAGGAGCCCTAAAGCCATCAGAAGAGACTGAAGCTTCCATCTGTTTTCAATGGTAGATGGTTGGGACACAAAAAGGCCGATGCAGGGGGTTCCAGTCTCACATTCCTGCGAGGGCATCACAAAAACTGCTCCAACAAAGCACTGATGGTGACCTTTAAATACAAGCAGACCCCCGAGACTGAACAGAACTGAAGGGCGACAGACCTCTTAACTTGACATATTATCAACCCCCCCCTTTCACATTTTTGGGGAGTTCAGATTCACCAAAAAATAAGAAATAAAAAAACGTGTCCAATCACAGTCCAATCAACAGTTCATCAACACATATATAGATTTACTACAATAGATCAAATCATGAATTCACTGAATGGTACTAAGTCAACTAACCAGGTCCTTGAGACATTCATTGCCACTTGTTTCCTGTAAGCGCTAACTGGATATTCCCCCTGCTTTTATAAGCAATTCTTAGTGAAAACATGCAGAAAATTAAAAATAAGTCTGTGACTGAATAAAATCATGTATGACTTCAGTTTCTTTATACAGCACCCAGCTCTTCATATTGATTCAGTGTGATCATTAGTAATTAGAAATATGTTGGCTGCAGACGGTTTCTGCTTTTATGTTAATTCTCTGGAAAAGTCAATTGCAGCTGTTCAAAACGTTGCAGTATGATCGTGGGCAGGTTATATTGAAGTGAGGGTCAAAACCTTAGTTGCATGTTCTCTATTGCCATCTAGTGACATTGGATGGGTATAACTGCTCAATTTGGGTTTTTGGTTGTTTTTGGTAATATGTACTCAACTAGATCAGACTTTTGAATTTTCAAAGGTTTTTTGAATAAGAAGCATGCAGCAATGGGTGAGAAATATGACTATCCCTTTAATTATAATGGTGGGTTATTAACTTATGTCCTGTCTTTAAGCTCAGCAAATCTTACAAAACGGTGAAATCAGGTACCTTTTAAAGAATTACCCCATACTTAATATATATGTATTTCAAAGATTATTTATATCTTACTTAAGCAAATATGGGTTCACTCTTATTATCATGTAGTTTTTCATTATCACAGATTGCAGGGGGGTTGAACTTTATGCTTAAAACAGCACAATGCACAGTAGCTTCAATATGGTAATAGCACAATACCGGCCCCATAAACTATTGAATGGCATGAGGCCATTGACAAATATTGTTTAAAAAAATAAAATAAAAAATAAAGCAAATGTGCCATCTAGTGGCTGATTAATTTACATGTGTTTCTACATTTTGAATGGGAATTTAGTTTAGACACAAAATCCTCTCAGTGTTTCTCACCACAATAAAAGCATTTTAAAATAGATTGGATGCATCTAGATCTGGCCCAGTCAGTGTTCTACCGTCAATCAAATTATACCGGCCCAGGGCAAAGATTCAGTCCTCTACAGCCAACTCTAAAAGTACCCTGATAACCTGAGCTGAGAGGATTAGCCTCGTAATCTCAAACACTGTTGGGCTAAATCAGGGACAGTGGGCCCCCTGCTGTTTACGGCCACAGCAGTAAATCTGGGCCTTGTTCTGTGTGAGGAGTTCACCTTCGCTGTACTGCAAGACTGCTAATTCTGCTTGGCAAAGGTATCAGAGAAAGTGCTGTGGTACGTCTGTGAGACTCTACCCAGAGATTGATGTTACCAGTGGTGCAGACAGCTTGGAGTTTTGGTTTCTTTGCATCATACACAGAATACATGCAATAATAGAGACACTTACTTTTGCCATGACGTACATGGGTAAGTCTGGGTGAATGTGCTGTAATAGTCTTTGAGGGACTGTAATTAAAGAGACAGAAGCAAGAGCAGGGGTTTTGAGCTTTGAAACAAATTAGTCTTCTTAGTGAGAACTGTTATGTGTTGTTTATCTAATCAAAGGGGCATCCTTACATTGCTGTTGCTTGTCTGCTCACGTCTCATCTCAGCTAAATGTAATGTCCTGCAAATGAACAAGACATACACAAGAGGACATGATTAGTCTCTGAGAAAGAAGAGAGAGAACAGGGAAACCCTGGGATTTTACATGTTGACCCATATTGAGCATAATTCCAACATCCAATAATATTGCCTGAAAAAGCAGTGAAATGGTGCAAATGACCATGATGGCTGATATCTGCATTTATTCTGATGTCCTTGCACTCTGCTGCGGCACTGAAAGAGTTAAGGATGGAGCGATGAGCACTGCAGGGTGGTGGATGAGATTTCATATACTCTAGCCATAACACGAGCACAGCATGACTTGGATGTTTATCCAATATACCAACTTCAGAGACAGCAGAGCCTGAGGAGGTGAGTGCACTTATTTGATATATTAGCAGTCTAGAACCAGTGATGAGGCGGGAAGGGATGCAAACATCACTTACAGTATCTTTCTATGTCTTTCAATCTCCATTCAAAATCTTTATATGCAGTTTTGTTATACTGTATGTGGTAACTGGTTTATGTGTATCTCCAGCAAAACCCTTTCATGGATGCAATTTAAAAAAACTTTGCATCTAGACTTTGTGACTATAGGAAATTCATCTGACGCGTATTAGATGGATGAGTGCGCTTCCTTCATTTCTATCTTTACTCTTCTCCAGGCCCTGGCCACTGAGAAAGATGAGAAGAGGAGACATGTCTCTTTTAAAGCAGCAGTCAAGTCCTTGCTTGGGAAAGAGTGAGCTCCTTTACTTTCCCTTGCTCATCACTGTCTCTCTGTAATGTAAATGCTTTTCTCTTGTGTTGTTGACCTCTCTCTCTCTCAGATATGATTTTGTCAAAGAGCCAACTTGGGGGGCTCAGCCATTAACAGCAGAGACTTGTCTGAGAAAAGACAAAACAGAGAAGATAAAGACAGCAGAGTATAGAAAGCTGGGTCTGATATAGGGCTATGAGTGGTTGGGTAATGGCCTCCTATGGGATTATCACAGTTAATGGGGAAATAATGAACGATGAGTCTTATTCACCAAAGTAACTGTGGAGACGATTGAAAGTCATCTCCATACTTCCACATTTTCAGTGCATTTAAACAGACTCACAAACACAAGGGGCACACACACCCACATCAGCACAGAGTGAGCACCATTAGGATATTTCCCACATTAGTGTCAAATGCTTTCTGCAGAGCTACACTATGTATAACTCTGTTACGCAGCCATCTGATCTGATGTTTCCTGAACCAGATACGTTGATCAATAAGACAAAGGCTACTGTGAATGCTGAATAAAAACTTGTATCTACTGTGTTATTGGGGTGCTAAGTTGGCGACTCCTCAATATAGATGGAAGGGTATTTTTTATCATTTAGGGATTGATTGATCACCCTGAAGTGGTGGGGCGAGAATCAGCAGGTACCTCATGTCAACAATGAATGAGTTGTTTCTCTCTTTGGAATTCAAGCATGCAGAAATGCAGCATGTGCAGCATCTGTTGACTCACTGTCATATTGTTGTTATACTTCACAAGCAGATATGGGTCCAGGGCATGGTGAGATTGGGCTAATTATTATTATTATTATGCTGAGAAACAGCACCAGAACCATACAGTATGAAGGTTATTTTACCACATTGACTGCTGGAGGAGTGGTCTCATCATTGACATAAATAATCAGTCTAGTCACTTTGTTATCAATAGCTGGGCAGGAAGTATAAATAAAATGCACTATGCAGCTCTGCATCATGTACAGATAACAAATGGGATATGGGGTCAGTTGTCTTTGCTATCACACAAATGTGAGTGATAATCTGAGTATACGGGAGCAAAATGCCTTCTGAGGGCAATTATTTGTTTTGAGAGTGACTTTTAACGGGACAACTGAGCTGAATGATGTATTCTGTCATGTACAAAACGAACATCAGGGCCCAGATAAAAACAGACTGCCAGCAATAAATGATCATAACAGGTTGTGACTTACTGAATGAAAAGGACAACTGTGATGACTGCCTCGTTGGGATGCCTCTTTGCCACAGAAGTAGAGAGGAATCTATTTTCCTCACGACCTCTCTGTGTGCCCACTGCCCAATGTGCTGTATGTAAGCGTAAGAGTGAGTGACACATTTTGTGCGTGTTTGTGTCTGAGAGTGACAGTAAGAGAGAGAGAAATAAACAGAGCAGAAGGCACCATGCTCTGTCTACTCTGAGTGAGGCAGTCTTTGTTGACAACCAGTTTTGACATAGTCTCAGGATTAGCAGCTCTGTCAACATAAGCCACTGGCTCCTTAAAATAGAGAGATGGGCAGTCAGAAAAACAAAACTATAACTGTATGCCACCGTAGACTCATATATTGACTGAGCCTGACCCAGATGCAGACAGAAGGTACCACTGAATCTGTACAATGCTTCAATTGAGATGACAACATCTATAAATATGGCTACTATGAGCAGCACTGAAGGTAAGCGCAGAACTGATGTAATGCATATAAATGCAAAACAAGATAATATGCAAAATGGCTATGAAGTAAAGTTACAGTATAGGGCTACTCTCTGCATCACTGCACATCTGCTATTTTGGAAGGAACATGGTCAACAGAAAGGAGTCTGACATTGGGTTGGTCACATATGGGCAAGAGAAAAAGTAGAGCATGTGTGGTGGAGATGAGTCTCTGCTGGGTGTTGAGTAGCTCAGACTCTATGGCCTAACTTTTCATTTATTCAGTTTGCCAAAACCTGAATTAATTAGCAAATTTTTAAGAAATTGCTAAGTAATTTTGACTTGATGCACGGAACTGAATAAAAAATAAATATAAAAAATAATAGCAAATTCCGCCTGTCATCGGTTATTAACGCAGGATTAATGCTAAAGCGTGCAACTTTACGACGAAGTGCATGATAGAGGTCAGTAACACAAGTAGAGTCTATACATTTAGCAGTTTAGTGTAATGTTAACATTACGCATAGTCTCGCAATAAATATATTGGTATGTTGGTTGAAAACAAGCCAAACCTATAACTTTGTTAACACCATAATGTTTCAAGTTACCGTTTATGATGGCGTAACCGTTTACTTTGTATAATTCAACGAGCTAAACTAGCTAGCTAGCTGCTGCATGATTAGCCTTCTTATAGCTAAAGTCTATGGATTAGACCAGCTAACGTTATAGCTAACGATCGCTTGCGATAGCCGCGGACTGATTCCAAGAAAGTGTTTAGTTTATCGTTATACACACAATAATGGTTCATTGTTTATACCTTTGATGGAAAAACGGAATACGTTAGTTTATTTCCCAGGGTTTGTGGGTGATTAGCTTAGCGTTAGCTAGTTTCTTTCAAGTTGTCAGGTGGGAAGAACTCTGTTACGATATGAATGTTTCATCTCCAACTTTATGTGTGTGTGTGTGTGTGTGTGTGTGTGTGTGTGTGTGTGTGTGTGTGTTTGCTCCTGACTGTGTGAAAAAAAAGAAACACGAGTGTTTGTTTCGTGGAAATTATTTCGGCGGGTTTGAGTGGTCAATTAATAATTGATTAGGCCATCATCTCCAGATCAATACAGATTTGTGAGAATATCCATTTTCACAGTGTGCACGTGGTGCCATAAAGCTCACAGCTGTTGTCAGGATAGTGTTGTGTGTCCGGAATGATAAGCTTCCTGGAAGCACCCTGGCAGAGCGGAAAATTGGCTTATATGGCACCGTTAGGCAGCACGGCCTTTCTCTAATGTTGCCTCAGCACTCCAATGACCAGAACTGTACCCTGTATTACACGGATATCAGCTAGACTCTGTCAGATCACTCAGGTTATCCGCTTGCAGAAATAGACAGTTCTCTGGTTGACATAGCTGCGGTACATTGTGTGTCTGTGAGCATGGCTGTAAACAGATGGAGTGTATCCTGGATTATATAGTAAAAACAAGTGTTATTTACAGCTATGCTGTTGATAAGGGCTAAAACAGAGTTATTGTCATTGCACCACTGCACAATTCAAAATGCTTTCAACTTAAATACGATATTCTACAGGACTAGCTCGTGTTTCCATTTCATTATCCCATTACAGTCATTTGCTGATAAGTCTAAATCTAAGTGACTTGTCACGTTATATAATGTAGATGACAAGGCATTGAATGAAAAAGTACAACAAATAAAGACGGCAAACAGGAACACAGGCTAACAGGAAAAGCAAATGATGGACAACAATAGCAAAGACCGATAACGTGATAAAATAAATGTTAATAGTGACTCTAGAATGAACTGGGAGCCTATGAAAACAGGCTAAGATAGGTATCATACATCTACGTTATATTGACGACCTGTAAATCTTGTTAGAAAGTGAAGTGTTTAAAAGTAATCTTGTAGGACATGAACAATACACAGAGCTCTCCAGGTGGTGATGCGGTGCAGCAGTTAGTTTATGAATGTCCTGCAAGCCTTAAACAGGTAGATTTGCTTGTTTACAAAACAGAATAAACTGGTCAGAGCGAGTAAGTCCTCTTTGTATCCTCATGTCACCGTCGCCAGTCATTGTACGGCAGCCTTTACCTTCTTGCAGACATGCCTCGTCAATTCCCGAAGGTAACTCTGAGTGAGGCAGAAGAGGCGACACAACTGTTAACAGAGAAAGTGTATGCGTCAGCGCTAAAGGAAGAAGACAACAAGGATGTCTTATCGATGTTCACCGTGCCTGAGGACTGCCCAATTGGCTTCCAGCAGGCCAAGGACCATGAAATGCTGAAGGAGCTGGCAGAGCAACATTCAGAGGAGAGCACCAAGAGGTAAGGCCTGCTATTGGTTTGGCACCAAATCAGAGAGGATGTCGTCATCACTCAGATCAATGTCATAAATGAAACGTTCAGCTTATATCAATTGTATTGCTAATGTCGCAGGAAGAAAAGCTTGAAGGTGATTCGTTCCCAGTCAATGTCCCTGCTGATGCCAGTGAATACAGATGGTCCGCGGTCAGTGGCAGCCACGCCATACATGTCCCCCAGCTCCACCTGCTCATCACTGCCAGAAAACTTCCCTGATTACCAGAGGGTCACTATTAGTGGTGATTACTGTGCGGGAGTAAGTACTGTAAACACAAACGTGTGCATCAACGTTTTGCAGCTCTACATCGTGTACATTTACTGCTCCCATCTCATGTTAACAGAATGTTGAAAAACATGCCAAGGTTGCATACAATGTGTCACGTCCATTCCCCATTTAGATCACAGTGGAGGACTATGAACAGGCAGCCAAAAGTCTGTTTAAGGGTCTGCTTATTCGCGAGAAATACTCAAAGCTAGCCTACCATAGATTCTGCAGAACCACAGCCCAGTTCCTCCGCAGCGCTGACTGCACGAGCTGGAGCGAAGAAGATGAGGTTCTTCCAGGTTTGAAGTGTATACACATTATGGTAATGGGTACACTCACTGATGTTTCATTCTGGTTTGGATGACAGCAACAGAACAATGTTGTGGTCTCCAGATATGTGCCCGTGTCCAACAGATGGAGAAGATCCCTACAGCATTCAGAACATCCCTGAGAATCTGAACTATGAACTGAAGATGAAGGATGGCATAGTGTATGTGTATGACAATGCCGAGGCTCTGAGAGGAAACCAGCCCCATGACCTTCCTTACCCAGACTTAGAGACCTTTGCCATAGACTTCAGTCATGTGCTGGCAATGATTGCAGACGGACCAACGTAAGTTGCCAAAACAGAAAGACACAGCAGCTATGCCGGTTGGATAAACAGCCCTCATTGTAAAACTGGCTGTTTCCTATGCGTGAAGTTACACTTGCTAATCTGAGGTCCGCTCTAATATCTCACCCACCACTCTGGTTTTCAGGAAGACGTACTGTCACAGACGACTTAATTTCTTGAGTTCAAAGTTCTACCTCCACGAGATGCTCAATGAGATGGCTGAGCTAAAGGAACTGAAAAGTGTGCCTCACAGAGATTTCTACAACGTTAGGAAGGTTAGATTTCTATTGTATCCCACAGAATTCCTCTGTAAAAACACCAAAACATATGTGTTCATGTTCTCACTTCTGCCTTAAGTTGAACTATTTGTAAAAAAAGAAAAACAAGCCTTGTGTGTGTTGAACACTGAAGTTGTCCAGCAGACTGAACACGGACATTGTTTCTTTCTCTCAGGTGGACACGCATATTCATGCAGCTGCCTGCATGTCTCAGAAACACCTGCTGACCTTCATTCAGACAACATATAAGACGGAGGCTGACCGTGTGGTGTTGGAAAAGGCCGGACAAAAGATGACCCTCAAGCAGGTTTTCCACAGTCTCAATAAGGACCCCTATGACCTTACCGTGGACTCCCTGGATGTACATGCTGTAAGAAAAGTAGAAAAAGGACACCATGTTTCAGCGTTATGTTCATAAAAATGTTCATTTTTAGATAAGTTGAAATGGGGAGCAACATTAACAACTTTCTAATTTTTTGTCAGAATGTGGTTATAAACAGTTTATTGTGTTCCCGTCAAGGCAAAACAATTATGCGAATTTAAATCTGCTTACAATTCCTTCACTCTCTCTGCCTCTAATTTGTGTCGCTGTCACTTCTAGTACAGGTAAATACCAGTATTGATCAGTGCGTTGATCAGTTACTGATTATTCTAACTTGACAATTATGCTTTTAATTCATAAACGTTACAGGGCCGGAATACCTTCCACCGGTTCGATAAGTTCAATTCAAAGTATAATCCAGTGGGAGCTAGTGAACTTCGAGAAATCTTCCTGAAAACAGACAACCTCATGAACGGAGAGTATTTTGCTCGCATCATAAAGGTATCTTAGCAGGTAATCACACACTGTAAGTCAGAAGCTTTGCAGAGACAGCTTAGTACACTTAGTACTTCTCTTCTTTTATAGGAAGTGGCCCATGACCTGGAGGAGAGTAAGTACCAGCATGCAGAGCCTCGCCTTTCCATCTATGGTCGCTCCCCAGAGGAGTGGGACAGTCTGTCTCAGTGGTTTATTCACCACAAAGTACACTCTCCGAACATGAGGTGGATCATCCAAGTGCCCAGAATATAGTGAGTGCTCCAGGCTTAACAAATATCCATGCTTCTAATTTAAGAGAATTTCTTAAAATGTGAACTTTTAAATTTCCTAAATATACAAGACAATGTTTTTATGTGTTTCAGTGATATTTTCAAGGCAAAGAAACTGGTACCTAACTTTGCCAAGATGCTGGAGAACATATTCCTTCCTCTATTTGAGGCCACTGTTAACCCACAGAAGCACAAACAACTTCATGTTTTCCTCAAATATGTAAGATATTGTGTGTGTGTGTGTTTCAATGTATTTGTCAACATATTTAACTTCTCCTGTGGGCACCCATAAGTGGAGGCTGGTGTATAAACTGATGATAGACAATATAGTTGTGATTATTTGTCTTTATAGGAGAAGAATTGTTAACAAAAGTGTTTTGAAACACACAAAGTAAGCTGTTACCTTAAAGTAAGGTGTAATTAGAAGGTAAGATTAAACAATTTGAGGGCATGATTTATTAATTTGAGGTAAGAAATTTAGCAATCCATAGGTGAGCCTTATCAGTTAAACAAACAAACAAACAAATATTTGTGACATTATTATAAAAACAAATTTCCCTTGGTGCCTGCCAGGCTTCATAAAGCCACCCCGTAAATTAGTATTTTTTTGTGCAGGTGTCAGGGTTTGACAGTGTAGACGATGAGTCCAAACACAGCGATCACATGTTCTCCTTCAGGAGCCCAAAGCCAGAACAGTGGACAGCGGATGACAACCCTCCATACAGCTACTACATCTTCCACATGTATGCCAACATCATGGTCCTCAACAACCTCAGGAAGTAAGTGCTAATGCCTTCTTGCCTCTTCAAAACATACTTCATTAAGAAGAATTGCTTTGCTGTGAGATTGATGAGTACAAGGATGAACAGATTCAGACTCTGTCCCATGATTTGCTCGTATATCGATTGTCCTCTCGTGTCGTCTGTAGAGAGCGTGGACTGAGCACCTTCCAGTTACGTCCCCACTGTGGAGAAGCTGGATCAATCACCCACTTGGTCTCTGCCTTTCTCACATCAGACAACATCTCACATGGACTCAACTTGAAGAAGGTACTTCAGATTTGTCGACAAGATATTCATGAATATGTGTATAAAGTGTGGATAAATACATACACATTCTGATAATAGATCAGGTTATGTTCATAATTGAGAACCTGGTAACAAAATTCAATGTTTTATATTTAACAACACATTACTTGTGAGTCCATGTGCATTTTTCTAAACTTCCCTCAGAGCCCTGTGCTGCAGTACCTGTACTACCTGGCCCAGGTGCCAATTGCAATGTCTCCACTCAGCAACAACAGCCTGTTCCTGGAATACTCCAAGAATCCTCTCCCAGAGTTCCTGCACAAAGGCCTGTGTGTGTCCCTGTCCACAGATGATCCCCTGCAGTTCCACTACACCAAGGTAAGACACACACACAGGAAATGTAATGTTTCCAGTTCAGTATGCCAGAATATTGCAGTGTGCTTTAGATGGGGTTTGTCCTGCGGTGTAAATAATAATGATCCATTGTTTGTGTCCTGCTCGTAGGAACCACTGATGGAAGAGTACGCTATCGCAGCTCAGCTGTGGAAGCTCAGCACCTGTGATGTGTGTGAAATAGCCAGAAACAGTGTGCAGCAAAGTGGACTGTCTCACCAGGTAGTGACACCGTTTTCTCTGCAGAATCGTCCTCACATTTGATCAACATTAGCTCCATCTGTTTCCCAATACTGCATTCTGTTGTTTGTTGACAGGATAAGAGGCAGTTCTTAGGAGTGAACTATCTGAAAGACGGACCTGAAGGGAACGATATCCGTCGGACCAATGTCGCCCAGATCCGCATGGCCTACAGACACGAGACTCTGTGGAATGAACTCAGCTTCATGGTCGATGCAGTGAAGTTTGAAGCTATGAATTCCCAGTGTGAATAAAATGGACCTTGTATTAGACAAGCATGCTGAGCTCTCAGTAATCAGCATTTACCTTTATTTTGAAAAGTGCCAGTGAGTGACTGTGATGATAAAATGAAAAATACAATATCCTCAAAGGTTTAGACAAAAGCTGTGGGAAGTACATTTAATCGCTGGTGATTACACAAACCCACAATGTATAAACAACTGTGCCTTACACTCGTATGTCGTAGAAACAGTTTAAAACTTGACGTTTTTCCAGTTACTGTATACACTGTACATCAGACACAAGAACACTTATGGTTGAGAGAGCGTTACACAATGAGACGGCTCTGTAACAGATGATGTCTGGTACATTTCCTCTGTCTCTCCCTTAAATACTGTGGCATGTTTTAAAGAGGTTTGGAAAGATATCAATATATTTAAGCTTTGGGAAACACAAAAGTTCATAACGACTAATGACTTTTCAAGAAATGCTTGAAATTGTTGTAGAAATGTTGCATTTACATCTGAAGCAGCAAACAGTATGTTACAAGAATAAAAGGTCTTCAGTCTTCACAATGCTTATTGTGAAGCAAACATTGCCATCCAGTGGCTAAACTGCAGCATGTAGTAACAACAGATGACTGTAAATACTAACGTACAAAAATAAAAGCTCTTTATGGCCTTTATTCTGTTACATTTCTTTCAAACAAAAAAATGAACATGTTTGAATATCACTCAGTAGTTGTCCATGGAGTGCCTCTGAAAAACATCACATCAGAAAGTTGTTTAACTCTCATCGTCATCCACTTCTATCCTCTCATCTTCCTGAGCAGCTTTATTGGTTTCCTTTATATCCTTCACACTTGTCCACTCTTCTGTCTGGATGTATTCTTGCTGCTGCTTTATGTCGGAGTTCAGAGCACGACTCCTCCTTTTCACAGAGAGAAAGAAACAAATCATATGATGCTCTTCTAGATGTAATAATACCATTCGGACAAACATGATTTAACAACCAGTACCTGGAATTTTACACGACGGATGCGTTGTGTAATCAGTTTATCCACAGCTCTTCAGTGCTGTTGTACAGTAAAGCTTTTTTGAGCAGTGCTATTGTCTACAGAGCCCACTAAGAACCAATTCACTCTTAACGGATTCATTCATGTACTTTCCTCAGCATCATTTAACCATAACAAAGCTATTAAATATGGAAAACTACCACTTACATTGTTATGTATGCAAGGATGATTATTGCAGTAAGGAGAAGGGTACAAGTTGAGGTGATGAGTATAGCCTTTACTGGAATAAAAAGGAAAGGGAAAAGACAGTCATAAGAAACAAAAGTCACACCAAATAGGGATGATAAAAGATTCTTTGTAGTTTTTACTTGTATGTTTTCACATGTTATACTGTATTTTCTGAGCAGTATGAATTGAATATGACAAAATGTTCCTCCACAGCATTAATTCCCTTGTGAATAAAACTCTCATATCTCCAGCAGAGCTTTGTGCACCGTCAACAAACCGGGCTGGTTGTGCCTCACTGTCTATGGTTTTAGGAGTTGAGGAGGAGGAAGACGTAGAGTGGGTGGTCCGGGTGGGACTTGCTGTCTTGGAAGGAAACTGAGTTTGCCTTGAGTAATCCCTCCTGTTCAAAGGGTTATCAGTTGTTGCATCCTTCAATTGTGTTGCTGCATCTGTGCATGTGCATAAAGGCCATGAGAGATTAGATACCTGTTATTAAATGTTTGTTCATCAAAAATTGTTTCCGTCTCCTATTTGCAAATATGCACTGATAATGAAGTCCTTGTACATCTTGATAACACATGCAGGCATTTATAAATGGGTTTCTGGCAGCAATGGTAGATATTTAGTTTATGTATTTAGTAAAATAAACATCACAATTGTGGAGGTTTAAAAAAACCTTTTGTGATATTCACAATTTTAGTCTAAAAATGTATTCTCATGAATTTGGAGCAAAAAACAAGTTCTGTAGAATATTTAAAAAATGCAGCTAAATCCATATTTACTCAAAATGTAAAAACATAAATTGTTAACACAGCCTATGTCAGCACTATTCACTCACACTTATCTGAGTGAATACCTTCTGATGTATATGTTTTGTTTACAGAACAAAAACTTTGTGCAGTGTTAAGAATAGCTTGCATGATATCTTCCACTAAGTATTGCCTCTTAATGTTCAGTGTAAAGCACTTGACAACAAAATGCATAATACACAAAGGTCATACCTGATTCATTGAAGCAAAACACATCAAATTTGTGTGTAACAGACGCTCGCCATGTCACCAAGCCGCTCTGGTTTTGGCCACAATTAGAAAGGGCGTTGATGCGGGGGATGACTGCAAAATGTTCATCAATCCATCCAAACCTGAATGAAATCCAAACATGACAAAACATCAGGAACTTTCCAATAAACTCCACTGAGATGACTGACAGGATCATTTCTTCTCTGGTCTTACCTGCACGTTTCCAAACCTCTAGTGAGAGCTTCCTGGACTTGTGCTTTTGAGGCAATGTTCACCCCGAGGTACGAGCAGAGCATCCGAGCTTCAGAGGCATTGAAGGTGTACTGAGGCTGGTTGAGGTCATCTAAGTTACTAACCTGGAATACTCCAGCAATACTTTGGTTTGCTGCTGGGAAAACTGAAAACGGCATACAAAACATTTTCCGATTTAGGTACTTTTCAGAGGAGGAGTTGCTTACATTTATCTACAGACATTTTATTTGAACAAACAAATATATAATTTACCAAATTAATAAATATCAGAACTGCTGGATTCACTTACCTCTGATGCGGCTTGTGTCAATATTTAGATCAGAGGTGACTTGAGTAATTGATAACAGCGATGTGATGCAAAGCCAGATCATATTTATGACTGGTCAGAGTTGAGTCGGATGAAAGCAGAGCGATGGCAAGTGATGCACCGTTTATGTGCCCGTGAGCCAAATGACAGAGTTAAATAGGGTTGATGCTGTTCACTGGGGCGTGTGGACTCGGTCATTACCAGAAAGTAACGGAAAAGGAAGAGGGAAGGACTGCTCCCGGGCCAGATCAAGAGCAATCATATGTTCCCGGAGCAGAGCCCAGGAGACAAAGAGATAAAAAAAAAAAATATGTCAACAGGAGATAAAGCTACAGAAATGCACTGCAAAATGTAGTTAATTCATGTTCCAGGAAAAAATGTAACGGTGATTTAAACCGGATTGCTCTTGTGAAAATACAGCTTGTATTACGAGTTGTATGTACTCATATAAGTGATATGCACTGTTACTGACATCTGACACTGGGCACCCTGTCCAAATGGTTTCCTCCCATTGGGGAATTACTCAATCATGAACATGCTTATGATCTCTGGTGTCCTCTGATGAGCCTTTGGCACACGACTACATCCCACTTCCACAAAAACATCTCCACACGACCTGACGGCAGGAAATGACGCAGAGCTGACGAACACGCAGCAGTGTTTTTGTCAGATGTGAGGTGTCAATGAGGGCATAATAAATGACCATCAGGAGCAATGGAAAAGAACAGATATTCAACTTCTCTTACGGTGTTTGAGTGTGTATGGGGTCATTGAGCTACTCCAATGAGAATTTTGATGTGTTGGAAAGTGAGAACGGACATGTTGGTGAGCAAGAAAAGAGTATATTTTGGATAAATGTTAAAGTTACAGCCACCAGCTACATTTACTTATTGTACTTACAACTCAGCAGCTGGTAGTGACCAAAAACAGAGCTATAAGAGAGTGAATATTGGACTTAAATTCACCAGGAGGCCAGAAACCGGACTCCAAATGAACAATAATGATGCTCCAAAACTGCTGGATGTGTATTTAAGTAACAAGCTCACCATATATTTTGTGTACATAACTTGTTTCCACTGTCCCGAAATGGTCCAAAAATAGTCAGAGGTTAGTATGTTAGAAGAGAGAATATAGACCCAATCGGCTTTGGTGGCATCTTATATTTATCAGTAGAAACGACTGCAATATCTTTTTAGGCACCTTTATTTAAAAGGTGAAGTGGCAGATCCTCAAATCCACAAAGAACTAACAACAAAGGTAGGCACACATGTGCAAAGAAGATAAAAATAAGCCTCATGCCATCTAATCAATGCTCTCATACAAGAATAAATCTCTCAGTGCTCTGAAGACAATATGGCACAAACAAAAAAAGTATTTAAATACACAGAAAAATTAAACAAAACATTCCTTTATATTCTATATCTTTAAATATTAGTTGAAATCTCTTAGGAGCTTTATTATCTATTGGACCTGAGAGATTATACTTCTCTAATTTCTATATCATTAGAGTGTAGATAAATATACACTTTTTCTACTGCAGCATTTAACGGAAAATGCCATATTTATTATCAAAAGTTATCCAAACCAAAACAAAACAAGCGTTTTGTATATATATATATATATATATATATATATATATATATATATATATATATATCTCACTACATCGCACTATATAATTGGTCCCTAAACAGAAATTATCTTTTTTTCTCACTGCAGCAAACAATCTGTAAATTTTTCAATACAAACACAATTATAACTTAATAAAAATTAACTGTTAACTATAACAAAGGAAACATTATCCACTAAGCCTCCCAAAACGTCTTTGGCCCTCGAGAGTCAGGGTCATGGATTCAAGTGAGTCCGAGTGTGGCGATATGGTAAACTGGCAGAGACAGAGGACGACTGCCTCAGTTATTCTGTACTGGGGGTTCTTTGGTTGTCCGAAGATCTTCATCTCGCCTCGCACAAAAGCCCACCTCTGCTTACGTGTCGTCTCGTCTGTTGTAGTAGCCACTGAAGAATGTAAAAATACTGATAACCAGACACATCACCACAAACAGTGTCAGGGCGATCCAGAGAATTCGTCGACTCAAGGGAATCTTGGGACAAAACCGACCAAGAAGAACCAGGACCTCCTCCATCCTCCTGTGGAGACAAGGACTCATACAGTACACATCTGATACGTTCATTGCTGTCAACAGAGTAAACTTTTACTGCAGCAAAAAAACAAACTCATCAAAGAGATCCATGTATTGAATGATGAGATGACGAGAATAATTTATACATTCGAAGGATTGGAAAATCTGATTGTATATTTGTTCATATGGCAGTTTACTCCAAATTTAATTTCACCCTTTTCTTTTTGTTGTATATTTGACCATTCATGGATAGCGATATGTAAACTATGCTACTCTGTCAAGCTGTCAGAGCTACCATGGAGCCCACACTGTCACTAAATGCACTTCCTGAAGAAATATGTTTTTATCCTAAAAAAATGAACATCCAGCTTTCTGCAAGTGGCTGAAAGCTGTCCAAAATAACAAAATATATCTTAAAAGGTGAAAGGTTCATATAAATGCTGATGTGAATTTCTACCTCTTAACATTTGTTTTATCAAATGAGTTCTGTTAGAAGAAGCTCTTGGTGTATTTTAACTAATTTAATGCAGCAAACTGAAAGTTTGAGATGTGCCACATAGAGACGGGTCTTATTGAGATTTACTCTCACGATGTAGATGAGCTTCAGGTTCATTTTTAGTTTTTGCATTTTGAATGGAACTTGAAGACTAGTCATTTTGGTATGCTTATGTCAATACTGTCAAAGAACAACAAGCTGTACATTTATTTTCTTCTTAAAGCAACAGGTTCAGTTTACCTGCTTGTCCTTCTCTTCTTTCCGCTCTCTTCATCCTTATTCGATTCAAGCAATTTCTCTGCAGCGTCTTCCTCTTTCTGCTTCTCCTCCTGGAGCACTTTGATTTGCTTCTGTCCTTCTTGGAAGCTGCATTGACAAGGTTCAAATTAACCAGCAAGCTCTAAGGATATACAGTATTAATATTTACGTCCTATCATCAGGCAGTGACACACAACGTGGAATTTATTCAAAGTCTCTGTATACATAACATGATATACACCTGCACAACAAGAACAACATAACTGATGAGTCCCATAAATGTGGTGGTTTATGGTGAGAAACAACAATGTCATCATTGAATGTTTGCGTGTAGTTAAGGATGAGGAGAGACGGCCTCACCCTTTATTATACGACTCCTCCTCGATCTTTGCCTTGAGCTCGGCTCTGATCTCTGCTCTGATCTCTTCCAAGTTGACTGGAGGTTTGGCTGGCACGCTTTCCTGCTCCAACACGCTCTTTCCACTGCATTGTTTCAGATGGGAAAGAACAATCAGCCTTGGACACCAGCACCATCACAGCAGAGGTTATAAAACCGAGAGGAGTGCACATTTAGGTTTCATCACAACACCGTGGCCTTGTTATATAACGGACAACCTGCAGCACTGGAGAGGTAGCGTGCATTACAGACACCACCGCAGGCGAGAACGTAAAAAAATGGAGCTGGCACTTTGCACATTTGTTTTTGCTATTCTTGTCTCCTCCCAGAACATCTCGACACTTGAGAGCGCCACTCAGGCTCTCTATTAAACCAGGATATGATTGGAGCCTTGTGCCTGGACTTTGTCAAACTCTTTGCACAAATGTTTAGTTTACGACCCAGGATAGCATATCCATCAAGTGCAGCAGGGTTTGATTATTTTTTGTGCCGTCAGGGATATTTTCACCCCACTGGGGCTTTTCTCTACACCGTAAAACACATCCTGAAGGTCACATAAACAAGACAAAGGTCCCACTGCAGCACAACATGCTTTTGATAAGAATGATAACAAGTTCAGGCTGGTCTTGGCCCATTGTTTCAGGACTGTGTGGAGACCTTGGGAATCAAGCAATGGTATGTGTACACACTGTATGCATTCATGTGTTTATGTGTGCGTGCAAGAAAACACCATGACACGAAACATACCATTCTGCTGCTGGTTGGGCTTTCTCTGTGGCAGCGTTGCTTTTCACATCATTCGCTTCACACTAAAGAGGAGGGTGTTGAATATTTTGGAAGAAATTATTGCCTTCTTACAATAATACACAATAAACAGAAACCATCAAAGAAGTTTAGAGGTGAAATGCCTCTTGAGGGGGACTGCTAACAACTCAAAGACACCTATAATGTTACAAGAAACCCCAAATAGACTCTGCTTTTTGGGAATCGTTTTTTCATAACCTTATCACATTACAATACCTCCCTTTGACAGCAGTAGAGTAACAATACAAGCAGCATCATTTGGAAATAATAGAGTTAAGTACAATAATCTCAAGCTTGTACTAAAGAGAATATATTTAGTTACTTGCCACCACTGACAAGTAATATAGATATGACCTGGACCAGAATTTATTATTATTAACCAGTAAATTACAGCAATATGAGACAAATGGTTTACGTTCAAAAACACAATTTTTACCCATTTTGAAATCAAAAGAAACACAATGTCCTGAATAATGTCCTAAAAGCAAATTATTTCATATCTAAGTGATGACACACATTGTAGAAAGCTTTGACTCAGCAGTCAATCGGACACAGTGAGCGTCACTGCATTACATGCTTGAAATGTAATTTCCCATCAGTTTCCGACAGGACAGGACAGGACAGGACAGGACAGGATGACCTACCAGGACAGGAAGAGCAGCACCAGCGGTCAGTCCCATGATGGGGCCCGGGCCGGCTATGGCTGGAGTCTGACCTGGGATGTTCAGGAGGTTAAATTTGGGCACCACTGCTACGCTCACCCTACGTCTGGGCAGAGCCTAGTGAGGGTGAAAGGAGACAGAACATGTGCCAGTGGTAAGGATGCAAAATGAGAATTTAGGGATGGCATTTTTCTTTTCCATAAACTACAACTACAAAGGCATGATGATGTCACCAAAAGAAGATTCATTATTTCATTAATGTAATAAGAAACACAAAAGAACGCATAAAACAGGACATTTTGACATTTTTAGTGTTAATTAGCCAATTTTAGCATGCCAACACGCTCAACCAAGATGGTGAACATTGTAAACAGTACAACAGTATATGCTTAGCATCACATTAACGTTTAGTTCTACATACAACCTCACAGAGCTGGTAGCATGACTCATAGTTTCATTACAAGATATCCACAAACACAAAAAAGTCTGACTGACTAAAAGTCCAAACATTCAATTTAAAACCGTGTGAAACAGAGAAAATCATCAAATCTTCACATTGGAGAAGCTGGAATCAGAGAATGTGTTTAATAGATGACTTTTAAATGACAAGTAACCATTTATCAAAACGTTGTACTTTTTTGTTGATTAATCGTTATTCAGCTATTATTATTTCAGCACAAAAAAATGGAAAAACTGAAGCACTTACCTTTCCCAGGGTGAGGGACATCGATCTTGATGGCCGTGGAACTCCATCATCTTTATAGACGCACAGAATACAGCATTAAATGAGCACAGAAACCATTAATTTCACGCTGGTATTGTTGCCAGAGCAGCAGTGAAGCTGCTCAGTAAGACGGTATTAAGACACTCCAGTTAAAGTGGAAAGTCCCTGATAAAAATACTTTCATAGGGCAAAGCAGCAATAATGCTAAATGAAGATGCTTCATCAAACCTTGTCTGGATTATACAGTTTAAAAATATTTTCCATTTATAAGCATGAAACAATTTGTAGAGAAAAGATGTAATGTTTCTGTGTTTAGCTGTGCTTGATGTGAATGTGGTCAATAGCACAGTCTTACCTCCAGCGTCTACGGACCCTCCGTAACTGCGATTTGAATTCTGGTTGGCCAGCTTCTTGAACTCCATCAGCTCTGCGTGGTCCTTCTCATACGTCCTTTTCAGATTTTCCACATATTGCATCATAACCTCGGTGGCCTTGTTCATACGTTTCTCCTGTTGCACAAAGAAAATCAGTCCATACGGCAAGACAATATATGAGCACAGACACGTGACTAACCGAAAACATTTTAGCAGAGAGTTTAAACACAGGACTCTTCGTGAAAGGAGCTGTGAAGAAAGCTACAAAACAAGCTGAAATTTGACCTATTTAACTAAATATCTGCAGGCTTCCCATCAACATTGTCTTTTTGGCCACCTGATGAATATAAGTCCAGTATCAACTGGTGTACTCTTGTTTTATGGTTTGGTCTCCCCAAATAACCGTCTTTTTACGTTCAACTTTCTACACCAGCGAGTTGCTAAGTTTGTGTGTCAGCTGTTTGGAGCTGGGCAGGTAGTGTGCAGTGGGTTAATCGGAGGTTTTTGCTCAAAGCTGCTGACAGCTTTTGGGAACAGGGTTGAAAAGAGCAGTGAGACCAAACCATACAGGTGCATTTGTTGTAAAACCAAAACAGATGTTAAAATATGCACATAGCTCATGGAGAGAAATACCTCGTGGAAAAGACCTTATAGTTACGACATATCCTGCTTCATATATTTGAAAAGATTAAAATATATAAATGTGGCTGTCAAGAAAACACACTGAAAGTCAAGAGAATTGGTATAGCCTTATAATTAGATTGTTATTTATAGATGGGTAGCAGTACAAGGAAAATATAAAAAAGGGCAGTCATTCATCAGAGTGGTTTGGGATTATAAATAGCGAAAGACCTTTGTGCTGCATAAACAGTAAATTTGCTCTTTAACTGATGTTTGGTTTGGCCGGCATGAGGTCAGCCAAACAGGCATCCCAGTGACCCAGAGACATCCTGAAAAAGACAGCATCTTTTAAACAATAAGATGTACTGTTTATTTACACAATGCAGCGTTCTCTTTATCTGTTCTGCATTCCCTCGGTTTGCATTGTCATCCGAATTGTGTTTGTATGACTGCACCTGTCGAACTGCTCCGACGATCTCTGATCTGCTGGAGAGTCGTGTGGCCAGCCGGTGCAGCACCGCCACAGTCTCTATGAGGCGCTGGTAGGCCTCACGCTGCTCCAAATTCTGCCACTGTGGCGAAGTCATCTGCAGGAAACACAACAATTTTGTTACAACTCTCTCAGGAAAACAAAGTGTACATCACTGTCCTCTTCTGTACCTGGGATTGGACTCAGACAAGATAAATATTTACTGTGGGACATTTCCAGGAAACATTGAAGAGACGAACGAGCACTAAAGAGCCAGAGGGAACTAATATCAGCTGCTGCGTTCGAGGGCTGACCTTCAGTGCTCCTTTGAACTCCTCCAGTTCTTTCTCTGTGTCTTCCTCAGTCAGGTTCCTCTCCCTCTCTGACTGTTTGAGCCGCATCTCCAGAGTGTAGTTGTCATTACGATATGCCAGTGACAGCTGGACAAATGCGTTCTGTGGGGAGGAAATTACTGCAATGTAACACTTGGAATGGTACGTTAAACAGCACATTGCATACAGATGAACTGCTGGTGATAGCAACACACCAACTCAGAGGAATCCATAGAAAACTCTCCCACAGTGACAAATGAGAGCCCGTGCGGTTGTTTGCGTAACACTAATGTGCATTTTTATAGGTTAATGTGTGAGTGAATACCGAGCAGCCATGAGGGAAACACAGGGAACAAGCTGTGATTCTGACATTTGACCACTTGATGTTTTGCTGCGTTGATCAAAGCAAGTCTGCACAGTTTTCCGACATACACGGGCCACGACTGAGAGGAAATATATGACCTCTGACTGTCCTGATCCAGACGCATCCCAGCGGGAAAAGCGAGAGCGGCTGCAGGCCGAGCCCGACAGCGCCACTAATGTTTGCATTTTTCTCCACAGGAAATAACTCAAGTGTCTCCTCGGTCTGACCAGGAACAGAAAAACGCTTTCCTGTTGACAAAACACCGTCAAACTCAGGCAGACAATTTTTGCAAAGATGTAATTAACTACTTTGGTAACAAAACTGATTATTATGAACATTGAGCAACGCACAGCAAATGTTCAGCAGTGAGTGGAACAAAAGATCAGAGTTCTCTGATTGAAACGGTGTTTGAACACAATTTACTGCTCAAAGTAAACGGATTACAGTCGGCAGTCTATCTTATGACCCATTGCATGAAGACTCATGCACACAGTTAATTACTGCGGAGCATTTTGAAGGCGGAAATTAGAATGAGAATATTAAATTGAATATATTTTCTTCTGGGAAGCAGAAAATTATATGAGGCAAAGTTTTATTACTGCTTTTTTTGCTATATAACTAATTAAGTTGCTTTTAAGTAGTAAACGTATTTGCAAATAAAGCAAGTCTCTTACTACTATTCAGGCTTAAACAGACCACCAAAGCGATTAAAAAATATTATTATTAAAGGAATAGTTAAATCCAATTTTGGGAAATGCACTTTTTTGTTCTCTTGCCAAGTGTTAGATGAGAAGATTGGTACCACTCTATAGACTGGAAATGAAGGGAAACAACTAGCCTGGTTCTGTCCAAAGCTAACAAAGAGAAAATAAATGCATTTCCTCAATTCTAAAATGATTCATTTAAATTGCAGACAAGCACAAGCAAAGCACCACAGAAAAAACCAACTGTAGCATGTATGGACAACACTTAATTCCTCACCATGAAAGATCAACAATATGATGTTTTTGTGACTTTGTATCTTTACTTTTAGCAGAAATACTGTGTGAGAATCACCCAAAACCTGAACAGATCAGATACCAACCTCAACTTCTTTTTCAGTGAGAGGGGGTGCACTGGAATGAAATCAAAGAGGAACTGTTAGTATGGTGAGTAATCTACATACATGCGTCCACAGTAAAATGAAGATGTGTTATTTTTTTATCGATTAGACAGGAAATGTTGATGCACACCAGCCTGGTAGACTTCGGTGGAGTTTGAGTTTTCTCAGCATCACATCTGAAATGTTTGGCATGGAGTCGAACTTCTCCTTTGCCTCCTCACTACTGGCTGAGTTTGGAGAAGGTGGAGCTCCTGCAGACACAGAGATACACAAATCAGTCCGAAAGCCAATTACCTGGTCTTTTTCTAATTAGGCTTTGATTCCAGTCTCAAGTAATTTGAGACCGATTTAAAATCAAGACTCAAGTGCTTTAGTCTACATAAGACCACACATCTAGAAGGTGAAACTAGGTTACTTTCCCTGAACTGCAGCCACTGTGCCCACAAGTGGCAACAACGGGACAATAATGTATCCTGAAATGTAGCATTTCTTAATTTCTTTTCATTCTGATTTTCCTTTTGTAAGATGGCGGCATTATTTCTTCTTTCAAACATGACATCGTCTCGCTATAGGTGACCTGTAAAACAAATGAGGCAT
Organism: Anarhichas minor; assembly: GCF_050575085.1. Taxonomy (NCBI): domain Eukaryota; kingdom Metazoa; phylum Chordata; class Actinopteri; order Perciformes; family Anarhichadidae; genus Anarhichas; species Anarhichas minor. The sequence goes on from NW_027466488.1 coordinate 2,081,257, forward strand.
TTGTACAGTTTCCTTCAAAGATGTGTTGATAGTTAATAGATTCTGTTTTTAAGTCAAAACCTGTGACTTTGTGTGAGATTGTCAAGTCAAATTGCCAGCCTGTCAAGTCTCAACTCAGTCAAGTATCACAACAGTGAAGTGGAACTAAAGTCTCGAGTCTGAATTTTTGTGACATAGTTTCCAAGTCTACAGCTCCGTCTCTTTCCAAAACACACAAAACACATAAAACCATCTCATTGCATCTTCCTCGGGTGGTCTTTGGCTCACATACTTCTACTCACAACAATCATGCCATCTGCTGATGGAAAACGCAAACAGCATTTATTTCTCTGTTATGACGTTGCCAGTAAATGGGGGGCACAGAGGAAAAAAAAAACAAGAACAGATCATCATCATCATCATCATCATCATTTGCTGACTGGAACAGATTTTCCCTGAGATTCAGGAAGTGCACACCCTTGGCGACATTGCTGAACGTACTGCTGAAAGTACTTTCTGTCTTACATGGCCGAGAGGGAAACCAACGACTGTTACCTCTTTCCTGTTCAGCAGCTTCACTCAAGTCCGGTAACTTGGATCCCACTATGCTTTGGTTACGCATCAGCTTGTGCTCCTGTATACACAAAAGCACACATGCATGAACACAAGAACAAAGCATTTACACAACATTTTACAGAAGAGGTATTTTACTACCAAAACAAGCAGTAATTAACCGAATGTGCTGAACCGATTCTTTACCTCTCTGAATTTAGACAGTTTCTGTGCACCTCCCTGCTGAGTGGGGAGGTCTTTGTAGCCTGAGGACTTGAAGGCAGCATCCCTGGGCTTGTCTGAGAGGGTATCCTCCGCTGTAGGAGGGAAACTTGGGGCGCCATTTCGAGAATTGAGGGTGCCTACAGTATCCCAGGAAACAGCCCTCATAAGCGGAGGGAAGGCCCCGATCGTCTTGATCTCTGCTGTACAGGGGGCCTGTTGAGTAGGGGGTCGAGGGACGGGCTTGGCCACCCCTGTGGCCGGGGCCTGGTTGAGGTTTCGACCTGGACCAGGTCCCTCATCTGCTTTACCGACTGCTGGAGGACTTTTAGGTACAGCAGGATCACAGTTCTCCTTCTGAACAGCAAAACGGGGCGTTAGCATCCCAGAGGACACTTTCCTCTTCTCAGAGGGCCTCCAGTCCACCAACAGTCTGTTGCCCTGAGGTTAGCAAGATAATAACTGCTATTAATACATTTAGCAATCATATTATATTAATAACCAACTTCACCTTGTAGATGTTGAGATATTTCTTGGGATAATTGAAACATTTGAGGGGATCAAAGTCATGAGGAGTTCATCTGGGAAGCAAGAATGTCTGTATGAAATGTAATGACAATTGCTGTCACTGCGACATTTCTGTCTGGACCAAAGTGGTAGACACGCTGACAATGCCATCCCTAGAGAGCCACGCCCCTGCTAGCATAAATAAAAACCTCTTTAAACTAAAGCAACCATTCAAAAAAGAAGTCGGTAAACATTTTTGCAACCTTTGGAAGTATTGAGATGTTTTCCATGTGTGTGGGAGTAGACTCTTGTTCTTTTGCATGACTTCCCTCTTCTACAAACCTCTCTATCAGATATAATACAAACCATATAAAGTTTGTTATATCTGTGTTAATAAAAAGAAACGGTGAGTGAATCTGTTAATCTGACCTCTTGATCCTGTGTCGTCAAGTCAGGCTGATCTCGCACTGAAGGAACTTCCAGATGCTGCAAGAGAGGACAACATAGGACATTTTCTTATGTTTCTTATGTTAACAAATATTAATGAGACCATTTAAAAACACAGCAAAGGGAAATAAAATGAACTCTGCCAGTTTTAATAGGGGAAAATGAGCATGCGTCAAAAATATCTGCATTACAACTCACACTATCGTGAGCAAACAATAATTTCTTTACCTGCCCAACCAACTGTGAGTTGACATAGGTTGCCTCTGTGGGTCCTCCAGCTGAAACAGCAGAACATGACCAACAAAATCATTCTTGCAAAGTCCAATGGACAAAAAGTGATCGAAAAATAAGGTAGAAAAGTTATAAATAAATCGCTAACAGTTGTTTTTAATAGTGCCTTACCAATTTGAGGAGCAACAATCAGTGAGCTGCTTCTAGATGAACACGGTGAGGATGACGGAGTTAGAGTTGGAGAAAGACCTGTGGGGAAAAAACCCAAAAATATTTGTGAATTAAACACGACTTACTGAGTTCAATGTGACTTCCGACCTCTGTTACCTCAGAATGCTCAGAATCTCCCCCAAAAAAATCTAGAAAACTAAGTGAAACTCACTAAGACAACAGCTCAAATGAGCTGCTATGTACTGCGTGTATATCTGTGTGTGTGTGTGTGTGTGTGTGTATTGCTACCTGTGGGTGAGTCAGTGAGGGAGCGGCGGCCGCGGCGTGTCAGGAAACGGTCGCTGACCTTCTTGGCCTGTTGGAGCAGCTCCAGGTTCGTCTGTCGATCCTCCTCAGAGAGCTGCAGCTCCGGCAGCTGATCTTTCAGCAGGTCGATCACATTACCTGTGCTGTCTGAGAAAGAGAATACACACATGCACACACGCACAAGCACACTTTTGTTTTGTGGTTGTTTGTTTAAAGGCAAACGAAATGCAGTTATAGACAAATCAATATGCTCGTTTGCTTCCTCAAACATTCTTTGATTTTTTAGATGATACATTTTGTACAATGACTCTTTGGGGAAAAGAAAATAACAAAGTCTGTGAGTGCTTTTGGATTTGAAGAGGATATTTCTCAGTATAAAGTCTCATGCCAATGAATAATTCACAGATGGATGTGAGCCAATAAATCAGGTGATGAGGTTCGGCCAAGTCAGGGATGTTTTTATCTCCTCTCTTCAGAGAAGGGCAACAAGTTAAACATCAAAAGTAATCTAAGCTGTAAAAGCATCTCAGGCATGTGGGAGGACACACAGATTTATCTCTCAGGACGCAGATGACCAAACTTAGTCGAAATGTAGTGAAGCTTCTTCGAATTATTTTGGCTTTATTCATCCTTGGAAAGACAGATCTTTCAACAAAGTTACAAATACCCACTTAAAAACAGTGACTTCAATTTGGTGCTGGACTAAAGCAAATGTTGCCAATGATAACATCAGAATAGCTCTCACAGTGTTGTGGCGATCTTTATATAATGGCAGCTGCAGTATGTGTGTGTGTGTGTGTGTGTGTATACAAAGTTTACCCACCGACAGTGGTGATGGGTCCTCCAGAGGAGTTTCTGGCCAGGCGAGCTCTGGGACTGTGTGGCCTGAGAGAGAGGAATCAGTAATGATACAGACACATTGTCCCCGTTTACAGCTTAAAAAAGAAGAAGAAAACTGTTGTAGTGTTTGAGATGGACGATTACCTGGTCTGCTCCAGAGGACATCCATCTTGTTGGACAATAGTGGCCTGCTGTGGGTAGACGATGGTGGGGGCAGTGATGACGATAGCTTGACTTTTGCCCGGTGTAGACTGTGCAAAAGAAATTGTAAAAAAAACAAAAAAAAAACACAACAAAACAAACGTCAATGGTAAAACAAAGTTACAGCAATACCGGCATAGGTGTAATACATGTTTTCCTTTGTGTTGGAATATGCATTATTTTAGCACAATATTAACAGACATCATAAAATGTATTAAAATTAGATTTTGACAAAAACAACAAGAACAAGACAGGGCCTCAGAAGTAGATAAAAGTGAAGTTCATATTGTGCTACAGTTGGGCATATTCCCAAACAAATGAACATTAAATCCAGTGACCACAAACAATGAAGGTGGGCGCCTTTACTGACCCTGAGAGGGGTTGGCCTCGGGCCAGTTAGGCACTCTGACCAGCTGGTAATCCAGATTTAACTGCAGTGACTCCAGACACATTTGAGCAAACACTAAAGATTTCCTTCCACTATTGTGATCATCATAAACCTAAATATTGATTTAATACTTTAACACATCTCTAAAAGTCGTGATAAATCACAGCGTTGGTTACATAGAGCTTTAGGTTGAGGGTGGGAAGAAAGACTCACTTCAAGGAGAATCTCCTCAAAATTACGTTTGATAAAAAAAGAAATGCTGAAGAAGTTTTGCTCAGTGTCAAGTTCTAAAGGATCAGTCATGTGTTAGAAATAGAGACACAACATAACGAGTATGAATACCCCAGAGTGAAAATGAAAAAGAACAAATCAACACTCAGATAAAATATGTTCAGTGTGAACATTGTCATAAAAATTACGGGACTCACAAAAGACAGATTAAAAAAAAGTAAATGGTGAAAATCAAAGCAGCGGAGGCAGAGACATCCAGACTTTTAGTCTTATGCGTGAGAATGCTAGATCCTACACCTCTCATAATGCAGGCCTTCTGTCCAGAGCCACAGACCACATTACTATATAACCATATAACTATTCACAGGATCAATTGGACTCCCAGTGACACGAGTAAACCGGACTTCGTGAATAAAATTGGTGAAGCACCCGTTGAACAATTCCACAGTTTCAAAAATGTGGAAAACTTCACATCTTCATAAATTATGGGTCATTCCATTCCTGTTCATTCCCAAATCCTTGTCCAACCATAATAGGAAAATAGGCAAGTAAACACAGACTGAGATCAAACACTAATTCCCTAAGAGCTCCTTTCAGCTTATCTTTGCACTAGAACCCAAATAAAAGGATTCCTGCTGGTGGTAAAGCTGCAGAAAGGCCACGGCCGTGCTGTAGTGAAGGTGGATACGTTTACAGTGTTGGCATATGCCCTGCAGACTTGATTACACAGCTTCATTACATTCTGCAGAGATGCGTTATCTAGTCTGTGTGTTTATGAGCGACTGCAGCGGAAGACAATGTTCTCAGACTGCTGAACACTTTGCTGTCTGCAGGATGTTTGCTGATTTAACTTCTGAATCTGACCCCTTCAAGATTATACTCTCCATATAGATGTGACATGCTGAAAAAGATATGCCTCTAATATGGGGATGTTTATGATTCAACGGGTCAGTTAACCCAAAGGAGAAAAAGATTTGAGGATTAAGAACAAGTCGTGAATATGACGTAGACTTTTCTGAAGACCTTTCTGAAGAACAAACTTAAGATATTGGCAAATGAGGCAGAATGTCCTCTCACTTAGGAGGGATTGATCAAATGTGTTTACTGCTAAACTATAAGAAGCATTTTGAGGTTAAAGAAGAAACCTTGAGGGCAAACGTTCAGTAGCAACATTGATAGAATTTCCTCACCAGAGCCAAATGGATTATTCTGTGACCGATTTTATGGCCTCACATGCTTTTTCCAAAAACAGAATGTGTGTTTCAAAAAGTGACACTCACTGTACTGGGAGAGCTGGATGAACTGTCCAGCTCCTCGGGGGAATCCTCCTCTTCCTCAGGCAGTGTGGGCATGGTGTGGAGCAGTGGGGGGCGTGAGCGAGTGTGGGGGAAAATAAAAGGTCTCTCAACGTCGCAGGGCTCAGCACAGGACTCAGCACAGGACTCAGCACAGGACTCAGCACAGGACTCAGCACAGGGTTCAGCACAGGGCTCAGCACAGGGCTCAGCACAGGACTCAGCACAGGACTCAGCACAGGACTCAGCACAGGACTCAGCACAGGGTTCAGCACAGGACTCAGCACAGGACTCAGCACAGGACTCAGCACAGGACTCAGCACAGGACTCAGCACAGGACTCCTCGGAGTTGTGATCACTTTGCTCAGGAGGAGATCTCTGCGGGAAGTGTTGCTCCTCCTCCTCCTCCTCCTGGAGCTGCAAGACCATGCAAGCATGAAGACACAAACACAAGTATGTTATGCATGAGTAGACACATATGCATTAGTTGAGTAAATGTCAACGGTAACTGTTCCTTAATTACAGTTATTGAACTTTAGCTGCTGATCTTTAAATAAAATTAATAACAAATGAATGGCGATATTCTGAAGGAAGTCTTTTCTGGTGAACTACAGCTTAAAAAAAAAACATGGACACAATGAATAAATCCCAAAAGAGCTTCATTCACCATTGCCTTGGAACGGCAGCTAATCTTTACCCAAAAGGCTGTAACATCAAAAACAAAACTCTCACAAAAATACATTCATTTCTAGTGAGAGGTAAACATTAAATACAATAAAAAAATGTCATGAAACATTTCATCAGCCATGCCATCAAGAAAGTACAGTGGTGGACACTTGTTGCACTCTCTCCATCACCCTGGGTCAAAGGAAGTTCAGCAAATATTCCGAAGTATCACTTAAAGATGGGGAGTGTTTGACCACTAGTAGAACTATGGAGCAATGTCGTACGAGTGGGTCCCCGTTGTGTTTGTATTGTGCACACAACATGCAGGAGGACCCGCATACACCAAGGAATGGACAGTAGGCTTTTTGAAAATATTTGGTGAGAAACACTAAATGTTAACATAACGTTTATTGGTTTACAAGAAAACTTCACAGGGCACCTTTGACTTTGGGAATATATTTAGTTCACTGGGAAAACGGAAGAAAAAAAATAAGCATTAAGGATAGAGAAACTCTTCTAGACTCGAGAAGTCAGTTTCATCATATTTATTTGAGGGATGGTCTGTGGAGCAACAAAGAAAAACAGCAACATTCACGCAGAATTCTCTGCTTCACAACATGATTGATCGAAAATGCAAATAAAAACCACTCATGTCTGAGAGCCATGACAAAGTGAAGTATGTTTTTTCTTCAGGTAGCACACTGATCGAGATCCACAGGGTTGTTATAAAACTCTGCTACGTTCGGTGTCACTTCCTCTCACAGGCTGACTGAGGCTATGAGTTCCTGAGGGACAGTGTAAAGCAAGAGACGGCTTGTGAGAAGATGCTGTGTGGAACAAGCATGGAAGATACCTGAGAGGAGAAATCATTACTCTGATTTTTATTTATTTTTAAAACTAAAAGTGGGAATCCTTAAGGTTTCAGTCCTAGTTGGTTTACAATTTATATTTGATGAAAATAAAGGAATTTTAATCTTTTTGCTGATACATGACCCTCAAGTTTTCATAATTGTGTGCAGTGTTTCATTTTGTGTGTGTATACAACGGAGAAAAACTGTAATACAGCATGTTTCCTGGAATGTTGTCACAGACACCCATTTTGTAATACTGCGAATATATAACCTACATTTTGCGAAACTTTAATTAGTGGGCCATAGGCTCAGTCACCATTGTGTTACCTCCTTCAGTGACAGATAGGGACTCAGACATTTATTTAAATGACAATCGTTGAGATTGCCACTTAAGCTAATCAACAGTTTAATTAATTAAAGCTTAATTTTATTAAAGTTGAAGTTGGAAGAGACTGTCAGTATAATTATAATAACAGAGATGAGATCATAATCGGCCAAAGATACAAAAAAAAAATACAAGTAGAGTTAGAGGAAAGCCAAAAGCCAACAAACTAGCGCAGCACTTAGCTACGAGAAGAAGGAAAATAACTGATCAATTATGGCAATGAGGAAACAGAAAATCTTGTTCCTAAAATAGAGGCTGGGAAGGATCATCTGAACCCATGATACGGTCCATGCAAATATATATTAGTGGATTATTATATTTGTGATAGACGGCATGCTCATGTTCAAATCTCTCCCAAATCAAAAACAAAGCCTGCGCTACGCTGCATATGTAATAGAGGTGCAACTAACAATCATTTCTATTGTCTCGATTAAACATTTATTCATTTAATCCTAATAAAACAAAATCCATAAATGTTTAGTTTCCTATAGTTTAAAGTGACATATTCAAATGTTGCAAAATAAGATATTCTGCTTGCTGCTACAAGAAAAAAGCCAGTGAATTTGTCAATAAAACAGTATGTGTGCACTTGTTTGAACCATTGTTTGAACTCCCAGCTTCACCCTTGTTAGTAACACATTTATGCAAAGCCAAGTGCAGAGCACATTTAACCCTTTGAAGGAGCTCAGTGCACAAAGAGTCTGTATGAACTATTGTCAGTGTTCTTGTGCTGGATGCTAATGTCCAACCATTTGTTTGGTCTCACCAAAAATAGAAAGAAATACATATGCATGACCAGCACAGACATGGCGGTGTTTTTACTGCCAGTGCAGATGATGAGAAAGGCCTGCAGGCGAGCGAAAGGTTTGATGAATTATTGGTTATTTCAGAGGTATGGCATGCACTTTATGCAAGGACAGATGTTTTGTGAATTCAGAGCCAGAATATGCAGTGTGCTGTTCTTTGTCATCACAAACATGACAAGTTCTTGGGAACATATATAGGGACAGAAATGCTGTGAGTCACTGGGGAGGAAATGGGTTGTTTAACTGTCTCCCAGCAATCTGACTACATTTCCTGACTACAAGAGTACTGTCATACAGCATTACATTCACTACTACTTCTCAGCCTGCACTAGCATTAATACAGACATTTCAACATTTTAATGCATCTGATTCTCATACCTGAAAGTATGAACTGTCTTCTAAGTCTACTGTGATTATTAATCAAATCAGAGCAAAAGAGGTCAGCTTTGAGGTTCTGCATATATAAATATGAGAGTGAGGCGTCAAATATTTCTAACGCGATTAACTAAATTCCCCTGGAGTACAGGGCAGCTTTGGTAACAACCACCTGCATTTGTCGTTACTGACTAAACATGTAAATGTTAACCACGGGTTTTATACTTTCATCAATTTGCCACTTTTTCTACAGTTGTAACAGTTGTTTTCGTCATAACACAAGGAGATGAATAATTAGACAAAGAAGAATAAAAACAAAGAAATCAGAGGTCATTTGAACAGCTTGTATTTGTACTGCCACGTCTGTTTACCTATTTCTCAGAAGAAAAAAAAACTTCTTCCAAAGCAACCAAAAATAACTTGGTTTTGTAACTCAACAAGTTTGAATATATTCTGAGGACAGAGTCCTGACTCAGCCCAAGCAAAGATGCCAACCTGCACTGCAGGAGGCTCAACGGTGCAGACCGTGAGACTGAGATAAATATTGCAGAGTAATTGAATCACTCAGATTGTTTCCTGTGGGGGGAAGAGGACAGAACATACAAGCCGGAACATAGACAAACCCTCTACCACAACTCCTTGAGGACAACTGTGTTCTTAAAGGACACACTCATCTTCTAAAATAAGAAAAATATCTGTCCTTTAGAACCATCAGTTTCAAAATGTGCTTCTCCCTGCTGCCAGGCCTAGCTGTCTTTTCCCTCAGGCCGGCACCCTCCTCCCCTCCTCTGTTACATAAGCCCACTCCCTCTTGCCAGATTTGTTTAAAATTTGGTTGTGTGAAGCACGGAGTACAGGGCCAGCAGAGGAAGTGGTTGCTACAGAGCTATAATATGAGATACCAGGACAGCGGAAGAGAGAGAAACACAGAAAAAAAATAAATGCACAGAGAGATGAACAGTCAGGTGAGTGAGCAGATAGAGTCACTGAGTTTAATACGCATGATCACACAGAAAGAAGACATAAAAGTGACGTTGAGTTTCACTTCCAGACAAAGACTAGATTATGTAAACTCACCTCAGCGGCCACAAGTCAGACCGACAGCTATCCAAAAGGCCCAAAACACACTTTCTTGCACAAGTTTGACGCAGCTACAAAGACGCTAACAGATGGCTGATGCTGCTGAACTTGCAAGTCCTGTGTCCACCTAAAACCATCACCCACTAAGAGAGCGCAGCTCCACGCAGCCGATCATCTGAACCTGTCCACAGAGAGCACGCACGTTACCTGAGTCCACCAGTAGTGCTGTGGCGAAACACACTCCGACTCAGACCGACTTCCCACAGTCAAACTGTCACTCTCAGCCCTTTTCCTCAGAAAAATCCTCTTTCCTCGGGGCTTCTCCTTCCTTCTCCCGTCCCCTCTGTTCTCTGTCTTTTTTCAGCAGCAGCCTCTCTTTCACTCCTGGGAGCTTTGACCATTTAAGGAGAAGGGCTCTGTATGCCTCTTTGGGCTGCTGTGGAGTATGCGTGTGTGTGTGTGTGTGTGTGTGTGTGTGTGTGTGTGTGTGTTCCCAGGCTGCTGCTCCACTGATCATCCCTCAACTAAAACCTGAAGTAAGTTTAAAAAAAGAACGTTGTTTATTTTCTGCAGGGTTTGTTTCTCTAATTGGAGTGTGGGAGCAGGGGGAGATTATTTTGTGTGTTGTTGTGTGCGAGGGCATGTTTGTGAGAGATAGATAGATAGATTGTGTCCATCTAATCTGTGTTTACTCTGCAGCCTAAGAGGAATCCATGCATCCACTTCTGAGCTTTTGTAGTTCATTATTGTTTGTCAAACATCGCACCATTTGTGCTGCTTTTTAGTGGCGAGAGATTTTGGTTTTAAGAGCAGGGATCATCCTCAATGTTGTGAGGAAAAAAGATCACAGCACACACAGAGTCACACTGTTTGGACTAACGCAGCTGACGTTCACAGCTAATGACAGCATCACGCTTTGAATTAAGATGAGCTGATAAAAATAAACATCAAAAGGAGCAATTTGTGCAAAAAAGTCAGATGTTCTTCTTGTTTAGTTCAAGTCAAGTCAAGTCATTTGGCATTGATATTGTGTTGTTTTACCTAAATCCAGCGGGGAAAGTATTCAGATTAACAACAATGTAAAATACTCTGTTAGAAGTCAGAAAGCCTGCACTCAAAAGTTTCCTTCAGGGAAAGTTCAGTACTATGATCAAAATATACTTGAAGAATCAAAAGTGAAAGTACTCGCTCTGCAGAAAAATGGCCCTTGTGACCGACATATTATCATGAATTGCATTATAAGATTATTAATACTGATGCATCAATGCGTACATGTCAGTAGCATTTTACTGCCGTACTTGGTTGAGGTGTAGCTAGTTTTAAATTAAGTAGTTTAGTCCAGTGGTTCACAAGAGGGTCACGAAATAAATAAAGAGAGGTTGTGAGACGATCCATGAGAGAGGAAAGAAGAAAAAACGTTATTGTTAATCATCTGATCATTTACCTCTTGAGCTTTAAACTGTTACCCAGCGAAGGGAAATTTCTCTTTGGTGAAACTACTAACAGCTTACCTGAAAAGAGACATGGGGCTTAAACTATTCATTGCTTTTTTATGAGGGGCAAAAATGTTGGGAACCACTGGTTACAATTTGTATTTTATCTATTGTAGTTTATATGTTTATCGTATGTTTTTTAATGTAAAATTTGAATCTGAAAAGGGCTGCACGTAACTTTATTTACCTCTATTTAGCACTTATAAGTAGTATATCAACTTTAAATTAATGGTTTATAACACACTATGATATACATTTAAGCATATAAATGTTTATCATAATATATACTTTATCACAATATCATAAAACACAGTTGTAATGTCTTTATCGGACACGCTGTAATTGTACTGTTCATTAAAATGTCCTTATGTCTGCTTACAACTACATTATAGTGTGTTATAAACAATTTAATAAATGTTTGTATAATGCTATGAATGCTAAATAGTGAGACTATTTCTTAGGAAGGGTTGGAGTATTGTATAAAGTACAATATTCAGCTATAAAGTAGGATATATACTCAAATAAAGTACAAGTACCTCAAGATTAAGTTATTTTCCACCTCTGCCCAAACCACTAAATCAAATTGAACTTGCTTAAAAGTAGCAATCAGTATCCTCTCAATTTCCAACAAGCCAGTTCAAAAACAGAAAGATACAGAATCACACAATACATTAGGAATCACACAATACATTAGGCATGCAGTCCTGCCTCTACATACAGAAATAATATCATATGTTACTGCAGTAGAGCAGGAAGGAGTCTTACCTTGCTGCAGCTGGCTCCTCCGGTGCCACCTGTTGGAGCCAGAACACAGACAGACAGTGAAAACAGTTCATTTGCATTTAACAGGAAAGCATGTGCAATGCAAATTTCATGAGACGTCAGAGAGAAGACAGTGTGTGTGTGTGTGTGTGTGTGTCTGTGTGAGAGAGAGAGAGAGAAACAGAATGAGGAAACAAATGTGGAAGAAATAAATTTAGTTTTCTGTCCTGTGAGGTTGATGCTGGCGTCGTGATATTGATCTGATCGTTAGAACTACTGTAACTCTTGTTTCAGGAAGTACCTCACCCCGCTTGTCCACCTCTATAACTAGGGGCAACAATAACCTGGCAACCATTTTGAGTACATGAGGTGCTTGATCTGGTTGGTAGCTCTTGGCCCAAGTAAACGCTACCATGTCGTCTGCTTTAGGCACTCTAAGGAAAAGGTTGGTAATATTATGATATCAAGCAAAGGGCTAAACACCAGTAATCTGTTGTGGAGCACCGTTAGAGCTGAGCAGCATTAGGGCAATTTAAAGGTAATTGCATTAGGTAAACGTAATTAAATGAACTTAGTTCACATATGACAGAATACATGTAAAAAAACAAGACTCAACTGCTTTTATGTGTCTTCTTTGATGGTGCCAAGTATTTTGGCACCATCAAAAGACACATCTGTGTTAGAAGACACAGATCAGACTCTAAAGGTACTTGAGTAATGCTCTTTCTACAGACAGATTTTACTTTTACTATAAATCATTACACAAAGCATTGAGAAAAAAACCTGCAGCGTGCATGACGAGATGAAGGTGATGAAGATGTACAGTAGATTCTTGGCAGTGTTTTGGCACACACACACACACACACACACACACACACACACACACACACATACTCACTCACACACACACACACCATTAAAGAATCACTGCTTTTCTAAGTTATTTACATTTAGTCTTGAATGGATCTCTATTCAGCACACAACTTCATTGTGTCTTGTTTTAAACATAAAAACAAGTTTTATCACGTTTTTTTGTACAGTGTGCCTAAAGTGGATTTAATATCTCATATTAATGATTTTTTTGTGTACGGTAGATGAAGAGGGAATATGAAGTAGTTTTAAAAGCCTTAATGGAGGCAGAGTACTCCACTGTACCCTAGATGGCATCAAAAACACATAGCATCAGCGCGGATACTGCAGTACTGATAGACATTTAAAAGCCCACATCAACTAAAATATTAGAAAACAATTAGCTACTGTTAGCATGCGAAACTAAGATGCTACAAATGCTGTAAACATGACACCTGCTCAAAATCAGCCTGTTATCGTTGAGAGCATGTTAGCATTTAGCTCAAAGCACCAGCAGTGCCAAAGCAAAGCCTCACAGAGCCGCTAGCATGACTCTTAGCTTGGTTTATGAATGTGTTTATGTGACATGCGCTTTCACAATGGCTTTTATTAGCTTTCTTTTAATTAATGTGTCCGAAAATATGTGCTCTGATGTTGTTCTGCCTGCTTCTTGTCTTGCTCGTTGTTTTTGTGCTTAACATCAACAAATCCAGGAATTGCAGATGACACCTTCTGGTTAAATCTAGCAAATGTTATATCACACTAATGAAAATGAATCTATGGTGTCCCTGATCAATAAATAAAGGTAAAGTACAGTATTCTCAAGATAATGTTAATACTTATATCTTGCTGTGTGGGGAGCGCTCCAAATACAATGAAACCTTTCCCAATTCTTTTGAAGAAAGTCTCTTCTTTTATTTACATTTAAATAGTTCTGCTTTTGTTAAATCCCTACTGTAATGCACTTAAAAGCCTGCATTGTGTACTTTGTGAGCTGCAAATCTTTTTCGTTATAAAACACGCTCAAAGCACTTCAGAACAATTCAGACATGAATGGTAAGTGGGCTGTAACACAAAAATTCACAAAAACAAAGTATAAAAGTGTTGTCCATTAAAAATGGCATGTAGCTAAAAATACTTACCCTCACTGTGTTGACATTAAAAAAAAACATTCTGGCCTCCCCTCATTTTAAAGAAGGAAGTAGCTTTAATTCATCTTTGTCTAAATGATTACCCGATGAACACGATAACACTATAATGAAGCCATCATACCATTCATAGGCAGCTGTGGAGTCTCACCGACTTCTGGAATGACAGGAGATGGAGGAAGACCGTCTCCCTCTTCAGGCTCCACATCGGACTCAGCCGTAGAGCCTGTGACGTCTGTGCCTGGATCAGCTGGCAGACTGGGACACGGAGACTTCAAGAAAGTATACATAAAGTTACAATTTATGTTATGTAATAAATATGAAATCACAATTATAAGATTAATACTAGAGAAAATACGTATTATTACTACATATTTAAGGTTTGGTTGAGAGTCCAATGGCTGCATGTGAACATGAAAAACCCTCCCAAAGCTATTTTTGCACACTCCTTTACAACAGTCATTCCTAACCTAGAGATCAGCAGTTGCCTCTGACTGGAAGAAATAAGAAAACATAAATTCTGCTTGGCCAAATTATGTTTATTTCTTGGACATTGATCTATTGTTTGCTTTTTTTATTTGAAATACTTCATAGTTTACCTCCTCGGGTCATTACAAATTATAAAAATGAATGAAAGGGATATAACTAAGTACATTTACTCAAGTGCCGTACCTTTTTTGAGGTGTTTGTACTCTACTTGAGTATTTCAAGTGTTACTTTATACTTCCACTCCACTACAATTGAGAGACAATTATTGTACTTTTTACTCCACTACATACATTTATTAACTGGAGTTACTAATTACTTATTAGACAATCATAATCCAAAATATTATCAAAAATGATTATGTATTATTAGAGGTTAAGATCACACGCTACCTCGCAGGTTAAATATATTAAGTAATTAAAATAAGCTCCACCCTAACACCTGCAACATTGAAGTGATGAACACATTAATGCAATGAGAACAGCGTATTTCTACACTATAGTAATGCTACTTTTACTTAAGTAAAAGTTCTAAATACTTCTTCCACCACTGCAAATGCAACAGTCTGATACAGTCAAATTCCTGTATTTTGTGATAAGAGTGCAAGTAATGTCATAACCTCAGCTCTAAACCTTTAATACCAGCATCATGTATTCTGGCAGTTTGAATACCAGTTCCCTGGTATTCATGTTTTAAAATCATGACTGGATTCTGGACACACATGACAATAATACATTTGATTTTAAATTAAATGTCTATATAATTTGCAGGTGCTTTTTTCGAATATTAACTTCCCTGCATTATTTTATGTCAAATTTAACTAAATAAATACAAAATACATTTTAGCAGTACAACATACTTGTTTCTTTAACGATTATGACCTTTTCAATTCAAGATCATTAAATTAATTACAATTGACTTTAACTATTACTCTAATTGAAGCTGAAACTGATCGTTAACACAAACAAACCTGAGTTTGATCTTTTTCTGTGATCCTGGCCTCCAGAACATTCAGCTGCTCGTCAGTGTCGGCTGCTCGTACCAGAGCCTCCTCCACCTTCAGAGTGATGCTCTCCATCCTCACTTTCACCTGGCTCACCCTCTGCTCGCTCTCTCTCACCAGCTCAGCGGTCTCCAGAGCGCTGTTAACCATCGCCTCCATCCTTCCGAGGGTCTCCAGGAGGCCGTCTGCGGTCACCCGAAGCTGGGTTTGCTCCTGCTCTGAGGCTCCACTTGTAATATCCGTAGCGACCGCTGCATCCCTCTGATCCTTCTTCACATCTCCGTCGGGTTCGTTTCTCTCTGTGTTGGTTCCCTTGTCGATATGAAGACTGCTGTTCTTTTTCTCCGCGACACACTCCTGTGCAGATCTTAGAGAGGTTTGCAGGAGGCAAACCTGCTCCCTCATATCAGTGATCGTCTGCTCGGCTTGCTGGAGGTTAACTTGTGTTTCAGGGGTCTCCTGGCCTGACTGGGTGTCTTTTGTCCGGGCCTTAGCCCCCTCTACACTGTGAGCTTTCCACCAGTTCACCACAGCCACCTTCTTGGCCTCCTGGATCTGAGTCTGGCTCTGTTTTTGCTCCTTCTCCCAGGCTCTCCACCGCTCCTCCACCTTCTCCCCTTTCTCCTCCCACACACACTTGTGCAGCTCCAGCTCCTGCAGCCTGAAACCACCACTGCAGTTTTATAAACATCAGCTTTACACACTGTTATGTCTGTAGTTACCAAGGGGTACTAAAACTGCACTTATCCTCGATAGAGTCTAACACACAGAAGATAGTAACTCCTATAGGTTGCGTAATGGAGACTCCAATAAATATACTGTCAAAACCGGACACCCCTTTTTATTAGCCGGAGAAAGCTTCTAAGAACAGAGGCTAACATCAACCAAATCCAGTCTGTGACCATAACAGGAGAAAGGGAGGTAAAAAACTCACATACACATTGACAAGCTGCTGCTTGATGCTTGCCTGTTGCTGCTGGCGGTGAGGAAAAGGCCTCTCCTGTGTTTCTACAGGAGCAGAGTCCTGCATGTGAAAGAAGACACGAGAAAAGACAGATTTATACGCATACATGTTACTGCATGTACTAATTATCATCCTCTGTTGATTCTCCCCTCACCCTCTCAGGATACTTATTGTGCAGAAGATGAGCTATTTCTGCAGACTTAATCCTGTGGATGATGCTCTGAATATCATCGTTGTGTGTGTGCAGGGACGCGAGGCTTCTGTCGTCCAGATCTCTGTGATGCTGATGCAGACAAAGAAGGCAGAGGAATAACTGTCAACATGAGGCAGAATATCAGCACCATGAAAAGATAAGCTGTAGACGGCATGCGCTTCCTACCTGCTGCATATCCTGCATCTCGCTCTGCAGAGAGCGGTGGTTTGGAGGATCTCGACTGTAGAGAATCTGAGGACTGATACAGTGTCTGTCATACCTGTCAGGAACAAACAGAAGAAAAACACTCACTCACTATGTATTAGAATAAAAACGTACATTCAATTAAACTTGTATTAATTGTGCAGTTCACACACAACAGGCCTATTTCACGGAGAAACTTTTGACAGGAAAAGCACAGGTGTAAATGATCAAATTAGTGTTGGCTGAATTCTGTTTAGCTCTTTCAGCTTCAGGGTCCTGGTGTTGTGCATGTTGGCTCACTGTTATGCTGTTATGAATCACAGGGACACTTTTATTCATTTCATGAATAACTGTGTTTTTCCTACAACAAGTCAACATGCCTGCTGTAAAAAAAAGGTCAATCGTGTTGAAATGTTCTCTAAATTATCGTGTTTACTTTTCTACAAAACTATGTAAGCTGGTACCTCCTCTGTCTTTGTAATAAAAATAAAAATAATAACTTCATTTGTATGGCTCCTTTAAAAACAGAGTTTACAAAGTGCTTTGACAGACAAAGCAAAGCTAAAGAAAGGCAATAAAACAACAGAAAGCTCAACAGTGAGGCCCAACAAAGCAAGAAAAACTAGGTAAGAGTTAAACCCCGATAACACAGTACACTAGATGAAACATAAAACCAATTGATACGATAAGAAAAAACTAAGAAATGAAATAAATAATAATAATAATCTCGTAAAATAATATAATATCAATAATAAAGTAAGCAGTAAAGTGACGACATCGTATAAAAGCCACATAAAAGTTGAATGCACAATTCCATCACTACTGTTCAACTTCATGCTGCAAAGTCAAAGAAAGGAAAATGGTAAATAGTTTCAGAGAACAAAATGTAGATTGAACATAGACGGAAGTACCTCAAAAGAACTTGGTGTGAATGTTCCTGTAACCTCGCCAGCTCTGACTGCAGACCCTGCAGAACAGCGTTACACCAGAACAGCGTTAATGTGGTAAATAACAGCCAAAACGTCCATCCAAACCGTTAATACATTATAAGCACATTTGAGATATAACATTCTTCAAATTGTCAGTGTTCCTGTTATGAGGCTGACAAGTTTGCTCAATAGAAAGAGAATATGGTTCGCTCATTGTTGTAATACTTCAGTCAATTCTTTGACAGGCTTGATCTTAGTGTTTGCATCACATTGCATTTGAAAAAGGTCTCTCTTCGTGATTTAACATGATGTAAAGTACCTACTCGACTCTATAGCACGAGATGTCAAATAAGATTCACTTAATTCCATATCACCGCAACTTCTTTCAAATTCAAAGTGTTTGCTTTGAGACAAAAAACGTACCTCAATCATGTTGTGGTTCTCCACATGAGAGTTCTTCATCTTATCCATAAGAATATCTTTCTACACGGAAACATTTGAAAGTAAAGTTGAAATACAAAAAATGCTGACCGACAATTTTTTTCTGATAAAAATATCCAGAAAGACCAACCTTTGCGATTTCTCGGTCTCTCAGCGTAAACATAACCAGGGTTTCCTCGAGTTCGGCCTGTGAACATTTAGATGTTTAACTCTCAACTCATAACGCAGAGACAAACACAAGAGTGTTTTACTGATCTGTTCCTACCCTCAACTCAGCATTGACCTTCCGGAGTTTGTTGATACTATCTTCTGAACATGTCCTGTCAAAGCTGAGTTTTTCATTCTGTGTGGACACAAAGAAAAGAACATCAACTTTAGTTTTTTTTTTTTAAATCCATCATCGGCCAGATTACAAACAACAATGAGAATTCATACCGGGGGAAATCAACAATCCTACAGAGTGGTGCACAACAAACCACTGCTGAAATGCAGTAAAACAAAGGAGATGATTGTTGATTTTAGAAAGCGAAGACACACACCCCCCTGTGTACATCCATGGAGCCGAGGTGGAGCAAGTGAACAGTTTTAAGTTCCTGGGAATCAGCATCACAAACAACTTGACATGGTCATCTCACATCTCCAATCTGGTTAAAAAAAAGCTCAGAAACAGCTGTGTTCCTCGAGGAAACTTCCCCAAAATCCCCGTGCCAAGTCCTACTTACCTTTTACAGATTAGCAAAAGAACCCATCCTGTCTGGAAAACATTTCAAACTGGCACGGGATGTGCACGGCTCAGGACAAAAGGGCTCTGCAACGCGTAGGGGTGGGCGATATGACTTAAAAATGTATATCACGGTATTTCTTTGGGTTTTTGTGGTGCCGGTATTATTTCATGGCATAAGAAAATGTAAAGAGATTCTTCACTCAAAACATGATTCTACCAATTTTCACTCTATTGTCAATGTACGGAAACATTTCTTAAGAGAGCACCAAAATGAAAAGCAAGAAGTTTCGTGATGAAAGGGAAGGGCGGAAGCCAGTATGTGACCATAGACAGCATAAACTGTATGGGAGTGACGCAGTTCATGCCGTGTTGTATCTCCCTTGTCCTCGCAGCAGGTGATTACAACCTCCCTGAACATCATTGGTACCCATCTACCAAGCATCACTGATATCAGTAGGGTGAGATGCCTCAACTCACCATCTGTACTCCACCATAAACATTTTTTTATGTTTTGTTCTTTTACCCGTGTAGCATAATGGGACTTGCATTTCGCTGTGCAACCCTTAGTTGTAGAATGACAATAAAGGAGCCTTGAACATACACACATTTAGACTTAGGTTTAAAACTACATTACCTTGTCTTCCAGCCTCCTAATGTGAACCTTCAGGCATTCAACCTCCTTGCTCTGATGATGATAAATGATTTGCATGTAAATAGTTGCGGTGAAAAATGAATCTAACATAGAAGGTAGCTTCCCTGGGTGACTGTTAAGTGTGTGATGTACCAGTTGGTTGCAGCTGGTCTGAGTGCGGCTGGCTCTCTCCTGGGCCTCTTTGAACGCCCGACGGGTCTCCTCCAGTTCTTCTGTCAGGGACCTGGCTCTCACTGCTGACCCCTGAGCACTACACACACACCAAAGAAACATCAGAGCTTATTGTTTGATTCACCTCTGCTCTAAAAAATGAGCAAGAACAGGGATTTTGTTCTGGTTTTACCCAAATTTAAACTAATGGTCGAGTGAGGGTTGAGTCCCATTACCTGAGGTGCTGTAGTGAAGTTTGAAAGAAACTTTCACATTGCAAAGAAGACAAAGCAGGTAAATAACATGTTAAGCAGTGAGGATGAGCGGGGCAAACCATCAAGCCGATCCTTATTCCAACAAATATATGATCCATTTTGTCCATCTTACAATGTTAAAATAATTTTTCAACCTTATTAAGAAAGTCAGTCTTTCCATCTCATGAACCTCTTTGATCATTTCATGCCAGTTATCTACTGTAGGTGGAGCGGCATGTAACTATTTACGAGGGAGTGCTTTTTATTTGCTGCTACTGTAAATATTTTCATGGGGTGTCTGTCATTTCCTGTTATTCTTTCTGGCAGATCACCCAAATAAAGGGACACGCATGTCAAGGGGATCGGAAGTCCATGAATCTGCTGCATGAGTCTTCAAATATTTTCCCAAAACAGTTGTATCTTTGGGCAGATCCTAAAAATGTGGTGGTGATTTACCTCATCATCCCCACAGTTTCTCCAACAAGCATGGTCTGTAGATACAAGATGTGTTTTCAATTAAGGAGTAACGGAAAAAAGAACAAGATTGTTCCAACATAATTCAGGCCAATACACAGAACAAAAAGTAGAAAAGACAGTTTCACGCGTTTTCCCCATTGTCCTATTGATAGAGTTTGTGGTAGATAAAAGTTTTGAAATTGCTGATTAAATACCAAAAATATCCATTTAAGTTGACAATCGCTACACAACGTATTCTGCTTCCATCTTGTAAACTGAGATTCCCTTTATCTCCCTAATTCACGCAATGACTTTTCCTGCACATTCACTGTCATGTAGCGACACTGACACCTACTGGTGATCCACTGGGACTACAGCCTAATAATGACACTGGCAATAAATAACATTTTACCTATAGGGCTGGTTTTAATGCGACGTGTGATTGGCCTATTACCGCAGCAGCTACAACAGTGCTGACAGAGCTAACAGTTTTAACTTGGGGGAACCAGAGGGTGGGCTTTACCCTTCCGGTCCCGCCACCATGGGTCGGGGGACAGCGTTGTCCGCAGAAACTGCTTTATGAGCGCTGTGCAGGGGGGTCATTACTGGCTTGCCAGTGGGGTACAGACACAGCTTCCATTCACAAGATGTGTATCAATGAAGTAGTCTAATGGTATTAGGATCACTTTAAGGGTAGGCCTACTGGTACTGGCATCACGCTTTTTTAAACGATACCCAGCCCTAAATTATGACTACAATGAACACCATTTTCCCATAAACACATCAGAAACATAACCTCCACGGTGACTAGATATCCCGGTTTTAAGCTGGGTGTCCCAGCATTGTCCTCACCATTATGCCTACAGCTCTCTGACTTGGTTGCAGGTAGTGCGGGAATCGGTAAACCAGCTCAACGTCCTCACTGCTTTCATTGTCAGAACTCTCGACTGCATTGTTCTTGTTCGTGTCTGATTTCCCCTTTATTCCTGTTTTGGGTCTGTCCCAGGTTTGTCTAGAGGCACGCTATTGCATGGAAGTAAGACTTTGAACCCCTCTCTCTGGTACTACCTCATACACAGGACTCTCACTGCTCCTTCTCTTCACGACAACCTGAACTTTACTTTCCCAACAGGATCGCAGTTTACCAGGACCCCCTCTTTTCTGAAAACAACCCGTTGTCCCATTTCTTTGTGCAACTCTTGAAACACTGTCTGCTAATGTGCTTTTAGTAGGACAAGCTGGCATTCATCTCCTGCTTTGCTGTAGAGGATTTCATTATCATTGATACAGTTTTTGTCACTGTCTCAGTAAGACATCTGTAGGCTCAGTTTTAAGAGACTTGGTGCCGATTGTCCCTTTTGTACTGCAGAACCCCAACAATGACAGGTTCTCTCATATGGCTTTCTCTAATTTGCTCTGGTGTTGAAGGCTCGTCAAGATAGGGGAAGATGCATTGCTCACTAAGTCCAGTGTGTGTATCAAGCTGTTGTTCCCCAGGCTGGAGGTGTGTCTTTCTGCATTATAACTCCTTGAACAGTGGCATATGGAAGAGGTAAGACCAACAGTAAAATACAATTGCATTGTCTTACACCATAAGAAATGATTCTGTTTAATAACCAACACACGACTTATAGTGCCGCACATACACTCTCGTTCTCCTTCCATTTGGCCTCATATCCACTGTCACACCAAAGAATTGTGCAGAACGGTAATAATTCTTCAGATTAGGGAGAGACCTCCTTCCTTACTGATGATTTATGTACTATATTTGGTCCTTGGTTTCCTTATAATCCAAATAAATTGCTTGTTTGTAAATTTGTTGTCTCATTCGTAAAAGTAAGTTGTTGGGAGTCTGGGTAAAATAGACATTTTTATCTCATTTCTCGGTTCAGTAGTGATGTTGACCAATTGCTAAGATCCGTCTTAAATCTTCTTGTTTACACTTGGACAATGTGTGAACCCAACTCCCAGATATTTGATTGCTTTTTGAGACCAGTGAATGGGGAGTGCTTCCGTAATCATGTGGTGGATGGCGATTAAATGTTGAAATTTGTGTTTTTTAAGTTTATAGACCGAATAGGTGCCAACTAAGGGCAGGAATGCAGACATCTGGGTTACGAATATAAAGCAAAACATCATCAGCGTACAACTGTATTTTGTGTTCCCTGTTATTGAGTACAATTCCCTGTATAGTCTTCTCTCACTGCTTGTGTCAAAGCTTCTGTGTAAAGTGCAAACAGGTTTGGTGATCTGTGCCTCCTGCACTGATTAATGTGCCTTGTGATTCGTAAGCAATCAGTTCAAGAACCTTCTAAATTTGTTGTGGGAGATTCAAAGAATAAAGAATAAAGTAGTTAATCCCTCACCTGGCCAGTTTAGCTCGCAGCTCAGTGACCTCAAGAGTGAGCTGCAGGTTTACGTCTTCACACTGAGTCACCGTCCTCATCAGACTGCTGTTCTGCTCACTCAGCTTGCGGTGAGCGTGCTTCAGGTCGGTCACTGTGCCTAAAAGGTCTTTTCCATCACTAAAGCCAAACAAACAGTTTGTGGTGAAGTACAACAACACATTCTAGGAGGTAAACACATGCAGTGATTAAAGTAGTCAAATAACTAACCAGGAACACTGGTGGCTTTCCGAGGAGGAAGCTTTGCTTTGAGAAGCTGAGGACTCCAATCCTGAAAGGAAATCAGGTTTAGTGAACCGCCATCTGATGTGATTCCGACATTTCTCAGAAGTCTGAACAAAACAGTGACGGCTTACTGTTTACAGGCACTTTAGAAGAGTCAGGCCAAGATACATGACTGCTGTCCACATTAGAGCTGAAACACACACACGGGGTCATTAAAGGAAAATCCACAACAAATGTAATCGTATTAGGGAATTCAATAACTCTAAATGCACAGGCTATCGTCCCCCCTTTCATTTTTAGGAATAATCTACCTTGTTGCTGCCTGAATAGTAGTAGTTGAAGAAGCATAGATATTTTTTACGTAAGTATAACTAGCAATAACTCAGTACGAGTGTACTCCACTACAAGTAAAAGTCCTTCATTCAAATTTGTACTTATATAAAAAGTACAGAAGTATCACTAACAAAATAGCATCAACATGGCACTATTTAGATTGTTATTTTTTAAGATCATGATATGTTTTACATGGAAGTTTTCCATTTAATGATGAACCAGTAATTCAAGCTCATAAATAAATGTAGTGGAGTAAAAAGTACTAAGATTCACAACAGAAAGTTGTAAGTTTAGTTGGAAAATGCAGATGATTTGCAGATATTTGAGCATAGTGGAAGAATACATTCAGATACCTTTAAACAATGTCACTCTCATTAAAAAGGTGGTTGCTAAATCAAGGTTTGAAGTCCTGAATATAATGAATATAAGTCCTTCTTTAAAGTAGGCCACACGCTACATGTCATACAGAATGATGCACAGTTGATGTGTAGTTTTGTCTCACCTGTCCTGGCTGCACTGTGCGATCCACTCCCTTATGGTGACTTGGAAAGTCTCTCTGCTCACGTGAGGGTCCTGACAGTCAGGGTCGAGTAGCCGTCGCAGGGAATCCAATCCGTCCTGCTCAGGACTCTGAGCCGTCATGGTCTGCAGGTACTCCATGATGGTGGAGGCCAACACCTCTCCTGAAGATGAGAGAGAGACAGAGGAACAATGATTCACAGATCACATGATTATTTCTGATCCGTCTTGGTCAAAACAACATAAGCCTGTGTACCTGTGTTGGCGGTGTTACATGTATTATACATGATGTCAAGGAGTTCATGTTCAGAGAATCCACTTGTGTCTTTATCCTTCGTCCCACTGCCGGCTGACTCCCACACTAAGCATGTAGAGATGGGCAAAAGTTAGAGCACATTAATGTACAGGAAGTACACATGCAAGAAAAGACAACTTACTTTTGATACTTTGATAAAAGAACAAAGTAACTGCAACACTTACCATCATTGCCGTCATACATTGTGTTTGTTTCTCCTGAATCCCTGGAGAGCAAATGTGCTGATGGACTGTCTCCTTCCTACATGACCTGATTTTTCAATTAACGTCAAATACTTTACAGATCTTTTCCTCCATTTATTATGTCTAGGGGGCAAAAACTCAAATCAAAATTGAGTCACATATAAAAACAATTCATATCGAAGATCTGAAGTGAAGTTTTCTTTGCTTGTAATAACTCCTCTTCAGATCTCACTGTTTCAAACGCTTACATGTATGCAGTGCGATCTAAGTCAGTGGGCTACATCTTACACATTATCTTACTGTCATCCTACAATGAGGCAGACAAATGCTGCCTTAATTAACTTGTTTTATGTTAAAATTATGTTTTTAAGGAAGAGCACAAAATAGCTAAACCAAATCTCCACTACTAAAAAAAATCAATGTATGTGCTAAATATACAGAGATGATAGGGTTCCATTAAATCATGTCTACAATGAGATTATACGACACTGTTGTTTGTAACCATCAAATATTATGTTAAGAAGAGAAAATAAAGATAGATTCTTACTTCTCAGTCCGGGAAATCTCCTCTGACAACAAAAAACAAGATTGTATAATGTTAAATCAGGAGCTTCATTTTCACAATTGTTTTTCTAGTCTTACTCTGACTCTCTGTGATGTTTGCATAAGAAGTCTTCAAGATGCCCAAATGCTTGTTCTCACTGCTTTCACATCAAAACCAGCTGACATCCCCACAGTCCCCTCTCTACCCTCACCCCACCCCACCCCACCTCACTCCTGCTGACGTCTGCGACAGTGGGTTTAAATTTAAATGCACCGCTTTAACATTGCTAAATACTCCTATTGCCACTGAAACCGATGGTTCTTTCAATATTGTCGAACTTGCAGCTAATGTTGAATTTAATTTGTGAGCAAAATCAGGCATCCCATCAGGCTAACTGAAAACCAACTAAAATTATTCCTGAAGATGCAGAATAAATTTAATGCAATTATTGTGTTTTTTAGTACTACCACTACTGTTTTAACCGCGTTTCCATCAAAGAAACACGTGTGTTCACCTCCAGGAGGAACAATTTCTGGATTTCCATCAACCTGCCCGGACACAGTTTCCGTTGCACTGGCTGTATGTTTGTTTCCTGTAGGAAGCATGAAGTAGCTACCAACGGACAACGGGTGGACATCTCGTATTATTCTTTAACACATCTAACTCAAAGTGGACCTTTCCTCAGTCAAGATGTCTCGGGGCTCTATCGAGATCCCTTTACGGGACACGGATGAGGTAAAACTCGTCTAATATGTGCATTTGATTGTGTTTGCTTGACTTACATTTAACGTTACGTTTCCTCGCTGTGCTACTAGCCGTTAATGCTAACGATATCGAGCATCAGCTATGGTTTTTCTTTACACCACAGCGGAGTGTTTAATGTAGAGTCATGTCAGCCTGAGATGTTTAGGTATTTGCAAGTCGACCCGGGACGTAAACGTCAGTTATGTTCGGAGCAGCGAGTACAGAAGTAACGTTTAGCTATCAAACGTTACTCACGTTACTGTCTGCAGGAATATGAGAGCGGGTTCTGATGCAAGTTAGCAGCTCGGTTACTGTGATGCTTTCTGTCAATGAAGCAATCTACAATCCAACGGTTACAGTATCGTAAATCTAAGAACTTTAAAATGAGTTTACACATGTTATCATATGGCTATTTAACTGCAGCAGCATCATTCACAGCAGTGGATATAGTCATCACAGTATATACAAAGTCTACATGTGTATATACATCAATGGATATTAAAAAACAGACAGTTTTGGCTAATCCAGTGAATTAAGTTGTTGATGCAAAAGTCATGTCAACGTCCAATAATTACATAAAGCACCGATCACCCTCAGTAGCCTAACATACCCAGAGATACTGCATTGATAGCTACCACAGTATAACGATATTGTTAAAACTCTTGATATCTTCTCACAGTATGCATCATTTCATTGTCGTTCATGTCTTAAATGATGCATGGATTAAGAGTTTTGTCAGACTTGATGAATACTTTGTATGCTGCAGGTTATCGAGCTTGACTTCGACCAGCTGCCGGAGGGAGACGAGGTCATCAGTATCCTGAAGCAGGAGCACACACAGCTGCACATATGGATCGCTTTGGCGGTGAGTCGGTGGTTGCATTTTTTTTTTATCGTTACCTCGACTTGAACATAATCCAGATGTAAAAGTTCACTTCATCCCATCAGTTGTAACAGTGTGCACTCCGTCGTGTTTCAGTTGGAGTACTACAAGCAGGGCAAAACAGAGGATTTTGTCAAGCTGTTAGAAGCGGCTCGTATTGATGGAAACCTCGACTACAGAGACCACGAGAAAGACCAGATGACCTGTCTCGACACATTGGCAGCTTACTATGTCCAGCAAGCACGGAAAGAGAAGAACAAAGATGCCAAGAAAGAGCTCATCACGCAGGCCACGCTGCTCTATACAATGGCAGACAAGATCATCATGTATGATCAGGTAAGAAAGAATTGATGCTGAGTGAAAACCGCTATTTCTCCACTAATTCTGCAAGTGAATACAACATGCTCTTGGCTCACTCAGAACCATTTGTTGGGACGAGCCTGTTTCTGCCTGCTGGAAGGAGACAAGATGGACCAGGCTGACGCTCAGTTCCACTTTGTCCTCAATCAGTCCACCAACAACATCCCTGCTTTGCTTGGCAAGATCATTATTAACAATAAAACATCAATCTTGACCACTGTGATTGATTTACTACTAATAATAATAATCACGTGGTTGTTGTTCAACAGGTAAGGCTTGCATCTCCTTCAATAAAAAGGATTACAGAGGAGCACTGGCATACTACAAAAAGGCTCTCCGTACAAACCCCGGCTGCCCAGGTAAACACGTCACCTGTATCCTCCTCAAAACAGAACCCTGTAAGACACGTGTTGCAGATCATTCCTCATCTTCTGTCTCTTTCCAGCTGAGGTGAGGCTGGGGATGGGCCACTGTTTTGTCAAGCTCACCAAACTGGAGAAGGCTCGTTTGGCGTTTGGCCGAGCCCTGGAGCTTAATTCCAAATGTGTGGGAGCTCTTGTTGGTTTGGCGGTTTTAGAGCTCAACAGCAAGGAGGCCGATTCCATCAAGAACGGAGTGCAGCTCCTGTCGCGGGCCTACACCATCGACCCCAGCAACCCCATGGTGCTCAACCACCTGGCCAACCACTTTTTCTTTAAAAAGGTAGTGACTAGTCTAGTTTATCATTGAAATACTTAGTAACTAACTACTACTCAACAAGTGTCTGTCGTTTAACTGTTATTCACACCTGTGTGTGTCTGTTTTTTTCATCAGGATTACAGTAAAGTGCAACATCTGGCCCTCCACGCTTTCCACAACACAGAGGTTGAGGCCATGCAGGCTGAGAGCTGCTACCAGTTAGCTCGCTCATTTCACGTGCAGGTAAGATCGGAACCGATCCTGAGGCAAGTTACTATATTCATTTAGTTATCAATGTACATCTCTGATATCTCTCTTTCTCCTCAGGAGGACTACGACCAGGCCTTTCAGTATTACTACCAGGCCACTCAGTTTGCCTCGTCCACCTTTGTGTTGCCCTTCTTCGGCCTGGGGCAGATGTATGTGTATCGCAGGGACAGAGAGAATGCGGCACAGTGCTTCGAAAAGGTTTTAAAGGCCTACCCCAACAACTACGAAACGATGAAAATCCTGGGGTCTCTCTATGCTACATCTGACGATCAGGAAAAGAGAGACATCGCCAAAGTACGTGTCGTGTGCAGATGATTGAAATCCTATGGCTTATTGAGACGTTTACTAATCTGTCTACGCTAGATGCTAGTTAACGCGTCACTGTCTTTGTTCCCTAGGGCCATTTGAAGAAGGTAACGGAGCAGTACCCAGATGATGTGGAGGCGTGGATCGAGCTGGCTCAGATTCTGGAGCAGACTGACATTCAAGGAGCGCTGTCTGCATACGGCACAGCCACCCGCATCCTGCAGGAGAAGGTGCAGGCTGACGTTCCCCCCGAGATCCTCAACAACCTCGGGGCTCTTCACTTCAGACTGGGCAACCTTGGAGAGGCCAAGGTAGCTGTCAATATACAGTACAGCTTGTATAAACGTATCACCCTAAAATAGCTGCATTCACCTGGGAAGTCATTGGATATACAGTACATTGACATGTCTCTTTCATTGGGGTATTTAAAGTAATTTTGTATACACAATCATGCAGTGGGCAGAACACTGTACATCAACAATGGGTCGTGTCTTCTCTCCTACAGAAATACTTTCTTGCGTCTCTCGAGCGGGCCAAAGCTGAAGGAGAGCACGACGAGCATTACTACAACGCCATTTCTGTCACCACGTCCTACAATCTGGCCCGCCTGTACGAGGCGATGTGTGAATTCCACGAAGCTGAGAAACTCTACAAAAACATCCTGAGAGAGCATCCTAACTATGTGGACTGTAAGCATGCAACATTATACAATTTATTAAAAAAAAAAAAAAGGGGGAACAAGAAGAACAATGTTTGTACTCTGTGAAGACTCGCTTGAATTTTTGGTCAACAGGTTATCTGCGTCTCGGAGCGATGGCTCGCGACAAAGGAAATTTCTACGAAGCCTCCGATTGGTTCAAAGAGGCCCTACAGATTAATCAGGTACTTTGTCACCTGTAGTGTGACTACAATAACGTCCGAATCCAATAAAAATCAGATGCTGTCGACCTCTCTTCAACATCATCTGATGTTTGTTCTTCTTGGTGCAGGACCACCCGGATGCCTGGTCCCTCATAGGGAACCTTCACTTGGCCAAACAGGAATGGGGACCGGGTCAAAAGAAGTTTGAGCGTATTCTGAAGCAGCCGTCCACACAAAACGACACGTACTCCATGCTGGCTCTGGGTAACGTGTGGCTGCAGACTCTGCACCAGCCCACAAGAGACCGGGAAAAGGTGCCGTTCAGTAACCGCCTCACTTATTGTGTGATGGAGCTCTTGTACTTGTTTTCTCTGAAGTTGAATAAGTGAAGGGAAATAATAGGTCTTCAAATGTTTTTTGTTTTTGTTTTGTTTTGACAGGAAAAGAGACACCAGGACCGAGCCCTGGCGATATACAAACAAGTCCTGCGAAATGACTCCAAGAACCTCTACGCTGCCAATGGCATCGGTCCGTCGAGTTTTACTTATTTGACTTTATATTAGTTCTACTTTTTTATGTATGAAGTATTTCACATAAATGCCTCGTGTCCAGGTGCCGTCCTGGCCCATAAGGGCTTCTTCAGAGAGGCTCGTGACGTGTTTGCGCAGGTGAGGGAGGCCACAGCAGACATCAGTGACGTCTGGCTCAATCTGGCTCACATCTACGTCGAACAGAAGCAGTACATCAGCGCTGTGCAGATGGTAAAGGCCTCACTTGTGATGACTTCTAAAAAAAAACATGATCGTCGTTGTCCTGACAGTTGAGTATTGTATTCTGCTCTACAGTACGAGAACTGCCTGAAGAAATTTTTCAAATACCAGAACACTGAGGTGCTGCTGTACCTCGCAAGGGCGCTCTTCAAATGTGGCAAACTCCAAGAGTGCAAGCAGATGCTGCTGAAGGTAACGCGAAGGGAAAACAATGAAAGGCTTTTTATCTTCTGCTACAATATGAGGGGAGTCTAGCTTTGTCTTTCTGATGTGTTTCGGACAAGGCCCGTCACGTGGCGCCCAGCGACACGGTGCTCATGTTCAACGTGGCCCTGGTGCTTCAGAGACTGGCCACTCTTGTGCTGAAAGATGAGAAAAGCAACTTGAAGGCTGTGCTCAGCGCTGTCAAAGAGCTTGAACTGGCTCACAGGTACGAAGCTTGATTTCTACTTCCTCCTCCCAGTCTGACCCTCCGGCTGCCCTAATCCTGCAATTGTATCGCCTCCTCCCACAGGTATTTCAGCTACCTCTGCAAGGCTGGAGACAAGATGAGGTTTGACCTCGCTCTGGCTGCTTCTGAGGCCAGGTCAGTCTGAATCTATTATTTTCATCACAGCTAATTCTTTTTTTTTTTTTTACCTCAAAAGCAGTTTAAGCTTCAGAGATATTACATTTCTTTTTTTCAAACCTAATGCTTTGGTGGACGTGTTGTGGGGTTGCAGGCAGTGCTCTGACCTGTTGAGTCAGGCTCAGTACCACGTGGCGAGAGCCAGAAAGCAGGACGAGGAGGAGAAGGAGCTTCGGGCCAAACAAGAGCAGGAGAGGGACATGCTGCGTCAACAGATGAAGAAAGAACAGGTACTAATGGAAGCTTTTTGGTAGCTACTGATCATGACTAGGTCTCTACATTTTGAGCTACACTTCTAATTAATCGGTTGGCTTGTCATCCTCAAACCTTGTTAGACGGATAAGCGGAACAAAGTGGTGGAGGAACAGAAGAAGCTCCTGGAGCAGAGAGCGTTGTACGTGGAGAAGACCAAGGGCCTGCTCAGCTTCGCAGAGGGGTCGAAGGAAATGTCCAAAGAAAAGAGGAAGAGCGGTGGACGCGTGAGTGTCTGATAACAAACTCATCAGCAGGCCAACTTGCACAGAATGCAGTATAGATAACACACTTCATCTTTTTTATTTATTTTTTAATCTTTAAGCGTAAGAAAGGAGACTTGGATGAGTTTGTCAACGACGACTCTGATGAGGACCTGCCAATGAAGAAGAAGAAGAAGAGAAGGGGCGGCAGTGGCAGCGAACAGGATGACGGTGCGGACGGAGATAAGTCCCGCAAGAAGAGGAGGAAGTGAGTCTGTCACCGACGTTTATTTATTCAGACGGCTGAACGAGGCGCATAAGATACTCAGCCAATTTTGTCTTGCATTACAGACCTGCCAGTGATGGCGAGGAAGGAGGATCACGACCCAAGAAGCAGCGTCGACCTAAAGAACGCAAGAGGATTGATAGGGTCCGTCCTTTGAGTTTTCTTTGTCCTGTTCTTTTGTTATTGAAATTCTTTTTGGCCTGGTTTTCTATAAATGTTGACGTCTTTTCATCACTTTTAGTCACAGGCTGAGCGTCTGCCACCGTCTCTCAAAGGAAAGATCAAGTCTAAGGCTATCATCTCCTCTTCTGAGTCCTCTTCAGATGAGGATGGCCTGAAAATAGCCGAAGACAAGTAAGAGCATTAAAGTTTAAATGAGGCTTTACACTTATTACATCAGAAAATTGATGAGTGCACTTTCTCCCATACAGACAACAAAGAGACAGCGGTTCAGGATCTGATGAGGGCGGCCACAAGAAGCGGATTGCGTCCGACAGCGAGTCGGATGGAGGAAAGAACCGCTCTGGCAGTGAGGCGGGCAGCCCTCGGCGCTCTGCAGGCTCAGACAACGATGACTCTGGCAGCGACCGTCCAGTGAAGAAGAGGAGGGTGCAGCGGCAGTCTGACTCGGAGCAGTCGGACAACGAGAGCAAGAGGAGTCGGTCCGGATCCGACGACGAGTCCCGGCCTGGTTCGCCCGCCGCAGCGTCGGACCGGGGATCAGATAGGGGATCTGATGCGGGATCAGACGTGGGCTCCCCGCGCCGCTCCGACAACGAGGGCTCCCCGCGCCGCTCCGACGAGGGCTCCCCGCGCCGCTCCGACAACGGCTCTGAACAAGGAGCTTCCAACAACGATAGCGATTAATTCTTCCTCAGACTATTCCCATGTAATACTGAGAAAACGCTCTACATCTGCATTTTTTATTTTCTATTAAAGCAGGGATTTCTGTCTGTGCGATATCTGGGAATTAGCCTAAAATTGTGTAGTTATTTTTTGTTGGCCCAGTATTCTTGTGCATTACTGGAAATGTCTTTTCACCGATTGTTTTTTGTTAAAGACAGATGAAATGGTTTGAAGTAAACTAAAGGCTCAAACATCTATTTTCTATCAAAGCTGGTCAGATGAGACACTGACCCTAAATGAGAAGATGCTTCAACAAAATGTAAAATAAAAAAAAAAAAGTGTACATTGTGAATTGTTTATTTCTGCTTCTGTATCAGACCAAAGAGAGAAAGTGACTCCACTAAAGAATCAGTACTTTGATAGCAAAAAAAACTGAGTACTGGTAAACTAGAGGTGAAATGCTGTAAGATGTGTTAATACAACTAGTCAAGGTTTGGCAACAACTCAAAACAAGTGTTCCTCCAAACAACTTTAAAATTAGTTTTACTTGTTAATCAGACAATTTCATAGTTGGTGACAAGCACCAAAACCATGTCTCCCTCAGGAGAATTGTATATTAAATGTGAGCTTTAAAATGTAGCATTCTGGTGTACTGAGAAGGAAAGTGACAAGACATTTACTTGACATAAAAAACAAATTCAATTATAGTATTTCAGCTCCATTAACCTTTGAGACAGGTCTCATTTTCAAAAGTTTGTCATAAAACAAAGTATATAAAAAAAAAAAAATGGCAAGAGTAGCTAGAACCATTGCCTGTACAAAATAAAGTGATATCTTTTCATTGAACCCTGTTACTGTATGACTTCATATCAACTTCCACTGTTACTGTAAAGTTAGAATTGTGGCCTCGATTTTCAATTAATATGCATTAAAGCCAGGTAAACTATTTAGATAATCTACTCTGGCTAAAGTATCTTATCAAGAGTAAAATAGCCAATTTAACTGCAAGCTTCCAATCTACACACCTCTGCATTAGCAACCCGCCAAAGTGAAGGTACAGGCACCTTAACACTCATTACTTCAGGGTCCTTGGGAGCAACTGCACTTGGGACTGAAAGTACACTGGCTGTGGTCAGTACAGTGATGAATTGCTTAAATGTGATTTGTAATCTGTAACCCCTTATTCTATTCAGGGAGGGGCTTCAACATGGGCCTAAGGTAAGATGCACTTGGACAGGTCGCCAGGCTAGCGGACCATCAACCCTAGTGTGTTTGACTGGTAGGACGCCTAAGGAACGCGCCAATATTGGGAGAATGTCCAAACAGCAGATTTGAACCAGGGTAACTAATCATTTCTGTTCCAAATGGTTGAAATTAACTAAAATGCCTTCGCACGCAAAATATGAAAGCAAGTGAATATTCAAAATGAAACCTTAAGTTTGAGAGAGATGGGGAAAATAAGTCTTCAGGACAATGACATGAACTGTTAAACTTTATTCAAGGTTGATCTGTAGTTGTACACTGAACTTCTTGCACTTACCCCAACAGTGACACCCCAAAAGAAGGAAAAGTGTACATCTACAGTACATTCTTTGTAATTTCATGAAGATTAAAAAGACCATTTAAAAACTCGACAAATATGGCAAACCGACGTAAAATTTCCACACATGGTGGTGAACAACTGTTGCACAGGAAACTAAGCTTTGGCTGTCTCAATGATAAAACCGAGACATTCAAGTATAGTCCGAGATACATAAGAGGTATATCCATATGAATTGATAAATTAAAAAGGCCACACAGACTCGTTCCTAACAGCACAAAAGATTTGTACAGAAAAAAAGCTCTTGATTCATTTTAACTAAATGTGGGTAACTGAAATCACACTGTGCAAATCAAAAAAGTCCGTTGTCCAAATCTAGATAGTTATGAATTTTTAGAAAAAAGAAAAGAAAAAGGTTTGCTTTCAAGCACACAAAACCATTATAATTATGTCAGCCCAAAACCGCAACACAGGATGGTTTCTACAAGTCAAGGAAATTGTATCTTACTATTGCAACGACTCATGATGTTAAGCAACGGTCATCTAAAAACTGATTTAACAAATGCAGATACAACAATGAGTAAAGTCTCTTTGCACTATGTTAGAGATTCTCTTTTTGTAAACAGTTTTTAAGTAAGTAGTTATGGCAGCACTTGGTGACTCCTACCAGATGTAAAAGGTGATACAATGGGTCAGGTGTTGGTACAGTTTCCCGGAAAATACTGCCTACTGTTAAAGAAAAGAAAATATAACCCAAGATTGAAATGTATAAAACCTCGGCTGCAGGACATCAACTTAGATCAGATGAAAGGAAAGCATAAATACAATATGAATATAATGGTTGTGATGCTGGCTTGATCTGGCAAAACATTTCATAGTGGAATGAATTGTAACAGTGGTTGGAAAATATTCATTAACAAGGAGCGAGGGAAGGAGTTCGGGTCGAGACTGGGAAGGGCGAATGGAGACAAGTAAAAAAAGTATTCATTGCATCCTGATAACACATGGCTTTGGCATGTTCCTCAGTAATCTTCATCCTCAGACTCCTCTTCTTCAGCAGTCTCCAGCCAGGTCAGCCACTGGTTCACCTGCACCATAAACACAGTATCTCCATTAGACACAGCATTACCCTAGGTGTGAGCCTTATTGGGACATTTACATGGAACCTGGTTAATCATTTTCCTGTGCAAGTGATCATAATATTCAAGTTTCTGATCATCTGTAACTTGATTCCTTCACCAATTTGAAAAAATACTGGTTAGCAAAGTAAATTATATTAGTACATACCTGAAATAATGCTTTTCCTTTCCCTGGGTATTCTTGGGTGACATCTTCTTTCCATGAAAGGAAGGCTTCTTCTTCGATTATTTCCATGTCATAAAAGTTAACAAAGTAGCGCAGCAACATACCTGGAAGAGGAGAGGAATCATTAAGCATCAGGCCCAAGTCAGAGACAGTATTGAACTTTGATGCCGAGTTTCTAAACTCAAGTGTAAATACCTTTGGGGAAACACTTGGTATTGCAGTGAACCTGCAGGGCATACAGCGCACCGACTTGCAGCTCAATGTGATCGTGTAGGAACTTCTGCATCACTGGCTTGAAAGCCAGCAGCTGCTGCTTCTCCTCATCCTGCTGCTCCTTACTGGGTGCTGAAAGCTGCTCTTCGTCGTCGTCAGGGTTGATCTCATATGCAATGTACTGCAAGAAGCTGGCAGACGAGACAAATATACGGTTAACTTTAAGAGCAAAATATATTGTTTTGGGGTTAGATTAACAATCAAATCAATGGCTGATCAAACGGGTAGTTTGAGCAGCAGAGTTGGGCATTGTGCACTGCTGTACCTGGTCATGAGGATGTTGACAAAGCCTTTGTCGGTGTGGAGTTTAGGAGAGATGTTGTCTTTGATCCACTTGTAGATCGACTGTGGGGAGGGATCGACTTTGATCTGCTTCAGCAGCTCTTTCTCCAGTTTCATCAGTGGAAACAAAAAGCTGAGGCCTTTGCCATCCAGAATCTCCAGCATCCGGTCCTTGTTTTGGTCAATTTCTATGGAAGAATAAAAAAAAAAAAAAAAAAATTATATATATATATATATATATATATATATACACACATCACTAATAGCAAAAGAGACTAACTAATGACACATACATATATACACATACATATATATGACTAACATACGGTCGGAGTGGGTTTGGACATACCAGGTAGCATTTTCTGCATGTTGACCTTGCTCAGCTGGAACATGTCAGCCAGCCACTCACGGTCCTTCAGTTTGACCATCTGCTGCAGGCAGAGCAAGAATAGTGGGAAATGTGCACCATTCTCCAGCGGGTGGGCCAGATCTGCGATGCTGACCAGGTCAGTGATGATGGCGCGTGCAGCAAACTGAGCCAGGTAGGACTTCACCAGTGGTACTTCTTCCTCGATCTTAGGACACTGGTCCAGAACACTCAAAAAGGCCTATCAAATAAAAACAGAGTAGTTAGAGCCGAGTAACTGATATTCAGAGAGTAAAAACACGAGTTTCGTATATCCTGAATACTAACCTGCATTAGATTTTCACCCGTAGCAAGACTCTCTGTGCAGAGAGCAAGGACCAGGGTGCTGGCATGCTCCTTATCTTCATCTGAACGATCAAGTGAATAGACCACGATCATGTTCAGCATCTCAGACAAAAAGTGCTTTGGAGCCTTCATCTCCCTCACAGCATTCACTGCCTCATCGATGTTCTTGTTGTTCAGGTAATCTGCCACCAGCGTCTCCTGAAAGTGGAAAGGACGGTAGGGTTGTGAGATAGGACTATCAGATTGTGAAGGATTTAAATGACTCCCATGTCCGCCTTTACAGAGAGCGCGTTAGTATCGAGCTACGAGGGCACAGTCTATCAGTTGCAGTTCTATGGCTCCAGTGTTTAAATCTCCCCAAGATGCCACCAAACATGGAGGAGAGAGGTGAAGTGAAGACAACGTCGTCGGTACCAGCTACAGACACTCTGTGTTGACAGATTGTCCCTTTAGGTCAGAACATATTTGGTTATAATGGTGATGCCATTTGCGCTCTTTGAAAATTGCTGAGCGTGACGCACTGTATCCGTAGTGCTTTTTATGTGGAGAGACCACTGTGCCAGACGATTTAAAAAAAAGCTGTTTCAATGCTACATGTTTGATGTGGATTTCCAAAAGTTACTGATAAATATTTAAAAAAAAAAAAAAAAAAAAAAATAAAAATAAAAAAAAAAAACTTTAGTGCGACAACAGAATTTGTTGTTTGTTACCTTGCAGGGCCATTTATTTTTTTCAAATGGAAAAATCAGTTTGGTTGTACTTTTCAGTAACTTGCAAAATAGTCTTTAAAACCAACAAAAATAATTGTGATAACTGTTCCTGCCTGATACAATTTTTTATATACATATTTGCCATATGCGCCACCCCAAAGGACTGAGATACATTATGCCAGACATGATATATTGTGCATGAAGAAAGCACAGAGAGTTTAACTTACGGTCATTTTGCGCAACTCTTCCTTTGTAGGAGGAGCCTTTTTGGTAGACTTTGCAGGTTTTTCCTGAATTGGAGGAGGATTGATTTTCAGGCCAAGCTGTGGAGACTAAACAAATAAATCCAAATGAATGCATGTTCTCTGGAACCTGTGATTACCATCTCTGTTCAACACATGCGATTTGAAATGTTACCTGTCCGAGTGTGGAACCTTGGGCACTTGAAGGAATCATGGTCATCTGTGGCTGCAGTTTAGGGATTTGTTTTTTACTTAAGATGAAGGACTGCGCTGGCCTCAGACTTATCTAGAGGGGTGAAGACAACGAGTGTCACAATATCACTGTAAATTAATCCAGCCGACACATTTGGATCCATATAATGGCACCCTGACTACTGGGTGCCATTTGAACTTCCAATCAAAACAATCAAACATAATCTCAGTTAATCAATGTACCTCATCAGCATTGACCTTCCCCTTCTTGACGAATCGTGGAGCCATATCCTTAGACTGCATCTGCACAGCGTGAGTCTGTTTGTGGTTGAAAACGGGTGAACCCTGCCCCTTTAAAAAGAGATTTCACAGTGTTAGTGTATGGCATGATGACTCCCTCCCCAAATACTCTATTATAAAGTACTGAAAAATTACAGTGTAGATGTATGTACCTGGTTTGGTTTTATATACGGTTTGCTTCCCCCTTCAAATTGAGGCTGGTGTGAACCGTTGCTGTTTCCAATGTGGCCGTTGTAGAGCGGGTTTGTGCGATGACGTCCCATGGTAGGAGAGTAGTGGTCCTGAATGACTCCTGGACCTGTACCAATGCCACTTCCTACACAAAACACAGCAAACATTAAAACGTGTCCAAAAAGCATCAATCCTTATTGACGGACTAACGCTCTTATCTCCCGAGAGAACAAAAGCTGTGACATACCAGGCATTTGGCCAAACATATCAGCCAGCCCACCAAGAGTTTCTCTGTCAAACTTGATCCTAGTTGGCAGGAAGGAGGAGTTTTCCATGAAGAACTCGTTCCGCATGCCATCGTTTGAAGGTGGAAAGAAACAACCTAAATCCTGCAAAGCACAGATGGAATCCAGTCACAATCTGAGGATGCAGGGAAGCTACGAGTACTAGATCGGTAATCCCATTTACATTGTCCACGATAAATAGAGACAGTTTATAGCTAACCTTTACTGCATCCTGACGAACTTGGTTGATCGTCTTTGGTCCATTGTCACTATACGCTTTGCGAGCAGCCCAGTGGTTTGCTCGCTGCTCCACGGTATTCTGGAGCAGGAAACGAATCCTAGCCGGCAGTTCCTTGCTGTTTGTTAAGCATTGCATGCGGCTAAAGTACTGATCCATCAAGGACTGAAAGGAGAAGGGATTTGTTATATAAGGAATCTGACATTTTAAGACGAGACTATTATCAGTTTGTTATTTTAGATACTCACCCTAGCCTTTTCATGATCAAGTTTAGGTCCCACTGTTCTCATTATCTGACAGAGGCATTCCAAATCTTCACCCATGTCCTTAAGTTGGACTCTTTTCTTCTTCTCCAAAAGCTTTAAAAGAAAGAACACTCAATACAAAGAACTCATTTCTTCACCATCTTGGTGGTTCGAAGTCACATCAGTTTTGGATTACACAAGTTATGACAAATAAGGTTTGAGATTACACCCAACCATTTAAAAGTAAAACAGAACTTACTGTTTTGATGCACTTATGGAGGATAGATTCATGGATAAGGTTGAGTTTGCCAAGTTCACTGATGAATTTGATGTTGCCCAGCATCTTGAGCTTCGCAATACCACGCTGCTCCTCCTCTTCCGAAGTGAGTGGATCGTCATGTTTGTCAAAGTCTACAGGGCGGGGGAGGTACGACAGTTGAATACAAGGAACAATTCAAGAAAGACCTGCATATTTAGTAACCGGCCATGTGTATTTGTTAAATCACTTACGTTCAACATTTCTGGTGCGGTTCTCAAATTCATCTTGAAGCTTGGAAATCAGAAGCCTTCTGAAGGTCTGTAAAACAGAAATTGTTCAAAATCCAGATGGTGCCATAGAGTACTAAAGCAGTTAACCAACTATATTCCTGGGAAAATCCCATCCTTACAAAAACTTACAGTATTCTGCTTATTTGTTGCTTGATTTTCGGTTGGGTCTTCAAAGTTTGGTGCATCCTCTGCCAAGCGTAGACATAGCTGAGCGTATAACTGGCTATACTTTGGCTCTTCGAGGGCTTTGTCAACAATCTAAAATAAAGAAATTAAAATATCAAATTAACCAGCTAAGACACAATCCTAACCAACATTACAGTATTTAAGATGCTGTAGCAGACCAAGGCTGCAGTCACATAGTCAATTCAATACCAAATCTGGGTTACAAGTGGTATCAACCACAAATTGCTACAACAATGTATAAACTCAAGTGAGCATTGGAAAGTCCTATTACACTTTAAAACATTGTTCATTTCAGATTTATGACTAGAACAATGTGACACACTACCAAGCTGCCTCTCAAAGTACTTATTACGGGTTAGGTGAACATTTTAATGGGTTATAGGAACAATTCACAAGTACAACTAAAAGAATACCCACCAACAAGATGGTTCCTTTTAAGACATGTTTTGACTCCACACCCACATTGAGGAGCTCCAGGCATAGTTTGTCAAACTTCTCTGGGGTCAGCTTATTAAGTATGCTAAAAAATAAATAAAATAAAATGGACATGAGTTGAAAAGACTTCACAAGAGGTGTTAAGATCCAAGCTTACAATTGAAATACTCCAATACAATCTTTGTACCTGGAGTAAATGTGGATTTAAATCAGAAACTTACCCTCTCACTTTCCTAAATATTGCATCATTTTGCCCTTTCTCGTGGGAGGAGTTGGCATCTCGTCTAGTGCTTCGAGAAGGTAACCATCTCTGAACGCCAGAACCTGGGGCTTTCCCCAGGAACCCGCTGCAATGGACACAAAACAAAGTCAATACAGAAACCAGACCTTTTACCACAGATATCTAGCCACGATACATTGTGGCTGACACCAAGGTCTGAAAGCAATGCCACTGAAATGTGATTGAAGATACAGATAAACTACTGCAAACACAACTCGACGCGTCTATGGTTTATGTTTAAATACTATGCTGCCCATTTTCAACCGCCTTTGCATCGTTGCAGTGTGGTACGTGCACATTAATGACGTTTGGCTGCGTTACCCAAGCTCCAAACTCATGTCACAAAATGCACCATTTTGCAGTACACAGCAACTTTTGTTGGTGGGAGGGTGGGCTGCTCCGGTGACACGGAGGGATGGTAAAAATTGTTCACACTGCAACAATACAAAGCCAGTTGAAATATATGCAAAGTTTCCCTATAACTCAATTGGAAAAAAAAAAAAAAATTTTATATTGACAGTACCAAATCATTGAGTGGTAGACGGTCAAAGTAAACCTGTAGAATATGCATGTTATCCTCATAACTGGAAACCATGAGTGGTGTAGAGCCACATACTAATATATGCAGTGGCTAAAGAAGGCACTTAGAGACATCCCTATTCCCCATACGTGTACAATAAATATGAGGGTGTAATTCCAGCCTGTAGGAGATGGATATGGATTTAATATGTAATAAAGATCAATGACTAGGTGTTCCATGAGAAAGGAAACTTTGGAAAATCACCTGTTGCCGACAGTCTTGGGATAGTGCTGAGGTGCACCCCCACCTCCTCCCGCTACACTGCGATAAGAAAAAAAAAGGAAAAAGGTTTTAACTTAACATAAGATGTGAGCCTAATCCTTTATTTAAGCTGTTTTGGGGTTCAGCAGTATAAATAGGCCGTGTAATGGGGTAATGTTCAATACCTGAAACGAGAAGGACCCCCTGATGCAACGACACTCTCCACTTTGGCGGCTTGACAAAGAATATCTGAAAAGAATAATGTTCCGGGGAAGGGAAGGAAAGAGCGACCTGGAAGTAGAGACGGATACAACGGAACACATTAGCTCAAAGCTAACGGGAGTAAAACGCAAAACACACACGTTTGAGGGTCACCAAGCACATTAAAGTCAAGCTTTAATGATATGTGTCGTTTTTATTAAGAGTTTAGTGGATTTCAGGCTTATCTTTGTCCGTGTAAGTGAATGCGACACTGGATCTGTAACGTTACCATCTTAAATTAGCAACAGTATAGCTAAATTATGCTAGAACACTACGTTGGCGTAGTTTTCTGCGCCTCCTAACCATAATCCGCCATGACCTAAATTACCCAGGTTTACCTTATGACCTAAATTACCCAGGTTTAATTTATATAACCTAAATTACCCAGGTTTAATTTATATAACCTAAATTACCCAGGTTTACCTTATATAACCTAACCCGTAATGACCGATGGCACCGCTACAGGAAGAGGGGAAACCAGGATTACACGTGCCTCGTTGGAATTATTCATGTCAATTAACGTTAGGTTCATTTTTAATCTGGTCAATTTAACCAAATGATTACATAAAACGGCAAAACCAGTATCAGTGAGTTATCAGTAAACTGCCAACATTACGTGGCTCATCCTCTTATCCCATAATTACAACATTTACAAAAAAAGCCAAAACAGGGCGTTAAAACTTATGTAATTAGTACGTAGTTTCTATTATACAACGACATCGTCATGCATTTAGATATAAAACGACGTAAAAATAGACCAAAAACAGAATCCCATCAGCTGTTTTTACGATGTCTTTGTTCAGACACCGGATGTCCACACACAGCGACATCTTGGGAGGTTTTGTTCAGCAGGCCGCCGGTACGCTAACGGCTAATAAGCTAACGTTAGGCGAAAGTCTTCGAAAAACACTATTTTTTTCTGAACGTGAAACCACTCAATTTCGTCGTCTTATTGTCAAACGAGGTCAGCTAGAGCTAAATTTAACAACCCACATTGGTATTTCACCGCATCGAATATAACATCATCGTAACGAAGACGAACTTCCTAACCCGACCGGTCGGCTAACTGAGTTAGCTGACCGTTAGCCGGGGAAGACATCGAGGTACCTTACCTTTACAAAGGGAACGTCAGTGTAATGGCTGTCTTGTCGACCAAGAGAGAAAAAAAGATAGATTAGGAAAATTAGCTCAACAAGTCGCGTTTACGCCAATACGTTTCGGTAGTATTTAGTCGAAACCACGACGGTGATAGCAACTGGCTACAGCAAAGAAAGAATGCTGACTGCTTATCTACGTCATGCGGAAGCCGGTATTTATACGGGGCCGTGTGCAACGTCATCGTCCCACCCTGCCGACGTTACGTACGGAAAACTCGTGAACGTTTCGCAATCTGCTCTCATCGGAATAACACGTCTGGTGTCTTGTCCAGAGGGTTTGTTCTGTACTGTGGAATTTGGATGTGTGCTGAGACAAATCAAGGATTGTCCTACAGCTGGATGTAGAGAAAACAATGGAAGAACATTTTTCGCCAGGTAGAGGAAAAATATCGATGACAAAACAATTGACAATTGACTTAATAAACAAAACAATTGACTTAATAAATCGGCATTATGGGATGGTAATAAAAAAATGTCGACTATGTCAGATTTTCATTTTAGTATTCCATAATTTAAAGTCAAAATATGAAATAGTGAGTACAACTTTCACTCAATTTTGACTTTTTATATCATAATTTTGAGTTATCTCATAATATTTACTCAGAGTTGTGAAATAGTGAGTCAAACTTTTCGTGATTTTGACTTTCCATCTCCTAATTTTGACTTGATATCCAAACTTATACATTTTTCATCCATAATTTGTACTCCAAAACTATGAGATAGTAAGTCAAAATTGCAGCGTGTTAATAGCTTTAGCTTATCTCATACATTTGACTTGGTACCTCATCATTTTTAGTCTAATGTTATGAAATAGTGATTCAAAAGTGTATTACGTCATGATATTGACTTGTCATCACATTATTTTGATTTACCGAGGTTATTTTTATTTTTATCTTGCCTTTTCATCGACTTTTTTCTTTCCTTTGCCGGTGGAAACTGTCTTCATATAAGTGACTTCCATCACAGCAGAATATGACCTTATGGATTGTAAAGTCACCAGTGAAACTACATTGATCCTCTCAGGGAGACTCAATTTTCTTGCCCTCCTCTACAGGGATGTCCCGGCCCAGGGTTAACTGCAGGGCATGGATTTCGGAGCTACTAGGGATTCAGGTTTTTTTGACTCAAGGATGCCAAGGAGGAGGATCGATGACTGTTGTTGACACAGCACTCAAACCAAATGCAATCTGCCATCCTGATGCCCAAA
Organism: Anarhichas minor; assembly: GCF_050575085.1. Taxonomy (NCBI): domain Eukaryota; kingdom Metazoa; phylum Chordata; class Actinopteri; order Perciformes; family Anarhichadidae; genus Anarhichas; species Anarhichas minor. The sequence continues at coordinate 2,124,459 of NW_027466488.1, forward strand.
GGGTTCATGAGCCAGCATGGAGGATAATTCTTAATTAAGTGCACCATTAAACCATTTATTGAGGACTTACATGCTGATTTCACACTCATTCTTCCAGTTTCTGCCCACTGGTATATGGAGATGCAAAGAGTAAAGATATCTCAACAAGTACTGGCCACATTTACATTAAGTTGTCAGATATTAATGGTCCGCAGAGGATTCCTAATGGTTTTGATGACCTTTCCAAAGCTCCTGTAATGGCAAGATTTCCATAGAATTTGCAGAGGATATTCATGGGGCCCCCAGGATGAATCCTAATGTCTATAGTGATAACCTGACCTTTCTTGTAGCACCATCATCAGGACAAGATGTTAAACTATTTCCCCTTCTTTCAGAGCAGGTTTATATAATTTAGACTTTTCAGGCTTTGTGTCCAGAGACTGTCAGATCTGGACCTGATGGGGTCAGTACTTTATTGCATGACCTCATTTTGTTTTTCTCTGGCTATTGCACAATAGAGTAGGAGGTAACAGTTTTATACGACGTTCTGATTGGGTGTAGGAATACAACATCCGTGTTATTGTTCACATTGATTTAGCAACATGAGTCACTTCCCCCTTCTGCCAGTAAATGCATACTGTGCGAGACCAGACTGGTAACGCATTGTGCAAGATGAATGGTCATGATGATGAACATAATTCAGATAATACAAACACTTTGGCAATGAACTCATGAACTGTTATAGTGCTTGTGAGCAATGTAGATGCCAAAACAATATGAAATCCGCAAAGTTACTGATAACAAGTTGAAACTGCATTTCCACTGTCTCGTTGTGATGTGTGGTTAAACCTGAATAGTCAGTGTGTCTGGAACTCTTTACATTGGCATTGTGTTTGGTGGTAAAACAGCCATGTTTAAACTGGACTCTAATGTGAAATACACAATGTACAAAATACGTGAGATGTCTTATTAACTTACCAACCTTTAAGCATGTGGCTCCTCATGACCCCTTCTTAAAGGTTGCATACGTCTATGAGTTGCAAGCAGCCAAAGAGTGATGTTTCCATACTCTTGTTTTTTATAGACCTGAAGACTAGTAAAACTAACCAGTTGCCCTTTTCACAGTAAAAGAGAAAAAAAATAGAGACAATTGAGAAAATTTAACATTTACACATAATTTAATGCGCATTGAATTTAAAGGAATAGTTTGACATTTGGAGAGTCGGATGAGAAGATCGATACCACCTTTAAATGTCAGGCAACATGTCTTTGTGCTAAGCTAAGCTAACTGGCTGCTTGCCATATAATTACCAGACAAAGTGGTACTGATCTTCTCAGGAAACTCTCTGCCAGAAGGCCATATTTCCGCACATGTTGAACTATTCCTTTAAATGATCCTACAACATATATCTTGTGAGCCCTTGTGATGTCCTGACCTCTGCGTTGGGACCCACTGTCTTTTTAGCAGTCGTCATTTTTCTTCACACCCTCAAATCCATAAAGAATCCAGGTTCTGCTTGTGGTCTGATGAATAAATGTAGCTGAATGGAGTTTGAAGTCTAACACATTAACACTGAATGTCTTGTTTATTCAGTTATACTTATCTAATCACTGAATGTAGCTGCAAAGATTACCCCTTGTAGGTATTCTTATTGACACACTCTGATATACCTTATCCCATCACTTTCAAAGACGTTCGTTTCATCATGTTTATTCACTTTCCCTGTTAGTCTGTGGAGCATTAGACCTTTCTTTATGCCTTCACTTGTTTGCTGCTTCACTCCTGAGAGACGTCAATCTTTCATCAAAAGCAGAATGAAGCCAGTTGTCTGACAGTAAACACTCCACTCCCAGTTAATTAAGCCCAGTGTGCCTGTAAAGTCAGTGAGGTTTCGCTTTGCACTCAAAGAAAAGCGTACTGTTCCAGTTGGGGCTGGTGTGAAGCTGGTTATTATTTCATTTGGTTTGCTTCGTATCTCTTTTGATGTGGGTTTCACTGATTTTTCGGTGTTGTTTGAACTTTGTTTGGACCTTCGGTATTAAGTAAAAAGCTGTGGAATGCAAACTAGATTTTGGCATATTAGTCATCATCACAAAAATACAGGTTCTTCTTGCTATGAAGTGATAGAGCTAATAATGGATGAACTGATGGATTAATGTTTGTATTCATTTCTAAAAATTGTTTCAATCCAGATTCCAGTGGAAATGCTGCTTAATGAAGATACTATTTGAAAATTGCAATCTGCTCCTCTACTTAATAATAAGTGTAACTGTGGATTCAATACTCAAACTGCATCAAGGACCAATCAGATTGAACATCTAAAACTTGCGCAAGAAATAATCTTTACTGATAAAATGTCAGGAGACATATTGTGAAACATGACATCAAATCAAACCCCGATATAAGTAGCTGTGTAAATGTATGTTGAGTATCATCAAATCATCATGCTCCAGAGATCAAATGAAATAAATCGAGAAGGTTCTTCACGTCCCACCTGCTGTCATATAGATTAATGTTGTTAATTGGGCCAGGTACCCTACGGTGATATAAATATAGTTCCTTTGAATCCTGCTGTCAGTCCCAGTCTTCTGGCGGCAAACAGCAAGGAAGTAATTTGTTCCAAATACGTTATATTTTAATACTGTGAGGTTATTGAAACTAATTTCAGTTATTGTACCTGTGGGTATTTTTTACACACTTTACATATTGTGATGTGTAAGATGTGGTGTCCATTTTGATTTAAGATGGAAAGTGTTTGACCACAAGATGGCAGTAATGTGTTTAAAACTAATTGAATGAACTACAAGTGGGACATGATGTAAGTTCATTGCTCCTATACTGTTGCATCAGACATGCTGTGACAAAAACAACAACTATTAGTCAAATATTAGCATGAAACTTCCAGATTAAGCGTTTGATGGGGTTGAGGATGAATCTACCGCACTCCTCACAAAAGTAATGAATGAAGAAAATGGTCGTCTCACAATGCATGATATTGCACTGCACGTAACTCCTAAATCTTTTTCTTAATGTTTGGAAATTATGAGAGAACAAAACTTATGTGACCCACAACTTTGATGGCCCAAGAACAACATGTGACTTGATACATAGCTGTCATAACTGCCTCCCCCCAGAGTGCTGGAGTTATGGCATTAACCTTTTCATGAGGACACCCCTCTCAAAAACAGAAAGAAACAGAAGTCAGCCGTATTATACCACAACAGTTTTTTAGGCTAAATGCTGAATACAATGAATTACAATGAATCTAACCGAGACAAGCATGAATGACCTCGAGATCAAGTCGACAGAGAAAAGACTTGATTTTTGAGATGCTCCTGAATTAATAAAGAGATGATTGAATAACTTAAAGGTTTGTATACAGGGAGCCAAGAGGTTTTTTTTATAAATCAGGGATGGACTTTAGGGGACCAAAGACAATCAATTCTGATTTGTTTTAATTTAGCTGGACATAGTTTGGACAACAATTTATTTTGGACAGAGAAGATAATAAATTATGAAAATCTTATAATTCATTCTTTTTTATTTCATTTATTGGTTTATTTGGTTAGAGACGGTGCACATTAATAAAACATTGCTGTAAATGCGCTAGAGTTAACTAAAAGGCTATTTTTCATTAATGGGACATAGATTTGCATAACAACGGCACTGGATTTTGTATGCTTATGTATGACATGCCTCAATGTCAGCATGTATGTACAGAACAACAAAGGGCCAAGAACGGAGCCTTCATCGATGACTACAGAGAAAGTTCTGTTTGATAAATAAGATTTGAACCAGTGTAGTAGTTCCTGATGCCAACCCACTATTCAAGGCGATCCAATAGATTAGAATGAATGCAGAGCTCAAATCTAGAAGAATTAAAATCAAACAATCACCACAGCATCAGCTGTAAGTAAAAGGTTGTTTGTCCCTGTTCACATGTATTCTTTTCTTTTCTTTCATCTTAATTTCAATTTAAATTATTACTTATTAAACAACCACTGAAAATACGAGAACAAAACTGCAAATAGGCCAAAGTTAGCCGAGAGGGCTCATTTTCAGAAGACAAAAGTCATGAAAATCGAAATTTTAAAAATAAAAATACACAGCGAACACAGCAGATGAGCACAGTTGTGCAATCGTAAAAATACGTAACAATTCTCTACAATCTAAATTGTACATTGGATGATTAAATGTAAAACAAGACATCAGGATGGCAGAAGATCATTTCTTAAATTCCTTAGTACATGAAAATAAGTACTGAATTCTTGAACTCTCTCATATAGTTCATATAACTCCATTCATATGTGGCTTGAACAGAAACAGCAGATGGACTAAATGCATTTGTTTTTTGTAACACTGTGGCTTGTCATGCATTTTGTATTCTGCATGCTCTCTCCATTATGCCAGATTATTTTTAAATAATCTAAAAGCGTAATTTTCTCATATTTTGCATGAAGTAGTCGAGCTATAGTGGTGACCTACTCACCTAGAAAATAGATGTTCATACAAAAGACTTACCTGGGAAAGCACAGCCAGGTGTTGCTTCTCTACCTGGAACACGTGGACCTGGAGAAATAGATAGAGGTTTGAAATAGAAAATCAGCGGTAGCTTTGTGTTGTGTTGAGAGCGAATGGGAGACACAGGTTCAGAATTTGATGTCAAGTGGTTGGCTCTGTTGAAGTGTCTTTGAGAAATACACATACAATCTTTGCTAGCCCCAAAGATGCCATGTGATAGCTGATCCAAACACTAACCTTCATCATTAGAGGCATTTCCCTGCAGTATCAGATGGACTGCGACAGTCTCACTATTGACCACATTCTAAATATGAAGCTGGACATATGAGACACAGGGGCTCAGTAGTTCGCTCTGTCCATTGACTTCCTCCTACAATGTGATCTGTGAGTGAGGTGAGTTATGTTCCATCTTAACTTTCCACCTGGCTAATCACAGGAGTCCTGCAGTATAAGTAGCTGTATTACTGCCTAGAGATTGATAATGTGGCCAACTTTATGAGACTGAAAAAAAGAGATTTTATGAGTTCATTCATGAAAATCTTGACTTGGGAAACAGCAGCTAATAACCTAAATTTTACTCAAAAGTTGTTAAAGTGCATAGAATATATAACAGGGTATTTCCAACTGGAATACTTCATCTGCAGAGGTATAGATTGTGTGATATGTTGGAAATCTGCAGGACAGCTCCTGAGTGGACCTTGTGAGGAGATGGATTTTGTCTAAAGTCAAGAATGATCTTTCAAACTCAGTTTACCTAACCTCAACTCCACTGCGATGACACTTCAAAGTGAGTGAACGTGCATCGAGAATACCTTGAGTTAAACATCCTTGATTGAGTGTCACTCTTTTTTTTGTGTCATTAAATCCCAAACTCTGTCCACTAACTGATTTCAGAGATGGGATATGGGAGTCATAGACCTGGCGAGTAGTATATGTCCAAATGAGCATTTTTATTTTTAAAGGAGCACTGTAGGCTGCATAATTAGAAAATAATAAATCATGGAACAACCCAGTTAGGGTATAGCCCCGAAGAGCCTCTTAATCAGGGAGTAGACCAAGACCCAAGGAAAGCAACACAGAAATACAGGATTACTGTGTGTGTACTGCCAGAAGGACAACAGTAAGTTCAAAGTGATAAAAATCTGGCCTTTCAAATCGTCCTGAAGGAGAAAGTGCATGATGATAAGTCTGGAGTTTCCAAAAAGCAAAAAGACTCTTATGAAATGAAAATGAGCTCCTAAACATATGTCAAAGGGATCCGTCAAATGGGCCTTTAAAGCAGCATTCAAATTTCATGGTGGGAGTATTCTGCTGTGGTAAGGGTTTCTAAAATGAACACTTTAGATAGAGGAACATGTAACAATGACATGAACATGCAGCCAGATATGAAATTCCACCCAAAACCTTCTCTCCAGTACCATAAAATACAGAAGTAGTGAGTTAAACAGTTTTGAAAATGTAGTGTATATCCCATAATATCTTTCCCTGGGCTTTTGAATTGCTCAGTGAAACTGATAAATGACCCAATTTTCCACAAAGCAGTGCAAAGAGAAAATATCCATCATATTCGGCTTCCGATGAGACAATATATTATCAAGAACTCAAAAATAAATTGCAAGAAGTAAATTAGGAATTTAATTTTAGCCATCACAATGAATAGAAACCATTGTGAGAGCCTCATTACATTTATTGTATAACCTATTAAAGTTAATTAAAGTTAGTCCCCAGAAAAAATCTTGACAGTGGGTTTCCATTTTTCACGCCTAAGGAGAGGAAAAGTCATTAAAATGAATGAGCAGAACAACATGACCCATGATCATTTTAGTTTTATTTTTTAATGCCAGTAGATGGTGCTACAGTGCTTTTTAAAAACTTTTTATAATGTTTAAATATGAGTATTGTTTGTGTCTAAACTGTTTTTTAAACGAACAAAGTATAATTTAAATCATGCAACTCTCAGCAAGATGTAAAAAGCTAATTAGTTGAAAACGAACTGAAATAGTGTCATTACTGATTCTGTTAGCTTGACAGGTCAAAATGTCAGCAGTGAGAAAGGGCTTTTATATTTTAAATATGTTCTGTCTCCATGTCCTTTTCAAGAAATATGAAATACATTAGATTCATAATGATGTGCAGCACGTATTCAGGTTGTAACGGATATTTGTATGGCAATTATTGTATATACAGTAGGTGCCAAGATAAATCTTCATACAAAGGTGTTACAAATATGAAAATCATGACCATGAATAAGTTATCATAGTGTGAACATCAACTATAATTCAGGCCAACCACAATCATGGATTTCTTTAGGACCAGCTTCGTTTTGTTTCATGGCTTCTGGGACTTTAATGCTTTAAAATGTTTAATAAATATATATTTAAAAAAGAACAGTCATATTTCCTTGCCTTTTGAGTTTATTTTTCCCTCTTAATCCCACATAATGTGCACATATCAGTACAAGCACATACCAGGGATCATGCAAACTCCTCAGGATTGTCAGAGCTCTATACTTCCAGTGGTTATTGGGTCAACGAGTTTGGAAATCATCCATTAAGGAATAGGAAAAGCAGGGAAAAATCCTTTTAGCAATGCAACTTTAATTGTCCGAACGCTCAGCAGACAACATGAATCACATTAAGAACAACCGTAGCTTGGCTGAATTATTCTCCCTGTTCTCTATCAGAGAGCTCTATCCAGAACATGCCTCTCATTTACTACACAAGGGTTTCCATGCTTGGTATCTAATTGGCTCTTATTTATTGCTGATTGAGTGCAGGTCATACATGGCAGAGAGGGTGTGTGGCCTCAAATATCATTACAAATTAACATACAGGACTCCCATACCTGCTCGTGCTGATAGTGTGTTCAATATTCTGAGCACACACTGCATGAATATGCTGAGGTATGATGGCTATCCTGTGCGCCAAATTGTGTTGGGCTTGAGGGACTGTCTGAGTCATCACTGACAAGCCCTGTGTCTGATTCCAGCTATGCTTACACTCTGGCTGGGCTCAACCTGGCGGCCTGATGGTATTAGCATGAGATGTTTAGAGAGCGCTCCCTTAGGAGAAGTTAAAGTATTTTCTCTGTCCTGGGCCAAGAATTAAAAAAGAGACAACATACTGAACATCCAATCTTGTGAGTCACAAAATAAGTTTTGTAACACAAAAATACTAGTTATCAGTAATTCAGATCTGGTTGTAGACTGTGTAGATTAAGAATATACTGTATATATTTTTTATGATTAAGCACTTTATTACTTTTTAAGCATTTACACATATATAAACATTTTTACAAACAATATACATAAAGAAGACATGCACAGTCCTCTTAACAGGGTGTAACACAGACTGACATACCACAATAATACACCAGATTTTAATTGTTCCCTTTAGATGAATTGTAGTAAAATTGTTGATCTCCTGACTTTTTATCAGTTTGCTCAATAATTTGGTTTATGACCAAATAATTGCAAAACTAATGACATCCCCAACAGCTGTACTTTGATGCAAATTGGCAAATGTAGGCATGGTAACATAAATGAATGATGAACGGTACATTTTACAGATGCTAAACTCCATGTTGACATATGTTTAAGTTTACTGGCAGTAGTACATGGAGGAAGTCAGCTCCTGATGTTAAAGTCCTCGTAGGGAGGAGGTCAAGATCAAGAAATGCTGTGTAACTGATTGAGAGATTTCAGTGTCAGAGATCTTGTCCAGGACATATTGAGGAGGATGGACACGAGCTGTCATATGTGCTCTACCTGTGACCTTTTTTCGGATAGCGTCCTTACCCATCAAACCTTCCTGCAGCCAGAAGGTGGCCTATAGTGCTCAATCCCAAAATAGCATAGTCCACTAATCCAGATGACAATACACTATATAAAGCCCTCAAGCATCATTGTGGGACAGACAATTTCCTTTCAAATCATGGGCTACAGCTGGTAGACCCAGACAAGGGCCAGTGCTTGAGTACAAGAAGCTCACCAATGCTAGATATAAGTATGCCATTCGCTTCATTTGCAAAAATGATCAAGCCATGAGGGCTGGCTCCATGGCCAAGAAGCTGCTAAGCAACAATGTTGTTGATTTTTGGAAAGAAGTGAGAGCTCTTAACTGTAAAACATCTTTACCATGCACTATAGATGAAATTTCAGGAACAGACAACATTGCTGAGTTATGGCGACAGCATTATAGCACCTTATTCAACTGTATCAAAAGTGATTTGTATAACGTGGACAATTCTGAGAGTAATGAGTCAATGGCAATTACATCATATGAGGTGCACCAAGCTATAAATAAACTGTCTGAAGGCAAAGCAAGTGGTTTAGACCATATTACTGCTGAACACCTTAAATATGCTAGTCCCAGGTTAGCTCCTCTCCTCGCTATTTGTTTTACTGGCTTCATGATTCACGGCTTGTTACCAGACTCAATGCTGTCTGTTCTCTTAGTGCCAGTCATTAAAAACAAAGCTGGTAAAGTATGTAGCCTAGAGAATTACAGGCCCATTGCTTTGGCCAGCGTACTGTCAAAAGTCCTAGAAAGAATCCTGCTGGACAGAATACATGACTTTATCACCTCCACAGATAACCAGTTCGGCTTTAAAGCCAAACATGGCACTGACTTGTGTATATATGCCTTAAAGGAAATTGTAAACAAATACAGAGGTCAAAACTCATCAGTTTTGATGTGTTTCATTGATGCCTCCAAAGCTTTTGATCGTGTTAATCATAGTAAGTTGTTTTTCAAACTGAGCCAAAGAGGTGTCCCCACATACTGTATATTGTGAGAATTCTGGCTTACTGGTATGCGCACCAGACTATGCAAGTAAAATGGGGTAATAGTGTCTCAGCCCCATTTGGGGTTAGCAATGGTGTCCGACAAGGGGGAATTTTGTCCCCAATTCTGTTTAATCTGTATATTGATGATCTGTCCAAGCAATTGAAAGCCTCTAATACTGGGTGCATGATTGGAAATACTCTGGTTAACCACATCATGTATGCAGATGATCTGGTGATCTTTAGTCCATCTAGCGCTGGTCTTCAGCAGCTCCTCACTATATGTACTGTGCATGGTGTGGAACATGACATCAAATACAACGCCAGTAAGAGTGCTATCCTGATCTGTCGAACTAAAGAGGACAAATGTCCAAACTTCCCTGACTTCAAATTGTCTGACAATAATCTTGATGTCTGTGGTGAAGTAAAATATCTCCGTCATTTTATAACAGAACACATGACCGATGATAACGACATTTCAAGGCAATGTCGTATGATGTATGCACAAGCAAAACAGTCTCTCACGCAAGTTTGGTATGTGTACAGATGGAGTGAAGATGTCTCTGTTCAGAGCATATTGTACACCACTCTACACTGCACACTTGTGGTCAAACTACAGAAAAAAGAGCTTACAGAGACTTCAAGTAGCTTACAATGACGCCATGAGAATACTTTTAAAGAGACCGAGATGGAGTAGTGCTAGTGAAATGTTTGTGGCTGCACGAGTCAACACTTTCCAAACTGTTTTGAGAAATCTCATGTATAAATTCATCTGTCGACTGAATGACTCTGAAAATGGGATCATAGTTGTTTTAACCAACATAAGGTTTAGCACCACGCGCTACCAGTCCCAGCTGTGGCGACATTGGTACAGCTGTCTCTTTGTAAGGCATTGCTAGGCCTATGTACTTTTATTGTTTGTGTCTGTCTTTTTATGTATTTGTCTCCATGGACCCTGAGTCTGAAATAAAGTCCATCTATCTATCTATCTATCTTGTGTCTAGAGAAAAAGCTGAGGTGCTTCTTCTTCTGTGTGAAAGCGGACAATATAATGTACTGTCTGCGAGCATCATTCTGTGAGGACAAATAACTAATGTACTGTGCAGCACAATAACATCTTCCCTCAACACGCAAACAAGTTATAAAGTAATTTATCAGAATCACTCTGCAGTCGCACTGAAGTCCAAGGTGCATGCGAACAGAAGGCAGCCAATAGAGGTTTAGTAGCTTTTCAATGAGCGTATTGCTACTTTCTACACTTAAATGTCTTAGAAAATACAGTCATTTTTTTCATTGCCATAACTTACTACTTCTTACAAATTGAATGTGGCTAATACCTTTTGGTTTCAAGGAATGATGCTGGACTGGACTACAGCTTGTTCAATAAAAATGATGATTTTAACCAGCCCTCAAGTCTTCATAAAAGGTATTTAAGAACTAGATGACTTATTGCGGCATGTGAGTGTTTCTATATTCAGATAATATTCAAAACATCAGCCCCTTTGGAAGATGTCACATCTCAAAGTTTAACAATGCTCTCACTGCTCTGGTGCCTTTTTATATCCCACTTTTTGGTTCATGTTATTCATAAAGGAAAAAGCTGTATTCCATAGGTTGTGTGTGGCTGATACTATAGTTCAGGAAATATGTCATGTATTCACAACATGAAATAATAAGAAAGCATGAATTTTACCGTTTCTAGAACTGTCGTACAGCAAAGGTCAAATGTATCATGGAAATATTTCATGAAAAAGAAAGAAAGAAAAAAAATAGCTCCAAGCAGTGTTATTTCCTCAGTTACATCCTTAACAGCCCCATGCTTGACTCTACTGACATAAATAAATAAATGCATGAATAAATAGGACTTGAAGGGTTTTACTTAAGACAGCAAGGAGGTTACCCTGAGGAGAGTCATCAGTCATGCATCCACTAATGAGTAAATATAAGGAACATGGAGGAGCTTATAGACTTGTTATATTTTTGGTCTCAATGTGATTTGACATTTTTACTTCTGCTCCCCTCGCTGTGGCTCTCTGCTGAAAAGGTTTCTGTTTGTCAGTGGAATATAAAGCAGTGAAAATAAACAGCGTATAATATGCTGTTCTCTATTGTTCACATTCATCCTCTGAGGTAGCACACAACAAGCGTGTGTACTGCATGGTCGGACATACTAACTGCTTTAATCATATAGATATTGATTAGATGCATTGGAGTTTATTCCGCCTTGCTACAGAGGCCACTCAGAATGAACTGATATACTGAACCAGGCAGAAGTCTTGGGAAAATCGCTGAGATTTCAGGTTGTTGAAAGGGTCAGACCATCACTCAACCACTCACTGTTGTAAGATCTTTTCACCAAATTGCTGAATATTCATTATCCATACTGAGCACATTGGAGTCATCAATATTGCTGATGCTGGTTTATGGCAGGATGGAAATAGCCCTGGATCTTGACATTACAGAATTTATGCTTCGTTACACACCATTTCCCTTTCAGACCACTTTTGGAAAATGAGTATAGAAATTTTACAGGAGCAATAGTGCTTCATAATACTGCTTATTGAACATTGTGTGCAGATGTACAGATGTATTTATGTTAATCCATATCAAATTATGGAAATTATGTTCATCTTCTAAGAACCATAAACATGTATAATCATGGATTTCCATTTTGATCAGGATTATGTTTGTTATTTGTAGTTTTGGGATGTTTTTCTCTGAATTAGCTCAAAGGAATGATTCAATTATCTAAAAGAAAAGTGACAATTCAACATTCAACGTTTTTTCTTTAACGCCGCTCTCTCTCTCTCTCTTTCTTCCTGTCACCCATCCTGTTTCCCTGTGCAGGTTGAGATGTATTGACACTGATAGCTAACTCCCACATGGTACAGACTTAAGTTTTGTTCCATGGGGTGCGTTACACGTGTTGACAGATGTCTCCCAGCATAGACTCAGACAGAAATAGATCCCAGTAGAGTGGTGTGACAGGGTGAGGACTCAGCTGAGCAGCTGGGAGACAAACTCCATTCAGGCTGAGGTAACGTGACCGGCCCTGAGACCGACTGCTCAGCACAGGGAGAGCCGCGCTCCTGTCTGACTCTCTCAGTGTCTCTGTCTGTCTGACCTGGTACTCAAGTCTGCTCTGGAAAGCTCTGAAGTCCTTTCTGCAGTTTCTGTCTGTCAGCACAGATCAGAGTCATTATAGTCATACCTGCAGCCTCAGTGGTTTATCTGCATTCCACCCTGAGAGCGTCAACACAAGGGGGGAATCCAAACATACTTTTTGCCACTGCCCAAAAAATACCCAATAGGTTCTTACGAATGGATTCTAAACTGGATGCTATTTAACTCTTGATTATACAAAATTTGATATTGCAACAATATTTTCTATACAATTGAACTGCCAATGCAATTTAGTTAAGTTCGCGTTTACCACTTGGAGTGACAGAAGTTCAACATTTCAACTGTTTTTCCCTTACTTTTAGCTTAACAGGCTGCATAGGAAGGATGACTCAAATGAAGACATGTAGAGGAAGATAGGGAGGGTTCACGAATTCAATAACAACAGTTATAGTACAGAGGTTTACTGGTGTAGGTAGCAGCCTAAACAGTGGTGACTTAAGGGTGCAGGCGGGTTCCGGATACCAGGTTCCAGGTTCCAGGTTTCAGATTCTAGGTTCCAGGATACAGTGTAATAACTAACAGAGGCTTGAAAGCAAAAACATGAGCAACAAAGCAACATTGACAATTGTCAAGTGACTGGGGAGAAGGGACTGGTGAATGCACTGCAGGGCTGATGAGGGTAAGTGGGAACAGGTGTGTAAATGGGACGGCATGTCAGGATTTGTGAGACGTTAGGCTCGTTCTAGATGAACTGCGCCTCGCCTGGAAAGTAGACGAGAGCTGGCGGTAGCAGCAGGGGGCGTTGACAAAAAACTGCTGTCAAGTCTGACTTTTCAGCCACCTTCAAAGAATAAACAGGAAGTCACAGAAACATTTACTTACCTGTTAGATATGATCTGTATACGCTACTTGTTGTTTGTAAATATATTTATATGGAAATGTGCTCATCTCGAACGAGCCTATTGTGAGGGCCTAGATGATTCGAGGATGGCAGGTCTGGGAAGTAGACAAAAACAACCACCAGGTGGACAAGGTTTGGAGTCAGGGACCAAGAGCAGGGCCAGGCAAAAACAACCACCAACTAGAAAGTCCTATTTATTAAACAATGAACTCTCTGCCACATACTAGAGCTAAGTACTGTGAAGTAAACTGTATAAAGGAGAATATATAATATATGAAAATAACTGTATATATCCATTTGTAAGTGCACTGCAGAGAGAATATACTGCATTTAGAAACAAGCTAAATTATATATTGTTATGCCCATAAATGAAAACTATTATGTAAACCAGGAGCTGCTAATAAAACTCCCGCAGTTATGAGTGACCAACACATAATGTGAAGTAACAAACTAATACACGATGGATGAAGCTATGATGGTGTCCCACAACATACAGCAACCTAAAGATCAGATCACTGTGTATTTGCTTCACAATGGCACTATACCGCGGAGGCAAGATTTGGTGTCACTTTCGATGACTATCAAGTAAACGCTCCAGAGTCTGCCTTACTCACCCTTCTGAGTTTAGTTAGGACAAGTTCACTATTTGACAGGATGTGAAGTTGTTTGCAGTCACTGTTATGCTCTTGGTGTGGAATGGCACCGACTTGTCACACCACTTGATTTTGTGGATGTTCTACGCCTGCAGACAGCCACGCAGACGTCTAGCAGAAAGACTGCTTTCTGTATTTAATATATATATATATATATATATATGTATATACATATATATATATATTTTTGTTTTTCACAACACCTCTGCTGTGAAAGTGTGTGTGTGAGTGTGTGTGTGTGAGTGTGAGAGGGAAAAGCTGTTGGAGAGACGTCCCTTTTCATAACATTTAAGAACAACAGCAAATCCTGAGCCATGGCTGTGTGATCCGTACAGACCATTGCCTGCAGCACTCAACACACACCCAAAATATTTAAGTGCCATAATCAGAACGCTATGGGCCTAATGGACCATCACGCTGTTGTTTAGAAAGAAAAATGAACAATATGCTGTTGTGTTTTTTCCATCACACTGAAACATAAAAGCCTTTTGAGACAAAATGTGCTTTCATTCTATTTGAACTTTTAACCGGTCTTGATCTGCCTTTTTGTTGTCTAGAGATCCCATGAAAAGACCAAAACCAATGTGAATTGATCTAACGAGTGTTGTCCATGTTGCCGAAGCCTGTTAAATCTTAATTATCCATCCACAAAACATCACAATGATTATTTTTGAGTTAATCCCACAAACACTATCCTGCTCAATAGCCCAAAGAACACGTTAACACATTGTTGGTTTGAGATTTATTGACAATAACAAACATATTTAAAATGGGCTTATCCTTTACAGAAGCTTTATTGTTAATCATATTTATAATATATATTTAACACCAGACATGCATCTCTCACTCTTGCTTTTCAACATGTTTTTAAATAAAATACAAGAAATTGAACAAAGAAAGGATCGCTAACACACAGGCAACAAATCTCAATGAAGCTGAGAAACTAAGTACATCTCTTAGAAAAATCTTGCGCTTTGTGATATTAAAAATAAACCCATATCACACTAAACCCGTCTCCCTCTGTTGGTGCTGAAGCTTGTTCATCAGGAGGGGGTAAATCTACTGGGACGCTTTGGCTCATGGATAATCAAACCCATTTTACAGCACAGTGAAACTAATGCAACTGAAACAATAGAGCACGAACATTTTTGTTGCACTTGTGTGTGAAAAGTGCCTCATAATTGGACACTACGCCCACACCTCTACTGGGGAACAATTATGAATGTCTTCTTCCTTTTCTTGATAAGATAGACATTACAACATAACTGTAAGGCATAATGCTAGCACTCCTGTTAGTTTCATTGTATTCTTAACACCCTCTTGCTGCTCTGTGGTTTTCTTTTCTTGAGCTGGGGCTTCAAGAAGCAGCAGTTTCCGACAAAAGGGTTCCAGGTGT
This sequence comes from Anarhichas minor, assembly GCF_050575085.1. Taxonomy (NCBI): domain Eukaryota; kingdom Metazoa; phylum Chordata; class Actinopteri; order Perciformes; family Anarhichadidae; genus Anarhichas; species Anarhichas minor. The sequence continues at coordinate 2,139,816 of NW_027466488.1, forward strand.
TGGACATTTTGGTAATGATGGTATATACAATATGTCTGACAAGCAGATGGTTGAGTGACATTTTATACCTGAATGTTTTGTTAAATAGATATATTTTAATTCTGGGTAAGAAAACAAATGTCACCTTAACATCCTTCTGTGTACATGTGGACGTTGTGGCTCCACTTGACCAGGCAGCTCTCCTCAGACATGTCTTTTGAAAATGCCAAGGCCACCCACTGAGATGTTACTAATTTGAATAGTATTTTATAACAGTTTTATATTTTGTTTGTGGACTCAGTGTCCTTATGTAACCATAAAAAAATTGAGTAAAATTTGCTTGCTTGGGGACATTTTCCCTCATTTTTCTAAATTTTGCAATAAACTTACAAGGTCCGGCTTTAAAGCTAAACAACTTTTTGCAATTTCTTTTTGGAATTTGGAATTCTTCAAATGAAAGGTGTCAGATGTAAATAATTCAATATGAAGAATGCAATGTGATCAACTGGGGGTAATTAAGCTGGCAACTTGCACTAATTGCTTAAGTCCCTGTAACCTTTCAGTTAAACTCATTGTTTACTGCATCTTGTCCCTAAAGAAATCCTCATTACTTGTACAATTATAAATATTCAGTGAACTGTAGATGCAGGAGAAAAAAGGGTCAGAAATAGAAAACACTGTAACAAAAGCAGAATTTTGAAGGAGCCTCCTAGATTTCTACCATATACCTAAAAGCACATACAACCACAGAGCAAACCAGCATTGTTTTGTCCTTCAGAAGAGATTTATTGTTCATATAAAGACTTTAAGCTCCAGTATAGTGAGTAAACAATCTTGCAACATAACTAACAGACTGTTTTGAGATGAGTGCAGGCAATCTTGGCAATCATTGAGGTAAGTTGTACTTTATTCCCCCACTGGCTGCCTAAGTTGTGATTTATGTGGAGTTGGGTCAAAAGCTGCGACCTAATATGAAACTGGTTCAGCACCTCCCACTCATTTTGTTTCTGTGACTGAATCAGCCTCCTTCGATTTGGAGCTCACTAGTCTCCCCGAGTCTGTTGTGCTCCATTAAATCTCTAATGATCCTCTCCAGTTGGAATTAAGAATCCAATATAACTGTCAAAAACAGATGTTTATCTGCATGGTACTGAAGAACAGAGAGGGAAAATGAGCGGATCATTTCTCACCAAAAGCAGCAATAGACAGGAACATGGAGTCATAGTGCTGAGAATAAGATGATACATACCTCATTATGGTTTTAATTGCCCCTGAGTTATCACGTTATCATGCTTTTATCAACGGTAATGTCATGTTTCAGAAGTCTATGAGTTTGTTTGAGCATTTCACCAAAGAGACATTTCTTCTCTCAACTTCTCGCATGCTTTTCTTTTAAATAGCAGTTAGAAGCCTGAAGACTGTAGAATGTGATTACAGCTGCAGCAGCACTTTGATCGGCTCATGGGGTTCAAGTACGCCCACTTTTACTTCTTCTCTACTTTCTCAATGCACAGCGCGTTCTGTATCTAATGCTAGCCATTGTCTCATTTGTTGTTCTTGTACTACGTAAATCAATGAACTACCGCGGCTGCAATTAGACCCGTCTCCCCAAAGAGTTCAAATTATCCAATATTTCACAAACAAATGAAAAATTAGTAATCAATATGAAATTTATGTTTGTATGTTTTAAATGCAGGACTTTCTAATATTGTTGTAGTGGTACTTTCACTTGAGTAAAATATCAAAATACATCTTTTACCACTGCCTATTATGGTTTTAGCATTTTAATTTACCATTTATATTTATGTGTGGCCGGATTGGACATTGTTAGCAAAGTGTTGACTAAGAAGAAGGTGAGATGAGAGACTCGTATTATGTATTTTTCTGGAAAAAATTCTCATCCATCTCACTTTTATTCTGACTTGACAGTAAGTGACTCTGCTGAAAGGTAAAATTGAAGTCTGTCTCACTGCATAGCGTCTGCCTTCGAGGTGACGATTTCGAATCAGCCCATTCATGACACAATGCTGCTACAGTTTGCAGTCTTTATAACAGATTAGACAGGGTGCATCACATCAGTATCCGTCTACCATGTTCATCAGGTGGGAATCATAACGCACACCACACTTAATACCTCATTGTTTCAGTTTTTCCAATTTAAAGGCAACATGTTCATGCACCTTTGAGATATGCTTGAATTTCCGCTCCTTACTCTCACCTGTGAACATGGGGTATCACAGGATAATAAGCATGTTGCTGACTGCAGGATCGTTTTGCAAACTTGTTTAATGTAAATTGCATTGATTGTTCATTTTTAAACATGTTTCGAGGGAATTGCTGCAAGTATTATGCAGAGGCAACATTTTTTTTTTTTTTATAAATGCTTGATTGCTTTATATCCAGAGACATGAAATGTAGAATATCTAGTGAGTTGTCATTTAATTCCAACTTAAAGTGCCTAAAAACACCAACTATTCATGGTTGACTAAGCAACAATCAAATTTAAAGTCAGGAAAAAACCTTTTTCAGTTATTATTCAGCACCCAAAAACTTTATGTATCCGTCCATTATCCATCCCTTAGTCCAGGTGTGGACCACAGCGGAGTGAGGAGACCTGGCAGATATAAAATGGTTGTATCCTTCCAGCAGGCTGTGTTCTTATTTGGATCTCAAAGCACTTCAGCTGGTTTATCCCTCAGTGTGGAGAAGTAGTGGCCGGATGTCAAGGTCACCTGAAATTGAAAATTCCTCCACCTGTCTCTCAGAGTATGACCAGCTCCCTTTCAGAGGCATCTTATTCGAGGTGCTTGTGTAGGTGATGGTCGTAACGAGACATCGGTCGGTAAATCAAGAGCTTTGATTTGTGGTTTAGCTCTTTCCTCACTCTCAAGGTCTGATACCAAGGTGCGTGGTGCTTGAGTTGCAAAAATGTCATGCACCGCAACTATCAATCACACAATTCTATTCGCCCTCGTTCATGACCCTGCGGGACCCCCTCTATCTGTGCCAAATACATCTGAATGAGTAGGGCTCAGCTGCAGTGTTTACTGTTGCAGGAGAGAGTAGAAGTTGAAGCACAGTACTGCTTCCTGCAGTCTCACAGTGGAGTACACGATGTTGACCATCCATCATGTAACAAGCGTACCAGTACCAGCACTGTGCCTGAGGCTTTGCATGTGTGTGTGTGTGTGCACCTGTTTATGACTTTGTTTGCATACTGTACATATGCTCGTGGGTGTTCCCCTCATGTTTCTTTTACTAACAGAGTTCATTAGCATTTCAAACAGTTTCAGCATCTAAAAATCTGTCACATCTCTTCTCTCAGAAAAACAAGATCAGAGTTGCTTGCCCCGGTGTCTGATGCCGCTCAGGTAATTTGTTTTCATTGAGGATGGCACAGTGAGAAGCATATTAAATGATTGTTAATGGATTGCGCGCTGCTTTGCTTTTGCTGTTTTGAATTTTCCCAAATTACTTTCTGGCCCTGTTTATAAATGGGGCCAGAGAGTCATCCAAAGTCTCCACATCTGCTTTCTGGGTAATGATCAATCTGTGTTTTCTGTCTGCATTCTGCATTGCAATTACATTTTGTTTCCTACGTTTAGTGCAGGTTTTTGGCCAAAGGAAAGAACTTACCCCTTTCTTTTTAATGTGACAAAATGAGAAGGGCTCCAACTAACAAGATCTGTTTAGAGTTTAGTCATATTTTTTATATTTTAGGAATAGTTCATTGGGATATTATACTTTTTCAGATATATTACTAAAACTTTACTTTTAATTCTTCCATACAGAACTTTGAAGTCTGCATTTCATAACTTAGTAAAGTTAAGACACCACAGCATCAAAGCAAAGCCTGCGTCAAAAGAACATGCTGAAATACTGTTATTAATAATTTAGCTGTATGTCGTGTACATTTTATAGATATTTGTTAATTATTTCAAATGACATCTCGTGGTACAATACATCTAAAAATCGAATTCCTTTTCACTATGGTCAACAAAAACAAAGTCTAAAGACCTGATGTGACAATAAAATGTGGGCTACTGACTATGCAACATAAATGAGTAACAGTATTCAAAAACGTTTACTAAGGCCACAAATGAAAAAGTAATTTGGGCATATTTTACTGATGAAGTTACAATAATTCACAGTAGTAATGTAGTGGGAGTCACTGACTAAAGTTCAAAGGGAATGATAAAGAGATTAATGACATGAAAAGGAACGACTGCTTCACACAGAGCTTTTGGTGGCATCTGATTTAACCTGTCGACAAGAGCTGATCTCTGTGTGAACCCTGCGGCTGTATTTGATAAACCCCGTCTTCCCTTTTTATTTTAGAAACGAGTCCCGTCACAGTTATGTGCTGAAAAAATGTGTTCTCTGAATATCTTCATTCACTTTCCAATTAGCACAAACCTTAGCTCAGCTGCATGCAAACATTGACTAATCTGTCCTATAATCTCCCTCTCACACTGATTCCCCCCACTGAGACACCAGTCACACTCCACTGAGTTAAGATAATAGATCTTCACTTGTTACCGTGATTGACTTCATGGATCCATCAGCTGTCACCTGTAAGCGTCACCTGTTCACTCTTCTGGCGACTTTTGATGTTCACAAATTGGCTGCTTGATGAGCGGCCAAGCGAAGTCAACATTGTTTTACCCTTTAAGGGAATAGTTTGACATTTTAGGAAATGTATTCACTTTCTTGAGGAGCATTAGATGAAAAAATGAATACCAAATATGAAGCTACAGCCAGCATATGGTTAGCTTGGGTTAGCATTTGGGTCATGTGTTTGTCTCTGAGCAGTTGCCATGGAACCAATGTTGGTTACTGGTCCCAGCCAAGACATAGTCTGCCACATAACCCACCATAAAATGATAAATTGATGATTTACACTTCCATTTGTGTATGGGTAAGGCAAATGAGCTTTAGAGGTGCAGGTAGGTGGATTTGACTGTTTCCCAGTTTCCCTGCTGCTGGCTCCATCTATAGTTACCTTACAGACATGAGACCGCTGTCAATCGAACTCTCATCAAGACAATGAATGAGCTTATTTCCCCAAAGTGTCAAACGTTTTAACTCTGTGCGGATCACACCACATCTTCAAAAATATGTGCTCTGAATGGTTATCCATTAACTATTGCCTAGATTGACTATATCTGCAACGTAAGAGCAATGTTTTAGTAACCTCTGTCCTTTAGTGAATTTGTGAAATAGAAAATAGCTTTTTTAAAAGTCGGAATAATCCAGAGACAGCTGGTCAGGGGTTACTGTTTCGTGATTACTTTGTGGAATGAAGTGAGAGTCTCAAAAAGTAAATATCACTAAATTATTAGATAGAAGCCAATTTTTGAGTTTCAATATGGCAAGCAATCTGTTTTCTAAGGCTCATCTAATTGAGTTCTGTAAGGACATTCAGAAGTATTGACGGATTTTCTCCTGCAGTATATGCTGAGGATTATAGCTCATATTACTGTGTGTACCCTTGATAAGTTCAGAGCCAGGTGGCCATAGAAATGAGCCTCTCTCTTTCTAAAGAACATGCCATTAGATCATTGCTCCCCATCTGCTTGACAGATGCCGTTTGCCAGAGATTATTAATTTTGCATCTAGGTCAGCACGAGTTTTGACATCAAACACATGGAAGAAACTTTAAAAAGAGATTCAAATAAAAGATACAAACGATTTCTTCTACCTTAATTGAGCTAATGTTTCAAATGCATTACTGCTCTTTGTCTCATGGAGACGCTTCCTTTTTTTCTAAAGACAGATATCGATGTGTTATAATGAACCCATAATGTCCAGAGATGTCACTCAACATGGTGCACTGTGTTCTTCAATCAAGTGCAGATGAGTAACTTCCAGTTTATTTTATCAGTTAATTCCTTGATCTGTTTTTGCCCCATTCAAAGGGTCACAAAATAAATCTGAGGGGTCATGAGAATAATGATGGGGTAGGATCTGAGAAAAATGCACAAATGTATATACTTAAAACAACAAGGCTGTCAGAGCTGTTCACACTCAACTTCACTCCACTACTCAAAACAATAAATGATGACCTCCTCCGCTGGATGAACCTACCACTATCACTTATGGGCAGAAGATAACATGACAATACTTCCTAAAATAAATTACCTTTTCACAATGATCGCAACTCAACCCACCCACTCCTGGTTAAAATCTCTAAACTCAATCATTACTCATTACTCTGGAAAAATAAGACACCGAGAATTAATCTGGCCACTCTCCAAAAACCGAAAACACAAGGAGGACTTGAAGCCCCACATTTTTCCCATTAGTCTCTAGCAAATCAACTTCAATATTAAATAGATCCAGCCCAATCAATCAGATAACACATGCTTAGATACAGAACAAACAGTTTGTAAAGACATTCAGATTTATTATTGATCAGACAGTCTATCAAACGCCATCCTTGTTTCAAAACATCAACAATAGCAGAAACTATTAGACAGCCTGGTCGAAATTTCACAAAATCACAAACACCACTTTTGCACCTTCACATTTTACTCCCATCTGGAACAATCTGATTCCTGATTTTCCAAGTCACAAGAAAACACTAAATATCCACACATGGTCCGAAAAAGGCATCACACATCTGAAATACATCTTCAGTAATAGTACCCTGGTTTTATTCCCCCACTTGGTCCAGAAATACGGCATCGGGGGCAGACACATTTTAGAATATCTGCAATTTAAATCATCTGTTCAATCCAAACTTAACATTAAGGCCACTAACCTATAACTTCCCCCCTCAATCTCAGAATGAATTACCATCCCCTCCTCAAAAATGCTAATCTCAAAAATATGTAGAATAATATCAAATTCTGACAAAACTCTAGCCATACCATCAATACAATGGGAATTAGACTTGTCCATCACTCCTGATGCCGACTTCTACATCTCATCTACAACTCATACAGTATAAGATACTCCACATAATTCACTACACTGGCCAAACAATGTTTAAAATGGGATTACATCAGACATCCATTCATATTGCACACAAAATAGCCTGAATAGCTATATCACGTCACTTGGCACTGCACAACAATTAAACACTTTTGGAAAGAAATCACTGAGTCACAATCCGTCTTCATGGGCTGGCGCATCGCAATATCCCCTTCACTGTGCTCACTAGGAGACATTTCAACAGTTTCATACACACATACATATATATACAATTATAATCTTTAATATATATTATTATTGATTCTGGTCCTGTCTTTTTAATGATATATTATTTATCTATATCATAGCATATTATTATATTTATTCTAGTCTAGTTCCCCCTGTGCTCATATTATTACTGATGATATTATATTACTGAAATTATTTAATAAAATGTTGTCACTATTTCTGACAATGTTATATTGCTATTGTAATGATGATATTATTATTATTATATAAATATATATATATAATATATATATATTTGTATATTTAAGTATTTTTCTTTCAGCCAAAAACTCCCATGCAACCACAACCTCCCCTGTGGTGCTCCGTCCCATCCCTCAATTGGGGCTACTCTGACGGTTCCCTCTGGAGCAGGCAGCATTGGGGGTTTCTCTTAATAGGGATCAAACCCACAATGGGCCAGCCCCCTCCTGAAAGGGTCTGAGGACGACCCAAATCTAGATCAATCAAATATAATAATTGATATGAAAAATGCTAAAAGATAGCTAGTAATTGTAGCAGTCAAACATAACTACAATATTTCCCTTTGAAATGTATTGGAGTGTAAATAAGCATAAAATGTACATTTTTACTGCACATTTTTACTCAAGTGCAGTTATTGATAACATTTTATAACAGTTGACAACAGTTGGCCAGTGATAAGACAGACAAAGACAGACAGGCTGATTGACAGATTGTGTGAGACAGGTGCAGAGAAGCCGTCATGTCTTTAATGTTATCTGCATTCAGGAGAATTCAGAATAGCACACACTTGAGGGTGACAGTCGCATGTCTTTGGATTCATGTGAATCCAAAAAACAGATGACACAACAACTCTGATGTCTATAATCGGCATGAAACCACAAAACTTTAATACATACATATGCTGTGCAGAGCTCTTAGTGTTTACTTAGACAAACTGAAATCTTTCAGAGAGATCTAAATCCAGTGGAAGAACAGAAGCAGTATCATCTTTTGCTGCGGAAACCTTCATGATCAATTGGTGTTCGGGTGGATCTTGTATCAAATGCAGCTCTGTGCGCAGGAGGACAAGAATAGAAATAGAGTGTTGCTTCAATGCTCACAAGATGTCTTTCTCACCAGCCCTGCAGGAGTGGAGTGGCACAGTCTAAATTCAGATTGCAATGATTAGACATTGTTGGAGTGTGTCTACGATGTGAGTTCATGGACTGCAGCATTTTCTACTCATTTAGATCAAAGTCTAAAATTCGTTGGGCTAGCGGTGTCAGGGGTGGATATTGTCAGTGAGCAGTCAGAAGGCTACTATTGTTGTCACAGCAAAATGGACCATAAATATGTTTCTGATCTAAGATAATGTACCTACCATGTGTGTGACAAGCACACAAGATACCTTCTTCAAAAGAGCAATAATAATAACAAAGACTTTCTACAGATTTAACTTCAGTGAGAAGTTACTTAAAGCTAAAAGCAAATAGAGTGCAAATAATACAGTCAATACCCATTTCACTGTTTATTCTGATTTATAGGCTTCCTCTTGGAGCCTCGTCCATCACTGTCAAAAGCCAGTTAAATTGAAATGGATAAAATGTCACAATGACTGCGGTACAGTCATTGTCTATGTACATCCTCTCACTTGTTAACAGTTATTGAATATAACAATAGTAGCACAAGTAAAGTATATTGAGATGCCAGCTGCCCAGGCAATGAGCCATATGTCTTTATACAATGTGTGTTTTTGAACGGCAGATATAGAAAGCTAAACTATGTAATATTCAGGCTCATTGTTTTAACAGCTGAAAACAAAGTGACTATTAATGACCTGCAGTATTCAACTGGGAAAAAGACAAATAGCATGACCGATTCATGCAAGTAAAGGTTTTCAAGCTGCACTAATCAATATTTCTATATTAACAATGGTTTTAATGATTATCTGTAATGTGAAATGTGTCACTTGTAGTGCTGAAACCACATGCATCACCCGACTCTGCAGTTCCCATCAGTTCTACGCTGCATTTCAGCTTCTGTCAGCTCGTTGTTTGTTTATTGCCGCATGCAGCAGGCAGCTATTTTCAGCAAAAAAGCTATAAACTCACTATTTACTACCTGCCCAGCAATGCAACAAACAGACAAAGTTGGCAACTAGCTGGTGAACACAGCGGAGCATTCAGCAGCTAATAATGAATTTAAGAAGGAGGAAGTCCACGCAAGGTTATATAATACTTCAAACCAACACAGTTATTAAATGTCAGTTAACACAAAACAAACAGTGGAATGTGTATTTCGGCAACATGCTGTGGAATTGTTTAAGGTGCAAAACTCGAAGGCAACAATGCTGGGTGAATGTCTGCTGAGGAGACAGTGAACACATGGACCAGCTTTTATAGCCTGGAAGGTCCAAGTGAGCTTAATCAAGAGAATGACCCTCAAATATCAGCCAACTGCCTGCCAAGGTTGACAGAGCAGCCTCCAGGACAATGGGAGGGGCGTCACATGAGGCAGATATTTCTCTCAGGAGATGGTGTAGACCAAAACAGAGCAAACAAAAGAGGACTGTTACTGGTCACCAGGTGGCCTGAAACACAACGCCAGTGAATGCTAATGTTGCTCCGTAACTGCTGGATACTGAATTTGTTAACATCAAAATAATGCCATATCAACTTTATAAAGTGCAAAAATGTCTGTGATTTAGATACAACTTATTCTGCCCCCAAATTGCATGGTAATTAATACAATTAAGAGTTGAAATAACAGCTAATTTATTAATTATTCATCTTTTTGATTAATTAGGCAACTTTAAGCAGACAGTATGGGCACAGAATAAGACTGCATCATTTCAGTGTAATCTCATGTACTGAAACATGTTTGCCTGTGTGATTAGAGAGGATTTACCCTCCACTTTCAGCCTTTTCATGATTACTTAAAGCCTCCCATTGAGCTTAATTTCCCCTGTAGCAAACCTCTTATCCACCATTACGTTCTTTTACCTCACATACAGCACGGACAGACATGCACAAAAACAAATAGATCTGTCAGCCTGTTCATTTGCATAGGTCAAAGCATTCAAGTGTGAAATAAAAAGAGGAAAAGATTAAAGTTACATCTGCATCTGCGGGCAATTACATCCTGTCAGCTAACGCGCTCACCTATGGTCTGTCGTCTGGGCATATCGGAGAATGTGCAGTTTAGGACTTGTAGGCATGGCAACGTAGCTACAAAGTCAGATTCACTTTCACAGAAAACAATTAACAGTGACATTTATCCACATGTGAAGCATTTTGGCTGCACGGTGAACACATATTTCTCGCCCACGTGCATTGTTCTGGTAAATCATTTTTTTCCCCGGCTTACAGCATCCTCCCTCTAACACTGTTGTCTTCCTGTTTATTGTGAATGAAGATTAATTTCATTGTTGGCGAGGTTTATGTTTATTTTCAACTGATAAGTATAGCTGCTTGGACTATTCCCAGTTTACCTTTCTGTGTGTTGTCCCGTATGCCCTGCAGGTATTGACAGCTTCCCTTCAGCTACTTGTAGCTCACCTGCAGGAGAGAGAACAGAGAAAACCTCCTCTCTGGATCCTGAGGGGTGTTATTCTCACTTCTGACAAGCTGCTTCTTTTTGCCATGAGGTATTACAAACTCAGCTGATTCCCCTGATCACACCAAGACTTCTGCCAGGAATATGTTCCTCAATGTTTTATGTCTCAATGTCGAGTGCAGAAAATAATGACATGATAGGTTGCCTCTCAGAGCCTCCTCCCACAAGAGACGAAAATATGAGTTATAGAAGTAGAGAGGGAGAGAGAGAGATGTTGACGTTGATTTGATCTCAAGGAATTGTTCAAGATATTTGGAAATATGCTTATTTGCTTTATTGTCGAGATTTAGATGAAAATATCTATACCACTCTCATATCTGTAAACTAAATATGAATTTACCGCCAATAACTAGTTATGTTAGCGCATAAAGACTGGAAACGGGGGACACAGCCCTGCTGCTCTGCACTACAGTATCAGAATTAGCCTGCTATTGAGTCAGGACAGCGACTTTACAAACTGTTGCAAATACTTTTAATATGACCTACTACAAAAATGCTTAGCGTGTAAGTCTAAGGGCGTATAAGGGCAATGTCATGAAAAGGAGCCATACTTTGTGTGGCAGTAGATTAAGGTTTAATCATCGGATGGATCTTGCATTGGATCCCAAAACTACATTTAACATTTAAAAAGTTTAGTTTTACAATCATCCTACCCATTAACAATATTAATTATTAAGTATGTGCGTAGCAGTTAAAAATAAGTAACCTCCTTATTCCTCGCTTGTCATGGTCCCATGTATTTCCAATTTTTTTCATGGTTGATGCCCAGTAAGTATTTGCGTGCAGTAAACTTAAGCTTCACCTGAGCTACATACAGAGTTTATACCCAAATCTCAAGTCCCAAAGGATCTCTTTGCACTTAGTGTAGCAAAGCTAAAAGAACAGGAGAATGCCATTTCCAGACAAATTGCAAGTGTCAATACTGGATTTTGAAAAGCTGATGACACTGCATTGCTGGCTTTAAAAGTTAAATAATACCAATAATGTACGAAAGATGTGGAATATTTCAAGGTTTTTTGAAAAGCAGACACTAAACTGTATTGCCTCATCTGGAGCTTCCTGTTAACATTCAATGAGAGTTGGGAACTTTTGTTTTGAAAAAGAAAAAGAAAATAGCCTCTTCCTAAGTTCCCAGTTAAGGCACAGTTACCTTCTCTGGCTATTATTTTGAAAGAACTAATTCCAGCCCTAGTTTCCTGTTAAGATACAGTGAGAGTTGGACAAATTAATTTTGAAAAACATGCCTCATCCTGAGCTTCCTGTTAAGATGTAGTTTCTTTTATTTTGAAGGGTTGGTGGTGGGGAGGGGGTGATGTGCTTCCAGCATTCACACCAATTAGAACAATTAAAAAAAAACTACTAAAATAAATCTTTTCCTGGACACATTTTCACCCTTTTTTTTTTTTTTTTTTTTTTTTACAGTAAACCTTCTTTTCCCCCACAAATAATACACATTGCCCTTTTGGTCCAAATAGTTTTTTACATCATTTTTCATTTAAAAGACAAAATCTGATACTTCTGTAAGTTTAAAATGAAGAAGCTCTTCACAATAAAACCTCTTTTCTCCATCAAACTGCTCATATGAATAAAATGTTCAGGACAGTTGCTCCAGAAAGTCAGAAGAGGTACTCATTAAAAATCTGTCTTTAATTCTCATATCAAGGCAAATGAAGATACTAGATCTCAAAGGGAAGACAGACTTATTATCACCCCGGCTTCATCAAAATCAGGCCAGCTCTTCTCAGAGGTGTTGCGTGTGACTCATGCTCACACAGCTCCATCACTGTGGGATACGGTTGGAAGTATGTTTTACTGCACATTTACAGGGAATATAATCTCGGCAGTGTACTTTGTGCCAACCTAAAAAATTGATGAAAAACCCTATTTCAAGTCATTTTGTGGCACAAGATGATGTTCTCCATCAACAAGGGTGATAAATGTATGTATGATAATAGAATATTAAGCAAATATACACACAGATTCCCTATCTACAGCCTTTTTAAAGCTGAAAGAAATGTTTGTAGCGAGCACTCACCAATCAGTACGAGAGGTCAACTAAAAGCGTAAGTAATGTGCATGGGAATACTGTTTTGTTGAATTGCTTTCATTCAAAAGTTTGAGCATGCAGAGGCGCTCTTATTGCATATATTAAGACGTGTTAGTGAGGGAGGTCCTTTTGATGAAAGTGGGTTTCCATGTATATTTAATGCCATGGTTTGCCGAGCTCTGCTTGAATGTGGATGGTAATGAGGACTGACATGTTGAAAACAGGCTGTGCCACTCGTCTCCTCCCCAGGTGCACACAACAGTCAGAGCAGAAAGCAGCCCCGTTTCTTTGCTTCTGCCCTTGCATTTGTCATTACAAACTGACACCGCTTCCGTGACTCTATTTTGTAAATGCTTTGTGTGTGTGTGTGTGTGTGTGTGTGCGTGTACATCAGTCTGTATTGCTCAATAAAAGGTAATTTTAACAGCCATATCTATGGTGGCCCTGAGAGTTCAACACACTGCAACTAAAACGCAAATAGAAAAAAAACAAATGCAAATTAAGAAAACATAATCAGCTTGACAAGCTATCAATTAATTTTGTTGCCTTGCAGATATGGAAAAAATACTACCAATGCAGAAACACACTTGGAACACCTCTCAACCATGTTGGAGAATTAGCCAGCAATTTAAGTTTATTTCAGTTTGAACTTTCTGAATGATTGATCTATAGTGTATATAGTGCACATTGAAAAGCCGTTCACACTACTGCATGTCTACATGAAAGGCGATACAGCAGCTCTGCAAACGTGCTGCTCACGCCACACCTCCTGTGCAAGACGCGGTGAAAATCATGAGTAACTACATCATCCACAAACCACAGCAACGACTCGCGTGCATGGGTACCTTCATCAGTTTTAATTGTCACCTGGAAACTCGTTTTATAACTCAGTTCTCTGCAACTTGCAACATTTCTATATTTGGTTGTGTTGTCTGACTTTGCAGTGCGTTCCGTTACGCTGTAGACCGGTGAAGAGGTTTTCTACCTTTGCTTGAGTTTTGTGTATTTGCATGTCTTCTGAAGTTGCAGTGCATTTCCCAGCGCCAACGTACACATTCAAAATGTTTGACATTCAAAAATATATTTGGGATTGATACCAAGTTCAAATTCTTTTAATTTCAATGGTAGGGCAAACCTTTTTGTTAAGATTTGAACAGAAAAAAACACTTGCACTCAGTAGTTTACATCAGTTATTTTACTGTTAGATATTACAAATAATCAAAATATTTAAATGTAGAAAATAATCTATCATTTTCAGATTTATTCCAACATTTTCCCACAACTGTTCCGCTGAATCGCATAGTAAACCTACAAACCTGAGACACTAAATAAAAATAATTACAGCAGGGACAGGTTCAGAGAACTTGCTACACAGTAGCAATTATGAACAAAGTACAAAAACATATTGGACCCATTACATCTTTTAAGTCAACGAAAATCTGACCGTACTATATTTACCACAAAATATACCTAATATACTACCTTGTCAAATCTGCAAAATATCCGCCAACTATGGCTGATCCTGTAGGCAAAATAAAATGTTTAACATTTACGATGTGATGTCGACTCGGCTCATCAGAGGACATCGTGTTCAACAATGCACTGCTCTTCTGTCAGACTCCTAATTCTTATCCTTTCACACACATGTGCACACAAAAAAAACCAACTTCATCTATTCAGTCCAGTGTTAAGGAGTTGCTAAAGAGCACGTTTGTGATGAACCATTTCTGTCCAGTGCATTTCTGCAGAGCCAGTTGGTAGCCAAACTCATTGTCGCTGCTCACTACAAGCTCTAGACATCTCTTTGATTTCCTGTTCTGAATGGATCCTCCCTGAAAAGATAAAAGCAGGATGGTGAAAATTGTGCGGGCCTCGAGAGAACAATTTTTGTGCACAATATAACTTTCCTTCTTTAAACCCACACTACTGTGAATGGATATGGATGTGTGCTGCTGAAGCGCCCTGAGCACTGAGCATTTTGGCTGAATCACACTACCGTCCTCATTGGGCCCACCAGATAGCATCAACAAGGTTTCAAGGCAAAAACAACATTGCAATTGCCAGTGTTGTCATTAGCGTTCTTCCTAGCAAGGGCCAAGTTTTTTCAAGACTACACCGCAGAAAAGAGGAAAGCCAGACACAAAAATCCAAACAGACAAAATCATCTGGTATTGAGGTGGAAGATAAATTGAAACAGAGGCATGCAGGACATGACAATTTCAGTTCTAAAGCCGTTACGATATTGTTTAAATCTTTCAAAATGTACAAACTTTATTGTATCAGCTATTGCCAGAGTCTGAATAGAGCGAGCACATTAGCTCTGCAGAAATATTCCAGCATGCCCCGACGAGTGAGGCAGAATTATCTCATTATGGTGTCAGGGCAGACCAAGGGCAAGCGACTGAAGAGGAGACTTTCAACAGTCAATACAGTGTGGAGAGCTGCGAGGAGAGCGCCAGGATTTCCAATGCTGAGGGATTTGGGAGGAAAAAGACCTTAAGATTGGACAGGTTGTACAGACTGAACCAAATTACTCTTTGGCCTGAGTTTGGCCCGTCTGTGAGGTCCAAGAGACATTTTATTTTATAGATAACAGATGGTAATAACTGCTGAAAGTGGGCATTTATGGACCAATATGTAGTGGTGTCCTGAGCCAGCCCATAAAAGCAGTGAACCAGTGAATCAAGGATTTTTTTTAACTTAATGAATCAGCTACAAAAGCCAGATTTGTTTCAGACCCCCGCTCTAGGTTACACCAGCTTCAGCTGTGAACTGCAGAGATTATTAAATTATTACACTCGATGATGTTTTAACATTTGAACAATCTCCATGACAACTGAGCTGAGCTGAACTCCAAACTCCAGCTGAAAGCTTTGGAAACAACATTTAACATTATTTTTGCTTAACTGCTGTTTGCAGGATCTACAATTTACCTTTGAGCTCAACCATTATGTAAAAGAACATGAAAAAGAACACAATATATTTATTTTTATTTCTGCCTTTTAGGTTTTAAGTTTAGAGCAGAAATTAGGAAATAGTTTTACACAATTTAAAAAAAACATTATTTCAACAGTTTGACGCAGACACATGCTCCACAGCCAAGTCTTCCAAGGCTGGATCAGATCTTGGCAGTGTGCACTGCAAAAGAGTGCTTTAGCCCAGAAACACCTTAAACCACCTGTTTAAACCCTATTTAGAAATGGCCTCAAACTCTTGGTTGGTGCGTCCTTGGTTATGAGGGCTCTCGGGTGCTTTGTATACCTCAGCATACCTGCTTGCAGATTTAATTGTTACAGTTGTCTTATAGTAACTATTTGTTTTGATATTCAGGTAAGAAACCTATATCAAAAAATGTCGACCTTTAGGAATAATTAAAGCTTTGACCAGCCTGTTTTTTTTCCACTGATGGTGTTACGGCCTGAGTGACCAACAGTAGTAAAAATAAATACTAGTATATATACTACAGCAGACAAAACCAGGTAACATCTTAGTCTTATGCAACAATATATTTCAAATACAGAATGAATATACAGGCCAGGTGTTGGCTGCAGAATCCCATAGGCTGCATTCGGGCCGAATAATTAGGCTCAATTGTCATTCAGTTTCACTTTAACTCGATCTTAGATATGTGCACAGATTTGAGTTTGACAGTCTATAGCTTCTGTACCTCAGTTAAGTCTGATACCAGGTGAGCAGTGTTTTCTTCTCTAACTTGAATTCGGTCGAACATTTTAACCATGTTAGCTGATTTCTTTGTCGGCCAGGACAATTCACATATCGGTTCTGTGGACTTCATTTTTTAGACAACGATGCAGCGGTAGAAGTTGCTAAGAGCAGTTTATTTCAATCCATGGATGTAGCAATTTTTCTGGCTCTTTCACAGAGGGATGACGATTCCATTCTTAATCCTGCCTAATAAGCTCTGATTGGCCGATTGTTTGTTTCTCAAACCTGCTGAAACAGCAGTCCATCAACACAACACCGGACCTATTTGAATGTCTGAACAAATCAAAGATGTGGGTGGTGATTCAGAGGCCTGGAGCGAGGCCAAACTCAAACCCAGAATCCCTGCATACATGGAACGTAACTGATAGAAGAAGCTGCTGGGTTTCACTCAGCCAAGTTCTCTACATGACAGGAGGGAGGGGGCCGATGAATGTATATGTGAGCAAATAGCATGTGGGGAGGTTGTTATTTGATTTAGGGTCCTATGGTTTGCTAGGGATTTAATTATATGCTATATACAGAACAATCTGTATTTGTTACAGAAAAATATAAATGTATCACCCACACATACCCTCAAAACACACAAGCAGGACAAACCATACAGTCCCACCCACTGAACATGTGCTTGCTTTATTAGTCAGCCCCTACCAATATGACAAATCTATACATGCAAGCACATATTTCATTTCTCTCCCAAATCAAGGCTTATCAAGATCACTTTGTCTTGGATAATGAGAGGTTTTTACAGTGGATGGAGGAAGTGAAGTAATTTTGCAAATTTCACTTAGAAAATATTAAGAATATCTTCACTTAATCCGGTTTTGTGCAACATTTGAATGAAAAAAACAAAAAAGTGTCTCATATTTGTAGTGTCCCGTTCCCCAAAGTTGCTATGGCTGCATCAGGAAATCAATTTCAGCTTGAGCTTGACACTTTGCACATAAACTGTCAATAATTGATGCCATATTTCAGGGACTTGATCTCCAGTTTTGCTGACATGTCCCCATCCTGCGTACTAAATATTGCAAAGTTCACTAAAATAACCACTTAAAGTTCAGTGTGAGGATATGTGATGTATGAGCTCAAGCATTATAAAAACTTCTCCCACTTTCACACCGACATGCTGTAAAACCAAACACATGCACTTGTAGCAGCAGTCCAGCAGCGACATAGTCATAAAAATGATTTTACTGGTTATAACAAGCATCTTAATATGAAGCATATTTGGGATTCTATGCATATTTGACTGAAAGAGGAATAAATGCTATAATTAACACTGCACTGACAGCATGGCAGACAACAATATGAGATCTAAATCAAATCAAAGCATGCAGTAAATCCAATTCACCCGCTGTCATGGGGCATTTTGTGAGGTGGCTGCTTGTTCTGTTAAAACACATTTTGCAAGCACAGCTAATGAAGGACGACAATCATTAAGTTTCAATGACTGTTCATGTGTAAATGAGTTAGAGAGCTGAGGCATCAAACAGTAAATTAAACCACTTGCATGATTAAACGCTACCTCCACAGTTGTTTTTTTCCTGTCACGTCCAACAAATGACCTTAACTGAGGCTGAGTATGAACAGAAAGCTGCACGTTAACCTTGTGTCTTCTGACCATGTGTGAAGGCTGTATTAAGGGGTGTCACCTGAGTGAAGAGCCAGTGGAGCTTCATGCGTTTGGCGGTGGCATAGCTGCACTCGATGAGGCGCGGCCTGCTGTTCACGTCCACCAGGCACTTGTTGTCGTCATCGTCAACTGTTGGACTGAGGAGCCCGATGTGGAGCTGCTGAGTACTGGTGTAGTACACATTCTGCAAGGAACAGCACATCCTGCTACAAACAAACTGCTAAGTGCCGTACTGTAGGCTGAGACTGCTGTGGTTGACATTTCGATAATGGTCCCTGCAGAGCTGTATACGACCATACAGGTAATAAACTATGCAGCAAATGAGGATTGCATTTGGGTTGTCTTTGGGTAGGAAAGAGACATTTATATAGACTAAATATGCATATTTATACAGTTATCCTGAATGAATGGAGGACAAGAAAAAGCCAAGCACACAAAAGAAGCTCATTATTAATTCAGTAATGGTGAAAAAACCCGAATAATTGTGCCCCTCTCTTGCTCATATTTAGCTGACAAAAACGGAAAATCATTTTCAGGAATTTGGCAGGAGAAGAATTTTCTGTATTCAAAAAGAGAAAAAAAAAAGGCTTTGCAGAATGAGCATGAGAGAGGGAAGAGAGAGGGAATCTGTGGATTGTATTTACAGATAGAGCAGTGCTCAGAGTCTGTTGGCGTAACGCTGGCTTTAGTTTGTTGTAGTGCACGCAGAGTGACAAACTAGAGGTCGTGAAAAAACAAGGATGGACTGCATGAGATTGCTAAATTGTGCATCTTACAGAGGTGGAAAGTAAACTGAATATACTCCAGGGCTGCAATTAAATGATTTTGAGATACTTCTACGAAGTAAACACTACAGATTAACAGCTATTGAAGGAGTTCGATTCATATCGGAGCAGACAAACAGGGACTTATGTCTGTAGAAGTCTATATATTTCCTTAGCTTGTCTCTGACCTTGAACACCTTGATTAGCTCTCAAAGCACCCCAAGATATGTTCTTTTATAAAAATTTTTTTAAAAGAATCAGGGTCATGTTTGCTTATTCTGCTGCTTGTCTGATTTTCACTCTTATCCTTCTCTTAGTCTTATCTCATATCGCCCAAACAGCCTCCTGCCTCCTTCACACCAGACGTTAAACAGTCTGACGAGTGTGAATTTTTTATTTGTGCTGCTCATTTTGGGAGCCGCGCAGACTGCCAGGCCGCATGTGGCTGTGCTTTCTATTGTTGCCGCGCTTAAGTCGGTATATTTTATTACCGCTTGAGCTGAAGTGTTGTACTGTATGTTTGCTGACAACATGCTCTTGTAAAGTCAGTCACGTGTTGGATTGTAAGCTTTGGAATACGCTTTCCTTTCATGTGTCGCTGTGCAATTTTCTTTCAGCACGTTGATGTACTGCATTTACAGCAGCATCTGGGATACAATGATACAACTCTCCCAAAGCAACTCAGTGACATTTTGAATGACTACAGCAGACATTCGCTAAGTACATGTGTCATTCTAGAGGCAATCCGGGGTCTAATTCCTCTCCATGATGTAAGGCTGAAACATAAAAATAGAGCAGACTAGATTTGTCTTGCAGAGGAGATCCCTAATCTCATTAGGAATGCTGGTGCTACTCCAATCCATTGTTTGAAATGCCTGGATTTATGAGAGATGTATAGCATATAACAGATTTATAATTAGCAAGTTTTAAAGTTATCTAGGTCTCCGACTGTAGAAGTTGAGTTTTTAAAGGAAAAAGTGTTGCTGAGATTCCACAAGATTATACAGATTTCTCATGAATCCGATTTAATTTGCACTGTGGTGAAAACATCAATACCAGGTGTAATGAGTGTGAAACTTCTGAGGGATAATGTAAGTCAAGCCTCACACTATAAGACAAGTTTACAAGTGTCACGGCAAGGTTAAACAATCTCTAAAAACAATCTTCTCAGACATAATGGGATGGAGGAATCGATTGGAGCTGGAGACGCTGGAGAAGGTAAATGATCAAGCTGTGCTAACATTTGTAGACACTTACTGCCTATTATTTTGGGCTGGGATAATGTCCTGAACAAGTAGTCCAGGGATACGGTTTTCAAGACAGTGACTGATGAAAAACAGAAGCAAGCGGTTGAAATGATCCTGAAGTCTATCAAAGATGTAAGAAAGCTGGAGACAGTGATGCATGTTCAGGTATAATCTAACTTAATAAAAAAAACAAAAACAGGATTTTACATTGTGTTTTGTCAATAACGTGGCATTTTACTCTGAGCTGGACTCAGTTAGGACATGCCAGCCCTAAATGGAGGTGTATGAAAACTGGAGTTTAATATATAACATAGGAGTGTTTCTGTAAAGGGCAAAATAGAAAACCTGATCCTGTTTTATGAGGTAAAGCTTCTGAGTTTGACCCAATCTGAAAGCAGAAGAAGGTTATTTTTCTTCAAAATGAAACGGGTTTTATTGAGTAAGAAAATCCCGAGATGGAAATAAAATATAGAGGTGGTATATTAAATCGTTATGCTGCCCGTTGCTTAAAACAGTGGTGCGGAGATAGAGGGCTCTAACCTGAGGTGTCATCCCGTGACAGAGATACAAGATGGGGACATTGTCATTGTCGGGCCCCTGGTCCAGACACAGATCATTCTTCAGAGAGTTTTTCAACTGGAAGACAAAGAAAATCACATACAGTCACAAACACAGATAAATAAACAAAGAAACAAAATATATGAATTGTCTCGGGGTAAAATCAATGATATGACAGTGTTTGCATGAACAAACTAACCCAGACATTATTCATAATCAGGTCAGTATTGCTACTATGAATAATGGTTTCTAACTTTGAGCACCAGTGAGAGCTTCAATTTAAGTCCATCACAGCTGGAACATGTTGCATGACTCCTCTCCTGCAGACTTTATTCAATAAAGAGGACTTCTTTCAAAGGACTCGGTTTCTGTTTGTAACTGCTCTCAAAACAGGATATATTGAGAACAAATGAGACATTTCAGATGTGTTAAAGGCCCTGAAACCTTTTTTTTTTTTTTTCTCAATCTGCTTCTTACTATAAATGATGAGGTCCTATACATGAACACACTTTCTGCTAAAGTCGTGACAGTTTGGGATATTTCACAAGATAGACCCACCCACACAATCCTGACGAAGCAGATTAGCTGAGTTTTTGATTCTTTAACTCTTACTAAATAATAAGATTTTGTTTTCTTTTCTTGTTAAATTAATTATTCATGAACATTTAATGTTTTAAGATTTAACAAGAAAGATTTCTTCAGGGGCTTTAAGACTGTTAAATTAGTTAGTTAACCATAAGTTCTGAGAGATGAAAGATTCATACTTTGAGTTTATACTATATACTGTGTTTAAAGAATACAGAATGTGTTGCTTTCAATAGAAAGATGGATGTTCAACCTTTTTACCCATTGATGGGTTAATCCATTGTTAAGGATACTAAGATTATCTTGAGAAGATGTCTGTAATATTATGTATTTTTGTATTCATGGTCATCTATCATGAGTTCATGCAGTATTTTCTGTTAAAACATGTGATATTGTCTTGAATGCTTAGTATTGATGGTGATCTTTAAGTCACATGATTCAATGTTTCATAAGGAAACTGACAACAACCTTAGACACCGTCCTGATGAAGAACAAAAAAGCTGGAAATGTTTTGTGAGGCGAATAAAACATTGTGTACTAGACTATGAATAATGTTAACAGATAATTCCTTTGTGGTGTCCAGCTCACAGATAAACCCATATATACCACAACACAGTGAGAGTGAGGAAGCAGCATCTACAACCTGCTCTCTTCAACTCTGCAGTACATTATTTCCTCTACAGGGGAAACTATAATTCCAACATAAAGCACAGCCTGCTGCGGTGCCGTGCTTGATATCCTTGATATGGAAATGTATTCACATGGTTGAATGAGTTTGGACAGGTGTTTCAAAACAAAAAAGCGAAAAGAATGTGTGTCTAATACCAGCGTCCGCCTGGTATATTCTCTGAGTTTCACATAAAGAGAATATAAATATTAAAGGCTATTTAGAGAAAATACAGAAGAAGCCTGAGCCGGTTGAAAACGTGAATAAACACTGAATCCTCTTAAATTCAGTTTTGCTTTATGAAAATGTAAATCTGAAGCGTTACGCTTGATGAACTTGACTCAGACTTTGAGGCCCAGAGGGTTATCCATGCGCATCATGACAAAGGTCTGCCTGATTGTGAGTTACAAACTGCTCCGCAGGGAGCTCCAGGGATAGTGGTTTTGCGTGGGGAGTGAATTAGGTAAAAATGTGAGATCAGACAAACACAGCTATGGGAAGATTCAGCTCCCCATTGGTTCAGGAGATATCTACTTCTATCTAATGATCAGTAAAATCCACAGGCAGCTCAGGTCTACCAGTGGAGATATAGTAAATATGCAACAGAGACACCTGTGGGGACAACATCAGCTTAAAGTAGAATGGCATTAAGAGCATCTTTAGTTTCTGTAATGTGTGATGTGTGTCTGACTGAGACGTGATATCCTTCAGAATCGATTGCACTGCTCTATGTGGGCATGGCTCAGCGAATACGGAGCCATACAGAGCTGCAGAGGGAAGTTGGCCTCCACCTGCACCTCGTTTCATCCACATTTTTAGATCAGGAGGAGGAAGACAGAGATATGAATAAATTAGATCTCAAAACATTCCTCGGAAATGTCAAAGTTTTTGCACGAAAAAAAAAAAAGAGGCTTGGCATGTAACGACTCTTCAAACCACCACGACTGACTTAGCCATCAAATGCATGTCGCAAATATAGAATAATGAGGTAAACTTACTCGAGGAAATGAATGTAATGAGGCCGGCCTATTTCCTCGCCATATTCATGCACCATTTGTCAGTTTGTAATAAAAAAAATCCTCCATACAACATAGAAAGCAGTGCCATAATATTGCGGGCTGTGTGTCACTGTGTATTAGGGTTCACCACAGTGATGTGAGGTGGGAGGACAGTGGAAATAAAGCTGTTTGAGAACAACTAGGAATGGGCAAAAAGAAACACTGCCAACCCCCATTGGCTGTCACTTTTTCGAGCGTCTCTCACTAATAAAATTCAGCTGCAAAGCCCTCAAGTGGGAAATACTACATCTATATTTAAATGAATCCATATGTGTCTATTTTCATTACAGTAAGCTAAGAGAAAAGTATTACTCTAACTTCTGAATTGAGAAGGAAAGAGTGAAAGTTGCTGCAGCAAACCTCCTCTTTGTGTGAACTGTTTGTGCTCCTGACAGCAGCCATCCGGATCCCAACACAAGGGATTAAAATGATTTGCTCAGGCACGGTTTAGACTTGTTTTGGCTTTTGCAGACGCTGGATTGCATTTGGGATGAAGAGGCAGGCGGCTTACTACTCCATATGCGATGGTGTCACTGTACATCCTCATCTCAGGGTAGATGTTGACCAGGTACCATCGGAAGGTTTTACACTGCAGCCTCTTCCTCAGTGCCTTCCTCTCAGAGATATCGCCAATATCAATGCCCGGGTCCTGGTTCAAGCAAACACACACACACACACACACACAAAGACACACGGAGAGAATCACACAGATGCACACAAAGCATACAATTGATTAACTTTAGCTAGTGGAGAAGCAAATCAGTAAATGGGCCATCGAGAATCATTGTGCAGCCGTTTGTTGTGGATTTGAAAAGCTTCTGCAGGGTTTTGATTTTTTCCTGGTCCGATTTAAAAAAACAACAGCCGAACTATTCCAGTGTTGCACTTTTTCCCTCCACTACATTTATCTGATGACTATAGTTACTGGTTAGGTTTCAGATTAATATTGTACATAGAAAAACATGCATATAATCTTAAAGAATACGATACATTGTTTAGATTAAAACATCCCATCTAAACTTTTCAAATAATTTCACATGCACAACTGTTTGAGGCCGAAAGAGGAAAAAAAAAAAATGAGAGTATAATTTCAGATTTGTGTATCAGAACTTATTTTCACCATCTCACAAGCCCTCGGATTCATCTTGGGACCCTTTGGAGGGGCCTAACAACGGGCTCAGAAACTAAACTACCCATAGAAATAGAATGAGAGTAGTGTGAACATTCCCATTTACATCAGCATTGCCGGATGTTCAAAGTGGCAGCCATTTTGATGTTTACCGTTGCCATTGCAGCGGGCTGACTTCTTTAAAAGCCTTAATTGCGGAAAGTCACGGACTCCCCGAGGACCATAAATGCAGTGGAGTAGTATGAAGCATGGAGAGACGTGTTTTGGGCACTACCTCCGTTGCTTCTCTGCTAGAGAGGAATTTGTAACACACCAGGACACACACATATTGATAACTGCATGTGATTGTAAGCCCAGGCTACATGATGAGCGTCAACAAGAGACAGAAAAAAGGAAAACGCTGGGCTTAGTGTGGAAGGCAGGCCAAAAGGGAGATCTCAAACTATAGTGAGTGTAAAACACTTCACGGGCCGCTGACTTTTGTTGTCAGCACAACAACTGACAACAATCGTCATTTTGTTTTGAACTAGTCAAATGACCAGAGCAAGCAGTTCAATGTCCCTTCTACTCTCATTCTATTTCTATGAAACTACCGAACTGTATGTAAAGTGACAACAGTAAAATGCTTCTAACACATTGATGCACCAGCGTACTCCACTAACATCATACTGTATATTATGTATCAGTCAGAGGGGCACATTTTACCCAAAATGAGTAATTGTGCTTTTGATACTTCAAGTACATTTAGCTCCGAATGTACTTCTACTTGAGTAGGAAATGCAATGCAGAATTTTGAAAAGCGGGTACTTTGACCTAAGTTAAGGATTTGAGTACTTTTTCCACCAATGCATGTTATCATCTACCCCATGTTGAACGCTGAATCATCATCAACATCACGGATGCCTCTTTCGTAACTCAAAAGCTAAAGTGGGAGCAAATGTTGCTGATTTGGCTTTCTGGTACTCCAAAGAAAAAGTGTACTCAGATGGACTTCATCTGAGCACGGTGTTGACTTTTACACTCTCGGAGGTAAATTAACACTGACAATTTAGCAGTGAAGTTAATTCAGTGGGTTAAAGCTGGGGCTAAATTTCATGCTTCTTGAGTACAGACTCTGTTAAATGCCTCATTATTGACTGAATGAATTGCCTGCAGATGTTCATCTATTCATAACGTGGATTTACATATTCAAACAGATTATGCAGGAGAAGAAAAAAAGCTTCAGTGAGCAAACATTTGACTTAGCCTTTGAGGGATGCAACTTTAACGTAAAATGACAAAGTATGGTTATTTACTTTAATTTACTGAATCCAGTTCAAGATTAAATGAAAATCTGTCTCACGAAACACAGATATATAACACTAATACAACCGTAAAAACACAAGGCAGCGTGCAGCATATACGTTTTGTATCAGTTAGACTCATGCAAACTGTGAGACATTTTGTACTTTATTTGTTGACACTGCAGATGTCTTTATTCAACATCTCAAATAACACAAGGCCTCAATTAAAAAGATTTAAAAGAATGAAGTAATTGTTGAAAAATACATAATTTAATAAAATGAATTACGTACATTTTCTTTTTTCTCTGTATTATTTATAATTTTGCTACCAAGTCACAGCTGTAATCCAGATCCTTTAATTCATCTTTTAAAATGTTATTGTCGTCCTTTGTATCGAATTTTCTAACTGCTGATGTCTCCATTTAGAACATTTTATTAAATCACATTACGTATTAATATATTCTGTGGCACGTATTTAATTGAGGAATTTCTGTATGTATCACGAAATAATTTATATTGAGCCTTCTGGAGGTGTCAGGGGCCTGATTCAACTAAACATCTGTGATGGCAGGAGAGCAGCTGATAACAGATGACACTCAACCCCCTGACATTTAGATTAGGCGGCTGCAGAATGGAGCTGCCTGTTGGTGCCATATATTTATCATCTGTATTCATATTTGTGGGTTTGTGCATTCTTTTTTAACATCTGACTTGGACTTCTGTGTGAATGCTACCTTTGGATAATGATGCAAAAGGCAGCAAACACCAAATCCTGTGTCTAGGTGATATAAAAAACCTACTCTGCCTTCTGTCAATTAAGCCTGCAGCCAGTTTATGGCTGACATCTGACATTTGAAAAATGGGACACATGTACATACTGAGGATTGTGTTCATGCAGTTCAGCACATACGATTGTACCTCAGCTGACAATAAAACTGCAAAGCTGAAAGAACATCATGATGAGGACAGCTAAAGATGGATTTCTGCTTTACAAAACAAACGTTCAGCACTTTGAGGGTACATTTTGCTCTTCAGTTACACAGATGAAGTCGTGTGGTTTCGGTTTTGACCTCTTGTCAACAAAAAAAAAAAATCACACTTTTTAGCAACAGATTGATTTAATGTAATAAACTGACTTTTACCCAGATTTTATGTCCCTGCACATCCAATCATGTCCTACTCTCATAAGGCCCTGCAGTAAAAAAGGTCCTTTAGTAGCGACCACAGCTCAGAATTCATTAATACAGATAAACTGAGGGAATCTGTTAGTGGCCTCGTGGTTAAGATGCATGCCACATTACATCACCGTCTCCCTCTCCATTTCCTGTCACCATATCTACTGCAACCCATCTAGTCGAGGCCAAAAGGCAAAAACATTTCTGCAAAAAAAATTTCGAATGGAAATGAGCTGCTGATTATACATCAGAGTCCCGCAAATGAAAAGAAAATACAACTGCTGAGTGATTGTACTGCAAATGCTAGTGTTTCTTTGTATGAATGAAAATTTCATCAGAAATTCACACGTTAGAGTTAAAAAAAATACACAAATACAGTCACATATTTCTAAAACAGAAACACTATGATAATAACACCTTTGTGTTGTAGATGACTACACACAGATAAAAGCTGTATTGTGACAACAATGTGCTACAATGTGGAACTCAACAAACTTAATACATAAGATATGTCACTTGCACTAATTAGAAAAACAACATGAGTAACTCACCTCCATGGGAATATTCCAGGCCATGTAGACGTGGCTTTTAAACTCATCCATCCACACTTCTGCAACTCTCAGGGCGTTTCGCCGCACGTGAGACGTCAGATCGTCCGTGTAGGGTTTATGAGCACGCTCTATGTGGGCGATGCGAGCACAAGGCAGAACCTCAACACTGCCGCCACACTGCCAAACCTGGTTTCAGACATTACAAATACAAAGAAAGGAGAATGTTGTCATTCATCTACTAGCAATGAGTCTGCTTCAGGAAATCAAAAAGTCACATTACATACACACACAGAGACTTAAAAACAGACTGAGGTTTGAGAGCATTTAGGAGGGCCACGATGGCATCACTTCTAGGCGGCTTAAAGCACGTTTTGGCCAACAAGCGGAGGCCCTTCATTATCACCTCTGCAGCCTACTGTATCCTTGACTGTGAGGAGGGAGTCCCTGTAGTGGGAAACGTTAATGTCCCAGTGCACAGGAGGAGCAGACAGAGTGCATAAAAGCCAGTGGCACTGGCTTTTAGGCACCTCATATAATGAAGACCTCTGGGAGGATCTAGATCCTGGTGCAGGGATCTCTGCAAGCTCTTCCTGAATGTAATACATCTATCCAACAAATGGTGAGAATAAAAGACTCTCATGACGACTCAATACAAAATTTAGAAAATGTATTTTGTGTGCATGCGATGACACTTTTTTTTTGTGGCATCATAAGATGTGTAATGTTCTCTTATGTATTCTTTAACAGGCCTAATTGCCCATATCAGTTATTAACATTTCAAATTATTGTGTCATCTTTTGATTAACAGTAATGCATCAAAAAGGATGTGAATTTCTGAGTTACAAAAACTTTGAAGAGAACTATTTGAGAAAGCTCGAAGGGAAATGAATTACGAAATGAATTAGGCCGCACAATGCTGCTGATTAGTATCTGAAGGATTTGAATGGTATCGCAAAGCAATTCAAAGACTCAGCAGAAGCAATGGAGATGTGCTCCTCTATTTACATGCTCTCATTTGTATGGGGTCATCAAAGGAGATGTCACTACCAGAGTCTGTGGAGGATCCTCAGAAACCACTTCAATGTGCTGAGCTTAACATTAGTCCGGGACACCCGGAGTTTCAGTATGAATAAGGTTAAAATCATCCGACTGTGCTGCTCTGTGAGGATCATCTTGTGCAGCTGACATCCTACGTGTTTAAGCAAAAAGTGCCATTTCCATCAAAGAACCTGCTGCCAAAGAACATATACAGTGTTTGGTGCAGATGAGCATCATTAAGGATGATGCGACATGTGGATGTGATCGGTACACTAACACTTTCTGTGGCCACTGAACTGTCAGTCAAGCAGATGTGGCCATAACATGTTGGTGTTTTGTCACTGATAGTTATTCAAGGGAAACTTGCCTTTTCAGTGTTTTTATTAAATATTCTATAGATTTAAAAATCATATTCAAAAAGGTGTTTTTCAGGTTCTTTTGCAACAGTAAACCCTGACCCTGCTGGAGGTCCCACATTTAGAATACATAGCTGGTAATTAGCAGAGCATTATGAACATAATGATCTAACGCGCTATGTATTTACACACATACACCTTGTTAACAGGCTGCAGGACAAGGCTGAACATGTGCAGTATTTCTACAGTGAGATTTCTCTGGGAGGCCATTGATTAAAATCCATCCATATAAAAACCCGGACTGTGAAGCTCTATGATGAACATCATGTATAATTAATTTTCCCAATTTTAATACGGACAAAGAATTGAGCTCGTCATCTCAGTCTGGGTAGATATTATGTAAGTAATGTTGAATTAAAGGCTCATGTGGTATTTAAATTCAATAGAAACTAGTTAGTTGTGGCAGCTGCGGTGGAGTCCTGGCGTCACACTGAAACTCCAGATTGCTGACTGATGATATTCTTGTTTGTGTGCCGTTTCCAAAAGCAGATCAATTACATCATTTTACCCACAGTTGAAAAATATTGTTACAGCAATTACAACAAAGACACCTCAAGTCCAGCCATGCTAACATACAGATCAGCACACTGATCCGACCAAATAGTTCCTGGTTGCAACAGTAGTTGATGCTGAGGACTTTATTTTTAGTTATTTAGTCAATTAACAGAATATTAACCGCCAACTATTTTGATAATTGACTAACAATATGATTCATTTGTCAAGTAAAAATGTCCAAAATATTGTTGGTTTAAGCTTCTGAGGATTTACTCAGTGAGATATTTAAGTCTTGACCAAAGTGGTGGACCAACCCACATTGCCATTCCTGAAGCGGCGCTGCCAGCTTGGAAAAAAATCTAAAAAAATCTGCTGCGGTCTTATCCCTCCGAACCCGACCAAACACACGACTTTGAAGATTTGTTCAAGCTGAAAAGAGCGCAGTGAAACATTGGAACAATAGTGCCATCACTTTCTAAATGCCACAGTCAATTACAGCTTGTATGCAACATTAGCCCCCCAAAATAATTCTGCCTCCATTCTTCAGTGTCAACTTTCCTTTCAGACAATGAAAAAAAAAAATGCCTCCGAATTTTTGTCTGTAGTTAACCACTAATCGTCTGCTGCCTATTCTCCCAATTAATCACAAGAAATGGGTCATTACTGTCAACATACAGCAGAAGACTTCCATTACTACGGAGGGCTGCATTGTTATTCCATTCAAAATGTAACATCTTTATACAGTGGGATATTCCTAATAGTGCACTCTTCCTTGGAACCCACCATCTAATTTGCATGCATGACTCATACAATTTCTTAGTGTGCTGCTGAAGCAGAAAGCACGGCTCAACAGCGTCTGCAAAAAAACACGACACGACACTTTACTCCAAGATGGTGGCACCATCTTGGATGAGAGATTTCACCTTCATGCTGTCAAAAAGTTGTAAAATGAAAAGCAAATAAAAAAAAACAACTTCTGACACTTGGTCCACGTAATTTAGGAGCAGTATTACACTGCACCCACTTCAATACAAACAAATCCAATCACCACTCCACCACTTTTGGTCGACTTTGTGTTATTAAAAGTCAGGTCCTCACTCCACCCAGTCTCCCTGACGCCACAATCTCAGTCAGCACTGCACAACCACTCCCTTCCCTTGTAAACTTAAAAGCTCATCTCCTCGAGAAATGCCTCGCGTCCCCTGCTCCCACTCGTATCACACCCCTTTTGTGCCACATCCTCCTGCAAATATGCTCCTGTCTAAATCTGATCTCGCTGTTCTGCCTCTAAGTTATTTTTCTGGCAGAGAAGGTCTCACATTACTGCAGTGTTTGCTCAGATCTATTATCAGGGCACCATCAGCCTGAGCCTAAGCTAATTCTTTACTGCTGCACTCATCATAATTTGCTTTGGATAAGAGCAAGAGCTAAATACCTTTAATGTAAAAGTAATGCAAGTGGAAGTGCTTTATTATTTTTTTCTGTCTACAATGGTGCCAGTTACCAAGCAGGGCATCTACAGGCTTAATGTGGATGTTGATGGGAGTTCGCAAAATCTTTGAGGACATGAAGCATAGTAATGATGCTGTTTTATGGAGGAGCAATATGTTAATTTGAAGTACAAAAAATACAATCTCCAGCTTAATAGTTAGATTTTCAATCTACTTAATCATTTCGTGAACTTTTTGCAACCTCGTTTGTGTACGGTTCGCTGCTTTAAAGTAGTCCACACTAAATCTATCTTCAGACTGTCAAACGCTCACCCCCTGCAGGCTTGAAAGGCGACTGTAACATGTCTTCTTTTTTTTTTCTTCACTAAGAACAGCAGCAGCTTTAAGTCGTGTCAGTTGCAATGGATTCCAACATTTTCACGGCCAAAAAAAGGATCAAGGCAAACATAAAATGTTTCAAACCACATTTCTCTGCTGCTTATGCATGTCCCTGGTATTGTTAGACTGGCTAAACACAAAGCTTCTCCTGGCTATTTCCAACAGGAGCAGTGTATTTGCACATTTTACCCTAATATGAGGCTTCCCATTTGTCCCTATGCTCGATTATTATGGAGAGACTATTGTCATATCCTAGCTTAACAACTGTAACTAGGTACAGCAAGTGTGTGAAGCTCTGAAATTCTCCACAGGTTGAAGCATTGTGCATGGGGCTGTGTGGTAAGAGCCGTTATTGCCTCAGCAAATCAGCCACATTGTAAGAAATGGATTGTGTAAGTGGCAGATGTTAGCATGCCCAGCTAACTATCTCACTACCACACCTTGTGTTACTTCCAAGGAAAAGAGTGAGCGTACACTTAGCTAATAACATTTTGTGTTTGTGAGGATGTACATTTACGTTTTGGACAATGCAGATTCAGGACCAACAGATCCACAGTGTGGAGCTGGTCCAGGGGTTTAGGCTCATGTTAGTGGCTCTGTCTCACTCTACAAGACACAATACAAGAACAATGCAGCTCCTTTATTTCTTTGTAGATCATCAGCTGGTGAGGATGCTGACTTTCTATCTGGGATATGTAGCTTTAACCTCGGTCTGATGTCAGTACAATATAAAAAGTAGTTTTCATTTTAAAACAAGTCAGCTGACTTTGACAGGGGTAGCAACAGTAACTAAGGAGAGTGGAGCCTATTGAATTGTTACCCCCTCATTATCATTAATAAGATACCCCGTTATTACACTGGTATATTTCTGACCATTATCACCTTGTTACAGAAATAAACCCTAACATTATCAAGTCACAGTGATTCCCTATTTCACTCCACGAAATTCTCTCATTATTAATTTGTTACTACTGAGTGCTACTCTCACAAATGTATTTCTGAAAAGTATTTTACGATCCCTATAAACAATCAATCGTGAGAGAGACACAGTATATATTAGTTTGCAGTCCTTCTCTGAGAGATGTTGCGCCTGAAGGCTGGTGAACAAACTCGACACCAGAGGATTCAAAAAAGAGGATATCAAGCTGGAAGGACTGAGATCTGGAGAACCATGCATCAGTCATGCTGTGAGTCATCACTGCAAGCTGGATGTGGGGATATGATGAGGTAGGGTGCATTTTCATTATAAACATCGTGCCCCTTAATAAAAGCTGACTGACATTTGAATACCACTAGATGTAAGGATATGATAGGAGCCCAGCATCGTTCGTTCTTTCTTTTCCTTTAGCAGGGTACCGCAATGAAAAGAACAAAGAACAGGTTCAGTTTTTCTAACAGTCTGCTCAGTCATTACATCCAAAACCAAGGCAGTATCTTCTGGATGAGACGGTGTGAAATATCAATTCAATACAGAAATCTAATGAAACATGGCTGCCAAACTGGAGTATACAAATTGTATGAATATATGACCAAAACCTCCTTTGATAGTTTAGCATGAAACATGTGGACCAATGATGTTACAAGCATCCTCCTGTGGAAATGTGGCCCCACCTTGTTGATGATAATTGTCAGACTTGAAAAGAAACGCAAAAGAAAAAGAAAGACACATTTCTGCAGCCTCCTGACAGGATGAGCCAAACCTCAGGAACATTTTGCACCATATATGTCTTTGATTTATGCTGCTTAAGGAATTTTCATTTCATACCTGTCTGTGTATCCGGTCAGTGTATCTATCTGCTTTCAGCTCCCTGCACCACCTCCCCTGTACCCCCAGAAACCCTAACTGGCTTTAAAATAACCCTAATATTTCCAACTGCATTCATTTCACATTTCCTCAGTATTTTTTGATGACAAAAGCCTTCACATCAAAGCAAAGACTCACTTTTAAGGTAAAGCTGAGCTTCC
The DNA here is from genome assembly GCF_050575085.1 of Anarhichas minor. Classification (NCBI taxonomy): domain Eukaryota; kingdom Metazoa; phylum Chordata; class Actinopteri; order Perciformes; family Anarhichadidae; genus Anarhichas; species Anarhichas minor. The sequence continues at coordinate 2,172,737 of NW_027466488.1, forward strand.
TCTTTTGCTGCCCAGAGCTCATTGAAGCAGTGCAGAGAATTGCCGTGGAGTTTCCACTGTATGTGTATCAACCCGCTCTGTCTGCTGTCTGAAAAGGTACATTTCCCATCCTCTCCACAGAAGCAGTTACAGGCAATCCTAAAACAACTTGTGGAGAAGGAAAGACACAATATGTCTCCACTGCTGTCCTTCAGCTTTCAGAAACACAGTTATGATTGAACAGAGTCACACAGGTGATGTAACTTGACAACATCTTTATCTGAGTCATTTCCCATCATGTGCTGACAATTTTACATACTGATCTCGTGTTTGAATAAAACTTGTAACGGCAATCTGGTCCAAGAAAACTACAATAATCATCAGACAATACATTAAGTCTGTTCAAACTTTCAACTTCCTACACTGTTAATATCCTGCAAGACCACTATGTGCAAAAAACCAGCAGATATATTAGCTGTTTCTGTCCACATTACACTTACAAAAATGCTAAAACAAAAACAAACACTGGTTCTAGCTTCTCAAATATAAAGATTTGCTGCTTTACTTTGTTTTACATGACAGTAAACTGAACAGGACATCTTGGGAAAGGCATTTTCACCATTCTCTGTCATTTTATAAAGGTCTCTAATAATAAAGAAAAAATAATCATCAGATTAAAGGATAGTGAAAGTACTCCTTTGTTGCAGCTCTACAATAAACCTCTTTAGAAATGCTAGTCAATTCTTCTGTCCACCACTTTAGAAAATATCTTGACAATCAGTCAATGTGACAGTCGAATGTGACAAAATAATTGCTTCAGTGCTGTGAGCACTCGAAACTAATTTCATTCATCTCTATTGCATTTGAGTGGAGGCAGTGTTCGACACCCATATCTCAAAACCAGGACCAATTAAACCAAAACTATTAACATGGCTCAATACTTCTAGAAGTAAGTGAGAAGACATGTTCGTTTTTTCTGCAAACTTAGAGGGCTAACCAACCCTCTAAATCCCCCAAAAAATCCAAATGCTGATTGTTAATTTGACATGGGAAATTAAGCCAGGCTGCCTATTTTGAAGGTACATGTTCTACACGGCCATCCACCATCATTTTTATTTTTGCTGACCCTCACTTGGCTCTGAACGGTGTCCTTGAACATAAATCGCTAATGAAGAATAAATGCATATAAATGTAATTTGTAGGAGACGGGGCTGCAGTAATGCATGCAGACAGCCATGTGAAGAGTCATAGCCTTGCATTATTAATGTACCACTTACCATCACATTCCATCTAACTAGAAACATGGAGTTTTCTAGAAGGGAAGAGATGCCAATGAGTTTCTTAATTGGATGTTTGTGTAATCTAATTATCCAGGGACTGTTATTTTAGCCTAACTAAACTTGTAGTCTTCTTATTTTTACGTCATATCTTTAGCAGTCTGTTTATTCACTATCTATTAAAATGACAATAATTTCTTTGAGATTTAAATGTCTCGATAGGATACTTTACATTTACATCGAGTAGTCCAAATTCATCCTGAAATGCCACAGTGTTGTCTTCCAAACGGAGAGCGAAGGCAGCAGTACAATACATATTCAATACAAGGTATCCGACCAATTCAATAATTAATACACAAATCAATACTAAAGTAACACAGCATAAAACAGTAGGTTTGCACAAACAGCTTAACTTATACCAAAATGAGTTGACATCAGTCAGGCTTCGAAACCACATGTTTCCCTAACCCACCCAACACAAATTCCCATGCAATGCATGAACAACTAAAACAAACAAGATGGGTATTCACAACCTGCGGTAGATCAACTCAACCGATTCACTAGTTACATTTAGGACCAGCTGCTACTCAGCCAGCAGGTAACCCATTCCACATAACTGTTAGTGGATGTAAAAACGAGTACTATAATACTCTCTCGCCCAGTCTGAGCCACCTGAGGGGATAAAATGAGCAGGGAGAACTGGAGTTTATCAACGGCTGCCAAAAACAATTATTAAAACGTCCCAAAGCTTTATTCACCTCTGCATATTTACAAACTGGAGACTAATCCATATCTCTTAAAGATTTTGTACCTCACCTAGTGTTGTACTAAAGAGATCTGACTTTGATTCAGTTGTGAGAATTAAATACAGGCTTCTGAATCTTCTGTTTGCAGAAGATAAAATAACGATCACTTAGGCCGCAGTCAATAGCCCTGCTTTTTGAAATTTAACAGCGCTAACAATACAAACTAAGGTGAAAGTGCTGACAGAGCTAACAGTGTTTTCTTAAAGGGGGACCCACAGGGTGGGGGCTACGCTTCCGCTACGACGTTGTCAGTTGGTACAGCATTATCAGCTAACCAGTGGGGCACGCTCACATGCACTAAAAACACCATCTCCTTTGTGGTTCCTGTCTTTCCCTAATGGCTGTATAGTTTTCTAATTCTATCTCAGCATTATTAGCAGAGCTGTTGAGCCATGTTTCAAAAAACATAACACCGCAACCTTGCTTGTGCTGAAACGTAGTCAAATCTCGTCTATCTTATGAAAAAGACTTCAAGTGAAGGATATGCAGTGGACTGATTCTATCTGCAGAAGTAACAGTATATAAATAATTTTACTCTGCAGTGACAAGTATCTCTTGGCACATCTGTACTGGGGAAACCCCACCAGTGGCAACCACTTGAGAGCTGGTTATTACCAAATATCAAAAAGCCTGCAGTCCTCACACCAACAAGCAGTCTTGCTGTCTTGACGTGAAACTGAACCAACAGAGAGCTGAATATCTTTTTGACAAGGGACTTGATTTATTTTTCAATCGAAGCAGCTTCCTTCCTCCACACAAGTGTCATCAGCACAAGGAAGTGTGAATGTGAGACAAACATTCAAACAGGTTAAACACAACTCCCTGCACACAGAATAACACCTTCGGGGGGTGAAACATTTCACACAATCATCAAACAAGTTCTCCACAATAACCTTTATAAGCTCCTTTCTGTATACACAACACAATGAGATATTTTCAATAAAGCATTAATGAAACCACCAGATTTTGCTGATGATAATAAAAAATATTTGACGCTAAATTTTCATACTTGAACTTGAATTTTGTTGTTACCTGGAGCTGTGCGATTTTTGCAGAGCATGCCGCCTTCTGCAAGATGTTTATTTGAGGGGATAAATATGTAAATCAAGGCATATCCACTTTCATATCACAAAGCAATAAATAACTGTATGCAGGGTAGAATAAGCCCATGAATAATACGTTATCAGATGGAGATGGCTCAAGAAAGATTGTCCACTGATAAATTCAGAGATACAGAAAGAAGTGTGAAAAACGAAATAAGGTTATGATTGCACAAAGCAAATACTGCGCACAAAAACTGGTCCCGCAGGTTTGCCATCAACCAGATCTGTCACATCTGATCCATCCTCTCCATGGGAATCCACGTTGACGTTTCAGTATTTACTCTGTGCTACTGAAGCTGCCATCGAGAGGGTTTCTTTAAAAACCACACTATGCCACAATGTGTTCAACCTCACCTGGTCCTCCGATATCACTCCAATATCATTTCAATATCACTCCCCTCCTGTCCATGGCAATACGTCCGTAAAGGAAACCACAACATCAGCTTCATCTTTTAGATAAATCAATCAACTCAATAACTATTCTGACAGTAGGATGTAATAGTGCCTGCTTTTAAATTTAAATTAAATCAGCTGGTATAGTGAAATATAAAACCAGTACTTAAGACTTGTAAAAAACAGAAACACATTTGATGTAGTATATTTGATCAAATCTATATTATATAATATCTAGATAGATTTAAGTCTTTTTAGTCACACTTCAGAAACATCCTTAATAAGATAACGTTTATTGATGTTAATACTATAACGATAGCTTTGTCCGTAGTAATGTGGAGCGACACTGTGGTTAACTATGATCATGATGCTGCTGTAATACAGTTATAATGTCAATCTTTATTTGTATAGCACTTCTCAGAAACAAAGGTTAATAATGTGCTTTAAAAGCAGCACAAACAAAGGTCAGCGATGTACTCTGGAGCGCTGCCATGTAAAGCCGTGTAGGTGATTAGAACACTTTTAAAATCAATTCTAAAAGAAATGAGCCAGAATAATGAAGCTCATCAGAGTGAAGTTAGTGGACTGTTGTTTGTTAGAAGTCGGGCAGCTCATAGCTGTGTACTGTTAATACGTCTCTTATATAAATACTTATTCTTTACAGTACATTACAGGAATATTACAAGCCTCTTTCTGGTCGCTGTGAACCGTTTGAACCATTGTTAGAATTGAATTACCATTCTAGTAGCATTACTATATTTAACTATGCCTGCTTTATATAGCATGAAGCGGTGACATTTCTTATAATTATACTAGAGGGCTACAGTACCGTTCACATTACCTCTGTCGGACAAAGGACTTTCTCATTGATTGTACTGTTGGTGTGAGATTACGCAGCAGGGTTCAATAGATTTTCAGCATTAAACTCTCTGCTCTTCTACGTTTACAGTCTCGGCATCATTACAGTGCAACTTTTGGACCGTGTCCTCTGTGATTACACAGAACTCTTAATCTTTTGTACCTTTCAATTGATGGAAAAGGGCAAAACAGCAGATTTTAATGTAACTTTAGAATCTTTGTGTCCATGTGTGCATCAACGAGAGACGGCTCATCAGTCATTTATTCATGGTTACTGTTAATGCCGAGTCAACTTAGTCATGTCTTCTGTTTTAGTTTCAGAAACTTGAAATGTGCTTAAAAATAAGCAATAAACTGCAATTAAGAGACTAAAGTTAAGTGAGCCTGTTTTAAAAAGCTAACAGGTATATTTAGGATAATTAGATATACAAATATTCATCATGTTGTACCACTGCTGTGAGAATGTTGAATCTAAATATGTATATTTGTATTTGTGCCCTCAATCGTACTATATGTCTGTATACTTGCATGAATTGATTACATGATGAAAATGATTCTTAATTGGCAGTTGTTCTCATCTTTCAAGCTGCCAAAGTCTGATTATTGACAATACTGTAATGTTACGTATTATAGCAGAATAATGTGCCACTGTAAAGACCTGGTCCTTTATTCATTCTTTGTGTTATCTGAGCTTTTTTACATTGCTACTTAAAATGCTCAAGCGGGTAATAATACATGTTGCTTATATTGAATATGAATTGCATATATTATGGTGAAATCTAATGTGTAAATCACCATTATGACAGTAATGGCGTTTTAATGCCACTTCCATAAAAACTGTGCACAAAGCCCATCTCATAATTGTTTTTCACAGCCCTCAATGATCCTCATTTCTCAACTCAACCTTCCTGGTACTGGTTGAGAGTGACGATGTCTGCTTTAGTGTTTTTGTGATGCATTGTTCCATGCTGTGCTTCACTGGCACAACACCCAGTATTCACAGGTGTTTTGGGAGATCCTTTGTATTATAATTCTGTTTCAGGGTCCTGTCCAATTTGCTTTCTGTTCCACCATACAATCTGACTTGAGTGATTGGTTCACAAAACTATATCTTAGGCTTTCTTGCACATCTATCTAAAAAATCAACACACTGTGACTTGAAGCTCAGACAGACAGTCAGTGCTGTAACTCTGCACTGTGTTTTATAGTGGACAAGGGCCAAGCTTCCCGGGATTATTTTTCGTCAATTTACTGCCACAGATGGCATCATCATAAATTCCCTGCATCCACAAGGTCTCTTTTGGATAAATGCTCAGGACTAAACTCCAAAGAAAGGCTATTGAAAGTGCAACACATACACTTTGGTCAGCAGATGAATCCGCCAGCTGATTTATGTGATGTGCTCTCTCACCAGTAGCTGTTTTGTCCAATGTCCACAACAGGCTGGAACCCTCAACCCAGATTCATCTCTAGGAAAGTGTACGAATTCTACATTCACATTTACTCACATAAGAATACACTGGAACACTGTGTTGATATGTACCCTTCAAAATAAAAGTCTGCTTAATTCACATCAGATTTTATAGAGATTTCTAAAGCCTTGTTGAGCGCAACAACACATACACCACTACAATAGCATAGTAGAGTGAGGATACCCAGGCTGGGTCGGGTTTGGACAAATATTTAGAAATGATGTCCGGGTTTGGGTCGGGATCGGCCCACTTGACATGGTGCTTCAAGTTCTTTAAAGTGAAAATACAGCGTACAAATAAATAAAAAGGCTGCACCTACTGTCTGTGATGGCCTTGTTCAGTGCTGGGGTTTGTTATTTGAGTGACTGCCAGGGCACTGACGGGGTAACAGACTCAGTGCTTAAGCTTACATTAACTCTGTCGGCCCGGGGCAGTTCGGATATAAAAAAATAAGAATGCTTGTCGTGCTTGGGTCGGGATCGGTTAATCCTCTCTTGGATTTGGGTTGGGTAACAGAAATATACGAGCAACATTAATGCATACAAGGATGTAAAGAAAACATGGACACATACAATGAATACATCATTTGTGACATAATGCCTCATCAGAATGATAATTCTTGTACATTGTGATAGAAATATTCAGCCTCCACTTTGTGACCAAATGTGAACAGAGAGCAGCGGTTCATTTCACCCTCACACTACCCAGGACATCCCTTTCAAGCCTCAGCCAAAGCCTGTAGCTGTTGGCCTGGTTTGAGTGTGTCTCTGAGGATCCGTCAGCAGCCAGTCTGTGCGCTGGCAGGTGGTCTTAAGGCATGACCAATACGCTGCAGACAGACAGACCATGCTATGGGACTGCTAATCTGGGGCCAAGCCAAGGTCCACCAGCCTTGTGCTGTAGCTCTCAGCTCTCTGTGTCACCCTCTGTTGCAAAAGCTTTACTGAACTCTAAACTACATTAACCTCCAGGCAAGGGCGAGTTCCTTCAGTCCAACACAAGCAAGCAAGTAAACAACACGAAGTGTTACAATGAACTGAAACTACAGAGCAATGAAGCACAGTGATTAATCAAACTGTTTATACATAGGGATAGGACCCTGGTTTATAATATATGTGATAAAATCACCAATGTGTCCAGCTATAAAGCAATCATTATTATCAGGCCCAGGAATTCTAAAAGCATGTAATTTCTGGAGGAAAATGACTTATGGGACTAATCTGCCTTTTTTTTTTTTTTTTTTTTACAGATGATTGCATCTCTGTCATTAGCGAGGATGGATCTTTTCACATTCAGCGCCCTGGCATAAGCTTGTCTCTATTTCCTTCTCACAGTGCAATCTAGTCAGTGAGGAGCTGAGGAGGAGTGGTCCCTAGCTTCTTGCTGTTATTGAAAAGGCTGATAGCTGCATTAATGTATGCTATCATTAGGTTTCCCTGTGGAGGCTCGTTCTTTCTCTGGCCCATCTGCTTGTGGTACCGCTCAACTTAACAGCGCATCACACCAACTGATATTCATCCAAGTCAGCGTTGGTGATGGTGTACAAATTAAGTATAGCACTGTGAGAGGACCGCAACACAAGTACGTACACAGTGCGTCTATCTGCTTTGAACAATGTCGGCGCTCTCTTCACACATCACTGCTAATGTTAACGATGACTTTGAGTCCTACAACTCTCAAATGTGCTTCAGTTGGAGCACCAGGGGATTAAGGTGATCAGTCAGACTTCAGAATGAATTATCAGTGATTTGTTAAAAGGTTAACTTACTCCACTGTGTTGTTCCCGTCAAAGCATGTAAGTATTGTTATTAATTTGGTTACAAATCCCACGAAGAGCCCAAAACCAACAATGAATTAATCATAGTTACAAATAGTGTCTATGTAGCCAAAGCCTGATATAGCAACAGTGCCACTATGGCCTCCAGTCTTGTCAATGAACAATGCTGCTATTGACAATAAAAAAAATACACATGGTATGTAATTAATGCAGATTTAAATACCTCTAGAGCCACTGTATTAGAAATGTACTACTTTTAGGTCACCAGAGAAAATTAAAAAAAACACATATATTAAGGATTTTTACTCCTGGCAGTGTGGAGAGGGCTTTGACGAGTTTCATGTTGGAAAATAAAATTTACAGACAATGTAATTAATAAAATCCATCCATTATCTGTGGCTGCATATCCTGTACACAAGGTTGCGAGGCCTGAAGCCGCGGAGAGACAGTGTGCATGCTAGACAGGATGCCAGTCAATCACACTTAGCTAACCTACAGGCAATTTAGAGTCAACAATCAAACTGACCTGCAGGATTTTGGACTGTGGGAGGAGGCCGGAGAAGAGGAGAACATGCGTACTCCACACAGAAGGGCTCAAGTCGACTGGCAGCTTGAATACTGTGGTCTACGGTACTTTGACTCAATCCCACATACACATGTCCTGGTGCTGTAAATACTCACTAGAGCACCAAAGATCTAATCATCTGCGACTAAAAATAGTCCCAAACAATTGCACTATTTACTGCTGTTTGAGTAACGTCTGCTAAAGACTGCAGTAAGTATATAGAATAAAACGATATACTTGTAATGAAGATCATGTGAAGATCATGTGATATGATCAAAAGCTTCAGAACAGCTGCTAAATGGACCTTGATGTTACATTGTTTAGTCAACGATATATTTGCTTTTGTCTTCGGTAGGAACCAATGGGCTGAGTGTCGCTGTTGGCTGGACATCCTACATTCTTTAAAGCTCTACTTCTCATCTCTTAACTAACTGTCGTTCCACTGCACACCATTTTTAAATGAGACTTTTTCAATGAGCTCAGTAAAAAAAAGAAAGACATTGTGGCTCTCAGTGACCTTGCTCCCAACAGCCATTAGGTGTCATTATCATAGTTAATTTAGCATACTTTACCTGGATGAACAATGGCCCATGGCCTCGGGGTGACATTATTACTCACCCTGATGCCCAGCTCCACATTTTCTCCCCCGTACACCTCCATCCCCTCATCCAGCAAACCGATCTCCTCAAAGTACAGCCTATCCACCACGAAGCAGCCAATCAGGGCCGGGCTCCTGGGGGGATAAACGATTATGAAGATCAGTTTGGTTTTGTCTTTTGCAGGTTGTGTTTGCTTGGCACAGTTGCTATAGTAACAGCAAGGAAAAGAAGAAAAATGTGATGTTGACAACATATGACTTGCTCATGAATGCTACACAAATAACCTTTTAGCAGGGTGTAGCATTTGTTACTTAAGACCAGATTGAAGTCTAGTACATGGCTAGACCATGTATGGTCAGTGCGCTAAATTGTGGATTTTTACAGGGGTAGTTAGTGGTCATGTCTATAATGTGAATTCCTGTATATTCAATGCTCATGTTCAATTGTCTGTAGTGGTCCCTGGATTATTTGTTCTGAAAATGTACTGAAGTAGCATATCACATGACATGGTTTAGCTATGTTTAAATCAAATAATTGAGTACTGCTTTAAAGATGGAGTCAGTGATTCTGGATTATTTGAACTCATCACCCAAACAAATAACCCCCTTCAGATTTACTGCCCCGCACGCTTTCACTGCCTTCACCTTAATACATCCATGGCCTTTACGTTGTCCTGTGTACGAACACCAATACCTGTTGCTGATTGGCTGGAATAGTGTTGTGTGACTCGGTTCAAGCCACTTTGTTTGTTTCCCATTTACAGATGCAGGACTGTGAATGAACACCAGATCATTTTTCAGCACGCGCACACAACGGACAGCTAGCTATTAGTAGATATTTGCTAAATTCGACAAAAAGTGTATTGGATTAGAATTGCATCTTTAATTGAATAAATGCAACAATATAATCTGTTATTTTCAACACACTGTTCTGGATTACTCATCGACAGTGTTATTTCCCTATTTGAGTCACGGTGGACAGGCAGTGGTTTGCATTACTTTGTTAAACAGACCAGGCCTAGTTTGCATCCCATGACAATAACGAACATGCCCACAGCCTCAAATGTTAGTCTTACAGAAAACATAGTAAGATAACTTTCCTGCTTCAGCTTCCAGACTGTGGTTGGGAACCACAGGGGAGACTTTGTTTTGCCTCCAGGGCCGAAGTTGATGCTCACTTTACTCAGCAGTTGAGAAGCAAGACACAGGAACTTGGGTCTAGTGTTGGAAAGTAACTAAGTATATTTACAGAAGTACTGTACTTTAAGTATAATTTTGAGGTACTTGTGCTTAACCTGCGTATTTATATTTCATGCCACTTCACCTCCAGTACATCTCCAGGGTAATATTGTAATTATCTGATAGCCAGTTACTAATTACTTTACAGATTAAGAATTTACAAAACATGTGATCAGTTCATAAAATATAATACTCCATCGGCTGTAACATTGAAATGCTGTTTATGTGTTAAATCATCAGTATAGTATTCCTCTATAAACTCTCAGAAAGGGGCCATTCTGGCCAAACATGTACCTTTACTTAACCACTTTAAGTACATTTTGCTGTTAATACTTTTGTGCTCTTACTTGAGTGAAATCTTGAATGCAAGACTTTTACTTGAAATAGAGTATTTTCACAGAGTGGTATCATTACCTTTACTTAAGTAGAGGACCTGAATACTTCGTCCACCACTGCTAGTGTCTTGTGGAGCTGCAGCATTTATTCATGGACAAACTGAAACCTACATTTACTGCCACTTCACAAATTTACTGCTAGTTTCCTCTCTGCCCTGATCGTCAACATCTGTCTGTTCTGAGAGCATCCCCCGTCACTCTCTGGACTCGACCAGACACAGCCCTACTCGTACAACACATGCATCAAAATGACCTACAAATTGAAAACAGAATGTTTGAAACACAAAGGGAAATACAAACTGATACAGAAAAAAACAGAGCAACAAACGCTCTGGGCAGCAACAAACACCAGCGGATCAGATGGTTGATCACTGTAGCAAAGACGTCACCAGAGGAAACACTGTTGCGTAGCGCCTAATAATTATTTTTCGGCTGGACCCTGCTTTGCTGCGCTCCAGCAAAAAATATCATATAGTTTCATCATTTGATTCAGGCTATCAAGACATGTGGTGTTCACTTACTGGATTGGTGCACTCTTGTTGCCATTGTGCAACCAGGACTTGGGTGGATTGAGGTAGCGACACCACAGCTCCCAGTCGAAGCCCTGGGCAGACAGCGGATACTCTTCAATCTCAAACGTGTCATACTTGATGTTGTCAAACGATGGCGAGATTATGCGGGTTCTGTCTTCTTTAATTCTCTGCAGAATGGGTTCAGCCCTTGAAATATGGAAAGACAAAGTCATTTGACTAAGTATTTGTTTTGACAGGTTTTCTCCATTACCTTTGTGTTCATGCCTGTCATGTAACCACACATTTTAAAAACCAATTTCACTATTTCAAGATGAATTCAATCCAATTTATTAGTCTCACAAACCATCATTCCCCATCTGATAAGATAACATTTTTCAATCAAAGTATGAAACCATAAACATGCACAAAACACTACACTAAAACTACACAATACATTTAGCTATTTTAATGTGCATGTGGCAAAAGGGATCAAAATTGATTTATGCTCCCCGTCTAAATACATAGCAAAACATTTAAGACGGCCTGTGATGTTTTTGCCACAAGGAAATGTATTCAAAAGAACGTAATAAAAACATTTAAAGAAATAGTTCTACATGTTGGGTAATTTGTTTTCTGATTTGCTTTCTTTTTGTCCGTGCGATAAACATGAAGCTACCACAATACATACTCCTGTATGTTGTTACCTTCAGTCTGAGCCATGCTAGCTTCCCCTTGTTTCTAGTCTTTAAACTAATTTATGTTAACTGGCTGCATAATGCAGCCCTATTGTTGGCAAGAAAGCAAATAAGAAAATTCCCAGAATGTCAAAATATTGCTTAAAAGAAATATATTTATGGATCAACATAGCAGAAACAGTTTACATATTTACAATTAGACATTTTTAAAATGAGGAATTAAAACCGGCTCAATAATAGGAGAAGTTTATCTTGATTTGGGAGAGTGCAGAGAAAAAGAGCCAAGCTACAGTATTTGTTTTTAAATGAGACAATTTTCCGTAAACCCACACAGAGTGATGTGACTCAAGAACCAGCGCTTTTGTGTTGAGCTGAGCTATCCTCATGCCGCTCTCGTTGCGAGTGACTCACCAGCCAACGTTGAACTCGACGTGGGCATCAAACAGGGCAACAACTGGGGCAGTAGCAGCCCTCCACCCGCTCACTCTGGACCGGATCAGACCCTCCTGCTTGGCATGACGCACCATCTTGATGAATCCTGGATGCTGTCTGTTAGTCTCAGACACAAAATCCTGCAGCTTCTCTTTTAGCTCCTCTACAAAACACACACACACACACACACACACACACACACACACACACACACACACACACACACACACACACACACACACACACACACACACACACACACACACACACACACACACACACACACACACACACACACACACACACACACACACACAAATTTTACATCAATATCTGAAGAGTTTTTGAAGATCCCGTATGAGACGAGGCGAGTGAAGTTGTGAGCAAATTCCCACCCACAAGACGCCATCATGCCCTCCTCCAGTGGGCAGTATTTCATTGGTAGGAGGCCAAAAGTACTCGCTGCTTCACTGCTTTGATCACTGGACCAAAGAGGCAGCAGCTTGAGCCAGCACCGCAGACCGTCATAGGGCTTCAGTCATACGGGATTTTTGCAATATTGAGAACTTAGCCTGCAATGCTTTTCAAAACACGGGGGAAGGTGTTGGATGAAGTCCGTCGAGTCCAATGTTTGGCTTCAAGGTTTACCTGTTATTACTCAACTATATGTTTTATGATGAGTCATACCCTGCAGGATGAGAGTCATTGCTACTTATATGAAAAATAATCAAAGTTCTCCCCACATGTTATGAGTGGTAGCAACATTTCTGCAGATCTTCCCAAAAATACAGTAAATTACAGCAATGTATTAGAGGTTCCCCTTGTAGTTCAACGAGAAAAAAATGCAAGCTAAGACTGATCACTGGTTCTTTAAAAAAGGCCACACTTTGGAGGAAGTGTGAGATGTCAGAAAGTGAGTGAGCAAAACCACAACTCTAGATCGTATAGGCCTACTATTAACTATAGTGCTGGAAAAAAAATTAAACTTTCATCATCCCTTGTACAAACCACCTCTGGCTGTGTTCTCACTATTTCACTTTTAACTGCCGGTACCTTTCGAGTTTAAAGGGAATAGGAAGCAGTTGCAAACAACAGAAAGCATCCGCCGTGAAATCATGCTGTGTCTGGCTTCTTTAGAGGCAGGGTGAGTCGATTTATAAAGTTGAGAATGGTTTGATATTCCAAACGCCTCTAAAAAATGGAAAATAGTTCTGTTACTGATTTATTTGAATGCACATTTCTATATATTATCCAGCAGCCTTATTTTCTTTGCAAACACTTCACCTATTTGCTGTAAACAAGGCTCACAGCAAATATCAATCAGCGCATCTACAACAATGAATATAATATATATATATATATAAATATATAAAATTCATAAATACAGAATAGGAATTATTTCATCTCATATCTTTTCATCAGCAAACCCTTCAGAGGTTGGTAAATAAGTAATTATCTTCACCCATATGTTCGACAGCACTAATGTTTTGTAGATATACACTGTTCTGTAAGTCACATAAATATATAAAGGTGTGTACTGTAGATATAAATAAACTTCTCATGGTATCTTGATTCATTAAAAATTCAATAAAGTTAAAGCCAATGAAAAGTGAAGTAATTAATTATTCAGGAATAAGAGAAGCAACAATGCAACACAAAGCAGCAATTCAAAATCTAATTAGGATATGTCCATTTTCAATGAGTCATGAGTCAATACATTGTCGAATCAACACTTTTCTGATTTTTCTCATCAAGGACGTTATTAAAGCTGTGGAGTTTTCTTGATAACATAGCTACGTTTACACTCATTGTGCGTATCCTTCAGGCCTAACAAATGCATTTGCTTGCAGCAATACAACACAAATGGAGACCTGCTTCTAAAAGCATTGCTCCACAGAGCTAATAGCCAAAAATCCCGCAGGGTACCTTCAGCTACACACTATTCTTACTTGAGCCCAAAAACCCCGGCTCGAATTTGTTCAATTTGTCTTAACTGTTCCCCTGGCAACAACTGACCTCATGAGTCAGCAGAGAAAATTAATACAAATATTTAGTAAAAATATATCAGAGTCCAATTGTTTCACTTTTTAGTGGATGCTGTTGGTCCGTGAAAGAACAGAATAATACTCAAACTATATACACCACATGCAACTGTCACAGTCCAGAAAGCAGGCCACAGATAGAAGCTGGAGTCCACCATAACAGGACACAAAGACACATGAGGAGTTAGCTTAAAAAAAAGAAGCAGGAAACACTAAACCTGAATGAAAGACATGAGACGAAACAAAAACGGAGACCCAAAACACAAAATTCACTAGAATCAGAAAGATGCAACACAGTCCAGTCTTAACATAAAAAGAGGGCATACAATTATATAGTACATTTATGTTCTATATGATACTATCCCATTCAGAAGCAGTGGTCAGTTTTCTGTTCTTCTTGATTAATTGCAATCAGCAGACATCCCCAGTGCACATCTGCCCTTGATTAGATATCCAGAACTTAAAAGCAGAGGAAATCCGAACCATCAAATCAGGGCTGATCACGTGTGCCAATTCAAGCTTTAGCATATGTAATAGAAACATTTCTTCCCTTTGGACTATGCATACTGTATCTGTAATAATGTTTAATCCATCACTAATTAAGACATTCTGATGTGTGTGTGTGAATTGAAAATAAGGATGATGATGCGTTACGTCTCATAACAAATCACAATAAAGAAACAAATCACAGTTCATTACACCAGAAATGGCTGATGGCCAACACTCATCAATCTTTTAGGATGCTGAAGCTCTGCTGGAAAGCAATGGGCTTTATGATGGCGTCGAACTGAAACAACAAGCAGGTTTCTAACATCACAGTCAGGCAGTAAACCCAGTAACTTGATCAAAAATGTTAAAAGGTTTTTCTCAGAAGATAAAAAAAACAGAGCTTACGGTGAGCAGAAAAATGGTGACTACGCCATATAGCTCATCTCTATTCTATCCTCAGTGCGATATTACAAAAAAAAACATTTCATGAAACTGTGTATAACTACCTAAATATGGACACTGTGACACTGTTTTTCTGAATCCCCAAACAACACATGATGAAAGCTTTCTAAATTCAAAACATGAGTGTAACATGGCTTAAGAATGCTCTTGTTTCTTTCTTTAAGTGTGTTGAGAATTTAATTCTGTCATTTATAGTTCTGTGAATAACTAGGCAAAGATCATTTGATAGATAAATGTTATTTTAGTGATGTTTCCTTTAACTACCGTATTTTCCGCACTATAAAGCGCACCGGATTATAAGGCGCACCTTCAATGAATGGCCTATTTTAGAACTGTTTTTATATATAGGGCGCACCGGATTATAAGGCGCATAGAATAGAATAGCGTCGTAAGCGTGTCTCTTGAAAGGTGCCATTTTGGGGTCTTTATACACACAAGTGGTGTTGGACTAGGAGTAAGCACAGTACCGGTGTTTACCGCGGTGCGGCTTTGTAGTTTACCAGTCGTACTGAAACATTTTGACAGAGCGCCGTGTACAACCAGTATGGATCAACCAATTAACCAATTGATCCATATATAAGGCGCTCCGGATTACAAGGTGCACTGTCGTTTTTTGAGAAAATTAAAGGCTTTTAAGTGCGCCTTATAGTGCGGAAAATACGGTACATGTTAAAGAATGTCTGTGGTGGAAGAAGTACTTAAATCTTTTACTTAAGTAAAAGTAGTGTTGCCATAGTGTAGGAATACTTTGTAACAAGTAAAAGTCCTGCATTCAAAGTCTTACTGAAGTAAAAATACAAAAGTACCAGCATCAAAATATACTTAAAGTACCAAAATCAAAGTACTCATAATGCAGAATAGCCCATTTCAGAATAATGCACGTTGCATCTGGTAAAGGTGGGGCAAATTTAAATGACTATCCCAATCAATAAAGTTGCATCTTATTATAATAATACATCTTCTTTTATTTGTTGATAATACTTTGTATTATTAATCTAAATATGCAAGTAACTTCAAACTGGTCTAGTAAAATAAAATAAAGTACAATATTAGCCTTTGAAGTGTAGTGGAGTAGAAGTATAAAGAAGCAGATAATTGAAATACTCAAGCAAAGTACCTCAAAGTTGTACTTAAGTACAGCACTTGAGTAAATGTACTTAGATACCTTCCGCCACTGGTCTAAACTGAGCTTGTCTGTCTAAGCAACAAGAACTGTATGTTCTCATCATGCATGTTCAAACTCAACACCATTTATCAACACACAGGCGTTACTTCTTCTTCTTGCACAGCAGATGGCAAATTGGCTTTGATACAGGTCTAACAGTTGCTGTGTAGTTTGCACTACACCACTTGGCAATTTCTGACTACACAACTCGGCGGTTGTGAAAATCTGTGTTTAAAATATCCAAACGATAACTCACTCTTCCTCTAACATTTTACCAGTCTTGTATCCAATCCTTGGTCCAATCCTACATCATCACATATAAACCTACTTGGTATTATAATTTAAATTTAAGTATGGAATCATAAGTTCTCTGACACCCTGTTAAATAAGTGAGCCTTTCTCAAAACCCCACTCTTACAACGACGAGCCATTCTCGGGCCACAGCTTGGGACATTATCCAATTAAGGAGGAATCAGCTAGGTCAATTTGCCCTTCTCTCCCTTGATGGCTACACGTCCTCCTGCATGCTAATGCCTCTTGGAGGTGAGCTGTGTGACAGTGTTGGATGACTAATGTAAAGCTATGGATGCCTGGGAGGTTAGCTGCGGTCGATGACACCATCGACAATCTCAGCAGCATCACGGGTCAACTAGGCTAACGACATTTAGCACAGATAAGATTCACAGTCGTGGTGATAATGATAACACCAGGCATATCAGATGCAGCGTGACAGAGTGCTCAGGCAAACAGGGTGAAATGCCATCGGCAAAATGTCAATGCGTGACTTGGGTCCCTGAAGGAGCTAAAGGCAACTGCTCCCGGGCTCTCAATTATGTGATGAAATATGAATGTTTATGGGTTATGACGTGCTAATTCAATAATGTGCAAATGGGAGCAAACTTTAGGGTTTTCAGCTTTACATTTTTTAACATATATCTTTGAATATATTACATTTTTTGTTCAATAACAACCAGAGGGAGAGTCATATTTCTTATCCCAGCATGTTGAGATAAGTTACCAAGACAAACTACAGTGATCTATATTCTGTTCCATCAGGCTTCAGGCAATGCTACATGTTTTGCATTATTGACTTTGGAAAACATTCTTCCCAATGTCAGTATTTCCCATGTTGATTGCCCGTAATGGCTGTCTAAGTCCTTGTTACCAGCAGCACAACCCATTTAAAAGTGTATTGCCTATAAATGACCTTGGCAGAGTATCATTACTTTTTTTATAGCCTGCTTTCTGTCTTTATAATGTAGTTAAGTCTTGCACTATAAATTACAATGTCCACTTTTCACAGGTGACTTCAAGTATATTGCTTGTGCCTTGCATGACGGACTTAAGCCACCAATCAGTGATCTCACACATCAGTAATCTCAGTAATAACAAGTGAACAGAGCTCAGCAGTTAAACATTGACAGCATACACTGGATATCTTCTCAACCTGACACTGTTTGCACTGCATCCTATGCATATAGATGTGAGAATTAGGGTTGCAAATGCAGACAAGATATATACAAACACTTCATCACCTTGCTGGATTGTTATCTGCTTTGGGGCATATTTTCTGATTTTGCAGCTAATTAGTGTTATTCATCCATCGGTTAAATCCAATGAACACAGCCCATAATTTAATAAAACACTTAAGAGGTTTGGAGGCCAGAGGAGCAGTAAATATCATAGATACGCAAGTATTTCTCCACACATGAGGCAATGGTAGACTATCGGCCTCCTTTAACGCAATGATGTCATCTTTCTCTGGTTGAAATAAAAACAGTTGGAGGCTGATTTTAGCAGCTGTAGCTAGCTAGATAATTAAGCTAACTTTAGCTCCATGAGTTTGTTGAAAACTGTTGTTGTAAAACAAGAATCCCGAATAAGGAGTCTTAAATATGTTAAATAGGAACTTGATGGATACATACATGTTAGCGTGCTAAAAGACTGAGGCTAAAGCTGGCATGTCACAGACAAATACCATCTATACCAGTTGTTCCGTGTTGTTCCTGTATTGCAGTGTACAGCAAGTATGATAAGGAAAATGTCAGATTGTTGTTTTTGTTCTAACATAATTCTGAAGAGCAGATAAACCCACTGTTTAATCTCTTCATTCACTTTTGCTCTTGAGTTTTTGAAAGGTTAAAAAACTAAAAAACACCAACCCCCAAATTCTTTAAGTGCAGATAATTTCTCTACTACAGCCCCATGCACACCACTTCATTGTGTTAGGGAATCCAAAGCCTGACAGGTCTGCTGTGCCTAGTTGCTTAGCTACCAAAACTCAGTGTTTGGGGGAAGGGTTTAACGAGAGGTCAATGGCTCTATTAGAAAATGATGCTGCTTACTGTTATCGCTGTTGTCGTCCACCAGGATGATCTCTTTAAGAAGGTGGGAGGGCGTCCGGTTGATGGCAGAGTGAATCGACCGCAAGATGACGGAAAAGGCTTCATTCACAAAAATGAACACAATGCCCACTTGAGGGAGGTTTAAAGGATAAGTGAGGTTTCTGCACCTGTGGAGGACAAATAAAATACCACGTTGAGGCAATGTTTAGACCTTGTCCAAAGGATTAACAGATACATTTGACATTGATTCCTACAGAGCAGGGTAATGGCAGAATTCATGCCAACCCAGCTACTTGGCAGACTATATCAGGATCCTATTTTCATAAATCACAGTGTAAATGTAAGATCTGGCACTAGTCCATGTCCAGCAGATTTTAAAAACTCCAGCAATAGTGGTGCAACTGTAATACAGTACGAACAGTTTAGGAGGAATAATTGGTCATGTGGTGAGTTATGACATCAATCAATCCTATTTCTTTCCCTGTCAAAACATTGTTTTCTGCAAAAATATGTTGACATTTCAATTTTTAATTAGCCTCTCCTCCCAAGAAGAAACTGATGGCTGTATGCAGGAAATGCAGAGAGAAGAGGCTGTTAAAATCTGACTGTAATGCTGCTGCAGTTAACACCCTTTTTAGTTTAGATTAACGTATTTGAAATGGAAATCATGATCATAAAATGTTCTGTGAATTGATACAAATGTCTTAGAAGACAATAATGACCTTAATAACAGTTTGTAGATTGTGGTAACAAAAACGGTGGCAAGGTCCTCCTATTGACATGACCTTTTAATTTAATTGTAAAGAGTGAATCGAGGAGGTAATTGAAACATCTTAAATGTTTTCAGTCCTGCCAGTCAAATTTAATTGATCTTACAATGATGTTACAACATCATGCTGCAGGAAGCCTGTTGTATTTACAGAAAGGCCTGGCTCATTCACTACTTTTAGGAAATGTGTGCAAGATGTGAGTGATTAATGCATCCCCCAGAACAGTTTTGGATTAGAGCCAGTATGAGTGGGAAAGGATGGTCTCAAGGGAGTTTAGTGATGTGCGGTGGAGACAATGCCCTGAAGATCTTTGAGCTGTGTAAACTTTCCCACCAGGATGTCACTCTGTGCGCTCCTGTAAAATGGGAACATAAAAGCTCTGCTGAAAACCACGTGACATCCAACTGATGCGGTGCGACCACAAGTCGTTCGTGTATTGTACTTTGATTTAATTCTGGACAAAAAGGAATCCTGCAAAGTCCCCATGTAACTGCACACGGCTTTGAAAGTGCATGTGTTCCTTAATTTACAGGCTGCAGGTAGACATGCACTTTATCCAGCGACCTTCAGCTGGCCGTAGGGGTTTGAGATATTGGTACAGTAAGAGTCCCCTTAATCAAGCCAACGACAAACAAGAGTTTTCTCAGCAGCAGCATTGCACTGAATGCTAAAGGCAGATTGGTTTTCAATTAGAGGCACTTAGTGTTTGATGAGGAGCAACAATGTGTTTTTCAGCGTAGCAAGTGCCTCATGAGTCTCTTTATTTATCACCGAAAAGTCCTCAGAGCTAGAAAAAAAAAAGAGCACAGAACACCAAGGTAGATAAGGTTGACCGATGAGGATATATACACACGATGCGAAATGGTAGTCAAGTAAAACAAGCAATTTGAACACGACACCTTGGGCTCTAGGAAATTATAATTTGACATTTTATAGACAAATCGATTTACTGAGAAAATAACAGATTCATAGACAATTAAAATTGTTAGTTGCAGCACTGACACAGTGGCGATTTGTTAACCGTCAGAGATTTTGCCATTCTGTATTTAATGTAGTGGCTTTAATTTATCTAGGTTTGTTAGGCCAGTGTGAGATGTGTTGCAATGTTGCAATTACTAAGTAGACCTGATGTTTGTCAACCACTGCTATTAAGAGACACACCTATGTGTATAAGTGTTTTGACACTGTCATGTACAGCAGTAATCCAACCATTTCTTAGCAAGTGAGAGGAAAAGTGTGCTTGTAAACAATCAAACTGACACTTTTACAGCACAAAAATGTGGACACTTCAGTCTCAATCTGTAATTCAGATGCATCAGAAAATAAATTAACAATTTACTCAAACATCTATATCAACAGCTAGTGTTGAGTGTAAGGTGATAGTACATAAACACGACAGTGTTTGAGCACCATTATAATTGCAGTCTTACCCATCAGGCCTGAGGTCTGGTATTGGTCTGTCTAAAGAGAGACGATCACTGAGGTAGCCGTTATATCCATAGTACTGGAACATCTTATATGCCACCCGCCGGTTGTCCGGGCTGAGCTCCTGACCCCAGTGAGCGAACAGCGACGAGTCAGAGAAGGATGTGTCCGCCTCGCCGGCCTCTCCCCTCCCTGGAGTCTCTAGGAAGCACAGGAAGACAAATAGCATGAATATTTGTCTAGGCCACAGTTTCTCAAGCCACCAGTAAGTTAGTGCATAAGGTGACATTTAGGGGATGTGGGAAAATGATAGCGCTGTTTTTGCACGACAGAAGACTGTAGAATGACTTTGTGCTTAAAGGACTGAAAACTGAAGGGTTCAAAATGAGTGCATTCCTGACTCGTTTTATAGCTGAGCAGCACTGACAGCACTGAGAGCAGAGACACATCCCACAAACACACATTTAGTGTGACAAAAAGTATATTACTGCTCGTGGCCCTTGTTGATAGACTCAGATCATGTCCAGACTCTATAAAACAGCGGTGGCATCTGTTAAAGATTCTGTCCTGCTTCCAAGAGGTTTTAATGCACTTCAGAAGCAAACTTCCGAGTGTGTTTAACAGTCAGGGAGCTTTACCCAGCTTTAGGCAAGCGATTTCAATGCCAAAATAAAAAAAATACACTATGTAAGGCAGTGATTTCATCTTCACAAATATACAAAAGTTTCCCAACTGCACTTATATGATTGCAGCCTGTACCTCAGTGATTATGTTGTGAAAAAAACCATGTTACTGGAGCAAGATGTTTTTAATTTATTACAGCCATTTCATTGAGGTCTAGTATCTGTTGGAACATTATGCAGGGATTCAACCACAGTCGGGTCTGAATATTACAGAGCTTTAGTGTTATTGCACAGCACAGTAATATCACTGGTCTGTGAAAATATGGGGGTGTGGGTGAGAGGCTGGTGGTGGCAAGCCAGTGAAGTTGAGAAAAATCTGGAATAATATTTGCACTGCGATTAGTGACAAGGGCTGTTAGATGTATGATGGGTTGCCTCAGTACAGTATAAAGAAACAAGCTTAAATTCATACAACCTATACTAGTGCAAACAGTTGCTTTCTAAGAATAAAAGATGCCAGTCAATAATTGAATTCATATTCATTGACTTAATTGAAAAGGATGTCAGGTAATAATTGCATATTGTTAATAAAAATGTTCTAGTCACCAGGAAATTAAATCTAATGAAAATTGGTGCTAGTATTATCCGTTAATGATTTCATTAAAGAGAGGGCATCAGTCCCCAGCAGAATACCGAGGCTATACAACAATAAAAAAGAGACAAATTTACCTTCAGTATTTCAGGTTAGTGCGGACAGTCAGAGTAAAATCAAATGCAAGCTAGGAAAAGAGATGGGAATGGTTTCTTCTTTTAATTAATACTATTTGTAATAGCTGTGATTTCTGCTGTTTTTGTTTAATCTATTCTAAATGAATGTCTCTCAAATTGCAGAACACAATAAAGGCCAATACATCTCAGACATGACCTGAAATAGTGAGGAATGAACATGAACCAAGAAGCTTCAAAGACCCAAAGAAGAAAGAAAAGGCTTTAAGTCCTCAGTGACACTGCAAGCAAAAGACAAGGTTAAGTGTGTGTGTGTGTGTGTGTGTGTGTGTGTGTGTGTGTGCAGTATGCATGTGTTTTAAGCAGATTGGTGAAGGTTAATATTCATGAGAAGTGACAGCCAGTCAGCCACGGAAGAACTAAGACAACAATGTGGAGGCAGGTGTGAAGGGATTACATTATGAACCAAAACAAAAATAACTGCTTCTGGAAAGGCGCGGGCTTCTAGTAAATGTCTTTGGAAGGTGAAGGAATCTATTGTACCAGTAGTTAGGGAGTGTGTATCATCAGTGTGACATTTTTATATTGAGATAAAAAAGAGTGAATACTGGACTTACATTTCCCAGAAACATGATTTCAAATAAATGATGATGTTGCTCCGTAACTATTGGTTGTGTCAATAAGCAACTGTTTGCTAACAAATTCACGCTATCAACTCAAAAGGTACGTATAGTGGAAATGTGCTCAGAATTTGTTCTGCTGCCCCAAAGAGGCAAAAACAAAAATGCAAGTTGGCTTTCTTGCCGAGTGTTAGAATAGAAAGATTGGCCGTTCTCATGTCTGAGATTGAAATATGAAGCTTCATTATCATTATCATCATTAATTCTAATATTTTGAGTTGGCTAATTATTCATTTCAAAATAAATTATTCAGGCTCCAGAGCTGGAGGGGTGAAGCATTATAGAGCCGGACGGTGCAATTAGGCGAGGCCGGCAGAGAATACCACGGTAACGTTACACGTCCAAAGTTGAAATCTATAAACGTATTCATTTACAACCAGATATATGTCCATCACAATAGAGAAAGTTGTTTAAGTTTGCTATAGAATATTAAGAGAAAAAGTTATAGCTAAATGCATTATTCGTATAATTACAAAAAAATAGAACACCCAATATTATTTAACTCACCATAGCAACATTTGGTCATGCGTGTTTCCTTTACCGTCGGACTATTTGTATATTTTTTTCCCTCGCCATCTGATTCCATGTGAACGCAGCATAAACGGCTATAAATTATTGTCTCTCACTGTTGAGGTAGCTACTGTGTAAAATGTTACTACTGGTGTATGTAATTGGAGATTTTGCCAAAGCAAACGGCCTTATTCCCTATAATAATGCATGCAAGCTGTAACGAAAGTTTATTGATGTTAACTAAGAACTACCCGAGTGACCAAAGTCTCTTACATTTACAATACCAAATGTAGTAGCCTACCGTATCGAATACAGTTATTCATCTTTTACACAGCACAATGACATAGCTGTATTATTATTTAAAATATACTCTGTGAAATATTAAATCATGAAAAAGTCAACCAACAACCAGGTTGAAAGAACAGTGCACAGCGAACGGTACAAGCCTGAGGCAGAATATCTTCAACTCCTAAAATTCAACACACAGTTGTTTTACTGCTGTGATGCAGAGGGGAAGTGTATCAGCTCTTGATAAGATGACGCTGTGATTAGACTAAAGGCACCATAAAAGTTCTGAACGTCTTTCAATCCTGGCAAGTACGCCTAAAGGCCCATCCATTCCACTGCTGTGATTAATTAGCCTACAGAGACTGTTTCCTCAGAGGTGAATCCCTAAAGCAGCGGTTAGGGCACGTTGGTGTTGTTTGGACAGGGTAACGTTGGCAACGTAGTCTGTTTGGGGTATTGTGTAAGTGCTGCACATACACTAGATGATTGGCAAACATGCTAGCACAACCTCACTGAAATGTGTTCAAAGACGTCACAATGACAATGAGTCACGTGACTTGTTTTTCATCAAGTAGTCATGTGACTTACTGTAACCTTGCTGTTTGGAGAGCGCTTTCCTCCCGAGTACACACTCAGTAAACTCACCTTGGTGCCAGCTCAAGTAAAGCACAAATCAAATAGCCGAGGCAAAATTGAGTGTATGTGTGTGTGTGTTTGTGTGTTTAGACAGGTGAAGTATTCCCGAAGCTTCCCAGCAGCACTCCGGCATATGTGGAGTGCAGCACTGTGCAAGTGTGCTTCGACAGTAAGGCAACAGAGTATAGCTGTCTGCTCACACTGTCACAGAGGAGAGGCAGGAGAAAAGATGTGTACATGCACCATGTACATACTAAAAAATGGAAATCACGGGAGACCAGACAAAGACACTTGACAAATAAGTCGCTGAAAGAGAACAATAAACCTCCAGGTTATACATGAACTTTGTTTTCAGAGGCACAGCAGCACACTCAATTATTAAATTTGATCTGATATTAAGATTCGCAGTGATGAAACTGTCCCCCATAAGCACAAAGACTTTATCAAATTGTATCTATTAACTCCCTCCTGTCCGTGGAGAGGAAAATGTTTTGGATTTCAAGCCCAATTCATTATCGTTTTTACCACCTCAGAGATAACTCCCCTCCATGCAATGCTAACTCACCCTGGTACAGATTTGGAGTTTTGATAAAAACTGCTGTAGACCCGAGTTGTTTTTTTCTAAATGTACCCGCCTCTTCATACTCTACACTGTATTGCGCGCTGAGGGGAAAGAAGGAAGCATTTGTTGTAACACTTTTAGTGAAAATCAATAAAAGGGTAAAATCTCGGTTGAGAGATCTTTACTGTGTAACAGACGCTGCAACTGTCAAAGGACGACCACCAGGAGTAGTCAATTCTAAAACGCACGGCGTGGGTCTTCAGAGTCTTTAGGTCTTTTTATTCAATAAAGGCCTTGATCTCTGCGATTTTTGAAACAATTTTCTGAGGTCTTTTGTTTTGTGCTGTCTATATACATTTTATAGTGTTTCTTGAGAGACCTGAGGGATGTAAGAGTGTTGCTTTTTCACACTGTGCAGGTGATAACTGGTGATATACAATATGTATATGAACATAAATCAATAAGTTAATGTAAATATGTTTTTGGCTGACTATCATTGCTATATTGCTAACACTAGTAACAGTGAGTTTAAAAACAATATGTATTTAAAGTACACACACCATTAATTTAAGGGTTAATGTAAAGAGTCACTAGTTCTAAACAGTCTTATACTGAGCTTGCGTGTTGCCACACTTCTAAGTAAGCCAAATTAAGTTCATTTTAGTGGTTTGCCTCAATAATTTAGAGACTACTTGCATCCTGACTGATCTCTCACAGAGATACAGAGCAACACACTCCTCACTATTACACGGAGATACTTCAGGCAGCCACTGTAGCAGTCGCAGGTATTTAACTACAAACTACAACTGACAAGCGATTATGGTTTTAATCAGATGATGATCCCTGTTTGACCTCGACACCAGACAACCATTTAAAAACAAGTCTGTAGTTCTTTGTTCCACAGATTTCACCATCTGTAAATACCCTCCAATTACAGCAGACACTTTTGCAATTCATCCTCAGTCATTGTGTCATTTTGCATCCAAAATAATGAGAGCTGAGCATGAAGCCACAACATCAAACGCTGTGGTGCAGTCAAAATATTCATTGTATATTCAGTCTGACACCGACTGAGAGGGAGGAGAAGACCTTGTCGTAGACTTCAGTCTGTAAAAAAAAAAAAAATAAATCATCCACATAAGAATTTCAAGACATACCGGTGTTTCTACAACTTGATATCAAAGCAGCTGTCAGCTAAAAGAGATCAAGTGTTTTAAAAACTTTTCACGTTCAAGGCGGTTTTGACAATAGTGCAGAAAATCCTCGTCATTCCGCCACATTCACCAGTTTTACAAATGCATTTCCTGCCGAGCAGCTCAAGACTACACGTCTGAACAACAGCTTCACATGTCGATATCTGAACTTCTGTTCCTGTCTCCTCGTTTCCTTTAAAGTTATATTAAATCACGTGCTATCTTACTTGAATAATCCTGCAATTTGATAACTATTTAAAGTATTTAAATACAATTATATCCTCACACAATGCAAATGTTGCTGAAGTTTAGTCCTCTGCCATTGTAGTGCACACTTTGTTGCCAAAGATCGTAATGATCGATAATATTGTTCATCTACCTACAGTGCAGATAAACAATCTGAACACATTGTGTGACTGGCCTGGTAAGCACAAGACATGACCTTCTCTATCACTGCTACACAGCACACATTGCATGTGTATTTCACTGACGTTCTGTCATCTGTACAATGCTTTTCAGTCTGTATACTCTTCGCCTTGGTCACATAATTCAAAATTTGTGTTTACAAATGACATATAGTATTCAAGAATGGTAAATTGTGAAAGCTAAAATGATTTAGTTGGTCTTCTAAACACTATTAGTGTCACGGCCAAGCCGTGCCTCCTGCTTGTCCTGTGTGTGTGTGTGTGTGTGTGTGTATCATATGGGCAGGGCTCCGACCTGGTCTCCTCCCGGCTTCCTAATTACAACTCACCTCACCTGCCCAGTCAAATCAGCTGCACTCCATCAACTCATCAACCCAACAGTATATCTACCCCGGTTCTTCATCCACTCTTCACCAGATCGTTGTTTACAGCTCACGTGGTAGCTAGTAGTTCTTGGCTGCGCTGTTTGAAGATAATTCAGAGTTTTCGCCCAAGTGTTGTTTCAGTGCTTTAACCCTGTCTCTCTGTTCCTGCGGTTTTTTCATCCTCCCGGTTCCCCAGTCTGCCTGCCCTGCCCTACCTCCTTCTGCCTGGATTCCACCCTCACCCTCCCTGGATTTTCCCGCTGTGCTCTGGTCATTCCCCCCCCTTGGTTTCCTGTCAATAAACCTTTCACCTATAATCCCTGGTCTGTGCCTGCATTTGGGTCCACACTCACACCCCGTGACAATTAGTTCACTTAAATATAAATGACACAATAAGTCTGCAAACATTTGGATTCAAATCTAGTAGTCTGTAGGCAGGTAGTAACCAGTTACATTTACTTTCTTACATGAGCTCAAGAAACCTTTTTGAGTAAATTGTACCGATACGTCCACTTCTCTAATCTTATAGTCTTCATGTGATTGGCGAGACGTGGATGTGATCTGTGGCTGTCTGGGAACTGGGACTTGGGACATCTAAACTGGAATGATCAAATTCAAAGACAGTTTAACATGTTGACACTCTTTATATTTACTTTATGACATAACAGACTATGATACACAAACACACGATTTGCTGATTCATTTGCCAAATCATATAATAATGAACAACAAGCAAATAATGTAATTCATCTTTAATAATTAAATCTTTACATATTGAGTATAATATTAATATTTTGCTGTCACATTTAAGAGGTACAGCCTGTGAATATTGTCCGGTGCATATGTGGCAGGTTATCTAATCAGGAGATGATGACTTGTCGGTTTATCACAAATGAATGTTCACTTCTTGAACTTTCATCAAATAAAAGACTTGCCACTCAAGTATTCTTTTTCAGTAAATACTTTTGTTCTCTTACTCAAGTAGTAATTTCAATGACTACTTTCACTTCTACTCCTAAAAAAGTAGATATATTTAATATTGCAAAAGCATCCTTTGGAAACAGCCCTGCGTTAAAAGCATACAAAGTTGTTGTTTTTCGACATCAACTCACAGCGACATGATTCCCCTTCACCATGTTGCGATCTCTTCAGAGTACTCACATAAAAGTACTTACTAGGAAAAAAACACCAGTTTGCATTTTGTAACAGGTGAACACAGACGGCTCCCCTTCCACCTCTCTCAACTACACTTGCGTAAATGTGTAGCTTGTTGTGTTTTTTTTTCTATTCTAACATATTTGCAGGTGAAGAGACAAGTTCAACTGTGCTTCAGTCCAGAACTACTGTTGTGTTATCCTACAGCCACACGGTGAGTCATGCTTTCATCTCGTTCCGTTCCTGCTTTAACCGCTTTAGCTGCAGGTGGCAGGAAGTATTGCTGATAGGCTCCTAACTGAAGCTAAATGACAAAATCATATTAGTCCTGTTTCATCATCTCTGCATTTGGCTGTCTGTGAGGTTTGGAATCAATTCTAAACATTAAATTGATCGTGGCATCGACTGGTTTTAAATTACATCTCAGGTCCCCCAAGAGCCAGCCCGTGAGGGTCTTAGATCTCGGAAGAAACAGCCTCCCGGCTCGTCCACAGTCTGGACTAAAGACTGGAGGAAACTGGTCAGTGCGCTTTTTTAAACAGTCATTCATATACTGCTTTTCATCCTTGTATACCACAGCTATTCTGCAGGCAGGCTACCTGTCAGTCAATCCCACAAGAATGTGATCAGCATCACGTTCAGGTGTTAGTATTTACTGCATGTTGGTCTACTTGGCCTGCTGTTCTTGCCTTAAATGCCAGATTATGAATACATCAGTATACATTACGAATAACCCATCTTTAATAAGATGACACTAGTCCTTGTGACAAGACTTGTTTAATTTGTAATCATACGACATCAAATTTAGAGCTGTGCTAATCAACGTTCAAACATTAACAGTATGTCAAAGGAATGTTTCAATTTGACAGGTGTCGCTTACGCTGCAGAGAATCACAACTCTGCAATTCCTCTGAGGTCTACAGAATGTTTTACTGTTCCCGCCTGCAAATATACTGTTTTGTTTCACTCTTACTGCTCTCATCAATCTTTTTTTCCAGCAGCAGCAGGCAGTGGAAAAAACTCTGATAAACCTGGCCAGCACAAACACCCACAAAGTTAGCAACGAGCTGGTGAACATTGTGGAGCATTTAGCAGCTAAATAGATAGACGATTATCTCAGGAGTTGGTGGCGAACAAAATGGAGCAAAAAAACACAACTCCAAATGAATACTAATGTTGTTTTGTGTCTGCTGGATGTGTACATAGACAACTGTTTCTTAACATCTTGTCGTGCTGACCCTGAGTGACTAACAAATGTGATTAATGAAGGTTAAATAAACTGAAACCTGCCCTTAAAATAGTCAACAGAAAGGGATAAAGGGATACCAATCTGCTAGTGAGGTGCGTTGCAGAAGTATTTTTGGGTTACTTACAAAATGACTCAACACTTTAAACAATTTTGTTCACAGCTGAGAGTCACTGTGTTCATGGTGCATGGCACTCTTGACATCTGGAGCTCCACCAGTCTACCTACACGCTCACGTCAAAGTGTATCATGAAGAAGATTCTTGTGTTTGCAGAACATGGCAGCTCTTACACGCCGACTTTGATCTGCTGTGCATACTTATACTGCACATTTATAATCCTCTCTCACGGTACTCTCAACGTAGTGACAGTAAATACAGCTAATAACCAATTAGTGTGTTTACTGGGTGGGGGCAGAGTCCACCACTGTATAGGTGCTGTATGGGCCTCTGTGACTGGCTCTCATTAGGACGCATCAGTGGCTTGCACGTCACACTGGCATTTCCTCTTAAAGAGAAGAGGGGTGTGTGGCTTTGTCTTTGTTTATTACCATGAGGGGATATTCAGTGGCAGATTTTAGGAGGGCGGTCATGTTTACTTGCAGCGGCTTTTGTCATCTCTACCCCTTTTGTTCGTTTCTCCTCATTAAAGTGTTGAGATCACTCGTGCCCTTCAGAAGGGTACAAAGGCTTTCTTTGTGCGTTTTCCTCTTTTAGGAGAAGAATTCTCCTCTAGAAATTCAATGTCATTATCGCTGACAAATTCTGAGCAACTAACTACAATATTTTCCTTCTTTGGAACAACATCAGATATTAGGAGACAGCACTGACGTTATTTGAGATCAAGCTGCGGACATTTTGCTCCTGCGCCACATTTCTCATTCTCACTGCTCAACTTGAAAAGCTGGATTTGTTATTCCATTAAATTCAGTCATCTGAGATGCCTTTTCTGTAACATCCTATCAGATCTCACTTCCTCTGCACTGAGCCTGTGGAAAAAAAGTGCTTCTTCACTGTATCTTTTCAATTTTTTATCTTGCAAGCTGTATCTATGCCCCACGCTTAACATTATTTGTCCTTTAGTGGGAGTTGTTTTCTTTATTAAGTTGAGTTTGAGGTGTAGCCTCCTCTCAGAAAAGCACACGTCCGCATAGGATATAAATCAAAAATATTTCAGAGAGTTCATTGAGAGCAGAAAAATAAACTGATGGAGCCCAAGGCATGGAAAAGTACAGGGAGAAGAAGGCCATTAATCTATCAGGGCATCTCTCTTTCCTAGCTGATACCAAATATTTACAATGATGTTTTAAAGTATAAGCCCTGGAATTTTTCAACCAAGACCTATGTGTTTGTGTATTTTCTATCAAACTGATTTTCTGTGTTTCAGAGCGTTCAGTAACACAATAATGAGCCACACACCCTGGCAAGTAAGAGCTACACATTCGGAACATATTAATAAAATTGAGTTATGAATGGAGATTCATTTTTTAATCAACTTTGAATTGTGTTCACTGTGAGATTTTTAAATAGATTTTTAAATAGGAAATAGTGAGTAGATAGACTCATACAAAAATACTCCCCGTCAATCATCACTTATGACCCACTAGATGTGTGTGGTGGTGTCTGTGTCTGCAGAGATCCTGCATTTTCTCTTTTCTTGTCATTAAACTGTGTTCAGGACGTTTCAAGGCGTTTCCGTGGCCGTCGCTCTGCCTCTGCCTCCAGCTCTCACTCATCAGTCTCTTCTCTCCTGGGGCTCTGTTCTCGGACACTGTAATCAGAATCGTCTGAGTCAGAAGCTCGGGAAGCTCCACTAAATTCTCCCGTCTGGACACCAACACTGTGCCCGTTATCCAGCTAGACTGAAGATCGCAAAACACAATCACAAATCTTGAAATATTTCAGCCTCCCTTATGAACTGAATGGAAATGGCAAAAAGTGGGTTTGAAGTAGGTCAGAGGCATTAATACTGTGTTGTAGTGCATTAATTGTGATGTCCATTGTTTCCACTGTATTCTGAACTTTCTATCAAACTAGTTTGGAGTAAATAACTCACACATAAACAAATGTGTGTATTCACGTTGGTAAAATATCCTCTTAACAAGCCAAACAACAATAAGAGCTTACAGCCCACTATGGCTGTGAGGCCACAGTACAGATGAGAATGTCAACGATTTTGCAGGTATTTTGTTATAAACCCAAGTTTTGGTTGGACAAATTGAAATATTTATTCCGATGGTGGCACTGGAGGAAACGTCAGCAGGTCACTAAAATTACAATTCATCATCGGGGGGGGGGGGGGGGGGGGGGGGGGGGGGATATAAATGTGTGAACCAAATTTAATTCCATTAGTTGTTGAGACATTTCACTCACAACAACAAATCAAATTTATAATCACCGAAGTCATTAGGATACAATGTCCAGGAACTATGAATATCTGCATAATAATTTCTGCCAATCCACTTAGTAGATGCTGAGGAAATTGTCAAGATAAATTACAACTTTTAACGTGTTGGTGACGCTAAAGAAAATGTCAGAGGATCACCGGAGTAAGAAGGAGTAATCCTCTGGGGACTGTGCATGTGTCTCCCTCCATCCAACAGTTATTGAGATATTTCCAACCAAGCAACAGACATTGCCATCCCCAGAGCGAAAGCATGCAAATGTGGCTAAAAACCAATTAGCACGTGTTTGTGTGACACAGCGAGAAAGTGAAAACCGCAAAACTTTTTTTAATTTACCACATAATCACGATTACATTTAAATTCAGAAGGAAACTCTCCTGATCCATCAGATTCAACTAAAGGCTTTAACAAATAAACACTTGACTGAGGAACGGTTTACGGATCAAAATTAAGAAAGGCTTGGCAGCCAATTCCTCTGATAACATTTTTTCGTGATAAGAACAGCAAGTTTAAAGAACAAGGAGTCTGGGTCTGTCAGTGATTGTTACATATTCATAAAATATTTAGTCTTTGGTGAAAGAACTAGACCTATTCAACAGAAGGCCAACTGGGTTCTCAGGGAATTTATTTTCCTCCATATTTAACTATTCTTTCATAGCAATGCAAATAATCCCAGTCAAGTTGTACAAAAATGTTCATCTACAATGGGAAAGATAATTTTTTTAATGAATAGCAAAGGATCTTAAGAAGTGTGAAAGTTTTTGACATAGTATGTTCACTGAAAAGTAGTAACAGAATCGTTAAAACACGGTCTAGTTTTTCTTGTTATTACCCGCTGCATGTAATAGAAGTCTCTGCTCTATAGTAATGAAGTCTACATGGATTTGGATGGCAGACACAGATATCAGTATTTTACTTTATGTTTTGTTTTTGATCATGGCCTCTGTGGACAGCTGATCAATTATTCAGGTGGAAAGCTCCTTGAATTGTCATTCGAGGAGTTTTGAGTGAAATAAGGCACAGGTCACTTAACAACCACAGCTATTGTGAGAGTCTCTATTCAAGAAGTAGCTCGTCTCCGGAGGTTTGTGCTGATAGAAGAGCTGACAAACGGTACACCGCATTCAAAAATGTACCATTCACACCATCCCGAATAGGAAGTGAACAGGAGAACATTTAATGTTGTTACATGTTTGGTGCAATTACTGAGCGGCTCTGACTCGGTGTGTTTACATGCACGTAAGTATTCAGATTGCACCTTTCCGCAGTTGCCTGATGTGTGAAAAGTCATGTATACGAGAATCCTGGCTTCTGTAATCGGGTTGAGATCAGATGATCCTGATTTCCCTGGATATATTTCTTCTAGCCATGTACACGTAAAACAGGTTTCTTATCGGCTTTTTAATGTTAGTCTGACTAAAACTGAGGGAATCCTTTAGACGTCCACATAAGTCAGTTTCTGCTGAACAGTTGACTATTTGTATAATTCAGACACCTTCAGACTGTAATTAAAAGCACTCACAGTACAGATCCTGTTCTCTCACCCCAGACCCACACACGCACACACACACACACTGTCTCCTATAATTGACATTCATTTACTACTATTTCAACAGTAAATATGTGTGGCTACAGAAGCTATTTGCAAACCGTTCCCATGCAATGTATTATATTCCTTTTTTGAGAATTATGTTCAGGAACTCACAGCAACAATGAAGAAAAAGGTAAAAGTGCAAACTTACTCCATGCCACAAAAGTTGAATACGGACATTTCACGTCAGGTCAGACTGGAACTTACAGCAAATAAGCAGTGCCTTCAAGCAGAATATTATGAGTTTACTTTGTGAATTATTTAACAAAAAAAAAACACTTTTCCCAAACCTTAAGCAAAGCATTAGATATGAACCCGTCTCCAGTGGCAAAATCCTGCACTTTCTACGCCCACCATCCACCTCGACACCCCACCAAACCTATGTGCGATAAAGAATCGTAGCACCTTCGTCAATCAACATTATTAATATAAAATGAAGTGACCATATATAAGGAATTTAAGAGGAGGGTGCTGCATGAGGTCCATTGCTGTGGGTTAAAAAAAAGAGCTAATAGTAACATTAATGTGTTTGGGGAGGCTGACAAGAAAGTGAAGTGAGAGAAAGTGAGACAAATGCTGCGGAGTATAAAATGTGCTTATGGGGTAGATAGACTCAGACGAATAATGGTTGTAGCTCTTAAGGTTTGATAACCGACTATCCATTCCCAACATCTGCAAGTTAGCCGAAGGCCTGGACAACGATATCAATCAAGATTTCCCCATTTCTGTTCAGAGGAGGAGAAATGATCTGTGGGTCAAACTGCAGACAGAGCTGCCTGTGGAAGACGGATAAAACCAGCTTGAAAACGTTGTTGTCAAACCCAGAGCTGAAAAATTCTATAAAAAATACAAAAACAAAATACACATTTAACTGGTCATTCATTTTCCTAAGATTGTGTTTCTGCCATCACACTGTTGATACATTACTGCAATTAGAAGTCTCATCTGATTAAGGAGAAACAGATCATTTAAATCAACCGTTTTCAACGAGGGCCAAATGTGGACAGGTTTCCAATTCAACCAAAACGCTACATCAGCTGGTGCTGTCTTGCGTACTCATGGCCCTGCATGGCACATGGTGATGCTTGATATTTTGAACAGGCACAAAATAAATACGCTTATGTTTATCTTATCAAAGGTCTTTCACTTCTGTGTCGGCCATTTCCCACTACACTGATCTGAAACAAGATACGAATCACATGACATAAGCATTTATATCAGCTCTGTTTTCATCTATGTTGCTTGAATTGTTGTGTCTGTTATTTTACAGGTTATTTCATTTGGTTGATATCTGCTACACTTGCTTTTCAGCTCAGGTACTGTCCTTATTTGTTGTACGCCCTTGACTTTAATGTAGAGATGTTTTAATGAGGCCTTTGAGGTTTCCTTTTATCTCATCTGTTGTTGTTTTATTTCCTCTCTTCCATTCCATCTCTTTCATGTACAAACAAACATGGCATCCTGTAAATTGAGAGATGTGGAAATCAAAGACAGAATGATGGACTGAAGTTTCAGAAACGGAATCAAGTTATTCTGTGGAAATTAAACATAGAAAATGTTTTTCACAATAGGTAAAGTTTATTTTGAATGTTTTAAAAGTGGCAGTATTAGCCTATTGTATGTGTGCAATGGATAGTTTCCTAACTCAAACCACAGCAACAGACAAATTTTCATTTCAACCAGTAACTACACTTCTGTCATTTGGACTGTTTTTAGGACTGGAAGTGCACACAATTGAGAGCAACTGCGTCGTTGATGGATATGACAATGTCTGTATAACCATGAACTGCTGATGTGTTGAAAGGCAAAATGTTACAGACTGAAAAATACAACGTAATCTAGAGCAGGGGTATTCAATTAAAATTCAGCGAGGTCCAGTTAGAGAGAATTTCATCATGCAAAGGTTCCGGAACATCACAATACTGTCTAACTTGCGCTATGATTAGTGCCATGTGTATAGAAGGCAAGGCAAGTTTATTTGTATAGCACATTTCAACAACAAGGTAATTCAAAGTGCTTCACATAAAACCATTAAAAGCATCAAAACATAAGGCAAACGAAAAGGAGATTTAAAAACAATTAAGAACATTCATTGAAACATTAAGAACATTCATTAAAACACTAAAGAGCAGTGAAAGAAATAAAATACAGCAGTAAAATGCAGAAATGCAGGAAATTGATTAATATCCTTGAATGTGGTTCAATTAAAGGCAGCAGCAAACAGAAAAGTCTTCAATCTTGATTTAAAGGAGCTGAGGGTCTCAGCAGACCTGCAGCTTTCTGGGACTTTGCTCCAGAGATGTGGAGCAGAAAAACTGAACGCTGCTTCTCCGTGTTTAGTTGTGACTCCGGGAACAGAAAGTAGACCGGTCCCAGACGACCTAAGGGGTCGGGATGGTTCATAAGGTAGCAGCAGATCAGAGATGTATTTTGGCCCTAAACCATTCAGTGCTTTATAAACCAACAGCAGGATTTTAAAGTAAATTCTTTGTTGGGCAGGAAGCCAGTGCAAAGACCTCAGAACTGGAGTGATGTGATCCACCCTCCTGGTCTTAGTGAGGACTCGAGCTGCAGCTTTCTGACTGACTTCTTACAGAGACCTGTAAACACACCGTTACAGTAGTCCAGTCTGCTGAAGATAAATGCATGGACAAGTGTTTCCAAATCCTGTTGAGACATAAATCCTCTAATCCTTGATATATTCTTCAGGTGATAGTAGGCTGATTTTCTAATTGTCTTGATATGGCTGTTCAGGTTGAGGTCTGAATCCATAACTACACCTAAGATTTCTGGCTTGGTTTGTGGGTTTTAACATCAGTGATTGAAGCTGAGCCTATTTGTTGTATTAACGTCTGTATGTAGTCAATAACTGATTGAATAATATATCAACAATATTTATTGTCAGATTTCAAATTGGACTGGATACAAAAAAAAAAAACAAAAAAAAAAAAAACAGAAAGCTTTTGAAAAATGGGACTCTTAAAATAAAGTACTTCATTTTAGAAAAATTAATTTAAATGTATCTAATTCAGGTGTGAAGTGATGTCAATCAAAAAAGCCAAGATATCCAAATTATTCTTATCTTCTAAAAAGAGAAAATTGTGTGCAGGGACTTTGTCTGTATGGAAACTACGGTTTCAGCTCTATTCCTCTCTGTTTACAGCATTTATTTTTCTGTGCCTTCATTTTGGATTTGAGTGGGTACATTTGCTCACGGTCTCTGAACATATGAGACATACTGGTTGAACTGCCCGTGGGAAGAATGAACAAACAAGAGTCCGTCCATTATTGGTTAAAGGCTCAGGTTAAGCTGTCCACTTTTCTCTTTTTGGAGAAGGCCATATGAAATAACTTCTCTGACTCACACACTCTTTCCGACTGTTGGCTCTCTCTCCTCGTCTCTCCCATGTATGTGAATATCTCACTCGAGTCGAGGGCGACGCTTATCAGAATGCACATATGTGATAGGCCGAGTAGCATCACGTGAGATGGTTGCGATGTTTCCTGGACCACTGAACGAGTGCCGTAAAGGCTAGAAAAGCTGCGCCAGTTAAAATAGAAGCGCACCGCATCGGTTATAGGTCCAGGTCAGAGACAACGGCGTCTGGGTCCGGACTCGTCTAATACATAGAGATGTTAAAAGAAGCTCTACACTCCCAATGAAGGAAAATGGACAATGTGATTCCTACAGTGGTTAAACTTTTTGTTGTCTTTGCATTGACTGTAAAATACAAAGAGCTGATTTTAATCCAAAAGTAGGGCTTACAATAAAAAACATCAACAATTAACTAAAAGGAGAAATAAAGAAACTGGGAAAATAAAATATTTAGCAAAAAAATGCGATTTATTATCATTGGTGTCAGTAAAACCTCACAGGCCAGATGCAAGTGTGAACTGGCATGCTCATTCATGAGGAAATGGAGAACAATAGCCTCAGGCCGTCTCCATTTGCAAAAGCAGCTGGCTAAATGTGTTGCACCTCTCACATCACCCGTTAAAAGTGAAAAAAACAAGCTAAAGACCAGTAATGAGGCTTATCAAGCCTCCAGTGAAAAGAGGCAGCCAGTGAAACACTAGAAACACCACAGTATTGTGAGTCTGTTACAATAGAGTTCAATGCTCTAACCATGTTAAAGGTGAAGTGAAATTTCACTTTTTGTAAGCAAATGTAAACATGGGACTTTGCTCATTGGTTCAAGTCTCACAGACATCGCTCAAATCACAGATGGAACTAAGCAACAGCTAACACAGTAGTTTAAGTTTTGTATTAACAACAATTTTTATTGCCCACTCACTTGATCACCACTACCATATTGCCAGGCAGTACCAAGACAAACTACATACCGACGGTAAATGGTCCTCCCAGGACTCGCATGGACTCGCTGGACTGCTCAGCGATCGTGTTGAACCTCAGGCTGCTGATTCAGAGGCGCTGGCAAAGTGAGCTCTCAGTACAGAAATCTGAAAGTTAAGTTGCGCTGCGTTTCAGTTCTGTAATCAGAGCGGAGCAGATGTGCTCTTGCGTTTCATTTTTCATCACTTTGTAAAGAAGCCTTGTTTTACATCCTGCTCTGCACTCACACTAACATCAGTCCTGACGTACAGGTTGAGGGAGAATTTTTATCTCACATGACTTCCTATAACAATACAATAAGATATATAATTAGCTCAAAAATTCTGTGCCGTGTTGCAAAGAAAAGTGAAACAGCTCGGTCCTTATCACTGCACAGCAGATGCCCCACAAAAGCACAAGACAGTTTTTGCACAGTGTTGGTTTGCGCCTCAGAACAGGCAGACTGAATGGCTGCTGGCTGGTTGCTGATGGCAGCCTCTGCCCACTGTACCAGCCAGACAAAGCACTGCCTAACGGCTGTATCACACTGTCATGTTTTGTCAGAAGATCGAGAAGCTTTCTAAACCTTTTAGAGTGCTGTCTTACGAAAAAAAGAGCACACTGCAGCTTCGTTTTAGTTTTAAAATCAAAATGAATGCGATATAAAAACACACTGTTTTGTTATGATTATGGATTTCTTAATCAGACACAAGTTCCTAGAGCCAGAAGTGCCTGCTTTAAAAAGTTGTTTTTGTGCAAACAGCCCAAAATCCAAAGAAATTAACTTTACTATTATACTATTATAATGGACAAACAGGAAATATTCACATTTCAGAGGCAGGAACCAGCTAATTTTATTTCATTTTTTCATGAAAAATGACTTCCATCTTTCATTTTTTTCAAAAATGTTGCAGATTAATTTCCTGTCTACGAACAAATCGATTAATCGACCAATTGTTTCAGCTATAAATCGCTGTGGTGTAACATGCGATCAGGAGATCAGCATCAATGCTTTGCAGTCGCCGCTCCGATATTGAGATCATTGTGAACAACAATGAGAGCCAGTAAAGTTGGCAGCAGCAACAAGGTTCCATTGAGTTCCATTATAATGCTTTCAGGCTCAAGTAAAAATGAGTATTGGGTGAAGGTAAATTATAATGTTTTCATGATGTGTTCAAATGTCATCTTTTACAATGTAGTTTTTAGGGAGAAACTTGAATGAATAGTTTTAAAGAGATGTTTTCACAGCAATATGAAATAGATATTAGAGAGTGAATCTTTACCTGTTTAACTTCCAAACACTAGCTCTAAGCAGCTTATAATACATAAATATAACTAATAATGACAATAATTTTTTATCAATAAAAATACATTTTTTATTTCCTAATCATTTGACTTCTGGCATTTTCAAAAGAAATATTTGCTCCATTCACATATGCTGATCCAATCCGTGATTTAAATCCGTTAAACGATCCAAACAGTGAGTTTTGAGATCTGCCTCGCCCTTATAGATCACACATCTACACACCAAAGCAAGCAAGTTCAAAACAGGAGGAAAGACTCCGGCTCCTCATACTGTAGCTTCACACAGTCTGTCATGACCATGAGGCATCTGACACTCCGTACGTCAGCAACAGCAGAGGACAACTGAGTCATGTAGAAACTTGTTTCCACATGTAACGGAAAGATGCTCTTTGACAGTGACTGTACAGTCTTAAATGTTATCCTGTGAGGAAAAGGTTGAGTGGTTTGAGAACTCGGGGAATAAAACACTTTTACAACCTCTTTATTTCACGAACAGGATGAAACGTTTTCAGTCATAAAAACTCTTACTTGGGATGCTTATGTGAAGACGTTCAGTAGATGAATCTTACTACTTTCACCAATAGTGCCACCTTATATTTGTACAAACTGATCATACCAGCATTCACAATAGTTTATTTATTGTATGAAAAGTAAGGTAAGGCCCTGTGGAGTAAGGTACATGCATCACGCTTATTTCCCCTCTGTAAATCTGCCATGTCAAATCAAATTGGATATATTCAAAGCATAGCCATTAACATACCCATTAAGCAAGGTCCTGAAAAATGAATTCTCATCTTTTATATATATTCTTTCAATCTTTTCTCCTGGTTTTTGTTTTCTTGCAACGTTGTCCATGAAAAGTCTGAAAGCAGTTTTCTCTTTCTGTTACTTCTGTTTAGAAAAGGAAACCTTGAACTCTCATATGAATGCATACTTTGAATCAATTTAAATACCATCGCTCATCTGCAGCCGGTGCGGAGTGGATTATATAAAAGGTCAATTCAACAGCTTCTTGTTTCTTTATGTTTCTGCATATGTGATTCAATATAAAGATAGACAGTGAAGCTTGGCTTGTTTAGGCCTGTATACAAAACATTGTTACACATCATACTGCGTTTTTCTATGATAACAATTCAAGCATTATACTGTATGTAAATGAGAGCTGTGATTAAATTATTTTAAATTTAAGATGGATTGTTTGAGATGGAAAGTAGAAATGCTAATCTCAAACCCCAACTCAAATTTGAATAAAATTAGCTTGGGACTTCATATGATTAACAACGAGATTTACTAAGTCTTCTGCACCTTGTTTGCGATCTGAAGCACACCCTGTCAACAGCGAAGACCGCTTCTGTCTTTATTGTATGTGCACTCTGATTGATGATAGTTCAAATAAGTCATTTGCTGGGTCCAAATTTGCATGGAATTTCTTTTGGCATCTGAAGCGCAAGTACATAACGTACAGTAATATAAAAAGCTTGTGGTGAGGAAGAGAGACTTCCACCTCTGTGAGCGCGTGGAAGTTTCCATCCACCTGTATTAATATCACAAAGAAAGTTTTTGCTCTTGGCAGCGTTGGAGAAGTTGGTGAATCAATAAAAGCAAAATGCAACAATGTGCAATGTGCAACAGACCAAGTGAATAACTCATGACGTACATGCAGCCTGTGACTTAAACGTCAACTGACGCTTGGAGAGACAAAAAATAAAAGCAGCAGACAAAAACATCAGATCTGTGTGGAGCAATGAGACGACTCAAATCAATACATGACACAAACAGAAATGCCATATATGTTTGACTGAGCTCTTTGAAATCCATTATGTTGTTGTGCCCTCTTCTTCTGCAGTGGTTTAATTGGACCTATCTCAATGAACCAACTCCTTATATTCGTATAACAGCAATGCAACTTGGCTAACGTCTACACAGTTTGGTTCTACATAACCACAGTTCGTCCTATGGATGTTGGTCAATGAGAAAAATAACAAATTCACTGAAGAAAAAAGGAATAAATTGGGACTGTAATTATCTAGCGGGGCAGAGCTACAAATATCTTACATTTAAGCAGATACGAGCTTAAAATCACTGTTCAGTCCATGTAATATTAATATCCCTCGACCTCCTCCAGAGACACAAATCATGTCCTGTTCATTTCTTATTTTACAGATTACAAACCCGGCAGATTTACTGTGCAAGGGATGAAGAACACAGTCAACCTCTGCAATTATTACAAATCACAGGAGGTCAGATCTCAGTGTGATAAACTACACAGATTTAAATTTACATTGGTGGTGCATTCAAGAGTGCTTGGGCAACTGAGGTTTGTAAGTCCCTCAACAACAACCTTTTTAGAGGACGAAAACACAACATCCATCTCTGCTGGGGGTTTTTCTGGATTTGAAATGCAATGCTTCATGACAGATCACTACAGTTGGAGTTTCTTCTATCAGCGATGGATTAATGATGAGTGAAGGTTGGGAAAATGTATTTTGATAGAAGATCTCAATTATAGTTAGCGTTGATGAATCTCGTTTCGAGGCCACGATAATTCACTTCTGTCTCATCGAGTCTCACCCTGTAATCCATCTCCACCCTCCCCCATCATAACCTCACATCAGCACCGGCTGACGCACTGAAGACAAATCGAATAGCTGAAGTCCACTGTCTTACAGATAGGCGGATCTGCAGAGTGGAAAACATGCAGCTTCAATCTAATGCATGAAAAATCTTGTTTCTGTTAACACAACTCACATTGTCACATTTGAGAGGTTATTTTTAATGAATTTATCGACGTTTTTGGTTTGAGTGGGAACAGATAGGCTTTGTGGACAGACTGCACATTCAACTTTACTGAAGTACTCCGAATATAATATATATTTCTTTGTGTCCTTTTCAACACTTCAAATTTCTGATGTATATATTTTAAATATAAATCACAGTCTTTACAGACAAATTGAGTGGCCAAGAAACTAATCTGCAGATTAGATAAATCAAATAATTGTTATTTTTCAGCCCTAATTGTTTGTAATTGTTTATAGATGACGTAACACAATGTGCTGTTGTATTTGAAGTGACATTACTCAGTTACTACTTCAGATTCTAATGGGAATTAAACTGTGATGGGAAGTTACACACCATTTATTGATTGTACCTCACAGTTACAGATTTTGAAGAGTTGTCTATCTGCAGCTTCACCCCCAAAAAGAAGCAAACAACTTTTGCAATCAGAATGAATTCAATGGATTAGAAAACGTGCGCTGACAGATTAGATCATGTCGTCAGAACTGGTTTTACCTCAGAAACTACTGTGCTCTCTACTGCATGAAAAAAGATGACAGTCTACACTTGTTCACAGCAGATGGATACACTTTCTAAATAATGGCATGGGTGTGTTTAAACCAGAGCTTACATCTTCACTTAGTGTCATTCTGAGAAAGAAAGTGCAGAGGACGATAGAGAAAAACAACCCGGAAACAACTGCTGGTTAATCTAGAAAGCATTAAGTGACAAAGCACTTCACTTCTGCTGCTGCCCTCACTGAAGCTCCATGAGTCAAAAACTGGTCAAAAATCATTGAAGGCAGCTGTAAGTTTATATCAGAACATCACTGTGTATCAATGTATACAGAGAAATGGCTTGAGCTGCAATGTAAACCTTATACAGTCACAGATAAACCAGATTTCAGTCTGACTACAAGGAATGTTTTCATTTATTTTTTTGTGGCCGCACAGATTCACTGGGGAAAAAACAACAGTGAGAACATTTGCAATAGTGAACTGATCTATTTAGTAGAAATTGTCAGGGGACGACCTTTTGAATCGACACTCTTGTAAGAGGCTTTTACACGTCTAATTTATTCTCTTCGTGATGACTTTGCCCTCTGGAGTCAGAATAATTAATTGTTTTCATTACCAAACATTCTCCAGTGCATTCATATCCCTGTATTTCAATAACTTCTCGATTTATTGGAATTACCACCAAGAATATCGTTTAATATTCCCACTCCTCAGCCCTGACTCTCTCTCTCTCTCTCTCACTGCCTACAGGCTGTATACTGCAAGTGTCTCTTCTCTTTACTCTATTACAACAGATTATTACTATCGCTGTACAGAGAGGAATTCACAAAAAATTCACTTTAAGGGCTTTGGTCTATTATACTCAAATTTGCATACAGCTTTCTGTCTCTCTAAATATGCTCAGAGTCCTACCTGGTTGTTTACTGAATAAGTCATGAAATTCTGCCAATGGATGGAAATATTCCCTCAACGTTTTTATTTAAACACAATCTTTGTACAGTGGAGCTAGATTGATGAATCAGCCGACCACAGATTGCTTTATGTCAATATGTCATGTGAAACTGCAAGTACAGACACTTAGTTTATCCACCAGAGAGTATTGACTAGTTCATTTTTTAACTGCAAAGTACCTCACATTTTACAATTGAGGCAAAATGAATGACGTTGCAATCAGCCTCGACCTTACTGATCATTACCATGCTACCACAGTAAATTAGTGGGACCCTATGGAGTGCTTCCATTGTAAGCCTACTCCCGGTGTTGCAGTGTGTGTGTATCCTATCTGATCTAACAAACCAGTTGAGAGCATTTCCTTCCTAATAAAACACTTACAGGCACTTTGCAGTATATCTGCAGCATACGTTACCACCAACTGTTGATCGGTGGAAAAGTGGAAAATGGAAAAGGATTGTTTAATGCTTCACCTGCATAAACCCCATATGCATCCTAAACATTAGCGTGTCAGCATTGATGTTGTGAGCATGTTAGCCGGCTGACAGTAGCTCAAGCTCATTTAGCTCAAAGCACTGCTTTACCTGCAGCCTCACAGAGCTGCTAGCAAGGCTGTTGACTTGTTGCATTGTTTAACACTCAAATCAATATTGGTATTGTCCTCAAAAATCCTGTACTGTTCGACACCTGTAATACACAGCCTGTAAGCTAATTTATCACAAAAGAGAGCAGTCTAAGTTCTATATTAACGTTGTCATAGTTAGTGTTGTTAGTTGCACTGGACATTATTGTGAAATGCGTTTCTAATATTCCGATTTTTGTAAATAATGCAGTATACTTCAACACCACTGCCAACTCCAACCTGGACAATAAAAATGGATGTTAAATGAAAACCTCTCTGACATTGTCAATGAAAACTGAACAATATTAT
This sequence comes from Anarhichas minor, assembly GCF_050575085.1. Classification (NCBI taxonomy): domain Eukaryota; kingdom Metazoa; phylum Chordata; class Actinopteri; order Perciformes; family Anarhichadidae; genus Anarhichas; species Anarhichas minor. The sequence continues at coordinate 2,216,752 of NW_027466488.1, forward strand.
TTTTATAAAAGGTATAATTTATGACTGAGCAGTTTGGAGTGTAACAATTACAGTGGACTGAGTGTATAAGATATATATCCTGGAGATTATTGCCTGGCAACTTTGTGTTTTTGCCTTCAGAGACCACCTTCTCTCTGCACACAGCAGTAGTCCTCAGCTGCTCCCGCCGTTCCCCAATCACCTGCCAGCACACCTGCCCCTCATTCACCTTAATTAGCCAACCAGATTACGCTGACGACCACTAGAGTCTTTCTGACTGATTATGCTGTGCCACAATAGAGGTAAGACCCAATCAATGAACTACTATGAGAAGGGCATCCCTAATTCCTTTTTTACTGTGGCGTAAATATCACCTGTCAACGTAACCCATGAACAGGCTTACAGAATACTCAATTACAAAATAATCATCATCACCTATAAATACATATATAATCATGCTGCATCTGTAAGAAAAGTAAGAAAACAAGCTCCTGAGCTGCCAAATGAAAATGTGTTAACATGATAACTTTGAATATGACATTTTAATACCTTCATTTAGACATCTTAATACATAGTAAGGGGGAAAAATAATATTAGAAAAATGGGTATTTACTTTGTAAGAAACAAGGCTGCTTTCATCTAAAACTGTATCTAAAGAGTCTTTTAACTGTTCTTTCTCCCAAATGACTGAGCTCTTTCACGGAAACTGGAGTGTAACTTGTACTTCCCCAAGCTGCATACCACAGCCTGCATGCACAAGCATGCACACAAACATCTGCACACGTCTATACTGCTTTCAAAGTTCACTCGTTTATTCTACAGCTGCACTCATTGTCGCTCTGGAAAATCACAGCAGATAAATATCACAATGTAACTGTCCTCATGAGCATCAACGGAAACGCTGATTTACTGAGCTTCTCAATTGACTTGACAGGTGGATTAGCTCGAAGTCATCTTGGGAGCTGTGGCTATAATATGCCGCTAAATCAGCACTGTGTTAATGATTGTCTCTCGCAGGCCTCGTGGTCATCCAATCAGACTACATGCTGGTAATACACATCCTCAGAGGTCGAAGCAAGCCATAAGACACGCTGCATTTTCATAAACAACATTCTCATAAAACAGCATGTCTGTCACACCATATAACATCCATACACATATTGTACACTCAATCTGACCACCGTGAAAGGACACAAACTATTCAACTGAGGCACCGGCTCCAGTCATTTAAATTCTTACTGCTGCAATGATTTGTTGATTAATCAATTAGTTGATTGAAAGAAAAGGAATCAGTGACTATTTCAATAATTTATTCCTTGTTTGAGTCATTTTTCAAGGAAAGGTGCCACACATATTTTGGTTGGGAATTCTAAAATGTGGACGATGTGCCGTTTTTCTTTTCCCATTTGACAGTAAATACAATATCTTCCGGTTTTGGACTGTGAGTCAGAAAAAATAAACAAGTAAAAAATAAGCAAATTAGAAGACACCACAGTGGGCTCTGTGTCATTTTTAATGTAATTTCTTCTTTTTAAAGTTTGATCGACTAAACGGTTTATCAAAACAATGGTCTTAATTAATTTAAATAATTGTTAGTTGCAGCTCTGTTCACTTCTATTCACTACTACGTTATGTATGCCTGCAAGGGGAATTATGCCACAGCTCATCATCCAGGTCAACAAATACACACCCAATAAATATCAGAAGAAGAATAAGAAAATAAACACAGACAATATATACATTGATAAGGAAATATAAATATCCAAAAGTATGCACATATTTGCACAGCTGTAACTGAGTTTAAGACATATGTTAAAGTGCTTATTTTACTGTATATGCAACAAGTATGCAAACACAAAGAACTCTAATGATCATTTTGAAGTATGAGGAGGTCTTCTATAGACAGTCACATAGCATGCAAAGAGCGCAGCAAACAGCCCTCACGGTGGGCGTGTGTGAACCTGCTCAGTCCCACTTTCCAATAAATTCTCCGGGGCCGACTGTACTTAATACAACAAAGAGCTCAGTCGGTTTATGGGCTGTTGTCACGTTGCTTTGTCCCGGTAACAGGCCACTTAACTAGACCTATCATACAGTTAGAAAAGAATATTTCTATTTCTGTCTCATCCCCGAGTGACACCAGAGACATCTCTTCTGACTGTCCACAGTGACTCAGCAGCAGCAAATGTTTCATTCTCACATGCAGTATTGCTCTGTGGTGTGGGAGCTCATATCTGTCTTATAGCGCACTAAAACTAAGTGCATGTGGTTGAGTGAATAGTGCACTACAGTAAGTGTGCAAGTCACAGTGCTGAGCTACAGAATGCAAGAGCCAGGATATACAATTTCTGTCCTTGTGTCACAGCGTGATATAGGAGGAAGATGCATTTTTAGAGATGTTGTAAGTGTACTAATGACTCTCTGGCTCTGCCTGAAGCTCCCTGACTGTTGACGCCGTCGGCCACTTATACACTCAGATTAAGGCTCTCTATTTGCAGCGGATGCAGTCAGAGTAATTATCAGCGAAATCCAGACAATATGGCTCGTACTTAAAATGATCAAAAAAATGCTCATTTTGCTGGAAAAGTTTTTGTTGTTGCAAATGTGCACCAATATGACATCAACTGTCTCCTCCAGCATTAGCAGCTTCTGTTGTCATCAATGACACCGCGTTCCCAAACTTTTAAACCAACAAGCATGGAGACTTCTTGTATTTATCGTACAAATACCCAAAGCAGCCAAAAATAATGATGGCTGACTGTGCATGAACTCATACTGCTAGAGAAGTGGAAACAAGTGCAAGTTTAATATACATGACTTAAAATAAACAACTAACTGCTGACTGACTGTCCTAGTTTTAAAAGTGGCATAAAAAGACAATGAGTCACGGCTAGTTCTTAAAGGATGACTTTAACATTTGGGGAATAGACAGATGAGCAGATTGATGCCACTCGTGTCTTTACGATAGATATGAAACTACAGCCGGCAGCCAGTTAGCTTAGCATAGAGACTGGAAACAGGGGGAAGCAGCTAGCCTGGCTCTCTCCAAAGGTAAAATATCCACATTTAAAACGCACAAATTAACATATTATATCTTATTTGTTAAACCTGTACAAAATCAAAGTGTAAAAAAGACAAATTGAGGTTTGACAGGGGGTTATGTGTGGGACTATTTCTTTGCCAGGTGCAGTCATTTCCGAGATTTCACATGTTAACTAGTGAGCTTTAGAGGTGCTGCAGGCAGGGTTAGGTTTTTTTTAAAGTAATCTTTTTTTATAATTATCTTTACTGTTAGATGAAGGCTTTCTAAAGTGAGACATCGCTGTTGAAATGTCTGAAATGCTGTTGACCATGCTGCTGTTTTGCATGGTGCACAAATCTAGCATGAAATGATCTTTCCTCTCAGAGTAATAGAAAAAGTTGAAACATGTAGTTTGGTGGTAAGTCACCTGAACTAAGCTCCGCCCTGCAGATGCCTATGGGTGCCGAGCTGAAATGGAGACCTGCCTCCAGGAGGAATGTTTACCCGAGTCTAGCACAGAGCCCTTATTGCTCAAAGCAGCACCAGTAGATTTCTGTCTGCATTTCACTTCTGCACCACTCCAGCCCTGTGCCATTTCAGATTGGGACCTGCCCAAAATGAGCCCCCCTGTGATGACAAGAATAGCTCTTTTAAAGACACAGAGGGGAGACAAATTAACTGTGTGTGAGATCAAGTGTAAAGAAACTGTACACCAGGAGCGGAGGAGAGGCTTGAGGGAATTTGAGAAAACGGATTCCAGACATTCCTAAAAGTAAGGAACACGTTTTAAATAACGTGGACGACGCAGAGTTTCAGAAATGTTCCAAATTAACTTTGATAAAATATTAAGTGTAAAATGATCCAGTCTTAATCTCTCAGTAAGGATGCATTATGTTGTGTCACACAGGTGGAGTGCAGTCCAAGATGTATTTAAGAGTAGAAATGAATGCGACATGTGATGTAAATAACCATGAGCAATGTTGTACACTTTAAATTGCACCCAACAGTAAGACTTTATCTAATTTGTATAATAATAATTAAACATTCTTATATTGCAACCTACTTATAACTAATTATTCAGCTCTTGTGTAGAGCCCTTCTTAAATATGTTGGCTCACTAATCCTTTTCATGGGGACCGTGCAGCTTTTCTAGTCACTTGCCCTCTATCACACCCTCCGAATAACCGATCTTTAACAGACACAAGAAGTTCCTACTGTATCAATTTCCAAAAACAGAGGATGCAAACATCGTGACTGCACTCTAAAACTAAAGCTATTCGACCATTACTTTCTTTTGATGGAGCCCAGGTGGTTTGGGGGGCAGGTGGAGCAATGTAGGAAATACAGCGAGTTAAAATGATAGAGGCTTTACCTTGAATGTGCTGGTTGACCACATTCTCCAGTCGATCAAGCCTCTCAATGATCCGGAGAGTGTCGCCTCTTTTGTCACCCTCTAACTTTCTCTCCGGTAAAGGCATCGGAACTTTGATGTAAATATTGGCGATGTAATTAGTGACCCATCCGACATAGAGCAGGCAAACAATGTTCGTCATGCCGCTCAGTATCACGCATGTGGACACCAAAGTTTTTGTTCTCCTGGTGCAAGCCATGCCAACATCCCTCCATACAGCCTGCAGTATACCGTCAAACCGGAGGACAGGGCGACAGTCGCCCGCAAAAAAAAAAAAAAAAAACTGGAATAATGAAGTTATTTTCAGCGACTGGACAGCGATGCAATATCCAAAGCGCGGAGCATTTACTTCAAATGTGCCGTGTGTGTTTTTTTTCTTGGGGGTGGTGAAACACAGTTTAATGTCAAATATCTACAGGTGAAGGTTCCCCCTCTCGTTCCATTGCGAACCTCCGTCGGCTCCGGTTGCATGTGAGGATCAAGGAAACGGGAAAGACACGGAGCATCCTGCTGCAGCCAATGGGAGGGATGGTGAGGACTGGCAGCCTCCGTGCTGCACGCGTCCCTGCTGCGCACTGATTCACTGTGAAAGTGGATCTGACCGGACTATTTCCATAGACCAGGACACAAAGTGTTATAACCTATTTCTGTCTGAACAGCGACTTATTTGCCCCACACCGACCTTAAACTGCTCATTTGATGTTCTTCCCTGGAGCAGTTAGACAGATCCAGCTGAATCGTGTTCTTTCACAGTGTCAAGCACGATAGAAAACACCTTTGGAGTTTTTGCGATGAGATCTTTCCCCACAAACATGGACTAGATTTCTTGCTGCAATACTGTATCAAGCCACGAGATAGAGACAACGGGATCTGTACGAGGAATCAAGGTGCGGTGGGGTCACGTTATCGGTCTGGCAGTGGTCCAGCTCACTATGAGGAGGATGCAGGATGCAGAGAAGAGGCTGCCCTCATCTCACACGCTGCTGTAATTAGACCAGTGCAGTGAACTGTACCTAATTACTGCAGACCTGCTCAAAGGGCACAAGTACAAAGTGAAGGCATGCAGCACTTTAACCGGGTGAGACAAAGTCATTCAATATCTGTTTATCAAATCTAGATCATGAATACTTTTGAGGCAAGTTTGCATTGTTTTTTTTTATCTGTATAAGCCTTTTTTCTGGTAAGATGCGATTATTGCATGTTGAATGTTGGTTTTTCAATTTAGGCCTATTTGCATATAGTATTCCTGCAGCCAAATGGAGGCTCATTAAACGGCACAGCAAAAAGAAAAGACTTAAAATGTAGCCATTCATAAGAAGGTTTTGCCCATGTTCACTCTCAATATACCATGCACTGATTCTCACATCTGCAGGAGTGTACTGTATATGCGATGTGTTTGCTGCAGCAGAGCCTTTGGATTCTGCGTCAGCTGTTTCTTTATTTTTATTTTCTGAGCCTCTGATACTTGTTGAGTTCTCATTTCTTGCAAGCCGTCCTACTCTTTAAGAACATCAAATATTGTATTCATTTATGGACGTCTTGAATTTTTCTGTAACTGAGGAACCCTTAAATACATGGAAACTGCAGTATGAATGCCACATATTTTACAATGTTTTTACCAAAACTCTGGATTGTGTTTTGACAGTAATTTCCAGTATCATATTTGCCAGATCATTATTTGCTAATAACAGCCTTTGTTATCCAATCTGCCAGACAGCTCCAACACAGCAGGCTGCCAGAGTGAAAGTATTATATTTGATGATGGTAAAAAATACATGCGACATCAATATAATACATTTTTAAGGGAATAAGCAGCGTTTTTATGACACTTGATTTCTCATATTTATAATGGATGACTACAGCATTTTTTTAAATTGTGAAAAGGAGAGAAAAAACACTGAGAAACGTCTTTGTTTGCAGTAATATCAACTGCCTTTTCAGAGCAAAATGCAACTGAGTCATCGTCTTTCTGGTTGACTTTTATACACCCAACGAGAGACAGAATAAAATAAATCAGGCGAGAATATGTTACCATTTAAAATTTAAAAAAAGCTTTAAACCTGATTGTTTTCAACTCCAGCGCATATCTATGGCTTCACTGGAAAAATATGCTTCGGCATCAATAATTGTCAGTCAAAGAGCATCAGAGTGACCTCATTCATATGCTTTCCTCCATATATCCAGATCTAATGACTGACCACCTCCCCTGTCCCGTCTGCTCAGCAGCAGCCATTTATGGCTGTGAGATGATCAATGCAGGAGCATGCTGCCCATTCATCGCAGCTGACAGGCCTGCCAGACAGAGTGCAAAAAGGTATTTTCTTTAGTTTGCGATATGAAGGGTTTTTCTATTTGCTATAGCATTGATGTGATGAGAAAGGGTGTTCTCGCTTTCTTGCTCATTTAATCTCATTTTACCCACGAGATTCTATTGAAAGTCAATAAACTATTTCTAGGATTGTGTGCCCTGCAGGTACAGTTGATGGTACAAACTGTCTTTTACTGAAAGTCCATTGTAAAATACTGACTGCTGTAATTTACAGTTATCTTAGTCTGCTAGAGATGGAAAACTGACAATTAATTGATCAGGAAATTGACAGAAAAGTAATCCGAAACTTTGTTTTGTGATTGATTAAATGTTTAGATAGAATTAAGTAAGTCATTTATCTCAGTTAAACATTTCTCAATTGTGAGGAATTTCTGCTTTTGTCTATTTAAATTGAATATCTTTGGATTTTGGACTGTTAGTTGCACAAAGCAAACAATTTGAAGACGTCAGCCTGGTCTGATAAATATTTTCATTATCAATTATTTTCTGCCAGTAATTGTCTTGTTTAATTGATTAATCGCTCGGTCAGAGCGTCAGATAGTCATACATGTCCATCGCTCTGTGTCAAAGCCCTTTTTCCTGACCAACAGTTCAAAACACAAACAAAATTAAAAAAATAAAACAGAGAATTACTCACATTTAGGAAGATAGAAAATTCTCTTCAGCAATTAATCGATTATCCAAAGAATTGGTAATTCATTTTATGTGGACTGACAAATGGATCAATCAACTAATCATTTTGTTTTAGAATATTGTGACAGAGAACATTTGCATCGGCCAAACGATTTATCAGGAAAATATCTGCATTCTAGCATAAAGTATAAGTATTATGATACATTAGATATCTCGCCAGCTATATCTTCAACTTTTCTCACACAGCAGGTATTTGTGGACCATATGTACACTTTCAGATCACCTAAAATATACTTTTGAAATGTGAGCTAGAGAAATATTTCATTAATATCTGAGAAACATTTAATTACTTTTATCAAATGTTGAGTTAATGCCTTCTACTGACTTCAAATGGCCTGCGAGATGCTTCTCATACTGCAAACTATGCACTGTGTAGAGATGAATACAATTAAAGTGCATTGAAATTATAATGAGAAAATCATATCTCGGCTCAATCACCAGACAGTCATATTGAAGGGTCAATTCAGCTTGTTTACTAACTAACAGTGTGATGATGTACAAGTGTCATTGGTGAGTATAGCTCACTTTGTTCATGTTATTTATGACCCTCTTCTCTGTTCAAAGGGCAGGGCAGAAAAAAAAAGCCTGTCCTTGCGAATACAGTCACTGGATGTGGTCATGAAGACAACCTCAAAGCTGTGTACACATTTAATTGACAAGCCATAAACACCTGCAGGTGTCAGACCTGCAACTTCTATCGATTTCTTTTGAATTGGAGCCAGCCGCAGGGACACTTTGAGGTCGGTATTAGGGACCTGCTAACCTCGCACTGAGTGATCCACCCGGCCAAGCAGCTGTCACGTTGCGTCTGAACGAATGCTCTTCTTGTGGGCTGATTAATTACAGTGTGTGAGAGGTTGTCTTGTAGTCATCACTGTAAGGTGTCAGAGACAAAGACACTACCACTGGAGGTTCCTCAGCTGTGGAGACAACAGCTATTAATCAACAAACCACACACGACATGTAAGGATTAGTCCTTGACAATGCAGAAAAGATAAGTATATGATTGAGATAACATTTACATCAACCTCTCCTGGAGTGATGCTAGAAATGATAGAGAATGTTGTCCCCACTGAGGCAGTGAAAAGACACTGAATCCCTACCGGTTTCAAAAGGCTGACCCCCGATTGTCTCACAATCCCCCCAATAAATGGTAGAAACGGTCAACACAAATCCAGCCTTCACATGGTGTGGGAGGCTGACCCTTTGCTCCAAACTGTCCGTGGGCAGGGGGACCAACAAGAAAATGGAAATTTTCCCCGAGATGCAGGATCACTTTCAATTAATTGAGCCTTAGAAAAGTCAATTAATTTGAGGTTCAAAAGAAATCTTTATACCCTTGAAATCTATATAAAGTCACTTTGGTGCCAGGTGTGTGGGGCTACTTTCCATTTTCTTTGTGATTATTTGAGGTATTTGTTAAGTTTTAGCATTAGGAAATCCAACATAGCAGTTCACTTGAATATACCAGAGGACTGTATTACATAATACTGTAACATTTGGTACATGAATTCACCAATACACCCATAGTAATCTACACATGAACACACAGACATGTATTGTACATATATAGATTTACCCAAAAGTAACCATAATGTACGATGCATCTTAACAACTTCTCTGCAGTTCTAATATTCATAATGTGACATAACAGAAACCCTTCTTTCTGATCAGTAAATGCAAAACCTATTCTTCTAATTTATCATCACACATACAATATTTGCTCAACATTGTCCTACCAGTCTCCGTTTTATCACCTGTACCGTGTCAAAAAACTTGAGTGGCTTCAAGTAATATTACTAGTCTGCCAACAGCTGAAGGGGAACAACATCTGATTAAAAGAATCCTTCTTTCGCCTCCGCACGGAAGTGCTTTGAATATTTGTACTTTTAAATAAGCAGACGCGTTAAGGTAGATCGCTTCCATGTGGACACAGGGATTGTGAGATGAGAATCACATTAACTTCAAGCTTATTTATTTATAGAGCCTTTCATCACAAGTGTGTCTCAGAGGACTTCACCGGCAGAAGGCGAGAAGAAACCTATCTAGATCTGTCTAATCATAATCATTCACATGACAAAGTGAAGTGCTGTAATACATGATGAAACAAGTGAAATGCAAGGCAGAGTACAAAGCACACGACTCAAAATAGCCTCACACGTCTAATGAATGTACAAAAGGTGAACACAATATCACAGATACCTGTACGATCTAATGCAATCCAATTCAACAAGTCTGCAATCAGCCAGTCTGGTCTCACCAAAGGCCTTACAGTAGAAGTAACAGTTTATTTTGTCATTTTGCCTGTTATGGCTACATTTGTCAAGTGTTATTTCACGCTGTGTCGATAGACACGCAGAGCAGTGCTCCGGAAGTCGGAAGGTGACGCAGTATTTGGAGGGAGAAAGTCTGCGTAAGGATGATGTCGTGGTGGATGGGTGGGTCTACACAAACACATGACTTTCAGTGGGCGAAGCTCTGCTCCTGGCCGGAGGAGGAGTCGCTGCTGCCGGGAGCTGAGCTCTGCTCCCGCTGGAGCCTCCGACAGCAGGTGGACGGCGGCAGCGGAGCTGGATCGGGGTCTGTCAGCGGTGGACTGGTCGCTGCTGGAGGATCCGCTGGAGTCTGAGCTGAGGAAGTTTCTAGTGAATTTGCATGATTGCATATGATTTTGAGTAGAATCCTATACCCGTTGGCAACGATCTTCCCACTGATGTTCTAGTTTACCTATGTTGGTTGACATCATGTGACATGATACGCAAAATGTCATTAAAAGTAGTATGCTATTTACTCCTTCCCATGAGATCCAGTGGGAGGAGCTGACTCTAAGTAAGACATTGTGATGTTTATATGGATTGAATTATAAAGTGTTCAGAGTAGTTGGTTGGGACAAAACACAATGAACACTTTACAATTTCATATCTTTGCTGGTGGTTTGTTACTTTTATTTATTTATTTATTGCATCATGCACATAGACAGTTCCCAGCCCACGTGGACTTATAAAAACACAAAAATAATACTGCTGCAGTTGTGAAACACTCATAAAATGTGAACCTTTAACAAACATAGAACTAGCTTTTCTCTCTACAAATAAAAACGGCCTGAAAAAGTTTCCCATCCTAAAACCAAAAATATTCTCATATTTCATCCAGAAGAACTGTTTACAAAATAATAGCCACTAAATAATCCCATAGTGACCAATATAACATGAAATGACTTCATCTTCATGGTAATGTACCTGAACAGAATAATGCACACAGAAAACTTTGACTTTTGGCTAAATTCTGCTTTACATAATGCTCTTCCCTGTAGTAAATGTTGTATAAGATTACAATTACAAGTTGTGCTCAACAGGCTGGCTGCCTGTGAAGTGCAGCAGCCCATCCTTTCATATGAAATCCCCAAAAATGAGAAACCACAGGTCTTAAGTATAGGCACACTGCCTTAATGGACCGAGGAGACAAGACGTGTCTTTAATTTTGGCAAGTATTAGCAGAGTAAATGAGCTCAGAACATGGTTGAAAATGAAACCCCGAGGTGACCAATGAGGTGACTAATTTCAACTTTCTCAGCTGGGGGGAAACAATTCTGCATGATAAAGGCACTCAAGTGCTTTTTTTTAATGTAGAACAATGAAATGCTGTATCAGAAAGTGATGGCAGGGGGTTCGAGGAGAAGCAGCAGTCGAGTTTGGCAAAATATTTAGGAGAAATGTAGTTGAACTCACTTGGGCTTTGAGAGGAAATAGAGTTTACAAGCTCAGTTTGGTGCCCTGAAAATGAAGATAGTCGGCTTTCTCTATGCAAGCAGGAAGGAGTCAAGTAAGGCTATCGCCATCTGTGCCTGAGGTAGGAGACAATTAAGAAAAGTAAGCATAAGCATAACTGCCTTTGTGTTTTTATCTTTTCTGGCCCCACCAATATCGTCGAGCATGCTGACATTAAAACATAAAAGGGGGAAAACAGAGAGAGAAACCGGAATATCAGATTAAACTAAAGGCAGAGCCACTGACATGATGGCAGGCCAATGTTGACAAGGATTAGACTCCAAATACACTGCAGCCACACTCTCCTGTAAATATCCTTTTGTCTGAGGAAAACTGAAAAATTGTTTTGACTCAAAGACTCATTGCTCTGCTGTGATAACTCAACCTCATCCTAAACTATAAAAAAACACATCACTATACACCTTGTGACAAGTTGAACAGAATACGAGTTAGACAATAATCATTAAGCGTTCATCTTTTAACTTTTCTGACACATTTGACATGTTAGACAACAAAGTCCCTCCAAGAAATGAGACAAATCTCTCTAAACAAAAACAATTCGGATGTTTCTTTATATCAAATAAATAAAGCAATACTTTACACATTAAGAGTAGCCTATATTGCACACAGAAATTAAGAATGAATTAAATGATTGAGCTTTTCCGTTTTCTTCTCAACATGCAGGTTTTCAATAACGGTGGCAGATTCAACGCAAAACATTCTTTGTAATGTTTTGAAACAAAGGTGCTGGTTTCAGTCAAAAGCATCGACTCATTTCTAGTCGGCGAACATTTTTTTGATTGACATGAAAACAGTCGCTTTCAGATTTCACTGCTCTAGCTAACTATTGTTAAGCTAACGTTAACGTTCTGAGTTGTTTAGCTCCGACTGACTTAAATATGCACTTGTTGGCTACATACATGATATCGTGCTGAAAATATTGAGGCTAAAGCTAACATGTCCCAAAATCCTGACCGGTTAATGAGCCAAGCGGAAGACACGGAAGCAAAGAATCCATGTTGTTTGTTCTTGAATTGCAGTGTTGAGCTAGTTAGTCCTGTAAGTATTACAAGAAAATGTAAGATCAGACTTTTATTTTGTTTTAACATAGCTGTTTGCTTTTTGTTTGACTGCTTTGCTTAACATTGGATACTTGTTAAGAGGGGTTCAGAGATTTAATGGTTCAGATTATTCGTCTTAGTTGTCACCGTCTATTCATATTCCATGCATAAGAAGTTTTTTTTGCAGCTAGATGTATTTTTGATTACACTGCAGGATTTGAAAAATATTTTCAAAGTCTGGCATTTTACTCAGTGACTAAGGTGAAGAAATAAACTCATCATCATTGACCATTGTAATAGTGGAGACTAATACCAAGCATAAAATCTCTTTTCTTTGCCCTACTTTCCCCATTTTAGCTGCAGATTCTTTTCATCTCTCATGCAGGAATGAAGTGAATTGGCCAAACTCAGCAGAGTGAAGCAGTATCCATCATTTGGCATCGTGCATATATAAGACAAAATGAGAAAGCCTCTACAGCTTTGTCTGTGGGTGAAGATGAGTAAATCGCTTCATGCTCATGGCAGAAGACATTGTGTGGCATCTTGGGGGCTTGGATATATATTTCTAAGTCAATTAAGACATTTTCTGCTCTAAAATGAATATTCTTTGTATATTTACAATAATATACAGAACGGTTTCCTTTTGTCATAACCACAGTAAATGAACCAACTAAGTATCTTTATCCCTGAACACTTCATTCTCTTAAAATTGCGTGTGTCCTCTCTCTATTGTACTCACCCTTGAGCACTTTCAATTTAATCCTGATAACACGAGTTTTGTAGAAAAAAAATAATCTGTTTTAAATCCCTTTGTTTATAAGCCTTTAAGCCAGGAATGATTATTCTTAACAAGCCTAAACATTTCATGCTGAGCCTCAATTTTTTCGAAAATAAAGAAATATATATGAGGTATAACAAGCAGAAAACTCATGCACCAAATCCACTTGAACAATTTTGACTGATATTAAAGGTGACATGTCTTTGCTGTGGGTGACTGACTGAACAATGACTTCAACACTTTGAGTCAGAAGAAGTTTTTAGCAGTTGTGACCTGACATGTTCATGGTTTGTGTTGAAAAAAAGGAAAATGATGTCTCGAAGGATTTGATAAAAAACAACATGCGATGTGAAAACAACCCTTTGACTTCTAAACAGATCCGTTTCAATCATTTGCTGCGCAGGAATAAATCCCAATCCTCTTTTGTTTTGGACTTTCATTTATTGCATTAGGCTGAAATCTTAAAAATGTAACTTCTCACTAGTGCTGAATCAGATACAACATGCGCTAATATAGAATGTGAGTTATGAGTCTTTTAAAAATGATCAGATGCTGGCATGGCCATGTACAGATCATACTGCTGACTGCACAGCTTACAAAAAGTCTTTCATACTGTAAAAGCATGTGGTTAAACAGTCGACACTGAAACAAACCTGAATTAATTACAGCCAGTTTACAGTCAGTCTATAAACTTTGACAACAGACTGTCCATCTTTATGAGATTACGGTGCAAATGTGAGTTTATATTAGCATGAAATATGTTGTAATGTGATAGCTGTACAATAAACAATACCCACTACTTTAAGCAAATGGCAGCAGTGTATTGAAGGGAGTGTAATAAGCAGTAAATGTAGCCAATAAACTAAAACGTTTACTTTTTATTATTGTTTAAATAAAGTAGCACAAGGAGACATAATGTTGAATGTTGTAATATTCATATTTGTTTAGTAATGCATTTTCTTTTAAATGTTGTTGGTCTGTGGCTGTCATTGCTGTTGGTGAGAACAACCATGAGAAATACAATTTTAATCTAAACTGGGAGGTGTATTAAAGATTTTAAAAAAGCGAAGACCAAATCCGCACATTTCAGTTGAATAAAGAACATCAGAAATGCTCGAAATGCTGGAGGGGCGTGTCCATGTCTGTGTTTGATTGACAGCAGCTGGCAGGTTGACAGAGTGCCCACCACCGAAAGGATCGAGAGATTAGTGCTGTCATGTGCAGACAGCGTGTTGATAGGTATCTAAGAGAAAACGCCCACACAACATCTAACCGGTCCCAGGTGGCATTTGCAGGTAAGTTACCTTTAGATGCTGTTTAATGTGCTGCAGTAGCCTACACCAGCTAATTAGATATCTAGCCTGCAATCTGACCTCAGTAGTGCACTGTTCCGATGTGAATGTTTGTTTTGTCTCAAGACAAAACGTGTGTTTATGTTTGTAAGTAACACTGGCATGTAACGTGACTGCACTATGAGACGACTTGCCGGAGTGACTGTGAGGCTCGGTCAAAAACTTTCCCTTTTCATGAAGTATAGGCTACACTGATGAAGCCAATCCAGGTGAAAGTCATCATCGTTTAAATTGATTACTGATTTCTTTATTTAACATCTAGAAATCACAAGGAAAGAGATGTAAATGAAGGGACGCAGAAATCAGAGCGGTGTAAGATAACTGATATAATCTAATATGTTGTAGATAACAGCTCTATTATAATATGATCTGCTTATTTTCACTCAACTGTAAGATCTATTTATTAGAAATTCCGACAGGAAAAACGACACTGACTGTGGGAACAAAAGAATAATCACAAAACAAGCTAAAACTCACTTGAAAGGATCATATTGAGGAAGTAATAGCACCTAATAAAATTACCTGACACTTGACTTATTGTGTTTTTGCTCACGACAGTTGACGTAGAGAGAAAGGACAAACTGTAGGTCTGTCTATATAATATAAAAAATGTTACTCACATTTTTATAGGCAGTTGCATTGATAAGTGGTGTTACATACAACACGAACACACACACTTACCCACGCGGTAAAGCCTTATTGACCTATACATTTGGTGGAAAAGATAAGCTTACATCTGGTTACACCCTGCATGCCCCTCAGTGCTGTGAAATGGTCTCTGGTGTACAGTCTACACTTTACTTTCATACATCAGTAGAATCTGTTTTACACTTCAAAGCAACACAGCGAGGGACAGGGGGGAGGAGGGAGGGGGGGGGGGGGGGGGGGGGGGGGAGGAGAGGGAGGAATAGGGAAGGGAGAGAGAAAGAGAGAGAAGGAGAGACTGAGTGGCCGCTGGCTTCATTTTGATTTGATTTTCATTAAGCAAGAGAACATAAAAGTAAAATCAATTAAAGTGTGAATCTTTGTTCCTGTGGTTCACGGCAGGTTGGTGTGTCTTTGTCATCAGGGCGAGCTGGGAAGAGCTCTCCACATCCAGCTGGTAGAGTTACAGATCCAGGCGCAGCTTTGATTAGAGACTCCATCTCCAGTTTCCAATCACACAACTCCTTCCATTTCTTTACTTCCTTCCTTGTTGCTCAGGGGTACACGAGCAACTAACCTCTGCCTCTGCTAGAGCTGTAAACTGAGAGCGCACTGCTTCCTTTCATTAGTCGCTGCTATGAAGTCAGGGCTGTGAACTGCCTGCTTTGTCGATATAACACAAATAAGACTGAGCACAGAAATGGTAAGGTGCTTCTTAGCCTACTAAAAATAGCTTTGACCTCACTCTAAAATAGCAGGCATCCTTTGCTTTTTATTAAACTGGATCATGAACACGCACACACCATGCACCGCTGTCTCCAGAGATTCAGATTTTGCATGGTTGCTGGGCAAAATCCATAGAAATAATCATATGCATTGTTTTTTGTGCTTTTTTTAAACGACACACTGATGACCAAACTAACAAAAAAAGTCTTATCATAGGGCAACATATCATGATTTTTTCAAATCATGTGTAGTTGATCAAAAAGTTACTTTATAAACACAAGAGCCTGCAGAATCTTTAGTCCATAAATCACAGACAGACTCTTTAGAAGGCCTTGGAAGAAGCTTTATTGCCAGACACTGACTTTGTTCTTTTATTCGCGAAATCAGCATCAGCCTCTAATATACAGTAAACCTTTCGTGCATGAAAAACTAAATGGGACCATATGTTGCCTGACAGACTGAGATGAATAAGACAATTGCTCATTTGGATCAAGTGCAATTTGGAGAGACACTGAAGTTGTCCTTTAGACTATCGGAAGAAAAGGCGAGACAACAATTAGCTATTTGTAGCTATTTATAGGAAAAACAAATAGGTTATCTTCTTTACATGTTTGCAGAACCCCATTAATTACAATTACTTTTCTGTTTTAAATGTATGATCAGAGATGTAACAGTAACCCAACAGGAACATTAAAAAACTAGCATTGCTTTGTTTTAATAATGAGGTCTAATAAAAGAAAAAAATGAATCTTCAAGCAAAGGTTTGTCTGAGCTGCTCAGGCATGAATGTTTTAATTCAGTGTTGGTGTTGTACACTTGTATCCTATTTCATACCCGACAGCATCTCATCATCATCTAAACTGTTCGTTTTCACAGTTTTGCATGCCAGAGGAATTACTCCCAAATTAATGATGTAATTATAATTTTAGCCTGCATACAATAAATGACTACATGACAGAATCATAATTATCATTTATCAAATTATCTACATATAACCTTATTCCATATCATGGTATGTTTTAAGGTATACCGTATAATAGTTGTTTCAGCAACTTGTGTTTACGTTAACGTAACAAAGCTCTTGTTGAAGGTGTTGCGAAATGCATCATGCATTTATATGTCGCCCCCGCACTCTTACACCGATTAAATGAAAATAATCCAGACACTAAAATGTGGCCCAGAGGAGGGCACTGTTATATATGTATTTAGACCATATCTAAATTGTTCAACATTATCTTTCTGTTCACTTCGTTGCATCTTGGGTCTCTCTCCTGATCTATTATCCATTATTGATCCATTATCTTCATGTTCTGATTGAGGCAGCACAACCACATCATCTGCAACGAGCAGAGACGCAATTCTGTACCCTAATAATTGGAGCACACACTCCAGTCCCCCTTTTGAAAAATTGAAAACCACCACCCCGGTATGCTACTCCACACGCACTGGACCCGACCTCCATGTGAGCATCAGCATCTCAGTGAAAATCTCAACCAACCTTGGCACCTTGTTGCTGAGGAGCTTTTTGACTGTGTGGATATGGATTCCCCCGAGTCTTCAAACTCAACACGTGTTGGTTAGGTTCAGAAGTTGAGAAGTGCTCTTTCTACTGCTTGACAGTATCGCCAGTCGCAGTTCTCCTCCCCTGCTGAACACAGCCTGAGCTAAGCTCTGCTTTCCCTTTCTGAGCCATCTAACTGTTTGCCAGAACTTTTTTTAGGCCAACCGAAAAACTGTCTTCATAGTCTCTACGAAGTTCTCTCACAACCAGATTTTTGATTTGGCAACCACCACAGCTGCAGCCCTTCTGGCCAACCAATACCTGCTGGTGTTTAAGGAGACCCCTGGGCCAGCAAGGTCTGGAATGCTTCTTTCTTCAGCTTGTTGATCTCCTTCAGCGTTGGTGTCCACCAGCAGGTTCTAAGGTCTAAACTTCTATGGGCACTGATGACCTTACGACCACAACTCCTAAAAGTCACTTCCACAATGGAGGCTTTGAACGTGGCCCACTCAGATTCTATGTCCCCAGCCTCCCCATGATGAGCAAAAAAATGTTCAGGAGGTAAGAGTTAAAGACGTTTCACCCTCACTACATCTTGGGTTTACCAGGTCTGTCCGGCAGCCTCCACTGCCATCTGATCCAACTCTGCTTCTCTCTTCAATTGAATGCTCTCTACTGAAGATATAAATAATCAGAATCTACCTTTAAACTGCACAGTATTTGAATCCTACTCGACAAATATGGTTTTGTTCTTCAATGGAAAAAATCTGAAGCACTAACTGTTAATCAATGGCTGAATAGCTGCCTGGCTATGGAAAAGCTGATGAAATGCTACTGAAGGCCACAGACATTCCCTTGTAAACCAAGTTACCCAACCAACTCTGTGCCGTAACCATACCATTGTCACATCATAAAATTGATTTATTTTTTCAACAGTGATTTGGAACTGTTATGGAAGGCACAGAAAAATGATATTGTCCTGCTGATAAGCAAATGCTTCTGTATGTTGTTCTAGAAGACAAATGTATTTGTCGTCTAATTTGGAGGACTTGTTGAGAGAGGTCAAAACGTTTCTCCATCTATTCATTTCCTTTTTTCCCCCACAGTAGACATGTCGTATCAGGAAAAGCACGTGTGATTGGTGATAAAAAAAAACGATCACACGTATAGGCTGGCTCCAAGGTCCAGGTATTATGCATGCTGGCTCACTAGCACAGCTTACTGGGACACTTAATGGAACTGTTAACAAAATGTGTCAGTACACATTGTACTGTGCATTGTGCCAAAAACAAACAGATTGGGTGTGTTTGTGGTGTAATTTAAAGAAGATGCCAATTGGGTAGTTGTGAATAATGAATTGTAAAATTCAGTACAGTATATATCATCTTAATCATAATGAACTATTAACATAATTCTCACATTATACAAACTTAAATGTGAATCTCTTGTAATGTCATTCTAGATGTCCTGTTTTACATATAATTATGAAGTTGTGCTATATCAACCGTGGGGGGACATTGAATTAATCTAACTTAACTCAACATGGTGTTTAAGACAACATGAAGGAAATAAACAACATATTTAAGAGGGTTTTCTTTCTAAACCGTGTAAGATTCTCGTGAATTCTGTCTATAGTGTGAAGACACTGTAAGCTTCAGTAGCATGCATTTCAGGGACATCTAAGTCACTGAACCTCTGAGCTCCCATGACTCACAGCTTTATGTGTTGCAGGTACAACATCAGCAGTGTAAAAAAAAAAAAAGCCTTATTTTCTATTTCAGCCACAAAGCACAAGAGAAAAGGAAAACACATCCTGCTGAAAACACTCTGCTGCTCTATTACCGAGGTAATATCTGCTTTTAATGTGTGCATAGTTCTTAATACGGAAAAGGCTGTTCACCTGTAAATCTGTCAATCTTCAAACTAATTCTTCTTGGGTAAAGATACACAGCCACGTCTCCTAGAAATCATGTGTAGGCTATTCACTGTTAATTTGGTTTCCCCAATTACTTTGTGGTGGAAAATGTAATTTCGGCACAGGCTGAAAACTCACCTCTTCAAGAAGTACTACCCTGAGACTTCCACTCAGCACTTATTGTATTCGTATTAGTTTGTTGCACTTATTACATTAGTTTGTTTCTGCACTGTACGTTGGCTCTGCTTTATGCTCTTAGATGCTTGTTTGTAAAAGGAGATGTACTTATGACTTCTGGTGACAAGTAGTTCTCTTGAATACCTATGTTGAATACACTTACTGTGAGTCGCTTTGGATAAAAGCATCTGCTAAATGACTAATGTAATGTAATTGCAGAGGCAAATTACAGCGCTACATTTACGCTTCGCACTGGGAGGTAAACATAAAATGTGCAGGACTTTCACTCTAATGACCAGGGTTCACATTAGTCCTTTCTGTGGTGTTACGTCCCTTCTCTGTTGTCCAGGGGAAGGATTTAGGGACTAACACAAAACAACCCAAATGAAAACAAATAGCTCGTGTACCATAAACAGTATTTATTATGCTCACTGACAGTGAAAGATGAGTGAGTCTCAACACATTTGGGAGAGGATGGGACAGGTGTGGTCGTGCCAAACAATTGAAACAAAGATAACAGAACTTGGCCTAACTAACTAACCTCTGAAATCAAACAAAATGGCTTCTCTAACTTATCTAAATGTGCTTGACCAAAACCCAAATACAGATGAGGCACCGACCAATAAGCCTAGTGTATGTAGACACAGAAAATCCTACGTGTGTGCCAATGTACAGGGTACCCCAGACTCACCTACTGTCCGCAACCTCTCACCACAAATACTAACAGTTTAGTTCTCAGAATGGACATAAACACAGTATGAAGTGACGTTCCCCCCTGAACTCCGAGGCTTCCTGCCTTTTATCTGCGGCTCTCCCTCTGCCAATTGGCCAGCCTGCCGCTGGTGCCAATCACCAATCAGGACACTGGCCCCCACAGGTGGAATCCAATCACCCGATTGACCTGGTAGGAGAACTGAGAGAGAGAGAAAAAAAGGAAGTGGGGGGAGGGGAGAAAACACAACACGTAACAGTGGTTAGGTTTAGTCAACAAAAGCACTTTAGTAAAGGTTAGGAAAATATTGTAGTTTCGGTTAAACATTGATGAAGTAAACACGTTGGCCCCCCTTTCAAGTCACTGTTGACATTTTCAGGGTTTTACTAAGACGATGGTTTTTCCCTAACCTCAAGCAAAGTGCTGTGAGTGCCATAAGCGGATATCATATTGCAATAGTGCAAATCGGATACATTCGTCAGTAAACATTTTGCAGGGATGTTCACTTACAACATTTTCTGACTTTGCAGATTTGCTTAAACATATATGCTGTTTCAAATTAGTAGTATATATGATTGAGTTGTATTACAATATATCTAGATCCATGTCAACTAGGAGATGTGAAAAAACAGACACGTATGGGGCCCTTGTCATGTTTTAACACATATTCCTTGTCGTCAGTGTATTTTGTTTGTTTTCCTGTTAGAGTATGTACCTGAGCTGCATCACAAATTGCCTCAGATACAATGTTGCCATCTAGGAAGTGTTATGCATCTTTCTAATCTATATTCAATTCCTGACTAACAATTTCCTCACAGGGCTTATTAAAGTTTCATCTCACAATGCCATAAGAAAATACAAGATTGGTCTTTTCTGTATGAAAAGACACAAGCGTTGAAAATATTCACACATGCTGATAAGACAAGATTGCCACTTTCCCAAATTGTTGACCTTTCGTGATCCTTGTAGCAATTGCTGGACATATCACTGGATTGTTATGGCTCAAAAAAATATAATAATGAACAAAAGAAAGTGACATGACATAGAAACAAAAATGCAGGAGCACTACAAAGACATTCACGTTAGACAAACTGATACCATCCTTGAGGCATACTGAGCAGTAAAATTAAATTGGTTCCCTCAAACAACAGCATCAAATCCCAATGCATATGTTTGCAAATAGGATGTAATGGTGCCTGCTTGGTTTACACGCTGAGCTGGCTAAATAGTTTCTCCCCCTGAGCTCCCCGCTGGGTCACTACGGGTGTTTCACACAGCTTGAGCATGTTCAGTAGCATCATCAATGGAACCTGCAACCCACTTTATTCAAAGGCCTGTCCGTCTTTACTCCTTCTGATCAGAGAGTTACTGGTCTCTGCAGGAAGGAGTCAGAGGCATTTTGCTGAGCAAAGTGGAAGTTTTAGTTTCTTGTGACCAATCAATGGTATCTCTACAGTCGCTGGTGCCGCCGTTAAACTGAAAGAAATTGGTGATTACAGGTGACAGATTCATTTTGAAACTAAATTAAATCTGGTCTCCTGCTGCACAAAGTAGGAAAAGTGTCTGCTAATGGGTTTCACCAATTTAAGGACAACTTCCAGGAACAGAGGGTGAGGGGGGTGAGTTGGAAACGTGTATTTTGACCTGAAACTAACAATTATTGTGATTTTGTTAGCTTAGAATGAGCCGTTTATATGTACATGGGGAACGTGTCCTCTGCAAGGTGTACGCAATGTTGCATCGCCATATTTCGACAGTAGCCCAGAACGGACAAATCAAACACTGGCTTGCGTGAGAGCCTTTTGCACTTTTACGTTACCTGAAGGCCACCGCATTTTTCCAAAGGGGTATTCAGTTGGATGCAATCTGCTACCACACTGCCACTAAATCCCACATATTGTTCCTTTTAAGGTGTTTTCCTTAAAGTGACTATAATAAATATTTTGTACCGTAACATTGAATTATGTAACTACTTGCTTGTAAAAGGGGTTGCTTATAATGAACCTAAAGATACATTTTACCCAACTTTGCAGCTCTCTTTAATTAACTGTTGTAGTTTTCCAGGTCCCAACTTCACTGTTTTGATTCACTCTCACAGCTCTCATAGCAAAGTTTTTCAGGCTGCTGTTTCCAGCAAAACAAGCTCTAAATAGCCTTTTCACTACCTGCTCAACATCCAACATCAGACAGACGTCAGCGACTAGCTGGTGGACATAGTGGAACATTTAGCAGCTACAGAGCCAGATATTTCCCTAAAGAGTTGATGGAGACCAAAACAGAGCTAAAAGAGTTAATATTGAACTTACATTCGGGACGTGACACAACTTCAAATTATTGATAGTGTTTGTCTGTATCTGCTGGATGTGTAAATTGCAACTTGTAGTTTAATATGTGCCATTCTATATTCGCCCCCAGTGGCCACATTTTTAATGATTGTAGGTTTACATTCTGTGTACTGAATTCCCCTAACATGTTTGTATTATAAGCTGCTTTGAGCTAGTGTTAGGAAGTTAAACATTTCATAATTCCCTCTCTAATATCTATTTTATATTGCTGTAAAAACATTTGTATATATATATATATATGTATATACTGTATATATATATTGCAGGTATATGCCGCTCTGTGCCAACATAAAACTATCATGTGTGTAAATGTGACCAGCAAACAATATCTGAAACATGAAACTGATCATCCGGTTGCCGGCCAGCTGAAAACCGTCTGTTTCAATCAGCAACCAATCGATTGGTGCATTTCTTAATTCTACTTTATTCTATTCAGAAAATCTGTTTCTCACACATGCCAAAGTAAAAAAAATTGGGTAATGCATGAAGAGATGTAATCAGATTCTTAATGAAAGCTTTTTTGTAAAACATGTACCAGGAGATTTAAAAAATATTGTATGACATCTAAATTGCAGGCATACATCCATTGCTCCAAGATTAGCATACGCTGAAGCACGAGCATGACACACAAGACAACATGGTTATTTGCTTTGTATAAACCAAACATAAAAAGTTGTGTGTTGTGCAGCTACTTCAAGGCTCCAAACATTAAGCAGTGTTTACCAAATAGAAAACAAGATGGCAGTCTGTACCAGCTATGGTTAAAACAGCATTATAATTATGAAACTATAACTTAATCTGCCACTACAATCTTTAAGAGAAGGCCTTTATATTCATACTCATCTTCCATACATGACGATGACACATAATGATACTGGTCTTTGAATGGTCATTTGTTGGTTGCTGATACTCCTGCGTGTAATAATCAGATGTACAGTGAGTAAGCAGATGTAGGGGAATCACTGGACAGTGACCTTGAGGAGTGCATCTTATCAACCTAATTAATTCACTACTGTTCCTCCAAGTCCCATAAATCAACTTGTCACTCTCCAACTGGCAACAGATGTAGAGGACAGTAGACAATCTATTATGTTCATGTATAAGTGCTGATACGAAACACCATTATGTTGTTGTGGATGAGAGGACACGGGAGCCTGATAAGCAGAAGGATTTTCAGCTACTATCAGCAATATAATTTGCTGAGAGGTGATCGTACATTGATTTACATTGTCGCCTGATATATAATATCAAATACATCAAGAGATTAAAAATTAACCCTTACGTGATTTGCTTTGACTTTTCACCTCATCAGAAAAACTAGTGCAGTGCCCGTCCAAAACTTGCCTGCTCGGAACGGGCAGATAATTAGGCCTCTGGTGTTTTCTTGAGAACCACTCATCCAAACAACTTCACACTCAACACTGTGTTGAAAATTTTGAACTTAACTATACAATTATTTTGTTGTTGTTGCATCTATGTCTGACTTCCTTATCCAACTGCATCTCACTGGATCTTATGTTACCAGTGTTCCCGTGAGCTCTGATACTCCTCCAGGGCTGTTCGTGCAGCATGTTAACGCCCATACCCGGTGTCTGACCGACCAGTGTTTTGTTCAGGTTTGGACTTCTCTGAACCCTGCAGTCTCTTTTACCTGACTGCACCCCCCACCCACGCACCCTCTTTAATCCTCTGAGTGTCGGGTATTAAAGTTCCGCTCCTTAACAAAGGATGTCCTTCAAGCTTTGTGCTGAATGACTAAGTTCAGGATGTGTTTTTTTTTTTTAAATATAAAGGTTATTGGAAAAGACAGACATTGTCATCAGCACTCAAACAACTGAACAAACTAATAACTCATATCTGTATGTACAGATGAGAGGGGATAAACCCTATGGGATACATGTTAAATACTTGCCTCTGACTACTGAAATTGCTCATGCATGGCTCTCACGTCACAAAGTATTCGAGGGTGACTTTTTATGCCATTTTTTAAATATTAGAATAGTCATTTCACACATGCTGGTCACCTGGATCCTGCAATTCCCCTTCACTGCATATCCTCTAATATAGTTATTTATTTTGATTTATTTTTTAACTGTTTGCTAATCCAATTTGTCAGTGGAACCAAATTCAAATTTAAAATTGTTTTTGATATAGAAACAAGTGCACGTTGGGGAACACTGCAAGCACAGCTGTCATTTGCTTACACTGGTAGTGACTCCAGTACCGGCTGGCTATCCTCCATACAATAAGCTTAGTCAACCAATGATGCAAGAAACACAAATTCTCAAACTTTCTTCCATTCCTTGTCACAACACAGGAGATAGAGAGAGAACGAGGTTTTAATACTTCATTGCAGAGGTACAGTAGCTTGAAATGTATTCAGTGAGTTTGCAGCAAGTCGATAGCAACACATTCATAGATGTGACTATGATCTGGGATTTATTACCTGATCCTGGTTACTATCACATTACTGTCTGTCAAGTGAGAGGAGAAGACATTTCTTCAACCAAATCATTGTAAATGGAAATAATTTGAATAGCTGAATTTCAAGAGCAGGACTACATCTCAAACACTCCTCTTCCCATCACGAGTCTGCTGTATGGAGGTCTTCCTGGCCTGCATGCCTGTTTGTTCCTGTTTTCCGTGGGCACTCTCACGCTCCCATTCCGCCCATCCCCCTCTCATCTCTTATAAGGTATCCTGGTGTGATAGCAGCTTTTTTCATTTGGTTCCTCTCTCTGTCGTACAGCTTCTCAACTCTAAATATAGCCAATGGGTTTTAGTGGTTCTGGCATTTAGTTTTCTGATAGGATCATGTTTGTCACAAGTAGATAGAAACAGTTGCATAAATAATTGCAAGGCAGCTTCTGTACCTATTAGTTAATTTAACCACTTTATCTTATTCATGTCCTAAACAAATTATTTTGTATATCACTCACTTTTCCTTGCCTCTGCAATGACGTTATGAATTTCATCTGTATGCAAGTTCAAGAAGACATTCCTGAACACCTGGCATTAACTCCACATAAAATAGCTTCATAACGCTGACTCTAATTTCTCTGTCAGTATCAGTGACTGCATCATTGTGCAAATGTTGTCAAGATACTGTGTATTGGGGCTACATGGTCTGTAACAGCAGCCCACTAATAAAGGATTAAGATGAGGTGGATGAACCTGTAGCCTCAGCACTTCTACACCTGGTGCACTCAGAAGCTCAGAGTAAAACACCTCCTCCATGCCTATTTGTGTCATGTCTGAACACGTTGTACCCTTGTATTGCCACCTCAGTGTCTTCTGCACATGCATCTAAATGGCTGTAATATGTAAAACATTTTAGAAAAGAACAGATAGTTTAATAGACATTTAGTGATTTATGGTGCACACACACATGACACAGTCATTTGATGTCCATTTAAACCCGGATGAGCCATCAGTGTTTCTCTTTGCTCTCATAATGAGCCGGTCATAGCTGATTATGACATAATATACCGTGGTCTGGGTGAATACTTGATTCTGATTGGCTGCAGGGTGTCGATTAATTCCTGATGTTATGATGATAATTAAACTGTCAGTTAACTGTTCTAAATGAATGCGCTGGCTACACTAAAAGAAGAAAATAAACACATTTGAATATTTTATTTACATCAATGAGTGTAGTCCTTCAGTGCCTCAACCTCTGAACCCCACAACTGTAACACACAAGCTGACACTGCTCCACTGAATTTACTGACACATATAATAAATTGTCTCACATCTCATTTTGCTATTCAACTCACTACTTCAAGTTGCGGCCCGGGACAATGACATGGCAGGATAGCTAGCTTGTCTTGTTGTTACATATTGTCAAATTATATTTACTGTTTGTCAACAGTATGCAATGTTATTGACTTTTAATCTTGCTAGAAAGACGTTAGCTTTCCTTCTTATAGCTGAGCCAAATATTTCAAGCCAAG
The DNA here is from genome assembly GCF_050575085.1 of Anarhichas minor. Lineage (NCBI taxonomy): Eukaryota > Metazoa > Chordata > Actinopteri > Perciformes > Anarhichadidae > Anarhichas > Anarhichas minor. The sequence continues at coordinate 2,243,118 of NW_027466488.1, forward strand.
TCGCAACTAAGTCGTACCTTTGTCCTGGAGCAGAGAACAACGTTTCCAGTACATAAGAAGCTTATGGGATGGCAAAGTGAATGGATTGTGAGAAAACTTTAGCCCTTTGAGGTATCCAAAGGGCTATCCAAAGTTAATGGACTGTGTATCAGACAGTTCAGGTCTCCACGCCGTCCAATAATTCCTGATAATGGACACCCTGTCGGGCATTATCCCTTACATAGACCCTTTGCTCTGGCTTCTCTCATCGCAGCCAGAAGTTCAGCTCTCTACTTCCTCAGCGTGTTTTTTAGGTGTTCTCTTGCCTTTTCTATGATGAGTTAATCATTCTTAAAACTTATGAGCTGCACTTTGATGCCGCAGGGTCTTCCAGCATCTTGTCTGAATTTTCCCTTCTATGGCCTCCATTTTCATCTTGGTGGATAACAATTCACGCACCTTGTACCCAGTTGAAGTCTGCAATATTCAAAGTAATTACCAAACTGCTGAGCGAGTTGCTAACATTATCAAACTGTGGCCTTTCACTGAGTGCTCCTGAGTTGATGTGTGGTCCCTTTGCAGTGGCGGTGTCAGGGATCTTCTTTTGCTCATACATAGTATGGGGTTGCTCAACATTTTTTTTGTTTCGTTGTCTGCGTTTGATGAGTCCCGTGAGTTGTTCTCTCTCCCTGACCCACCGAGAATGTCAGAAATGACTTTGACTCTCACAAACACACTCGATACAATTTATTCTAAGGCCTTAAAAATAAAACAAATAAAAGCAAACCACAATCATTTCTTGGAGGTTCTCGGGGGGTGCTATGCCTATCTTCGGGGGAGCTACAGCACCCTCCCCTCCCTGACACCGCGCCTATGGTCACTGGATAGCACAGGTCACAGCGTATGGAAAGGATTTACAAAAGAGATCTCTGTATGTATGTGCATGCTTGCATTGCAGAATTTCACTGTGCCTCTAACACAGCAGGGTCAATGCAGACCACTTTGTCTCCACACGTAATAAAGACAAAACAAAGCCACAGACTGAAAGCTATCAGGACTACTAATAACATTTTATAAATACCGCACTGCAGCCGCTGTTGCTACAAAAAAAAACATGTAACAGAAAACAAAGCAATATAGTCAACAGCGAATGATAGTGTGTATATCCCAATATGCATGCCTGATTATGCTTCAATGCTAACACTGCAGAGTTGTGGCCACATGATACCTTACATGCCTACATCTTGTTTAGCAGCAGCATGTCAATCAAACTGCTGTGTATTGTATGTGGGCTGGGTATTAATTACAAATGAGCTTGTGTATTGTTTGTTGATAGGACTGCTCCAGGATTGATTTAAAGGCGTTTTCATGCTCAGAGGGATTCAAACGTTGCAAATTATGCCAACATTGTTTCTAAATTACAAACAGGAAGGGAGGCAAGAAGAGATCATTTGGAAGTCATGGCATCCTCCATTTCCTGACATCTGTCTAACACCAACTGACTAACTATGCGAAACGGTACGATATAATGTTCCACGCATGGCATGCTTCTGTTCTACAAATCACATCAATCAGCTTGTACATCTGCTTCTCTGCTTGAAATGTGTCATCTGCTAATTGTGAGAGAAAGTAAGATGAATTAATGATGATGTGCAACAGTGACAACCGAAGATGAAAGCCTGACAACACCGGCGCCTCATTGTGATTTTCTCACTTTGGCTTTTAAAGTTTGAAAGTTGTACCTCAACTTCTTCTTGATGTTTTTGGTGATTGTTTTTTTAGGAAATACTGTCGGAAAATAATATATAATTTCAAAACGTAACAACCTACACAGTTAATGTCTTGTAAAGGGCTTAACACAGATTTATATATTTTGCTCTTAATCAGCAACACAAATTCAGTAGCAGACCTTGATTGCTGTGTAAGTCCTTGTCTTATTTTGGTATTTCTTTCCCCTCAGGCCATGCTTCTGTTTTTTTTGCTTGCTCTATATTTGGAAAGCAAATAATCCCAAGCTATTTCCCCCCCAAACACCTCATTTGTAACCCGCAGCCCACGCAACATTATGTAGTCATTTTGCTACAGTGCTGGTACTGTTGTTTACTTGTGTTCTTGTTCCAGCAATAATACATAAATAAATAAATAAAATTATTTTAAAAAAATACGCATATACACACATTCAATCTCAGGAAATTTGTTCTCTGGATCATCCAAAATCACTTAAAAAATGAGCACTTGTTATATAATGCATAATATTAACTTCACTCTGACATACAGTGTAAACATAAGCTGAAGCAACTAGACACAGAGCTCTGACACCACACAGCAACCCTGCACAAGCACAGTGTAGTTGAGCAACGCTTAACTCCCACTATCCTGTTTGTCTTTTAAACTCGCAAGTTTGTTTTTGTTTCCTGTTTGTCCAATTCACCTGGGAGGTTCTGCAGTGAATGTTGACCATGTTGCAATCCAGCGAAATGCAGTTTATTATATTATAATGGAGCACAATGTGATGTGCTTGAGAATAGTGAAAACTGTTTTTGTCTTCTTCTGCTATTCTGTACTTTTGCCACTGGTAAGATCAAGGAGCATTTAGTCTTAAATCAACCCAGTTATGTAGGAGTGATAGAGATATATAATGAAATGTTTCTTTTACTTTTTGATAACTATTTCCATGCCCTATTTTCCCTTTTGGCTTGGCACATAATTTACAAAAAAACAACTGTGAGAAATCTTAATTTCTCTGGACAATTTGCAAGAAAGTAAATTTCTTGCAGGCTGGTGATAATAATGTGTCTTAATTGCAGATTCTCCACATTCCAATATGACAGCAGTTTCATGCTTACATCTGATAATTTCTCATTACATTGTGCAGGAATGGTTAAATAAGCATGCAAGTTATTTGACTCACATCAGGGGTTTTTGCTTGCAATCAAATGAAATATCTGTAGATGGAGGTGGAGAACACCATGGGCACAAGGGTCAGTATTTGCCGGCATTTATGTGAAACATCCATTTTCTTTCATTTTGAGAGGAAAATATAGCGCCACGGAATAAAGAAGGTGTACTTAACATCATGCACACTGAGTACACTGCAGCACCATGCAAATTAAGTCTGAAATTCTCCTGAATATTTGGACACCCGGAGCTCCCAGCACAGAGGAATGAAAGGCTTTCCTTTATCAGTACATTTCCTTGTATGAACAAGAGAATCTACTGATGCAGGGTATTTTTTTTTTCACTGCAGAGACTTCTAATTTCTTTCTTTTTTTGCTTAATTGCATTCAGGGATTCTATTGTTCAGTTTTTATCGGCCAGCTTTTTTCCTTTCAAACCATTTCCCCACTCACCCATGGCTCCCTAACAGACACCACACAGTGTCTTCGGCTGGGAAATTTACCTCAATAAAGCTAATTAATTTGGGGAAACAAATGGATGGGTAAGAAATAGTGTGAAAATTAGCAGTAGTTGCAGTCATCTGGAAAAACCTATTTAACTCGAACATGAGGTTTAAGAGATGCAGCTAAAATATATTTTAAAAAACAACCTAATCAGGACGTGTTATAAGCTATTTTAACTTTAAGCTAGTATAATTAATGTTTTTTAATCTATGCATCATCGTGGTTGTAAAACACAAAAACACATTGGTCGGAGATGTCTCAGTAATTGTGAAAAATTTGATTGGCTCGTCAGTTTCCTGGTTGATATTGCCAATACAATGAGCCTCATTCACTCATATGTGCGTAGAAAAGTTCTTACTGTGCGCACAAAAAAAGTGCACACGTAAAATTACCAGGCAGATTCAATAAAAGATAAATTAATGTAGGTTTATTCAGAAATCTCTTTAACCTTTTTTGATTAATAGAATATTAAGATAGCCCAGATGTTGCTGAAACATTAATATTATATGTACCGCCTGCTTTGGCCAGGAAAATAACAAAGCCGTGTTTTTCCTGGCTTATGCCTTGTGATAGAATATAAGAAAAGTGCAGAAATAGTTGGATTTTCCATGCATGGTCTCCATACAGTGAGGAAGATATTCACAAGGAAAGACCAGTAAAATCTCTACCCTTGACCTTTTGTCGGGTGACTGACACTGAGCTGTTTTTCTCAAAATCTGAGTGGATCATGAGTTCGATCTCCGTTGACCAGAAGCCATGGACGCCTGCTTAATGCTTCACATTCTTTTCCCGTGTTTGGAATGTTGCAGAAGCATAATGAGTCTAAGCAGAGTATTTTTGAATTGAGGTTTGGCTCAGGAAATGGGATTCCTCTGTGAAAATGGAGGCATAGAAACAGACTGAAATATTAAATTGAGCCAATAAATTCACAGATTGAATACAAAAATAGAAACTTGTTAGACCGGTGGATGGTTGTCACAGCTTACACCAAGCAGCTAAACATGTACAATTTCAGAGGTTAGTGCTAGAGGAAAGGCCATCGAATCATACAAACATAGGTTTGTATTTCCACTGGTAGCATGAATGTGCTCAGTTTTGTTTATTTGACCTGAAGATAGTGCCAGAGGAAAGCTCATGCAGTCTTCAAAAAGAAAATAGTTCATCTTTTGAAGAGTAAAAAAGCTCTGTAAATTGTAGGGCAATCCACCCTTTTATTTTTTTATATATTTTTGGGATATTTCAGCCTGACAGTAGTATCTCCAGAGGAAAGGTCAGGAAACCACGAATGTCCACAACAAATGCCATGTCCTGCAGTTTCTGAAATAATATGTCAAGTGTTGGGCAAGAAGCAGTTTTGACCTGACAGTTGTGCTACGTGAAAGGTCAAGGGGACAGAAAATGTATAGATTATATTTTTGGGATCATGGATGTCCATAAACTGTAACAGTAATTGTTGAGATCGGCGTACATTTAACCCAATTCTTGTAGGTGAAGGTTAAAGGTGCCGATACTTATTTTTCTGTAGTTTACTTCTAGTTTAGGTATCTAAACCACTTACAATATGTTTTTTTGGTCCCTGAGTGTGAACTCTTTACTGAACTATGGACTTTTTCATTGTCTGAGACTCTAAAGAAAGCTGTGGAGAGTGTCACATTGATTTGTGCTATTAGGGTCAATGGGGAGTGTCCTTGCAGCAACGGAAACCAATATCATGTCTTCTGTACGATATGCCTCGAGGGCAGCATTCGTATTAAGAATTGTATTTCTTTAATGACGGACCCTTGAGGTTCATCGCATGACATTCATGCATTACCGAGCACACTGAGTGGTATGTCCTGCAGAAAAAAACAGAACCGGATGCCTGAGCTGTTTCACACATTTTGCTATCTTGATATGTTACCTATATTATCATTATTTTTGTCATTACGTGTGGCTAAAGTACAAGCTGCGCAGTAAGCAGAATAACACCCTAATGTAATCAATAATGGGTCAAACCCAGATAATTACTCCTCATGATAATTATCATATGTATGTTTGTGGTTATTTGGATTGTGGGAAGAAAACGAGGGGAGAGGAACATTGACACAGAAAGAGTCTGAAAACCACCTCATCACCTCAAGATTGAGACAGCTACACACTTGAGACGTTAGTCATCAGGGCAGAGAAACAGGCAATCGGAAACAAACAGTTTTATCAGATGTTCAGTCAGAGGCTGAATCCTGAGAGACCTCATGAGTCACAGGTTGGAAATCAAGCAGTCTAGTCCCTTGTTCTGCACTATAAGCACAGCAAGTTCAGCTGCTGATGCTAAAACCTAACATGTCCAATCTCTTAAAACAGTTACTACACCTGCACCCCTCTGCAAAGACACATGCTTAGCCTCCAGAGTGAGGAGTATAACCCATGTCATATATTGGTTTCATTTCGAGGTTACTGCATAGCAGGAAGAATGTCTGTTTGACCTTAGAAATAGGAGGGAAATATTCACACAGCTCAAGTGGCATGAAATTGTTATTTCAGTTAGTTTCTTGCCCATCTTGACACTGGAAAATTAAGTATTTGAGGCACCTCTGTCTGTTTTTTCAGAATGCTCAACTCTGATACTTCAGCAAGTCATTATCTGGTAGATGCAATGTAATCTGCATGCAATCTGGTCGATGTTCGGTCTCCCCTACTTAATTAGTTTACTCTCAGTTTGTAATTTCTGGCAGGTTGAGAGAAGCCGTATCCATATTAACATATTTCCACAGTAATTGAAGGGCTTATGAGCCTCAGAAATTAGCCACTGATGCTGTTGAAGTTTTTGTTATGGCACACCTTGCTCTCAAATTATATATTTACTTACCTACCTATATCTAATAAGCAGGCTATTGCCAGCGTCATCCTTTGCAGGCTAATGATTTGAAATAATCGTTTTATTCAGATAATGTGTTATTACAGTATCCACTGCTAGCGTGACAGTTCGGCCTAGTTGTGCAACACTACTGCACCTCAGCTGTTGTGGCAGCATAATGAAGGAGGCAGTCTTACTCTTCTGTCCTCTGCATTGCAAATTATGTCGCTGGAATATGGACAAGGATCAAGAAAAATCATTAAATCAAATTTTACTAAAGGGCATCTGAGGCATAAGCTTGGACAGCACCAAGCTGTCAGAGCAGTCAAGGCTGTCCATGCTCATAACCGCCACGATGCCATGCACCAATATGTTATGACAAACTTAAGCTTAAGAGACACAATTAGGAGACGGCACAGCCAGTTATCGGTTGGAGGGAGAGCAGATTGACAGCTAAGGAGAAGCAAAGCGGTATTAAAGATCAGCTCTGTCAGGAAGACGGGGACACAGCTCTGTCATCTCTCCAGAGCCTTCACTCCATGCTTTTCATTTCCAGGTCAGAATAGGAGCAAAACTGCCTAAAGGGGGCCAACTTAAGAGAGTGAGTCCTGTCCTGTCTTATCCTGGGCTCAGAGTGGAGATGCGAGCAGAAGGGTTTTGAACACAAGCCCTCACGAATGCACCGCTTGAATAGAAAAATCAGCAAATGCCACCAGTAAGACATGAAGGAAAAAAAACACCATCTTGCTTTGAAGCGTAGAATTAAAATATTGATATTATATTTATACATTTTCACTCTCTCTCTCTCTCTCTCTCTCTCTCTCTCTCTCTCTCTCTCTCTCTCGTCTGACTTTCTTGGCAAAATATTAAAAAAATGCATGTATACATGTTTGTCACAATTCCCTCTTAAACCTTTAATGTGTGATAACAATGATCATTCAAGTTCATTGCATATCTCACTATGCGAGATGGGTCTCATAAAATCTTGGTCAATACAAGGGTCAGACTGTAAGCGATACATTTTGATGTATAACAGACGGTGTGATGACTACGAAGTAAAGAGGAAACAAGTCCACAGCCTTACTATCCTCATACAACTGTTTTTATTTTTTCTCACATGAAGTTATTTTGTTATTTCTTCCTACACTTTTCCTACTAATGTCCAGCAAAACGAGTGTACCTGTGCAAGCCCCTGTGGTGTTGAGGCAATACAACTATTTGGTTACGTTTAGGAAAATATTGTGGTTTGGGTTGAAATAACAACAAAAGTGACGTAACTTAAGACTTTTAGTTTCACATGGAACAGAAACAATGATCTGCTGGATGAAAGTCCCATCTGGGTATCTGAAATCTGAGTGTGTAAATGTACCCACTATGTTGTGCCCTTCCACAAAAGAATGAAAAGAACTGTGTCCATGGCATTAATTCAATTTCAACCTGCCACCAACAAGAGTCAAACACCCTAAAAAAGACCACAATTGCACATAAGAGCTATGTGCTGTATAGGGGCCTTAAAACATAAGCAATTATATAATGATTGTCTTTAGATGTTTCACTTATTAGCTACAGAACCACTATGAATGGCACACCTGTGTTAGATAAGATCACAGTTGATACTGACCAAAGACTAATCTGATGTGCCTCATGTTGCTGCACCTGCACTGAGTGAGATTAGAGGACAGCAGGTGTTTTCTCACGTGTCTCTGGCATTTTGTTATGTTAATGAGGGCAGAGCATGAGTCTGTGGTTACTGTTAAAGAAACAGAGAAGCCTTTGTGTGCAGAAAAAGTTGAGTTACAGGTCAGTGGGGTGGTTCCACTGGTAGCCATTGTTTATTGTGACTGAAGTGGAGGTGGTTTCCCCATCACTGGAGGGGAATATTATTGAATCTGACACACAAAAGCTTAACATAAATAACTTAGTGTGGCAATATCTCTTAATTTAATATGACATGGAGTTGAAAGAAAATCAACCTGGTAACTTCACTTTAATTACTGGGGTACAAGGGTGTCATATTCTGTTGATCTTGGAAAATAAAATGTGAATAATTTATCTTGACGTACCATTATTGTCTTTGCAACAAATGCAACTCTGCAGGATGTTGTTTCACAACAGTTTTGCTATTCATTGCTCTTATTTTGGTGTTTTACTGCATCTATCATGTTCTAGGGTTTGTCTTTCTCCATGTATTCCAACCCTTCCACTAACTGTCTTGTGATGCTTATTTACAAACTGCAACCTGTGAAGGTGAGGGCTATGAGAGATGAAAATAGCTTATTTTCCATTCACAAGTTAAAATTTACGCTGCAAGTGGCTATGGAGAAGCTTAGTTGAAAAGAACTTTGGGGCATGGAGGCTTTAGATGTGACATTAAAATTTTGATTTCAAGGGCCTTTCTCTCGAAGCAGGATTACCACACTAAAGTTGGCCTTAGCCCTAGCTTCTTTGTCTCACGACAATGACTCAGTCTGAAGCTAAGCTAACCTGCTCGGGTTGTGGGGATCAAAATATATAATATATATATAATATATAAAAGTCCATGAACTCTGGAAAAAGTCCTGAGGATGAAGGAGGGAAACGCAATTATTTACTGTCACACAGGTTTTTTCAGACTACAAAAGAGAGTCATGCTAGCTGAGTATATTTACTGAAATAAATTTACTGTTGCATATTAAGCGTGCTGAAAATCCTTCATTGGAGTCTCAAAGTCGCAAAGCTTTGTGACTTGAACATCCTTCCACCGCCTCAGTGTGAAGACATCATACTGTATTAATGAAAAAATCCCCACAGTGTTTTAATAACCTGGCAGTGATACGCCTATTTACTTACTTATGCAGTTTTCCTGCAGCTATCTTTTTGGGAGCTTGACAGCAGCCACTTCTTACTGTTGCAATTTGGTGTTGCTTATATTTATTCATTATGATCATTATATCTTCTTCGACAAACATGGTATTTCAGATCCACCTCTTTCCAACGTGTGCCTGTCTAACAGCTTTCATTAGCCTACTATCACAGAAGTACCTCACCTTTGTTTCATTTGCTTCATGAAATGGTCCTGCCTGTCCCCCTCTATAAAGCATCTGTGTATCATTTCAACATTGGGCTTCTTCTTGCCACAGTACAGACTTCTATTCCAGTGCAAAAGAGAGAGGGGAGTATTTGCTGAATCAATTTTAGTGAAGCTATTCTCAATTGTGGTATCCATTTATCCTGCTGGATCAACTGGCATACAGTAAATCCCATACATTCATCTCTTCAAATCATACATTTTCTGAAATTTTCCATTTAGCAGCAGCAGGTTTTGTACCTTTTTGTTTTTTTTATTTTCAGTGAAAAATAGTAATAGTTGTGTTTTTGTTACGTTTATATCTACATAGGAGCGTGTCTTTTTCGTGGAATCAGACACAGGTGTTTTCATGTTGGCCACCGTACTTTTCCTTCATGCTTGGCACACTGCAGAAGTTTCAGTTGGTTGCAATCTGCAACCTCTCCGCTAGATATCCCCAAATCCTACACACTGTCTTAATTAATAACTGATTCAATGCTGCCTTTGTGAGGCTGTTTTTTCACCTTGTGATTCTGTGTGTGTGTGACTGATCATAGCTGAATGTGATCCGAGGCACTACTGTAGCGGGAACCACCGAAGCGCTTTTTCAGGTGTTTTGTATTTCTGTTTTAGCACCGCGCCACCCTGTCTACTATAAAATTGCGTTCCTGTACAACTAAACTGTATCTGAATTACGTTATGAGGGAAACACATTTTCTTCCGGATTACGGTTGCTGATTACGATAGAAATATGGTTAACGTTGTAAATTGAAACAAAATAATAAACAAAAAACGCTACAAAACTACTTGGTTGGGATTAATAAAGAAACATCATGGTTTGGCTTAAAATTCTTATGAAATTGAAACAAAACAAATGAAAGTTTGGATATAGGGGCTCTGTGGTGCGGTTCACATACAGGAACCCCGTGATATAGACATCATCGTCATCATCATTTATACGGCATTTTACTTTTACTTCAGCTAAATGTCTTTAAAGTAACAATACTGATTCTTCAGCAAAGTATTCTAGTGCTCTTTTCATGCCTGTTAATAACTACTGAGCTTATAACTGCACTTTTAGTTACCTACATTTTAAAGCAAAAAGCTGCTGGTTAATGAATCGGTGAGTAATCGTTCAGTGTTGTCAGTTCAGTTTGAGGATTTGAACGTGTAAAAGAAGTGTTCTTATATAAACTGAACACTTGCCCTCCCAAATCTAGATTTCACTTCAAACTTCAAACTGCCGCAGTAAAGTGTAGATCATTGCAATTGCTCACCATCCCATTTATCTGACCTCTCTGTCCCCGCCTGTCCTGAGATAATCTCATTTTTCTTGCTGTCTCAAGACTCAGGAAGAAAAATAAAGCGGCAACTGAGTATTTTCCTGCCAAGCTCCATAACTTTGGAGCCAGCTTCCTCCAGCTAATTCTTCAAAACCGAAAAAACTTCAAACTTCAAACTCAAAAGCAATCTATTTTCACTGTCATATAACCAACCCCGTCCCTTTCTAGTTTGTGCCTGACAGTCTTCCTTTTTCCTTCTTCTACACAGGGCATTAGTATAGCATGTTGGGTACCCAGTCTGTGGCTGCATCATTACAGTCACTGCCTGCCTGCTGTCTGAATGACAGTAGGTGTTGGTTACACAAGGCTCCTCTGAGTGTGTTGCTCTTGTTTATTGTGGAAGTGTGCGCTCTGCTGTCTGTTTGTTCTTCCTTTTAGACACCTGCTGCATTTCAGTGATTTAATGTGGCAATGGCAAACTGCCACCTTCTACCTCATCCTATTTCTCGTCGTCTTCTTCTTTCTTTAAATATTTGTCAGCATCCATTCATTGTTTTGTTGCATGTAGTGCCTGTTGCACACTTAGTTGAGTCAAGTATGTTGAAGGAATACTTAACCTGTAAAATGATCATTTGTATATCAATCACTCACCACGTGTTACCTTGAATTCTTTGTTTTTCTTGCATATGGTGAACGCTATCGGCTCATGCACAGACTCGCAGCGACAGTATTGGCGGAAGTGTTTTCAATAGTACGATTTTGGCAAAAACGCATGTGTTTGGGAAGTACTGAGAATACGTCTGGATGAAGGAGACTTGGATTATACTGCACCAGTTGTGTGAGAATTTGTAAACCGATGTTTTGATACAGTTGCTGTTGATGAACACGCCTCCATTTACTCAAATTCACTAAGGATTTAGTCAAAACATTTTGACACAGGTCTAATCAGGATGAATCCACCCTGTAGAGATATTCTGAGTAAAACAACGTGGGAGAAGACCCTGGGACAGATCCAGAACACTCTGCCGGGATTATATGTCCCATCTGGCCGGGGAATGCCTCAGGATCCCCCCATGAAACATGCTGGAGCAGCTGATTCGGGACAAAGACCTTCTGGGCTACCTTGCTTATCCTGCTGCCACCGCAAGCTGGACTTGTGTAACATAAAATGGTTTATGAATGTGAGAATTTTAAAACAATACGTTTCAAGAGAAAAGGCTTCAAGGATAAGGACTAAGTAATTAATTTGGTCAATGTGTCTTGGGAAAACTTCTCAAACAGGGCAGTTCACGAAGTCCGACATGTTGTCCTAACTCATTTGCATAATTTGCATTTGAGATCACAACATATCACATGGGGATGGTTACATTTTTGCAACTGGGTAAAATGTGGAAACACAAGCAACAAACCACAGTGGTGCAGAGGTTACCCCTCCAGGAATCATCACAATAAACATTTCTTAACACAAATAGTCCACTTCTTCTGCTGTCTCCTGTTCCCATCTGCTTGAATTATGAGAAAACATCAACTGCCATACTGGAGCCAAGGTTCAGGGCACAGAGCCAACAAATGCAAGATGTCAAACTACTTTTTTTTTTGGTGCCGTTGTCTGCCATCTGTTTAATCTACAAGTGAAATTTACATGTGACGGATCAGTGGGCTGTGAATGGAAATAAGTTCAGAATAGGCAACATGCTTATTAGTAGTTGTGATATTTGTCTTGACAGCAAGTTTGTGGAAATTATGTTGTCATTGTCCCTTTACATGAAAGCCATGTGAAAAAAATGCAAAGGATAAATCATTGAGTAATAATGGCTTTAATGTATGAATAGTTACCTTGAGGTTCACACCATTGTCTTTATAAGCTTTTATGACATAATCTTTTGTAATCTGGAATGAGAAGATCAAAACTGTCCAAAAAACATGTGGTGCGTGCACAGCCTTGGGTCACCGTCTCCAACCCCATCTGCCAAACAAAGCATGTGGTGCTCCAATATGCACATCAGCATTAGAGCCTCAAGAGGAAAGCTGGAAATAGCTTCACAATATTAATGAGCAGTTTGATAGGCATAATATACGTTTGTATGGTGTACCTGCACACACAGCACTTTCCGTCCAGTAATGGCAGTCATATTCCTTTAGCAGGATAAATGACTGTCTCTGATTAGGTTTTATACTGTGGAAGTGATGTAGGAGAGGATGGTCTAGCCTGGGACTGAGAATGAGTGATGAGGCCATTTGAACCTGCACAGGTCACACATAAATTCTTTGAAATTATTAGTGTGTGATTCAGTGGCATTTACACAGGAGCCTGGTTGAGGCTCAGCACCTCGCCTTACTGCCTTCATTTAAAATTTCAATAAAGAGATTACTTATCAGATAGCTGAACATAAAACATGACACTGCCAGATTTAGATCGGGGGAAAGTTGGAGATGTCATTTGTCCTTCAGGTCTGTGTTTTACCTTGTTTTGGTCAAAATCAAACAAGGATCAACTTCTGTTTTTCTGTGCAAATGGGAGACAGTCTGACTGACATTACCGCGGCATAATTTACACCACAACTTCTGAAATATTGACAGAATAACATGGGTCCAAATAGCAAGAGACAACGCTATGTTGTTTCTTAGGTCTTATTCTACAACCCTTTACAGAATGTACACAACACCAGCTAACAGCCGTCTTTCCTATTTCTTGTAACTCGATTGCCCAGACTACATTTTTGGCATGATCACTGATACATTTGAAACATCCTTAGAGATAGGGGTTAGGAGCTCGGACATCCGGAGGGGGCCCGTAGTAGAGCTGCTGCTCCTTTGTATCAAAAGTGGCCAGCTGAGGTGGTTCGAGGATCTGAACAGGATGACTCCTGGACACCGCCTTAGAGGTTTTCGAGGGCACGTCCAACTGGCAAGAAGCCCCTGGGTACACCCAGAACATGCTGAAGGGATTATGTATCTCGACTGGCCTGGGAATGCCTCAGGGTTCCCCAGGAAGAGCTGGAAATGTTGCTGGATACAGGGACGTCTGGAATACGTTGCTAAGCCTGCTGCACTCGTGACCCAGCACTGATAAGCAGATGATAATGGATGGATATTTAAAAACAAGTTCAACATAAGCTTTAATATAAGAAAGTGCATTAAATGCCACGTGAATTAATATGTGTGTTTTTTGGTTTGTTTACCAAAATTACTTTTCTAAACCTTACTTTTACTTCCTTTGATTGGCTCTCGTTCATCCTCCCTCTGACCTCTCACTATGACACCCATGAATAATTCCAATTAATGGAAAGGCTCTCAGGGGATGGTCTAATTACTTTTCTGTTGCCACTGCTCTTATGATGGGTTTGGTGAGTTCCCCTGGGCTTTACCTCCAGTAAATAAGAACATCAACCGGTGGCTTAACTCGCTCTTTCAGTCATCTAGATAGTCTGGCCCAAACTTATTCTGTAGTGCTCATGTCCCCAGTGAGTACCATTTGTTTTCAGTCAGCAGCTCCACCCTGAGGCTTCATTATCTGTAGGCCGAATGTGGTGTCTTCCGCACAGTAAATAACACTGTTCATCTGGGGCTATGCTTATTATCCATTTTCTTTATTCACCCCAGTGTTCTGATGGTCTGCGCTGCATCCTTATTGTTGTATCCACGTCTTCAGGCAAAGAAGGGGATGCATCTGCACCAAACAAGCAATGTGCTGTATGATGAGCATCTACGGAGATCATTTTTCCCTACAGTACATGATACTTTATCTTTATTTTCCTTGTAATTGTATAATTTCTTTATTATATGTAGGAAAGGAAAATGTCCATCTTTTTCCCCCCACAAATATGTAGAATCAGCAAAGAAACAATGGCAGATAGCAATACACCTCATTATGTTGACGGTACAGCACTGTTTCTCAAATTGGGGGCACTAGTACCACTAGGGGTACTCTGTAGTACTGCAGGGAATACTTGAGATTGCTTAAGTATGATTTAGTGCCTACTTGGACTCCTCGTAGCTTGTCTCAGTTACTGTACCATACTGGATCTTACATGGATTATAAATGGATAAGATCACACAGAGCATAAACACAAATGTCATTATTTAAGTTGTGATTTGTTGAAAAAAGCTCAAATAGCAGTGTTTTTATACATGAAACTGAACAGTGACAGCACGTTTATCTTTTCACTCAGGAACATCACATCAGGGAATGAGATGCAATCCCTTTTCTCCTTTTGTCTAGGTCGGCTGGAGGAGCCCCATCATGACACCAAAACATATAGAATATACATTTCTCCCTTTTGGGTTCTGTTTTTGTCTCAAAGGAGAACACAGCAAAAGTGATTTACAGAGCAAACAAAATGCATTTACAGTCTCAAGAAAGAGGCTTCACAAAGGTAGCATTTTCTGTTTCCCAGAGGTTCTGTATTGTATGGTACCCTATAGATGTGACCATCAGCCACACACTACACAGATGAACAACAATTACTGAAAAGATCCATGAAGAAGAGCCCAGTCACTGCCTTTGTCTGCAGTGATTTAAGCTCGACTGTAATGTTAGCCTGTATTGTACAGCTGTCACCTGTAGCTCACATTATATGGATTCATGCGGTGTTTACCTGCAAACACGTCTCTGTAGCTGACAGAGATTAAAATATATCCTTTATCGTGCTTCATCTATTACATTTTCTTGTCTTAAGCTCTCCACTCGTCTCGTTCCAAATGACTGAAACCGTGTGCGTGAGGCTCACAGAGGCCCAGAGTAAGAGCAATACTCTGTATCTTAAGAGAGGGGAGGATGGTGTCTGTTTTTTTAGTATAAGAAATGGATGAAACTGAGTTTTTACCTGCACTAATTAAGCTGCCCAGCTGACGACCTATAGTACTAACCTATAGTGTTATTTTCTATAGTGTTATTTTTTGGGAGGGTGACCGTGGCTCACTGGCTTAAGAGGGTTGTCTGGTAACCGCAGGGTCAACGGTTTGATCCTCGACTGGGACGTGTCACGTGTCGTAGTGTCCCTGAGTAAGACACTGAACCCCCTGGCAGCCCACTGCTCCCTATATACAGGGATGGGTCAAATGCAGAAGTCAAATTTTGTGTATGTGTATATGTATATGACAATAAAAAGGGTTTCTATTCTAAGCAGGGGGCATGTCCTCAGCTAACTATATTATGTGATATTACAGGTTACTTGAGAAAAATAACTGGAACATCCTATTCTCTGCCCATCCACTGGAGCCAGTCAGAGACGTGTTACAGCCTGTGGTGAAGCAAGTCTCCAAGTACAAGTACAAGCCTTGATATATTAGAAATAGGTCTCGTACGTATCTATTGCATTTATGAAATTGCAGACTATGAAATGACCATTATTATATTAACAATATTACATTTCTGTAGGAATGAGGAGGTGAAAGTGGCTCTTAAAAGTGCCCCTGATATTTCATATTTTTGCTATTACCATTTCAGTGACTTTTTTTTCAGGAATAGTCTTCAACAAAACAGCACAGACTAATATTATTACCAGTGTGAATACTAAATTATACTCAAATGTTCAGGAGGTGTTAAGGAGCTTTCAAGCACCCTCTGGGAGGTGAACCTCTTCCATTCAATTTGCTGCGTACTAGATGAAAGTGATGTTTTCCATTTTTGTCAAATGAAAATGACAGGCACGAGACAGCTGCCCCTTTAGCAAACAATGTTTAGCCCCAAACCTAACTAGATATGAAAAGAAAATCTGTATGTGTTTATGTCTTGGAGATAACTGCCTAAATTTGGCCGCCGTTCAATCTGACGACTTATATTCTAAATTGATTGATGGTGCCAGGTGAAATCTAGAATTATGAAGAGTCTTTGGCGATGGTGCCTCATCGTGATGCCGGGTAGTGATGAGTAAGGAATGCTCCCCTGAGAGAGACGAGACACTCAGCTGAAGGAACCCTGATGTGATGAGTACTGGATGTGGATGGGAGGACGGTCGCAGTCGATTTCACACTGAAATGACACAACTGAGAGCAGCAGAGAGGAGAACAGTTTTAAAGTTTGACAGCAACGATGTGATTGGCTCGGGGGAAATGTGTTATTGTGAAAAAATACCAAAATGAAATTTTAAAAAGACTTGAAAGGGTGTTAATGCTGGTTCATTAATATTAATATTACATAATTTTACACATATAATCTTCTTAATTCACAATATCTTTTTCATTTATTCAATATTGAACATTTAATATATCGGCCCTGGGTCCAATACTCCAGCGACACAATTCATCTTTTCATTTGCACACTTGGCATGCTTCATGTGTAGCTTTTTAACATTACTTATATGCAAAAGAAGTCAAAGTCAAACTTCCACTATGATGGACACTAAAGTCAGTTTAATGAATTGCTTTGCTCCACTAAACCTCCTACTCTTTTGTAGTATGACCGCATTTCATACAGATCAATATCTGGCATTGCTATGCATTATTTTTCTGCTCTATAGTAGAAATAGTGATTTTCATCTGATGAGGCTGAGATCTCTGACAAGAGTTGATCATTCTCAGAGATTTAATCAATGGTTTGAATGTAAATTGTGTTATTTAGTATTTAGTCATGAATATGCATGACCTCATTTAAATCTCGGCAAATAATTCTGCACAAGTGAATCATTATAGGCTATGTATGTGCTACACATATTGAAAGTAGTGGAGGTACTGCATAGTTTTAATTTTTCATTCTCCCAAGAAACAGCCTCTGCACACACCACCTTTGAACAATTCCTTCAATCCTGTCTTTGTTGATTTCAGGCCTGGAGGAAAGTTGTGGTCTATAAGCTTAGATACCTGTGAGAAAGAAGGTGTTTGCTGATAGCAGTGTGTATGGAGCATTCACTTGGTGCATGTACGTTTCTCACATTTAAAATTATTTTAGAGCTGTAGGGAGCCTAATCTCAAAAGCCAGGGTTCCCTCCATAGAAAATTATTCACTTACACCCTTTAAAGATTAAAAAACTGTAAAGACATGCATAACAAATTCTGTTTTACAGTCTAAGTGTGTGGTTGTCAAAGCATGGTCTGTAACAAATTGGTGGGTTTCAGCAGGTAACTTTGTAGTTCAAGCCATGAGTGTATAATGTGTCTAACACTGCATGAGTGTGAATGGTCGTGCTACAAACGTATACACAGTGTATGCTGTGTATGGAGAGAAGTTTCCATATTTTTCTTACCTTTGCCACCATTTTAAGATCACCAACTATGCTCACAATTTGGCTCCAGTTGCTGCAGAATAGTGTATGTTTTAAGAGACTTTTTTACTGCTCAATTCAGCTCTCATTACATGGAGCCAAGCAGTGTTTACCTGAAGTTGCTGATGCAAGGCCAGAAACCTCTCACTGAATATGAGCATAACCAAAGAGAAGGGATGGTGGTGGATTTAGGGAGGGAGAAGACATGTGTACAGGCTGCAGTGGCAGAGGAAGTATTCAGATCCTTTCCTTCAGTAAAATTACTAAGACCACATTATAAAACACTATTTTATAAGTTAAAGTCCTGCATTGAAAATGTTACTGAAGTAAAAGTATGTAAATATCATCAGAAAAATGTATTTTAGTAGTTTTTAGTAAAATTATAAAGTGCCATGAAAAAAAAGACTTGAGTAAAGTACAAATACCTCAAATTCTCAGTAAATGTTTAGATAAGGGACCTGCTCCGAGTGGTGCGCTCAGCTTTCCTTGAAGTTTATGTCTTCATAATTAATATTCTAATTACAATGTTTATTCTGATTCTAATTATTGCCTTCATACCATTCACTGCACAGATTGTATGAGCTTGTGAAAAATGCAGAACATGTTTTGAATCTTCAATTTATGTTGCGGCACAATTTTTTAAGGGTTATATTGCAGTCGCACACCAAAAAAAAAGATTGTAATAGGCAGCAATGCTGTGTCCTTCCAAGCTGTAAATTGTGCTTATTGGTATAAACTATACTCTATTCTCTTCTTTCTCTGTGTTTGTCCTTTATCCATTGTTTACCCTTCTAACACTTTGTTCAGACTACAATCTATCGAAACAATTTGATACAAACAACTCTTATTCATACAGTCCAACAAAGTGAAACACTTTCAGACTTCACTGCAGACCGCCATTTGGTTGTAATTTACAGGTGGATTACTGTGTTGCACCAAATTTGAGTGGCTGTCATTTACTTCCTTTGAAGGCTGTTCCCACAATTGTGCATGTTCAGCTGTGGTAAGAAAAGGATACTTATCTGGGATTCATATGTATTGAACTCATCTAGAAATTCTTGGAAATCACAAAGCGCTCAATCTTGGTTTGTGGGGAAAACAGAGACACCCTGGAGGATGCCAGGAAACTCATTTTATAACTTCATGCATGGTGATGTAAGTCTTATGCACAGAGCAGCTTCTGTACGCAAACTGTTGGGGACAGTTTGCCTGCAAGCTCAGTGGTTTATTCTAGTTGACAGCTCTGCAATTTATTTCAGCCTCAGCACTCATCTCTGTCACCCGATCCAGTCTGCAGGTTGGGAATCATTACTTGTTAGTGCAGAGCAGTGCTGCCAGCTTTTTTTCTGCAAAGCACCTTAAACATAAACTGCAAATAACCTTGTGTCACTCTTGATTTCAGCTTTACTTATTAAAAAAAAGACCAAGCTGAAACCCCTGCAGCTGGACTGACCGGCACAGTTAGAGGCCAATGAGAGCTTCAATAAGCTGTCCAATTTCCATCCAATACAGAAACATGCTCTTTTAGTGGTAGCTGTTTTAACACAATAAATACTGTGGGTTTATAAAATAAATGAACATATCTCATACAGCAGCTGTATCAAGTTATTATTTTGTAAAACTTGTATCACCACTCTAGTTTTATGGAAATTAGACTTGTCACTGCCAACATGCCTCTCATTAAACGTTAGCTGTAGGTGACTGACCTCTTCAAATGAATTCAACAAAAAACACACCAGAGCGTGCAGGTTCATTTACACTCAGAGCAGCATACTACGACTACGACCGCTTTCTTGTCGGGAATTTTGATGAGGAGATTGGTCACATTCATGATGATGGTTTCTATATTCTCGTCTTTAACGAAATGTCCAACTATTTCTTTAAGAACACCATAACATTTAAGATGTAAAAGGTTTTGGTCCTTGAAAATTATGAAAATGTCACTTTTGGAATTAAGTTTCTCCTTATTGAGTTATTTACTTTCTTCACAGAAACGGTCTGGTGAGTTTTACTTACGGTATTCTGAGTCAACTAAAGAAATTCATATTGATTTGGGATTTATTTAAAATATATTTTTGTCGTCATCAGCTGCTGAATGACTAATCTTGTAAAATCTCCTCTGAATGAATTGAAGAATGGTTAGTTGTATGAATGCCTCTACGAGATAAAAACGAAAAACATCTCAACAACATCAACATCTGAATAATTGAAAGAATTGAAGGAATGCGGAACATCTCTGACTTTTAATCAAAATAAAGAACTGGAGGTTCAGTGCAAGTCTTTGAAGTGAATATGCATCTCAAACTGTAAATGTTCAGAAGAATGTCAGCCGCTGATGGTTCAAAAGGCTGAAATAATCCATACAGAGGTTTTGGCTTGAAACATCTTGATCATTTCTGATGCAAGAAATGTATGTGCCTACATTTTTCTTTTCATACATTTCATACAGTAGTGAGGACGACTATTGGGAAACAAATAGGCATTTACAGTTTTTGGCAATTTTTTTTATAAAGTCAATCTTTCATCCTTGATCCTAAATTCATCTCTCCTTTGCCTCTGATTCAGACACAGTAATTAGTTGTTTGATTCCTGTGTGAATTGCCTTTTTGTGTTTTATGATTTTCCATCCTCTCATTACTCTGTGAACAATGTATTGACTCACTAAGTACTTTGCAACTTTGACACACCTTATGAATACAGAAAGAACACTTTTCATTTTTAGAGGCAAGTAATCCGTTGAGAAGTGAAAACCATTTAGTGTCGCTCTATTTAATGAAGGGTCGTTAATAGACGAGTAGTTTCAGCATTAACCTTGAACATTATGCTTCCATTAAAGCCATCAGTGCCTTGAAACAAATGAATGTAACAAAATAGTGTAAATGTTCATCTTGGTTACTGATTAGATGTCAAGTGTGAAAATAAATCTGTGCTGTTCCTTCCTAATTAACACGTATCTGTTCAATGAGGGGGAAATGCATCTCTTTTTATAACTTTCCTCCCCTTGTCTCATTGTAATGCTCATCATCAGTGTGTATCAGATGGTCACAACTATTAGACTGGGACTCTTCAGTTTTAACATCTTAAAAACAAATCTGTCTTCTGATAAAATAAGAATAGACGAGTAAAGAGCTCTCAATTATGAAAAAGAATCCAGAGGCTGAGAAGACGTCAGACTACTGGAGGTATGAAGAGGGAGCACACAGCAGCAGTAACTCTGTATTCCATCCTCCTCTGTACAGAAACACCTTACAATACAATCCCATCATACAACACTACAGTCAACCACACATTTCTGACAAGGAGTCAACCCAACTAAACATTATCAGTATTACAAAGGAACGGATTTGTTGTGGGGCCATTGTGCTGAATTACGTTACATTTGACAGGAGTTGCTGACAAACAAGCGAGGAAAATATTTCACTCTTTTTTTGCTCAAGTGTTGTTCCAGATGGAACCGCCCCCGTGGCTTATAGTCACACCATTTAAATAACAAAGTAGTTGTTGTTGCATATCTGTTCAAACAGATACCGACAGTGTGTATCTTTGTTTGTTAATTATCTGAATTATTTGTAATTGTGTTGATATTAGATTGCATGTAGATGTGCTGTAGCTGTCAGAACTTCCTGACATTTCCAACTCAAAATGACAACTAGGAGGCTGAAATATATGTGAATTCAGTATAAGGCCCAGCATACATCACATTACATTACATTACAGTTATTTAGCATACGCTTTAACCAAAGCGACTTACAATTCAGATTCTATCACACCGTAGGCACAGCTACGGGAGCAATTTTGGGGTTAAGTGTCTTGCTCAAGGACACATCGACATGTGACTAGTGGAGCCTCGGATCGAATCTCGGATCGAACCGCCGATCCTCTGATTGAAGGACGGCCCTGCTCTCCACTTAGCCAACGTCACCCACATACAGCAGTATATACCAGTCATTTCTGCCAGATTGTCAATGTTTGCCTCAAAACCTTTGCATTCCGGCTTTTCATACACGTTCTTGTTTCCTGTTGGTGCCTTGTTTCTGCTCCTGGACTGTTATCTGCCATACTCATGTGCACAAATATGGATTGCTGGGGTGCATTTAGCGGGTAAGTTACATACTCCAAGTTCTGGTGGCGTTTATTGGTACAGGACAAAGCAGTTCATTTCCCAAGCTATGTGTTTCCATGCTTTTCTTATTCAAATCCCAGTAGCTCATTTAGGCTATATCATAGTGAATCGGGAAGCCGTTGATGTAATGACTGGCTTGTCCTGAGAGAATAAAGATGTGTGGTGATTGTCTCCAAGTTGAAAGTTTAACCTTTCTTAATTTCCACAGGTGGCGCCACTGGGCAACCTTTGAGTCTTGAGTCGCTGTGGGAAGTGCCAGGATCTAGTTTTGAGGTCCCATTTACAACGTGGCATCCTGTCGTTCCTCCAGTGAGTGTTTGAGCTCGCCTGTCGAAGTGTTTGTTATTTGACCTTTATCTCAGCAAAGTGTCTTCAACCTTGAACCAATCAAGCGTTTGTGTTGTCATCCCAGTTGAGCCTTACCTGAATCTTTGAAAATAGTGTGTGCTTGATGTAGCTCAACTCCCTCCATGAGAAAATAATAGGTACTTAAATTACAGTGGCCGCATGAGTAGAGAAACAAAATGATCATCTTTTGAAGCCGATTTTTCTTCCAACTTCCAACATAAAAAATGCAGATGAATCACTATTTCTCTCTCTTTCACCCCAGTCTATCTCTCTGCTTTGTTATTGTCTCTTTTTAGTATTCATAGGCGGATATTTTTCTTTGACAGAAGCAACAGAATCTCCCCCAAGACACTCTTGGTCCAACTTGTGTTTGATTGGCCTGCACACTATTTTATTAAAGCAACCTTTTCTCTTCATTAAATATTCACTGGCTAGAAAAAAATAGGTTTCAATTCCCATTGAAAAGATGTCAGATTTTCATTTGGCAAGCCACAGACTTTTAGATTATATACGGTAGATATATCTCGGGAAGAAATTTTGATTAATTTTGTTTTTGAAAGAGTGACACAAATATTTATAAGTGTGGTGTGCCCCACAAGGCATTTGTGAAAAAGGCTCTGTTTATTTAAGCTGGAAATGCACTGAGAGGATCAAATGTGTGCACTTTAGAATTCATGAATGTTCAAATGATCAAAAACTCAGTGCTTCAAATGATGAACCACACACAAGCTGCATCTGCTCTCAGCTTTGTTCAGTGTAGGAGTGTAAACAGAGGAGAGAGCCAGCCAAGCATGGTCGGTAAATAACTGTATTTAATTGGAACTTATAAATCTGGTATTCTTACATGGTAGTTAAGATGTGAATTATCTGAATTCAAACATGTATACAAACAATCTACCAGCTGTATTTTTGATGTTAGACAAACAGGCTATCAAGGTTGTAATGGTGGAAACACTGGGAAAGTCACAGTGCATGAGAGGATAGGTAATCAATTTCACTCTAAACCCAAAACACACTGATCACAACTAATTACAGTCTAGAACTACCAGTATTTTCCCCAATTACTCCATTTCGACTCCCATGGATTTCATTTTGGGCTCAGAGCAATGCAACAATCTCTGTAAATGTATTTGAAAGAAAATCAATATGTGATGCAGAACACCAACAAGAACAATGTGGAGGGTTTTTATTTCAAACAATGCCTTTGTAATCTGCTTCTGTTGTTGTGTTTTTTTATAGTAGGAACGTGCTACTGTAATGTTGATGCAACAGCACTTCAAAAAAGACTGGAGGTATGAGGATGTGTGTGTGTGTGTGTGTGTGTGTGTGTGTGTGTGTGTGTGTGTGTGTGTCTGTGTGTGTGTGTCTGTGTGTGTGTGTGTGTGTGTGTGTGTGTGTATTTACCACTTTGAAATATACCCGTGCATTTGAAGTCTTCTAGCAACATGGACATAAATGATCTGACAAAGTAACCTACAATATAATTTAAAAGAAACTGCTAAAATGGGCTTTTTTTTACACCACCTGTGATTAACTTTGAGACCAGCCTGATCTCATGGGAAGGCGTTTAAATGGCATGACATCTAAAGGACATTCCGTGTGTCATGATAATGCATTTTAGGCTTTTCTCGTGTCATCGTATGTCAGGCCGTTTCGGTTTAGGAAAAACATCATGGTGGGGTTAAAATAAGTATGTAAACTAAGTAAAATGTAAATAATCTAAGTACAGAAAACACATCACAAACATCACACTTGAATGACATGAAATGAACACCAGTCTCCTGGTCCTGTGTTTATTTGACCAATCCACCTCCCGTATCACTCACCCTGAGAAGAAATCTTCACTTTTTATACTACGTTACTTACTCTGAGCGTAGCATATTCCCCCATATGCATTCACATCGCAGTCAATACAGACTACTTGGCGTAAAATGACAAATATGGCAAGAATGGTTTTTATACCTACAAATTACCTACAAATTGTCTTTTCATTCATACACCATCTGGTGAGACCGGGCTAGAGAGACAATATTTACAACAGAGGACACAGAGACTCAATTAGCACTTAAAGCAATGGTTCGAGATTTTGGGAAACACGCTTATTGACTTTCTTGATTAGAGATCGATATTAACATCCATACCACTCCAATGCCACGTATACATTTAGCAACTAGCTGGTGAACATAGTGGAGCATTTAGCATCTAAAGACAAAGATATGTAAAGAAGTGTAAAGAGAGTGATTATCAGACTGATATTTACCTGGTGGCCAGAAACACAACTCTGAATCAATACTTATATTGCTCTTTAACTGCTGGATGTGTAAATAAGCTGTGTGCCATATCAACTTAAAAGGTGATGATATGTCAATGTAGTGTGCATGCCTTGTTTCTGCTGCCCCAAAGTGGCCATGAAAAATCTATTATTATAGGTTGAGGCTATAAATGCAATATGCAGTAAAGACATAAAAAGAGACAAAAATTAGAAGAGCAGCATAGTTGACTAATTGACCCACGCTGCAGTTAGCTGCCGCCTCACGCGTCTCTCCAACAGACAAGCGAGTGAGGTCTCTGCATCTCACGCAGCAGGACAACTGGGTTAGTGAGCCAACTCTGGCATTGTGCTTCTCACAGCAGTGGCTCAGTTTGATTCGGTATACATTATCAAGGTAACATTCAGACGGCCCGGATCCCAACACAAATATGAAACGCCTTTCTAGAAAAGTTACAGATGTCAGACCACACATTTGTGTATATCTATTTAATCTATCAATCAAGAGAAAACCACCAGCTGTGGCAATTAGCAGGCGTTTTATAATAGCTGGCTTTAGTAGCAATAATGAATGAAGTTTATTCACATTACATCCATTAAAATCATTTAATTTGATTCCAGATCAAGTAATTCTGCAAGAAAATACAGTGGACTTTATAAATAGAGCATGTTTTGACAGAACACTGCATCAGTTTTGTCACCTGTAACTGAATGAAGGGGCATTTTCATTAGCACTTTTCTTCTAGCAATCTTCATGGCCTTGGCAGCACAAACACATTTTGCTGTTGTCGGGATTTTTGTTGTTGTTTCTCATTATATTTCGCTACAATAGTTTGTCCTTCAGGCAGGAGAATAACTTTAATATTTCTTTTCCACAAATACATGCTAATGTGTCTGAGTGTACAACAAAGCATATCACATTACTTGGAAATCCAACGCTATCACCAACACTCGAATAGTAAGTACTGGTAAAAGGCTATGGCTCAACGAAATCCTACACCTGGATACACTTCTCCTACTTTAAATTCCATTTGCTCTGAAACCTTCTTACTGCCTTTGTATTTCATTCGTATCAAACCACATGGGAGTTCTGGAGAAGCCCAGCAGGAGGTGTTTTTCATTTAATCTAAATGTGGATGCCAGTACAGTAGCCTACTGTAGTATTTTTGTTATTTTATTTATTCTGCTTTTGCACTTTACCCCAGACAATACTGCTGTGACATTTTTCATTTCATCTCAAAGCAGAAACTGCTTAACCAAAATAACTCAACTACTGTCCGTCCGACCTTATTTCACATTCCAGACAAGAGTGTTGTTTGAGTTACCCTTCATATTAGCATGCACATTGGGTGCAAATGGTTTATTAGGTATAAGGCGTTGCAGAAGCAAATCACTAAATACAGTGTATGTAAATGTGAATTATATGTAAATCTGCACATTTATATGGTGCATAGTCTTATAATGTTCAAGCCTAAACTGCATTCACCAATGTTTGCCATTATGTAAAAATCTCTATATAATTGGAGCATTTTCTTATTGGTTGTTTCTCTCTCTGATCCTTCCTGTGTTTTCTTTGAGATTGAGTATCTCTGTGCACACACATGGTCAATCAGAGTTTATCAGAAAGCAGGATATCAGTGAAAACACCAGAGAATACCCATTCAGCCTTTCTCTTCCACACCGTCTTTTATGGGTCTCAGTTTATGATCTTGGAGACAATTTCAGCTCTAAAATTCTAAATGTTATTGATGCCATTGCCCACATTGAGTAAAGGTGGGTCTCTGGAAAGAAAAAATAAAAGAGAGCGTAGAAAATTGAATGCAGGTGGCAAACAATCTTCAGATTCATTATGACATCAAGGGGGACTTTGCGTTTTTAATTCTGAACTAAGAAATGCAAGGTGTTCCTTTTTTACTGACATTATTGCCAAACAAATAATGATAAATGTGCATTCTTTTTAGTTTTTTTACAAACTCTCCTGTGTCAGTAGACCCTGAAATTGTATCCACTAAGTAATGCTAATTGTCAAATTTTCATTCAGAACATTTGACAAACTGTCTGCCATTGGTTGAATTGATATTGTACTGTCAGACAGTTTGAATTTTTTATCATCCCTTTCTGTGTTTTCATATCATTCTGCTTTATCACTTTATAATCGCCTGTTGAAGTGCAGACAATAAACTCAATATTTTTCTAGACACATTGATTAGTCTTTCCACCAATGCACAGTATTTTAATAACTAGTTCAAAGAGGAATCACGGATGAGTTTGCTCTCCTTAATTAAACTGTTGGGTCACAGTGACCTCTTGTGGATGAAACCTAAATTTGTGATGTGTAATTGTGGGTAAATAAGACATTTGTTTCAGAAAAAAACACACAACAACAAAATGTCGAAGACAAATTTTGACTGTTTGACATCTCAGACCGGTGAAGATCATTTCTACTGTCGGTTAAATTACATGTACAATTAGCAATTACAAATGTACTGATATTGTTCACAATCCTCTAAAGCTGTTTCTAGTACAATAGTAGAAGAAACCAGTTCTCATGGGGAGCTTTTGGTTAGTACAAGCTTAGCTTCCCCTGCATAAATAAAGGTGTAGCCCACAGAGCAGACCCAGTCCCTCTGACTGCTTTCCTGTACAGATTTTCCTTTGTATCAGTGTATCTTCTATATAAATGTTTTTGTTTGGCTTCTGTCTTCACAGGCTGACATATTTTTACCACTTAAATTACATTACAGTCAATGTCAGTATGTATCCTCCATGAGTTACCTCACTACCTCACACTGTTCAGCACACAAAACCAAACCTGCATAACTGTAAATTCTGATTGAAATCCCCAAATAACTAAACATACCAATTATGCCAGGCTGAATTTGTGGGAAATGTATATAAACTTTTCCACAAGACATGAACGATATTTCCATTTGATGCAGTGGTGCCGCCATTCAAAAGTTAAATTCAAAAGTATGAAAAGATGTAATAAGTTTAGATGCTTTTTCTACATTTAAAGCTAGACTATTCTACCGAGCATCACACTCCTTCATCAGAGATATTGTATGTTGTATTCCACGTCACATGACGTCACAGATTTCAGGCAGCTCCCTCTGGAGCCACAAAAGGTTGTATACAACTTTATTCACATATGCAGTAGTACTCCAAGACTTGCAAACAGACTGTGATGTGTACAATTAGTGCAGTTCTCCTTTAAAGAAAAATTGTTAATTGTTATGTGAGGGATTTAATTAGAGATTATTAGATTGATAGTTACCATGTTGTCTATGAGCATAATAATAGTGATAATGAAGAAAAACTGATCAGTTGGCTGCTGGCTCTGTCCTGTTGGGTTCTTCCTTTGATGTCTATAGACTCAATGCTCCATGTGCACAGCAGTGAACAGATACTACTAACCTGACACCACCACCACCTGTGCCGGGTAGTCAGATGGACATTGCGAAAGTATGTGATAGATTGATGTGAGTGTGGGTATCCACATAAAATGATGCTGACAAGACTGGCATGTCCCTGCAAACCTGTTTCAAGACGAAGAAAAACATTTGGTTTGGCAGAGAAACTGTTGAAGAGCTCCAAAAGGACTTGGATAGACACTCATCTCACTGATTTATTGCTGCACTGGATTCTACCCCCCTCATAACCGTCATAATTGTTATCCAAGCAGTATTATTAAGTTATGTATCCTATGTGTTTGTTTGGCTCACAAGCAAAGATGGGATGATGTCGACAATCTATATATATCCTGTTTCGTTACATGATATCTTCAAGTGAGGTGACCTCATTGCATGAAAAAGGTAACTCCATTTATAGATTTCTGGGAAAGCATTATATGTTCCTGGTGTCCTTCAATAATAAGACCTTTAAAGATACAATACAAAGGCCAGAGAAATGAATCTGTCGCTCCCTGGATGTATATTAAAAATGCATGCATACATTCAGAAAACACATCTCACACATTGTGTGTTCTAGAATTCTATTTATTTTCTAAAATCAATAACAGAACACAACAGGTACAGCAAAACACTACATGAGCAGGAAGTAAAGTGAACAATCTGAAAATCATGAGCTTTAAAAACCAAAATATGTACAGAGACAGCCTATTTACAGCCAATAAACTTATATATAGATCAAAGAGATGAGTCATTTTTATGTGCATTACTTTCTTTGTGACTTGGGGGTGACCCAAGTTAATGATTTGCGTGCAATTCTTCCCATCAATCCCTGTCATGTCCTCTTGCACACCAGCTGCATACTATTACTGAGATGGCTCACATTGTGACCGCATGAGGTAATGAGAGCAACCTATTTAAGTATACTACACATGTAGCCTAGTAGAAACCACAGGTGGTGCTGAGTGCCGTTTATGTGCACGATGGAGAGGGATGACCAGGTGTACTGGCCTGTTACAACAACTAACACATAGATGGGTGATGTCTCACAGGGGCTAATGTTACTGTTATTATTTACTTAAATGATAAGTCTAACACTAAATTAGGATTTGGGGATAATGATATATTCTAATATATCAGTGAGTTAAATCATCAATTGAAATGTAAAAATGACATTAACGCCACTCGAAAAACAACAACAATATAACTTGAAAATGTGCAGAATTGCTAGAGACTGCTGCATATTGTGCAGGGGACATAGGTCCTTTTGTGGCACCTATTCCTCCAGTCATGGCATAGCCATTCCTTTGCCACATTTAGAAAATGTCTTACATGGTTACCTAATAATGCACCTTGTGACACTGTGACAAGGTTATCCACAACCCATACATCATATAACTGCAATGCTGCTTTACACATTTAAAGAGAACAAGTTAACTGTATGTTTGTCAAAGCATATTTTTTCATATTTATGTCCAGTCAACTCATTCTTACGAAAAATCATGCGTGAAACAACAAGTAAGGCCGCCGTGGAAATCGACACTCAAGTTTATACTCAAACAAGTGTGCATCCTACAGCTGAAGAGAAAATATGTAAAATTTCAAATTTGCCTCAAAAAATGGTTGAATGGACTTCTATTTCAATGGTTGTTTGTAATAAAAATTTGAAAAATCAGTTTGATAAAGACGAGGTGCTTGTGTTCGCTCCACAGCTGATGCAAGATGTAGTAATCTACAGGTTCTGCAGTGGGTGATTTTGTCATTGACAGAACATTTGGAATGTGCAGGAGAACTCTGCAGAGATTCAGTCAAAGAGCCTCCTGTAGTCTCCTGATCATCCTGCACTAGAGAGTTATTTTATCCAGGTGTAACTCTTACCTTAGTTGTTGTGCCTCACTGTTGAGCTTTCTCTTGTTGTTATTGTCTTGCTTTTGCTGCTTTGACTGTCAAAGCACTTTATAAACTCTGTTTTTAAAGGTGCTATATAAATAAAGTTATTATTATTATTATTATTATAGTCGTGGCTATCTCTTTTGAGATCTACTGTGTTTGAGAATGACTAAAAATCAACTCTGGATTGCTTTCTTTGCTTCATTCCCTTCACGCTGGCCCAGTTGCACGTCCTCACGACCTTTAGATGCTTGCTTGAGGTGAACCATAAAATAAATTGCATTGCTAATAAATTAAGCTTGACAGTCATTGCCATTTCAAAGAGTATATGCTTTCAGTGCAGTCCCACTGCATGAGACATATCTAATCAGAGATCAATAAAGAGATTTATTTTACAGAGTGTTTAGTGTGATACACAAAAGTCCCATTATTCAGCACGAGGAGTGAAAAATGGAACAAGTTCAATCACAGTGTGACGAACAGGGCACTTTGCAGAGGTGTTGAAAGATGAGTTAGTAGTGAGTGGTGGTGGAGGTGGTGTCATGCAGATGGCTGTCCCCATCGATGCATTGTAAAAGTGACATCAACATTAACAGTGAAAATGGCTCATCGATGACTAGGGGAGGGCTACGCTGTATATAAAGGAGAGAACCTTTCCTCGCACTAAAGACTGATCAACAACTTTGACTTCTTTGCCGCACCGATACAGAACTATCTCAACAAAACTTGCCGTACTTTTTCTTGGATAAGGACATAAAATCTGGTAAGAATGCCATATCAGTGGATCAGTAGTTGAATATATAATTGTACAATTGGTTATCATTTTTAAAAAAGTGTTATATTAAGAGACAATTAATTTTGTTTTCTAACCACTTTTTTTTATTTAATTTGTTTCAGTTTCACAACATGTTTTCATTGAGGTATTTGGAAACATTGGTTCTGATAGTCTTCTTCGCCAGTTTACACCTAGAGGCTAAACCACTGAGGTAAATTCTGTTCTTAGTTTGTATATTAACGCTGTGAAATAACATTGTCATCGTCATTTTTACTTTGCAGTGAAAATAACTAATTGAAAATGAATCACTATAATAAAAACATGAATTGATGATGGACATCTTCCTCGTGGCATTTTCTATTTATACAGAAAGAGAACCATCAGTGAGGTACAGCTTATGCACAACGTTCGGGAACACAAACAAGTGGGAGACAGACAGGACTGGCTTCAGGAAAGGTTAAAGGACATAACTGTTGCCAGCGCCAAACCACAACATGGACAATCAGCAAATACTAAAAATAATTTCCCAAATGATGTTCTTGGCTCAAACATGCACAAAAGTTGAACACAATAATTGTTATCTTTTATCTTATGAAAATCAGAAGCCCTATAAAAAATTTGAGGATCTCAAAGTCATTTTTTTCTAGCTGCTATTTTGTTTGTCTTTATATTGTTTATTTATTTATTTATTTCTGTTTTAAGCCATTATTTTGTTAATTTCATTTATGTTTTATATTGATGTTATTTCTTTTAATTTATTTCTTGCTTGTATGTTAAATGTTTAAATTTCATTAATTTGTTTACATTATTTTGCAATGTCTAGCAACTATTAAATTCATTATCTCAGGCCATCATGTGAAAGAAAAGGCCACATTCACAGGTTTTTAAAAAAGTTAAATATTAATTTATAATCTCTTGTTTGGACTACAGGTGTCAAAATTTACTATTTAAAATAAATGTTGTTTACTGTGTATTGTAATGTAAATACGGACCAACTACTGTAAATAGCTAGTCTTACACTGGATGTATTGTTTCACTTGTACACTATAGGCATCCTCTCATTACTTTTTGGAACAGGAATGATTTGTTTGTTAGACTTGTCGAAATTATTTCTACAAGATCCTTGTTTAAATTCCCTCATCTCACTCATTATCAAAATCTCATTGTTGTTTATCCCCAACAGTATAAATTGTTTTCCTAAGTCCCTTTATGAGCCAACCTGAAAAAACTCAACAGCGATGCTTATTGAGTCTACAATTTCTGGAGTATTTCCATTATCTTGTCTTGCATTACATACAAATAACACTTTAGTTTCAACATATTACAACATTTCACGTCTGAATTAATACATTGAAATGAATTGTTTTCACTGTGTATCCTGATACATAATTGGAAGTTTTCCTTATTCTCCTTTAGTTATCTGTAACATTTATTCAAATTTACAAACTCTGTTAGCTTTTCATCCTTCTGTATCTGTAAGAAAATGATGTCTCATAATGCTTGATAAAACAACCTAGGCCTGATGTAACAGTTGAAACAAATTGATTTATAAATACTTATTTTTCCAACCATCTCATATCATACTGTGCAATGATCAACTCTATTTTTTTGTCTGAATTGTCTATCTGAATTCCTGTAGAAATTTGCCCAATAGTTACTTTTATTATGTTTAAATTGTAGAGCATTACTTTAATTCTCCCTGATGGTGACTTTGCTTCAGACCAATTGTTTGACACCAATCTTATGTGGTTATCAAAGACTATCATTATATCTGTGTTATTACGTTTTCCACAAGGAATAACAACGTTAAAACTGATGAATCTAGCAATTAATAATTCACTTGATCTGTTTGTAGCACTTGTGATTGTTTAATTTGTTTAATTTATAATTTTCCTTTGTTTCCCTTCCTTTTCTATGGCTGTTTATACTTTCGGTTTTATGTTTAGTTTCTCATATGTTTATCTTTTACATGCTTTTGTATGTGCTTACCATAGGTTCTTACATTTAGGACAAAAGAAAGATATCGCACACGCGCGTAACGTCTCGCGAGATCTCAACACCATTCCTTTTTAGGAAATAATATAAATCGTTTTGACATCTGTTGAAAACGGATGAAATCCAATCGATCTCCTTCAAAACATTTTCATTCTCAAATTGAATTAACTTTTCGGACAAAGCTAAAGTAATAGCAAGTTAAGCAATAGGCAACAGCTATAACTTGTAGCTTTGTGTGCGTCAGTACGTCATTACGTCAGGACACCGTCGTCACGTCAGAGTTTTGAAAGGAGATGGCTGGTTAGCTGCTGAGAGATTGGGATTACTCTACAGCGGAAAACGTACCCAACCAGGTAGCTATTCTTTATATTTTGCATCATCGTCCTTGGATATGACAGCCTCCGGTCTGTACTGTTCAAATAACTTAACTAGCCACAAAGTTGTCCTATAATATTATTTTAATAGGGTCGTACCGTACTGCTAGCAACGCCAGCTAATGTTAGCTAGCTTGGTATGTTAACGCAGCAAACTAACGTTAGCTAACCTACTCGTAGGCTGACTCAGCCGGAGAGCAACGATGACACGATTTATTGCTGAGATGTGTGAAACTCACCTAACTAACGCTAACGATAGCGACATTTAACGACAACTTCACCCCCCCTCTCCAGCTTCGTTTACATACAAGTAGACGGCACATGTGAACTCAGTGGCAAACTATTTTGTTAGCTGTAAGCTGCTAGCCCGTGGTTAGTAAGGAGCTGATCTGGGGATCGAACTGACTTGTTGATTTCGCCATTAACCAGATTATGAACGGTGAAAGATCCAGACCAGACTCCCCCCTGTATGGGTGATGGAAGCACGTCTGCAGTTATATGACAGTAACTCCAGTGACACCGAAAACTGGGAACGAAACGCAACAAGCCGACCTCGCAAACTCTGCAAGCACTTGAGGTGAGCAGCTGAAAATCTGTCAGACCTCCTGGGAAGAGTTCCTGGCAGCAATGTAGTGTAACTCACTGGTAGGAGGCAGGATTGATGCTGGATTATAGATTAGTCAAATATTGTTACTTGAAATAGGAAATGATCAAATGGGATAATGTGGTATTTAGGTAACCAGGTATTGCCCACCTATTTCAAATATATCAGATGATAATCATGCACTCCCTGTGAATCAGTTATTTTTGTATTTATGTTGTACATGGCTCCTGTCTTGTATTAAGTCACTGGATTAGCCAAAAAACAGATTCACATTTGGTTCTTTTATTTATATGTAGCGAGTCAGATGAGTTTATATAAGGTTGACTTTATACGGACATGCTCTGCAAAAACATACTATGATGGAATATTTAATCCAGATTACCCACACCTACCCACAGGAATGACAGCGTCATGCTCCAGTGAAAGTCTCAGGACCCTCACATCGGTACAGGACACCCCCCCCCCCCCCCCCAAAAAAAAAAGGATGGATAGAAGTGCAATAGATGTCATGTGTACAGAATGAACAACATAACAGTTACAACACATTCAATGCATACGACACAAATTATTCATATAATACAGTAGTAAGCAGAATGATGGAAAAATTACCACTACTAATAATAACAGCAGTGGATATAGTAGAATGATAATGATAGTAAAAACAGTAATAGTAATGTGACTAATAATAATAATGAGAGAGAGGTCTAGAGCAGCATATCAAGGGCTGCTTCCTCCTTCCTAACCTGTGAGGTAATTTTCCTAGTTTAGCTTTTTTTTCTTCAGAGGGAACAATAGAAAGGCGGATATGATGTAAGGATAGAGTAGGCAGGAAGAGGTAAGACTTGTGCGTTTCGTCTTAGGTCAAGGGGGGTGTATTGTTTGCCTGTGGTCGGTGGCTCAGTTTGTACTGACTGCACGTTATTACCCTGCAGTCTTCCTTTTCTCCCTTTGATGAACCCAATAAGTCGTGGACTGTTGGGTTTTCTTTAAGTAAGCAAATGTGACCTGTCAGAAACAAATTTTAAAAGAAGAGTTAGAAATTGCATGATCCCACATCAATATTGGTTTTGTGTTAGATTCAAAGGTGATGGCAACACAACCTGGCTGTATTCTAAGTCTGTGCGTAACACACTTATTATAAGCTTACAGAATGTGGTAGGTCCGGTTGTTGCATACGTTTTAAGGCCTCATATGTAAGCTTGCTGAATTGAAGGTACATGTTGTAATGAGAATAATTTACAGTCCCTTAACTGTTAAGAATACTTTACAACTTCTGTATGAAACATACTCTGGGCTTGAGAAACAGAGAGGAATGCTAACTATGCCTTTTGTTTTGAAAAGAAGCAGTCAGGCCAGAGCATCTAGAGTGGAGGAAGATGAGCATGCATGGTGCCAGTGGAGGCTGTGACCGCTCACGTGACCGCCGCCGCTCCAGCGATCGCTCCAGGGACTCCTCGCACGAGAGAGATGGCCAGCTCACCCCCTGCATTCGCAACGTCACCTCACCCACCCGCCAACACAACAGTGGTGAGTGTGCAGGGAAAGAATAGAGGACTCGTATGGATATCATGCTCGAGGTCCACAGCTCCTGGCAGCTACTGTTGAGAACAGCTGACTGCATTTATCAACTTGCAGCTCAGACATGAGTGGCTCAAGTCAGCAGTAATCTACCTGATTGTGTTCATAACAAGATGGCTTGTAGTCTGATTCTCTAGAAACAGGACAGGTGTTCTGAGTATGGACCCTTTTTAGTCTGGTTGTTTTAGATCAGATGTTACTAATAGTGGACCACTACTGAAATAGATGCCAAAGATGAAGAATGCTTCTCATAAATGCAGAAATCTCCAAATTCAGACACAAAATCATAAAAAATGTATGTCATTAATTATGTCTTTCTGATGTGATGCGTGCCCTGTGGTTTGTGTGCTAAGTTAAAATGGGAAACAGTCCTGTATGAGTCATTGCTCTGCCTGTTTGTGTGTAGAGCGAGATGGTGCCTCGTCATCGAGGCCCAGTAGCCCGCGGCCTCAGAGAGTCTCTCCCAGCGGCTCCAGCAGCAGCGGGGTGCTGAGCAGTCGCACCAGCAGCCTGTCGAGTACTGAAGGCGCCTTCAAGAGCTTGGGAGTTGGAGAAATGGTTTTTGTCTACGAGAATCCCAAGGAGGGGGGAGCGGGTGCCACTGTGGGAAACCGAAATATTAGGACCTCAGAAAGAGTCACTCTGATTGTTGACAACACACGCTTTGTAGTAGATCCTGCCATCTTCACTGCACAACCCAATACCATGTTGGGCAGGTACAGTATACTTTGACCAGTATTATTATCTGTCACTACTCATTATCGCCACAATAACTGAAAGTATTTAACTAATCAGCAACGTGTAAATCCAGCGTATATGCATATAGATGTACTGTAGGTATAAACATGCTATGGCAGTTTATGATTTCTTTGGTCTGCGACTCAGAGAATAAATAAAGTCTCTTTATTTCAGAATGTTTGGATCTGGAAGAGAGCATAATTTCACACGGCCCAACGAGAAGGGGGAGTACGAGGTGGCTGAGGGCATTAGCTCAACAGTTTTCCGAGCAATTCTGGTCAGTTTCTCTCTATGACTTTCTCTGTTTGTATCAATGATGGTCGACTAAAAACTAAAGACAATGCTGCAATGGGATCACACCAGATGTGACGCCAAATCTGGCCAGAGGTCTAAAGTAGGGGGTCCAAAGCCCCATATTCCACTTCCTACCCTCATACATCTGGCGCTCTTGCTCGGACCACACCCATCTTTGAACTCAACCTTCATTTTCATCTCCTGTAAAGTTGACTGCATCTTGCTTGATTGTGAAGCTTTTGCATTGACAAAGTCTCTCCAAATACAGACATATATACAAAGTACTCAAAACCGCTTCTGTGGTAGTGCCCACTAAAGTAGGTATCTCCAGGACCACATGTTGGCATGATGACACACACACACACACAGAATCACAATGTTAAACCAAAGAACCACCTCACAGTATACCACAATACGGCTCAACAGCACCACAAACTACAGCCTCCAAAATAACCTTAGAGCGAAAACAACACCCCTCTACCATAGTGTCAGCTAAAGCTGACCATTATAACCGTCATGAAGGAGGTATTTATATCAGGGCTGTTGTATATTTCCTGCGTGATAATATAACAAGGTTAACCGATTGTATATGTTAGAACTGTTATTAGACTAAATGCAGCAAAGTTAGATTTACTTTGTGATACAATATTTCCTGGAAAAGATGCTGTTGGTGACTTGTCAGTAAAGATGAGGTAGGTAATGATTAGATGAGTCAACACTTTACTGTCAGATTCCTCTGAAATCTGTCGTGCATCACAGACCAAAGAAGCACATTAAACTACCGCACAATATTACAAATAGACAGCTGCAGTACATTTAGTATCATGCGTACATACAACAGTCTTAAAGCAGATAACAAATTTCCGCGCTTACTGCATGTTACCCTCGACCTACTGAGAACTCATCTTGTTACTGTTTGACAGATTGAGCAATGAATGAGTTTGGCAACCTGTAAAGTCTAACCTGTGAAGCTCTCAACTTCTATTAGATGGCAAAACGCGTTACCAAAGTAAGATACTGTTGGAGGTTTTATTTAAAGCTTTGAGTCTTTACGTTTGGGCACTTGATTCATTTATGCATGTTTCATATTATGAGCTAATGGATTAACACTGTTTGAAATGACAGCCGTCTATGTGATTTCTGTCTAATTGACAGGATTACTACAAATCTGGGATAATCCGCTGTCCTGATGGAATCTCCATCCCTGAGTTGCGGGAGGCGTGTGACTATCTATGCATCTCCTTCGACTATAGCACCATCAAATGCAGAGACCTCAGTGAGTATTTCGTCTGGGGCATTGTAGCCGTTAATGTTACCCATTAACGGTGGCAGTGTGAGTCGGCGTTAAAAAGAGACGCAGCAAGGCTGCCGTGTCACTTCCTTCCTCTTTAGCCTTACACAACAGAAAACATGTTATCATAAATGTATTCTAATGCAGGTAGAACTTTTATTTTTAGGTTTTTATTTACACAAGTTCAACTCGTGGTGGGGAGTTGTGAGAACCAGTATGAATTGGTTCACATCTTCTAACTGATCCAATCTCCTTTGTCATCAGGTGCCCTGATGCATGAGCTGTCCAATGATGGAGCTCGGCGGCAATTTGAGTTTTACCTGGAGGAGATGGTACTGCCTTTGATGGTGGCCAGTGCCCAGAGCGGAGAGAGGGAATGTCACATTGTAGTCCTTACTGACGATGACGTGGTTGACTGGGACGAAGAATATCCACCACAGATGGGGGAAGAGTATTCACAGAGTGAGTACACGTTAATACAGAATACAGGCGCACAGGTCTGCACGTGCACAAAAGACTGATGTGTGATTAACACATTTGTTGTGCTTCTTCTCTTCGCAGTCATCTACAGCACAAAACTGTACAGATTTTTCAAGTATATTGAGAACCGAGATGTTGCCAAATCAGTTTTAAAGGATCGAGGATTAAAGAAAATAAGACTGGGCATTGAAGGTAAGTTGGACTCTCAAACGGTAAATAGTAATGTTTTATTCTTCCTTGTCAATGGAGTACTAAGGGCAAAGAAAAAACATAAATACAACTGACGTCTTGCAGAAGGGATTATTTTGATATTACTGAGAACAATTATAACAAATTAGTTTTGTGTGTTGCAATATTGAGGGCAAATCGTTTTCAAGGACATTGAAAGCAGTTTACCACTTTGTGTGTGTGTGTGTGTGTGTGTGTGTGTGTGTGTGTGTGTGTGTGTGTGTGTGTGTGTGTGTGTGTGTGTGTGTGTGTGTGTGTGTGTGTGTGTGTGTGTGTGTGTGTGTGTGTGTGTGTGTGTGTGTGTGTGTGTGTGTGTGTGTGTGTGTGTGTGTGTGTGTGTGAATGGACAAAATGTCGAGGAAAAGGCTTTTAATCTTTGCATATTGGATGTTCACCAACACTGCAGTAAGGAGACTGCTGTCACTCAGTGCACTCTAGCCATAAATGCATGAAAGACTTAGCAATTAGTC
This sequence comes from Anarhichas minor, assembly GCF_050575085.1. Taxonomy (NCBI): domain Eukaryota; kingdom Metazoa; phylum Chordata; class Actinopteri; order Perciformes; family Anarhichadidae; genus Anarhichas; species Anarhichas minor. The sequence continues at coordinate 2,281,726 of NW_027466488.1, forward strand.
TTTCAATGTAGACTATAATGGAAAACAATTCCTCCACTCCATAAAAAGGCCAAAAACCTTCAAGGCATTATTGTTTCTGGTGATACGGTTAAAAAATGTTGGCCAAACCTTTTTAGAGTCCTGGTCAACGGGTGATTTTGCAGCAAGTGGTGTTATGTCATCTCTAACACATTTGTAGTTTTATTTATCACCACAAACGTTATGTCTCGAATATGTAACTCAACACTATCAGCTCTTTGTCCACGATAAAAGACTGTTACTTTAACTTACCAATTTTAAGCTCTCTTTTCCAAACAATCCAGCCACGTAATTATTCATTAAATGAAATCGCACACTTTATGACCCTCCTTTCCTTTGGAACATGCACCAGCATTAATGGTTTTTCACTTACTGGTCAAGTAGCTCTTGCCCCATCATTCTGGTGTCTTTGTCTTCTAGTTGACCAGGACTGGTTTACACAAACTGAGCTCATGATTTGTCCACACTGTTCCTTTGGCAGGTTACCCTACATATAAAGAGAAAGTCAAAAAACGACCAGGAGGTCGTCCAGAGGTAATTTACAACTACGTCCAGAGGCCCTTCATCCGCATGTCCTGGGAAAAGGAAGAGGGTAAAAGCCGCCACGTGGACTTCCAGTGTGTCAAGTCCAAGTCCATCACTAACCTGGCGGCAGCAGCAGCCGACTTCCCCCAGGACCAGCTGGTGGTGATGCACCCTGGGCCCCAAGTGGATGAACTGGACAACCTACCTAATCACCCACCCAGTGGGAATCACTACAGCAACAACTACAGCAATGAGCCCGACCCTGATGCACCTTCACCTGCTGTCTGAGGACACACTGGTCCTCTTTCAATGCCTCTGCCCCTTCTCCTATTTCTCTAGTCCTTCTCCCAGCATGCTGCAGCATGGAGCGCCAGGGGCACCATAACCATATTGCCTTGACACACCTCCTTTGCAGCCTTTGAGCCTCAAGAACCTGGTTGACTGTAGAAAAAGAAGCATGAGGGACTTAAGATTGGTGGAAGGAAGAGTTCAATATTATTTTAGTTTTTTACTTGACCAAAGGAATTTATTTTTCTGTTTGGGAAAAAAAAAAAGATCTGTAAAACACTTATTATTAACATTATTATTTACAACGTTATTGTACCTTATTTTGATGGTTTTGGCTGAGCACTCATGTGGTGTCACTGTTTTTTCACAGTGTTATATTTTACTGATATTGATTTTGATTATCTTGAGTGGCCTAACTACTAAATGTGCTTTGGGGAAAATGTGACTTTCTGGTCATCGAAAAAAACCCTGTTCTCACCGCATAGTGTCATGGTCTCTGGTTCAACTCCTCTCACATGTCTTTGAATCTTGTAATTGGGTATGTAGTTATTGGCTGGATCTGATTTGTGATGTTATGCTCTTCCCGCAGCCAAGATATTAAGCAGAGCACAGGCTGTTGTGGTCTTTTTGTGCAAAGCTTGAAATTGTTGTTCAAAAATAAAACGTCAAATCATCAAATAAAGACATCAAAATAACCTTTTTGTATATGTTCAATCCTAAATATTCTAAAACCTGCCAGTAGTTTCAGTAACGCCTGTCCCAAGACTGATCACATTGATGTGATGAACAAGAGAGGAAGTAAGTTGACAGACCAGAGAGGATAGCCTTTATAACATGCCATAGCCATTATAAATTCAACAAATCAGGTCTGGCTACAGCTGATGGCTGGACAGGAGATCGTAAAGAAGATCCCATTGGGAAGAAAGGTCTTAAACATTACTCTTTTTGAGAGTCTGCTTTGTTTTCTTCCTTTTTATGGTAGATGTATATTGTATCAGTCAATCTTAAGAGTCTACACTTTCTAATGCAATTTGTAGCAGAACATCTTTCGAAGATTGATAATTGACTCTGCAGTCATATTGTCAGACACATAGCCCTACCAGAGGATCAGAGCTGTCTGCTGATCACCACATGGTGCTAAGGTGGGGAAGGAAGTCAGTGGACATGCTGTTCCAATATAAACACCTCTCTACCCTTTTGAGCATTGCCCTTTTCTCTTTGGCTTCCTAGCCTCTGCTGCAGGTGTGTATGCAGGTATCCCATGATGATGGCGGACGTGCAGGTCACATGATATAATCACACCAGTTTCAAGTCTTGACCTCCTTCAGCTTGTCCTGAAGGCTCCAAAAACATCCTCCTCGTCCTGACCTGATGTTGCAACCTCTCGCGCTGTTGAGTAGTTTTGTGTTTGGTTGCCTCTTTCCTTCTTCCCAAGGATATGTTCCACCCTGCTCCCCAACAGGTTCTCCAGAGCTGCAGACACCACATATGGAACTTCCTCCTCAAACACCGTCTGACCCTCTGAGATCACAGTGGACACGTCCATACTTTGGTGCAAGTAAGTAGACAATGTTTTTTAGGTTTTACGTGGAGTTATGTGTAAAAGTAATCAATCTGCAGTATTGCTTTCTTACTTTTTCACTCTAATATAATTTTTATGCACATTTAAAGGTACAGTGTGTGGCATTTAGGCCTTTAGGGTCTATTAACAGAAATGGTGTATAATCGCTTGGAATCAAGAAACATGTTTTCCTTAGAATGAGCGTTTTGTATTTGCATAGGGAGCGGGTCTTCTTCAGTGAGTCCACCATGTTGCAACGCCATGTTTCTACAGTATCTCAAAACAGACAAACCAAACACCAGCTCTAGCTGGAGCCTGTTACGTGTTGTGTTACCTAACGGACACAGTAGTTCTCCAACACACTTGGGATACTGGGGCAACGTGAGCCGCAGAGGGCAAAACCACAGCACCACCAGCCGCCATCTGACTTCCGTCGCTACTTAAGTAGTGTTATTGTAGTTAGAAGGGCCTCTGAGTGAAGTGAATGGCGTTACACATTTTTGGAAAGAAAGGAGTGAGGAGAGGGGTATTCAGGTGGTTGCAATTTGCAACCACACTAGTAGATGCTGCCAAAACCTACACACTGTCTCTTTAAGGGCAATTTGAGCAAATTTTGACATGAGCAAAACAGCTGTCAGGCTGTGAATTGTGATTTCACATTAACAGAGTACATAAATGTTCCAAAGTATTAACTGATGTCGAATATTAAAAGAGGTTTGTCGATATTAGTCAGGAGATGGTTATACCTCTGGATTTCCAACAGCTCTTCTGCAATCGTTTGCCCAATCCTCCCAGCACCTGCCCTCGTACCATTAGGAGTTCCAGGCACCGTTTGGAGATCCAGCTTCCCTTCACCTGCAATAGGACAAGGCTGTACGATTAATGATGTGCTGCTTTGCTTTGATGGTTGAGATTTAAAAACAAATAACACATAAGAAAGGGCTTTCTGATTGTCACCTGGCATCAGTACGGTGGCCATTGTGTGTGGGGAGGCAGCAGGCTGATAACCGCTCTCAGGTCTGTCAACTGAAGGACTGTTTTGCAAATGAAAAAAGCAAAAGAGTGTGGAAAGAGGCATGACTGTGTATTATGTCATAGCTCAGCAACCTACATTAGTCACACAGAATATACAGATATCCTTAATTTATTCTGCACTTTCTTTATGTGTTGCCGTGCAGCGGTTGGCCAGTCGGTCCACCATTTCGGTCCAGACTGAAAGATCTCCACAACTATTGGATGGACTGCAAGAATATTTTTACGGACATTCATGGTCCCCAAAGGATGAATCCCCCTGACTCTCTCACTTAAACATCTACATGATGGATTGGCACAAAATGAGGTACAGACATTCATCGTTCCCACAAGATGCATTTGAATGACTTTTGTAATCCTCTGACGTTTCCTCCAGCACCATCAGCAGGTCAAACATCTACATTTATCACCCGTCAAATATCTCAACATCCATTCAAATTAATTGGCACAGAATTTACCAATACCAAGAGGAAGCCTACTGTCTTTGATGATCCTCTTACTTTTCTTCTATAGTTATCGTGATTGACTATATTGTGAGCTCCTTAATTGAAAAATCTTGACACCAACAGATTTTTTGCTGTGAGATTTAATGCACAGATGCATTGTCCCCAGAGGATGATTGTAATAACTTTGGTCTCATTTAGCACCATCATCTGGTCAAAATGTCAATCATTTATTTTGTCCAATACTTTTGTTTATGACTGAATACATGCAAAATTTATGATATCCAGTTCTAGTTGCAATTTGTGTTTAGTCTTGTTAAACTATAGCACTATAAACAACAAATATAAAATGAATGTCATACAACAGGATTGTACAACATGATATTATATTATAAGCTAGAAAGGGAGAGTTTTACTTACGTGACTAGAGTATTGGTAGAGACAATGAACTCCACTTCTTTGGTCCAAGGGTTCTTAAAACTGAACCAGCGGCTTTTTAGTGTGATGAATGAGCCGTCTTTTATTTTGAACTTGTAGCACCTTGTATTGATCTTTTCTCTCACCTGCAGCACTTACAGCAGACAGCGACAGAGGGGGACAAGGACAAGTAATGGATGAACTGTCCACAGGTAAGATGAACTACAATACTATTTTCACCCATTGCAGCAAAAGCACTCCAATTCCACCAGATTCACTGAACAGTGAGAGCAGTCCTGGTCTTTGGCAGAGCTTTGCACATAAGTGCAATTGCAGTGAATCAAGTGTTGTCCCTTCTGTAAGATGCATACCTTGCCTGTGACTTTCTGCTAATTGAGCATTATCTTCTGTCATCTTCATAACAGTATTTGTAAAATGAAGTTCTCACCAGCTCCTGAGGTAAATAACCCAAAATGGCAGTGGCCCTTAAAAAGAAAAGAAGACTATTGTTCACTTTAAACAAAGTCCTAAATAACTTGCTGGTCACTACACACCCTGTAGAAACAATGAAGGTCCATGTTAAGTGACACTCTTTAGACTTTCATTCAGCAGTAAGGTTTTAATCCACATTTCATACAAAATAAAATGGAAAAGTGGCAGACCTTGGTAAGTCTATGACCAAAACGTAGCTTCTTTATTTCATTTTGTGCTGACCATGTGTGATAATCAAAGCGAATCTTCCATGCACCTGTCTTACAGATGCAGCATTAGAATAAATGCCATTTACTATCATAACATTATTCTATAAAAAGTAACAGCAGTAAACATGGTATTCTGATGTCTAACAAATCTCATAGGTAACAAAATGCTTTTATTCTCTTTGTCTAAATTGACATTTCATAAAGAAGACACAGCACAATTGAACTGATCACAATGGCAAATCAATAAAACAAATGTAAAAGAACGGGCTGAGATTTAAACCCAGGACCAAATATTGTAAGAAATTACATTTATTTGTGAAGAAATCCCATTATTGTAAGGTCAATGTTAAAAAGATATTACATTACAGTCATTTAGCAGACGCTTTTATCCAAAGCGACTTACAATTCAGATTCTATCACATTTCTACAGCGTAGGCACAACTACGGGAGCAATTTTGGGGTTAAGTGTCTTGCTCAAGGACACATCGACATGCGACTAGCAGAGCCGGAGCCGGGGATTGAACCGCCAACCCTCTGATTGAAAGACGGCCCTGCTATCCACTTAGCCACAGTCGCCCAGGTGACAATCAGAAAGCCCCACAGTCGCCCCATATTAGATAGAAGTGTCATATCTCCTCGCCAAGAGGTGGATATTTTATTCCAAACAATGAATAAACATTCATTTAAACATGGGTACTTTGACATCTGGACTAAATAGGCCAACAGAGAGGAAACAAAAGCAACATGTTTTACCAGCCGCGGGGTAATGCACAGACGGAGTGTGTCCGTAGACTTACAGGTATACAGTGGAGCTTCCGTTCCTTGTGCGAGAGGAGCTCTGGCTGGTTGAGCTGCTGATCAGGTTGGTTGACCGTGAAGACATGAGCCTGCTCATCGTAGATGAAACGTCGTCTGTCGGGTCCATGTGGACTTCACGGAAGTACTGAAGTAACACACACTCGTCTAGTCAGGTCATTATTGACTTTTGAGCACAAGAAGGAAATCTATATATCAAGCTTAAAGCAGCACGAGCAACAACAGCTTTAACAGCTGGTACTTACAGCATATGAGACCCTGAGGATTTCAAAGAAGCGCCCCAGCCTCTCCACACACCTCATTCATAGTCAGACACACACCTGAACATGGCAGCTAAGATTCACTTTTGACATATAGGAGAGGAAGCTGAACTTCAATCAAGATAGTGTAAACTTTACCCTTTAGACTCAGTAGTATAAACTTTGGGATTAAATTACTTGGTTTAAGTGGACGTGGGCGTTTCTTAACTGAAGATCACAATCATACTTGCATAAGCCATGACACATGTGATAATAAACAGGATCTGATGTAGGAGAACCATTAAAGGACCCTTGCTGGATGTGATTACGTAAAAGCCTGCTGTTGTGTAGCTCAAGTAACAAGTCTGCAATTTATTGTTTTAACCTAGAAAATAGTTGCTAACTTAAAGAACAATATCTTTCTAAAAATACATTCTCAGATTTGTAATAGCAGACTCCTAAAATAGAGAGATGTCAAAGTTGGCCTGAAGGTAAAAGTTGAACAGAGTGAACAGATGGCGGGAGTAATCACATTATCAAAGTCAGTAATATGAGCTTTTTGTTTGCTCTGGGGATTAAAGCCCAATTCTGTCCTTCTAGTTTCCATCCCAACATCTTCATATTACTAAACACCATCAACCCTGTTTTTGTTGTTGTTGGTCCCATTATAGGATTATTAGCATGTTTTTACTTTTAGCATGAAGCAAGCCTGGCTGATCAGATCAAACTGAATGTCTCTGTATGATAATATTTTATTGTATTGCATTTCTTTAGGTGCAGATTGTTTCTAACTTAGTAATGCATCCGAAATGAACTTGACACTAATTACTAAAATCCTTCCAATGAACCATTTTACTACAGTAGAAGAGAGAGCTCAAGAAGACATCTTGCAAATAAAAACACAAACAAATTGAGAAGCACAGAAACCAATTTGACTTGACATGACATTTGTAGAGGGGGCGATAGTAGAAATCCTCTATGAGAAAACTCACTGAAGCACTTACAGAAGCTAGCGGAACAGAAACTAGACGACGGGACTTTGGCTCCTGCATGATGAATATCGTCATCCCCCCTTCCTCCTCAACCTAACGTGGAAAAATATATGAATTTTTCAAGTGGGAAAAGAATTTGTGCTATACCTGCGTGCAGAAAGGGGCTCAGCTTTAACGGTTGCCACAAACTCCCACAGTTTAAAATTATTGTACCGGATAAACAACAGCAATTCAAAAGGGAGACAGTGATCCATGTGTATAGTAAATGTGTAAACAAGAAAAAGAAGGGCCCTACCCCTGTATATAATTGAAGAGGTCAGTTGGGTTGTGAATCTTATAGGGGATTCATATCTGCCTTTTGAGAAGAGACACAAGGCAGGGTTTATTGAAATTGTATTGAATGATGAAAAACAAACCTCTACTTTAATTTAACTCAGGGAAATTGCTTCATAAATGGCATTAAAGAAAAATCTGTCTCAACAGAAAGCAGTCCGTCTTTCCGACTGACTGTGTGATTGCTGTTATTGTTAGTAGCAGCACAACGGTAGTCGTAGCTGATGTTTTTGTTGTTGTAGTTATGTTGCCATGGGAACAAAAAGAGAGAAAAGGTAAAACAAATATTCAACACGCTAATAATCAAAGTAACATAAGACATGTATAGATGTTGTAGGACCTCGTGATACTAGATTATGTCTTTCAGCATCGTCTCTTCTCGCCACATGCTGGCGGTAGAGTGCCAACAAACAGATGAAAAATCCCCACAGTCAACATCTAACAGGTTTAACATCTGTCTTTTTTAAAGCCAAAAATACAATTATTTTTGATAAAACTTTAAATCAACAGAAACAATACTTCACAATTTGAATCAGTAAGGTATTAGAAGAATGATTTATTCTCATTTGATGCAGTTTTATTGAGCAATGGTGCCAGAGAGACTATACCTGTTCTATATCTCTATCTATTAAGATCTAAGGAAACGGTATATGGAAGGTGCAAACTTCAGGCCTATAACATCAATTAGAAGAGGATGCTGGAAACATTGTTGATAAGATGTCCATCTTAAAATGGAGCATCAAACACACATCTTATATTGCCAACATGTCAAGTTGGTCATGTCATGTAAAGGGATTTATAACAACAATTCCAACTATGAAGGAAGGATTTAGTTACATGTTCAAATGTGTGATGCAAATTATTTGGAGATCAAAAGTGAAAGATTGAATCTGAAAGTAAAGATCTCTAATCAGGCTTTAACTGTAAGAATGTCCTCATCAACTGCACAGTTCTTATACATCCCATTACTAACAGCAGTGAGACGATTTAAACCAGTCCTGTGTTAGTGATAGTGATAGTTTATGTTGCATTTGTTCCACTTGGAGCCTCTGTGCATCAGCAGATGTTGATGTCCTGTATCACTGTAAATGACATCACTCAGAGTTCGGACCAGACTGTTGGGTTTCCCGCAGACACCCTGGACTCCTTACACAACCTCTGCTACGTTACTACATTACTGTAGATCCACTTCCTCCCTCCTGTTTAGTTTAGAAGATAACGTCTTGGTTGGCGTGGCAGAGTCAGAACTTCTCATGGTAAATGAACATGAACAACATGGATTTCAGACAACCCGCTGAACAGCCTTGAATTGTATCTGCAGTAAGTCATGAGACAACAAGCAGCATTAAAATGGACACAGAGTTAATGCCATTAGCACGCGTCACACAACAAATGCAAAACAGTTATACAGGTAGCGTCTGTGACTATGGTCTTTATTTTTAATAATAACACATGACAGACATACAAAATAAAATGAGGAGTGAGAGACTTAAACCTCAGTGCTTCATGAAAGGCACAAAAATTAAGTGGATCATCATAATCAAAAAGTGGTATAAATCTGGCGATGACCGGTCTTTTAGCTTCAGAAGAATAGATTCAGAAGTGACACGTAAAACTGATTGTTTGGCTTTTGGGCTGTTTTCACCAGCTGGGCGAGGACAGGCTGTGATGTCTTCTAATTCAATATAGTCCAGGCAGAGAGATGTGAACATGCAACATTATACCTTATTTAACTCCAACCCAATCTAACCATCTGCTCTTCCTGTGGGATAAAGTGTCAGTGAACCACATGTTGACATGTGTACAATCAAATGAAAAATGTGCAGCCTTTTTTAATGCTACATTTTCTGAATCCTAAAATAAACAGGCTCTTCTGTAATTTAATTACACTCAACACTCACATGGTGTTATTTATAGTGTTTGTTATAATATGAGAGCAGAGTTCATTTAGATTTAAAAACAACAACAACAGAATAGCCTTGAAAGTTCGCAGCTGTTCATCATCTTTAAAGCCATACACACAAAAATAATAATGAATACTATATACCAAAGGCAACTGGATTTTTTGTTGTATTCTTTAAGACGTTTCACAGCTGGAGGCGTCAAAACAGACTTTGTCTCTTATCATCCGGCCATTTTTATAGACAAACTGTATGTAAAAACATGGAGGGAAATTTAATATATTCTGTTTTTATCTTGTATATCACAAGAGCCAAACCAGGCATCTTGTAGAATTGTGATATAGTTACTATAATTTTTATAAATCCATTCAGATTTCCTGAATTTCCAGCAATTTGTAGTCTTGCTTGAAAAACAACAACGACAAAACAACATAGCAACAAAATGTGAAAGCAGAGACGAGGCAACAGCACAAAAGGTCAAGTGTCTAAGTAAGACAAAAGTAATCTGAGACTAAATGAGTTAACGCGTAGAATGAGGGTACCGTGACAGAACACCCTTCACATAACAGGCTTGATACTCTGCTGCTGTGGATTATAACTGTGTAAATGTGGTTATGATGTCAGTTTTACACAGCATTAGGTGCATTTCAGCTGCATGACGAGTGTGTGTCTGATAATTGTTGCCTCAGTCTCACACAATAAAGACATTTCTTTAGAAAATAAGTGAGGACTCTAGCTAAAACCATATTCCTCTTGCAATTACAGACTGAGCTTACATAAAATGTCCTGCCTGAACCCTGGTCTGTCATGACTGAGTCATAAGGCACAAAATATTGTTTGGCATGTCGGCATGTTGGGACGTTTGGGTTTTGAGAAATTTGGCTGGCTTTCTACTGAGATCAGATGATGACTAAACTCTTGTTATTGTCTGTGTCCAAGTAGCATCGGTGAAAACGGTGTGGCTGTTGATTTAAAGATTAAATCACATGGTTTATCTGATCAAAACCTAGTCAGAACAAAATCTTATGACTACATGCTTTTGTCCACAGCTAAATGCTTGTAGTCATCTCATTTCCTTTTTAATTCGACTTAACAAAATTAATTTGTTTCTTTCAACTTAAGTATTTGTTATTATCTGTTTTAATTAATAATATGTATATAATCAGTATATAGCTCCAAAGCATAGGCTACTGATTTCTGGTATTCCAAAGCATGATTTCTTCAGTACCTCTACATAAGTGTGCCATCTGTCAGAGGGCTGGCCTACCTTTAGACAGCCAGAGAGAAGAAGCAGCCAGTGGCCATCTAATCCCATAATCTTTATGTCTTATTAAACACCTAGTCAAACACTTTCATCAGAGTGACCTGTGAAGAACCTGCCTTGCTGTGGAACAATCATAAGCTCCTATTCATGTCTACTATTGAGTGTAATCAATCATGTTCAAACAGCGTGATATAATTTACAACACATGTAATTGGTCGGTGTGTTTCCTGGACCCCTGAACGACTGCTGCAAAGGCAAGAGAAGCTGTGACGGTTAGAATAGAAGTGCTATGTCAAAATTTAATAATTCTCAATTATCTATCAGTTTTAGGTCCGGACCTGAACCGCGATTCACCTATCAATGACCCCTGTACCCCCTATAACTTTTTTCAACATTCTATGTGGTGCTCCTCCACTTTTTCAACTTTTATTCGATATTCTCAAGTTTCATGTAATATTCTTAAGATTTAAATATTTTGGGGGATTTGGACTATTGGCCAGACAAAACAAGCAACATGAAGAAGGCAAGTTTTAGTATAATGGCAATTTTCCATGAACCCTTATTGACAAATTAATTACATAAAAAAACAATCGATTATAACGATGAAATACTCTGCCGATGAAAATGTTGTAGTTGTTTTAATACTGTAACTGTTTCATTATGAAAATAAAGTTAAGTCTCTGACTTGTCTTTGCATGCTATAAGAGGGTCAAATTAGTCAAATTCCACGTTACTTCATACCTTATTTCTTCAGATGTCTGACTTGGCTTCTAAACTTGCTAAATGCATGCTTAGTTTCAGAGTTCATTTATTCTGGGCTTTGAATGTGCTGCAACTGCTGCGCTGCTTCCTGTCCACATATGTCCTCCTACAGTTTGTCCTTTGGTAATCAACAGTACAGCACACTTATAAAAGATAACATCAATGCCAGTCTAAAAAAATGAAGAACCCCCATGACAACAATTTGAAATATAACACAACTGAAAACTTCATTTAACATGTCCCCTTATTAAGTGTCACCCTTTAGCCCCCTAGTTCAGTTTGGCTTCCCAGATGTCCAGATGACTGGTTTCCATGACAACACTCCTTTCACCGAAATAGGCTCCGCCTTTTATCGTGCCAGGGAGGTTTGCACTTGAGTGCAAGAGTGCTCTCCTGGCAGAAATCCCTTATTCTTTATTAGCTCACTGAATAGACTGGGTTTTTTCCTGAGTGAGGAGTCGTCTTTGAAGGTACAAACATGGACGAAGCTTTCATTAGTTGTATTGGGATTTTTTTGAATCCAGACTGTTGAGCAAGATTTCATCAGAGAGCAAGTACCTCACTTCAGTCGGCACATATGACTTACAGTGCTTTTGTTGGTTATTTAGGCATGTGGTTTGTTGTTCATTGCTGCTGTTGGTGTGCCAATGCACGGAGACCTTACACTGCACACAACATCCTCCACACACCCTCTATCATCCATGTTCAGTCAGCGGGTTTAAAATCAGATGAAATAATCAAGTGTCCTCCCCAAAAAACGCCTCGAACAACATATGTTTATGTTCTGCTTTAAAGCGCTGTTGACACTGTAGACCCTGGTTTGCATCTCGTCTACTCACTGTCAGCACTAGTTTATTATAACTATGACCGCATTTTTCTAATAACCCAAACATGAGTTGTTTTTCAATATGTAACAATATCAAAATATATCTAGTATTTTACTGTGTCTGGTCTGTTTTATTTTACTGATGTGTCAAATCTAAATAGACGCTATGCAGCACCATCTTCTCCTCCCACGCTGTAGTTAAAAAGAAAAAAGAACAAAAGAAACACATCATTTTTACTGTTTAATTTTAATTCGTTGGTGTCATCACAACTTGTACGTGTTGAATTTTAAGGTAAAAACTGCCTTGTTAACTAAATTGTTCAGTAAACATAAGCAGACTTGCTTCTCAACAGTATGTTTGTGCAATTTAAGACGCAAACTAAAACTAAAATGATCTCTAAATAATCTTGATCAAACTGGTCTGGTTGCACAGAATGATTCGTGAGAAACAAAATGAATCAATTTGTATTAATTACATTATAATAAGCAGTCAAATGTAGTTTATCCACATGAATCTCGTTAGTTTAGATTTTAAGTCAACATGCACACCATTTACAATATGAGGGTGGGATTAATTAAGTGGCAGCACAAACCAAAGTTGTCATGATACCCTTGGTGTCAAATTATAAGTTATTTATATTCAACAAGTCTTATGTGTGTTTTTAATGAGCAACCAGCAGCTCCATCTTTTCAACCAATTCAGAGGGTCTCCGTGATTATGAGGAGAAGCTAAGAAAGTGCACATATGTTCATTATGCTTAATAACAAGGGAGAGCAGGCCTCCAGCCTCCCAGACATGCAATTTACATTTGAGATGTGACCTCACTGCTGCTAAAGAGCTTTCAGCCCTCCTCTCAAAAGACACAGAGTGACTGAACTCTGTTGTGGGCTCCTGTCAGCTGTTTCTAAATGCTAATCAGCATGTCTGTTATTCAGGCCAGACTACCTGTGGGGCTCCACCAATCACATCACAATAGGTGTTCTACTACTTTGCTGTGGCTGTGAGCACAAAAGAAATTCAAAACAGCGAAAGAAAAAAGCTTCAGTCCAGGAATAATTACTTCTGTGTGAGAGCTTTCACCCTCTCAGCAGAGCTTACATTCTGTCAAGCCACATTTAGACAATTATTTAAAATCTAATTTTTACATCATCACTATGATTATAATGTTAAGCTTTAGCTTAAACCTGAACTTGTTTTCAAATAGAGCAGATATACAGTTATCCAGTGTCTCCACAAAGTGAATGGTCATTATCCTCACTGAGTCATTTCATTGATTATCTATAGCGGCAGAATGAACCCTGCGCGCTGACAAAGAGGATGAGCAAGACGAGCAATGATGAAGCTGACAGTGGCTGAACTCATTGACAACCTTTATAACCTTCCCTTCCTGATGATAATCAGCTTTTACTCTCCCAGTAATCTCTACTGAACGAGGGCGCTCTGATTGTCTGATGATGTTACTCTATGATGATTTTTTTTGATCAAAGTATCAAGACTCTGTGTATCTGTTGTCAGATCAGTATATTTTACAATGTAAATTGTGAAGATTAAGAGTTTCTGTTTGTGACACGTGAGTGAACAAGGTGCTTTTTATTGAGTCCAGTGGTGGTTTACTACGCTTCCAGACTACAGCCATGTGTTTAAAATATGTTTGTGTAAGAGACGTCTCACAGAAAGTAAGTTCCTACACCATGCAGCCAATGAAAAAGCAGCATGTGGCAGTGCGTGTGTTGTGTCTTCAGTGCGTGTTTGTGGTTACAAAACCACAGGGTATTTGGCATTTGGGTCTTTCTTTGAGAATCCAAGATATCAATGGTTTGGACTTCAATTACAGACTTCTAGTGTTTGTACAATCTGTAGTTCTCAGGCATGAGTCACTCCTGCTCTGCTCTCTCCAAACTTTGTTGTCACTATTATTTACTTTTTTTTAATAATCTGCTTTGTGAAAATGAGACGGTTCAGACAAATCTATTGCTGTAAAATTAAGTGTATTATCCATGTTTTTAGAGCACTATATAATAGATAAAAATAACTAACTATAATAAAAAATAGATAAATAAATAAAATGACACACACACACACACACGCCTTGGTTTTGGCCGGATTGTCACAGTCACAGTCATCAACATGCCCAAATCAGTTATCCGCACATTGGCCAAAACATCAGTGTATTTTCAATAGTCTGCTGCATTTGAATGACAGATTAATAACTGATAATGGCATTAGAAAAATCTGTGCTTTACCTGCTATGAAATATATAAATTCCTGCTGTAACAAATGTCTATTGCCAGTGATCACATTTGCAGATTTAAGAATGTGTTTCTGTTGCATCCTCATAGAGTGATTTGCCCCATTTTTCAAATCTTGTCCCAAGATGTTGTACACTCTATTTGAGATTCAAAACAATCTGAATAAGTAATAGCGTCCTCAATGGGCATACACTATTAGTTAAAAGATGAAATGTACCCCAGATGAACTGCTCCTGTCAAAATGTGTAAATATCCCTTTGCATTGAGGAAGGGCAAGAAAATCAGACACTTTCCACATCCTTGCTGTTTTTGATCCTATTTCAGTCTCCACTGTACACAATGTGTGTTTCAAAAGGAGAAACGCTGTGACCCACAAAAGTACTGCAACACAATCCATTCCTATTGTATGTGAAACCAAACTTCCCCATTAAGTGATAAAGAGGGGGCGTTACAGCAACTGTTCTAGAGAAAAGATTTTAGCCTTGAGCAGAATCCATTCACTGTAATGGCGAGGAAGATAATTCAGTGAATTTCAGAAACACTCAGACATCGTCATGAGTTTTTCTGTAACTGATACACCAAGCACACCCATGCAATCCTTTATTTTGCACGAGAGGAGAATGTCTGTGTTGTTGGAGGAGATAACTGTAATATGCTTAATTTTCATCACTTATGGGTGTGACACCTTTTGCCACAGACGAGCTGTTGAACACTAGTAAGATGTAATGTGGTGTAGCATTCCACTAAACCCTGATACACTTTAATTAAAGGAGACATTTCATCCGTATTTTTCTCATACTTTCTGTATACTCCTGTATTCAGCCTGTTTGTTTTAGCGCCTGTCTCTTTAAGCCCCCGTCCCGAAAAAGCCCAGTCTGTTCTGATTGGCCTGCGAGAATTAAATGGTGCACCTTTGCAAAGGTGGTTCTCAGGCCGTGGGCGGAGATGTGGGGCGGTATCTTCTAATAAGCCTTCATGTGATAGGAAGAGGAGCCAAATCTGAATCGCAGGTTCGTTTTATCTACACAGCCAAAAAAAATACTGACTGGGTTATTTCATTTCACAGTGTCCGTGTACAGCCTCAGCTGTGCTTTGCATTGAGTGCAAATTAGCAAACATGTGCGTGCTAACACACTAAACTATCGTGCTGAACATGGTAAACACTTTAGCTGTTAAACATCAGCATGTTGGCATCGACCATTTTAGCTTTTCTTCTTGTTCACTGTTGCTGCCAACTGTGGTCTAACACTCCAAATGTAGTGATGCAGTTATCAAAACTTTAAACTTAACTTTTAATGATTTCTGGTTTTCGTCACACAATTCTCTTTACTTTTTACACAACTATGACACAAATGATGAGTTCAGCATTGCCCTTTACCCATCCAAATATATCAAAGGTCTACCTTTCCCCATTGAAAGCTTACAAATCACATTCACTGAGGTCATGGACTCCGATGGACATCACTGCAGAGCCATGGCAAGGTTTATTTTGATGGGTAGAGTGTTTGGGTGTAATGTGAATGAAAAGCTATGTCCCGATGGAAATTACAGGAAAAGACATGAAGAGATAAACATTCATACTACTCATGGATAGGTCTGTTATTTGCATTTATATAGTTACAGTTTTGAGCATGACTTGTTGTTTTGCAAAACATGTATCACCTATTCTCAAAGCCGGATCTTTTGTTCTCAACAAAGCATCCGAACAATGGAGAAAAACTGTAACCAAGACGTCTAGACGTCTTTTTGAAAACCCAATGCCCCACTGGACAGCTTGGATTATGTCGATCAATTGACAATGTACTTCCTTGCTGATAAATGACAACTTTTCTGCCATGGAAACCTTTTCTTGTGGTAAAACTACGTTTTTACAGTCACCTCTAAGTATTTGATTCTAAAAGTATAGATTTGGGGTCAAAGTATCATTTTAAAATATTGATATCTGCTCAATCCGCTCTCTGTCATTTGGTTACACACTGCATTGTTGGCAGACTGCAATGGCTTTATGTATTTCCATTGCATTCCATTTGAGTTAATCAGGAAAAAAGGTTGAGTGTAAGAACCACTACTCTTCTGACCTTACTATGTGTGTAGGTGCACTATTATGTAGCGAGTTAAACACAATTCCAATAGAATTGGCTTTTTTACTAAATATCACTGATAGTGATTAGAAATCATAAAATTAGGAAAGTTAGACCAAATGTTTTGTAAAAACGTATTAGTACTGTGACAAGGAAACTCAATCTTGGTTTGAAGAGCTTTAAGAGTGCGTCCGTCTGCTTTGGAGATATGAGAAAATGTGGGATGAATCTTGAAGACTTCCTGATTTACCTGCCTCAGGAGATTTTCACAAAGTTGAATTACACCGAAAGCATCTGATTCTTTATGAAAGACTTTAAATCGTTTTTTCAGATTGTTAGATATCCATGACACCAGTTATAATGTGGCTTTATGAGAGTTGGTAAACAAAGACTTGCATTAAAGTCCCCTACATACTCCACTAGTTGTGATTTAGCTCCTCTGAGGAAGGTTATTGGAGGGTAATGAGCCTGTTGGTGACAGATCTGGGCTGCGTCAGATCCTACAGGAGGTGACAGGCCTTGAGATGCTCGGAAAGAGGTTGTACAGTATCCCACAGGCGAGGTCCTGGGGTCAGCACCCGGCCTTACAGGATTAACACACCTGCCACCGGCACAATGAGGTCTAATGAGCGCACACTGGCGGCCCCAGTCTGTTAGCAGCAGGCCAAGTGCTCTCTGAGTGGCTCACACCTCAACGCTGGTTATTGAAGTCCTGGCTTTTGAGTCAATACCTTCATTAGTGACTTCATGGCAGATCACTCTCTGAGGCCGAACAAAGGAACAACAGGAACACAAAGTGACACATTCCTGGGATTAGAAAACTCTGGCCAGTTGAGCCATTAAAAGAAGGGTTTTATTTTCTTGACGTGCAAGGAATTTGCTTTGACTACTGCAAACATAATTAATTTCAATGTAATTAATCTGACGAGTTTGAAGTAGTGTTGACATATTTCAACATATCGGAGGCATTTGTGTGCCTAAAACATTTGAGGCTGTCTTAAAAGTTGAAAGTTCACATAAAACTGGTAGAAAATTATATATTTAATCTAATTAATATTTGTATCTATATACACAGTGGCAAAATAGCCCAACAAAAATGCTTTACAGAAATGTACTGTAGGTAACAATGTACATAACTGTGTAAATCCCAATAAGCATGTCCTTGTAACAACAAACTCAATCACAAGCAGGTAGCAGTCTAATAGACATGGTGTAAGCTTACATATTAAAAATGTTATCGAAGGCAACAACAAGAACATTATTTATATTCAACCATAGATGAACAGGTCACCGTTTATTGAGTGGGGATAACCTATTGATTACAATTCAAGCCTTGTAGTGCTGTCTCTCTGTTAGTGCTCACTAATTAATACAAATTACACTGCCCTCGAATACAACCCTAAATTAACATGTTTTAAAAATCGGTTTAAAAAAAAAGTATATATAATGTTAAAGATAAAATATTGCAAGAAAAAATAAACAAGATATGACAATATATGGAGCTGAGCAGTAACCCAGGTCTTACAACGCTTTCCTTTCCTGCTGCTTAGATAGCACTCTGGAGTATTACCCTAATCAGGTTATAATTGAATTATCAGCATTTGTGTAAACACACCAGCTGCTGACATGTGAAAGTCTCCTCTGAAGAGGATATTCTTCAAGTTGTAATTTCCTCATTTAGACGGAGTTGATGCATGGACTCTTTATGGAGTTAACTGAGGTGACATAATGATTTAGTGGCCGTGCTGAGATCTCTCTCTCTCGTACCAATACATCAAACCCTCTGCTCTGTCCATGAAGAGCCAGAGTTAGGGAGCCCGACTGCGTAAAGAGTCTTACCGCCCTACTGTTCACCTTCATGACCCCCCACGGCAGAAAGAGTCAGATGGCAACGACGCTTCAGTGACTTTAACCTCTGATAACATGACCTGTGAACCCTGTGATGACCCCAGAACAAAGACTGTGACATTTCCTTTGGTAGGGCCTGACATGGTTTTTTGTTAGCGTGCATAGGGATGTGAGTTGTGCATCACATGCCAGAAAAGACTGAATTTCGGATATAGTTGTGTGATAACGGACGTAAATACTATAATATAATATTATATTATGACAATCCTCAATCCTGTGTCTTTAATCATGCCAGCTCAGCAAAAAGCTCAAGAGAAGGACACTTCAGATTCCTGAATTTCCTCTACAGAGTTCTGGGGACACTCCACCGAATCAAAGCTAGACATTTATGCAAACCCCCATTTAGTGATGTGGGAAACACTCCAGTCCACACAGACTTCACCTCTGAAACAAAAGACAAAAGAATGTGCTCATGTTTTCCTCTGGGAATACAGTACGTAGCAGCCTATTACATTTGTGCTTGTCACGTGTGAGATGAAGGTTTTGTTTTTATCAGGTCAAGCTAATTTATGTTCTTCTGTGTAACAAAGTGGCAAATAAAAAAGAGAGCCATGTGAAAGTAGTGTGCTGCTATGTGTCAAGAGGCAGGAAGGCTGCCATTCAGCAGGCGTGTAATACAGTACTTCCTCTTGTTTGACAATGATGCTGCCCTAAATTCAAGACACACAGATGGCTTGTATAGTGTGTGTGTGTGTGTTCTTGTACTTCTATCTCTGTGAGGATCTTTTTGAGTTTCAGACCTTGACAGAGAGGACATTTTTGAGAAACTGAGGATATTTTGGCCTCAGACCTACAAAGAGCTATTAACTTAAAACTTTATCGTCCACAATATGGATAATTGTCTCTGGCTTTACCACAACATGAATTACAAATAAGACAATAGTAAGAAACAGTAAACCTATTGGGAGAGCTTGGAGTTTAATTATATGCAATCAAGTTTAAGTGTTAAGACCGTTTTTCTTTATAGATTTAATGTCAGAATTTGGTTTTAGCAGCACGCAGTTTCAATAGTTAAAGTCATGGTTGGAGAATGCATTGTGTCTTTGAGTCTCAAGGCGCCTCACTCTTTAAGAAAAAACATTCATCTGAAATACCAGTACAAGGTTAAATTCTTCCCCTACAGACCATTCGATAACTAACTGTTGATTAGTTTGTTTGTCAGAATCTCAAAGCACGTTGGAGGCTATATGAGCTGCCTCATGAACATGAAACCTGTTTTTACTCAGGTTCATAATATATTCTATACGGTGGACAGTGAAACGGGAGCTGTGTGCAGTCAAATCTTTCTAATTGCTTGTGGAGTGTGATTTAGAGAAAGAGATTTACCTTTGTTTGATCTATCAAGAGCTAAAACACTTCACTCTGAACAGTTGATGGTTACAACCTGCTGACAGGATGGAGAGATGTGCCTCGGCTTGGAGGTAGTCATGTAGTTCCTGCTGTGTGGAGCTGTTGGGTTTCTCTAGGTCACATCTGCTTCTCTGGCAGCAGATTAACACAGCAGGTTGTTTATTCTGTGTGAGTTATGGACAGGATCTGTGTGCTTTTATAAACACACCAGACCAGTAGTCTAAAGAAGGAGGACGCAGAGCACCTTAGAATTCACCTGCCATAAACAATGCATCACAGCATGTCGACACTTGCATTAAGAAGTCTTTGACATCTGCAGATCTAGTGAAACTGGGAGTGCACAGTAACTACTGGGAATAAACAAACAGTGTTAATAATACTGTGTATGTTCTCCTTTGATAGGAATTATTCTCAATCCTAATGACTGTAGCTGTTATCTTTATCGGCAGTTATCATTACGTTTGAAGCCCTGAATCAGCCAAATGTTACATGTGTCGAACCTAAAATGTCAGTGGCCCCCAGAAAACTTCAACTTTCCATGATAGCTAGAAAGAATTAGTAAATTAATCGATAAGTCAATCAACACCAAATTAATAATTCAATAGCATTTTTGCTTAAAATACAATTCAAACATTACTACACTAGTGTCTGGTCTTCCAATGTGATCATTTCCTGCTTTTCTCTGTTTTACAACATTGTCAACTGAATATCTTTAGGTTTTGACTGTTTCGTTGACGGCTCTGAGAAATTTTGACAATTGTGATATTTTTTACACTAAACAATTCAAACAAGAATCTCATCTGCAGCTTATGCCACAATACATCTAATCCATGACATGTCAGAGTGAGGTGTAGATGTGTCTAAAACTCACATCCCACAATCTCTTCTCTGAAGGACACAACTTGTCTGCACACATCATGTCCTTTTTTGTCCTTTTAAAGAATGATCTCTTTGTGACTGCAAAGCAACACAGAAACGAGTCACTGAACACAGACACATTGCAGCCACTGAAAATCTGCAGATGTGGAAACATTAGTCAACATTAGCAGCTTGCAGCTCTCTCACAAAGAAGTCATCTGCAGCGCTGCACACTAAAGCGCTTCAGTTTTGCTTTCTATCATTTTCCCGTAATCTCAAAAAACCTAACAAAGCTCAAGTTCATCGCCAAAGTGTATCCATGTGGACGGCATCTCGATACCTTTTAGCGTGAATAACATACAGTTTGTCACAAACTGGCATTACAAAGTCCAGCCACTTGACAACATGAAGAGATGACGGAGCCATAGTTGAATATGTTATTGCCCATATATTCTATGAAGAGTCCAAACTATCAGTGCATCTGATGTGTCTCTCTGCATCTGATTTACCAATACAAATAATGTTGGAATTTCAAACATTGTAGGCATATAGCAAAAATAAATAAAAGTAAAAAACACACGAATGGCAGAGTGGTGCGTGTTCTCGGCTAGCTTTTACATGAATATATATATATATGTAACGTTTGCATTTCCATTTTTAGCTGTTGTGCTCAGTTTGAGTTTGTACTCTGATTTAAAACATTTTTCTTTCAAATATCCAAGAATAAAGTATATAACATCTTGCTGACAAAACAATTAAAACCATCAAGAGTCGCAGATTAAATCGCTTTTTTCACCGATGTGCGTCTGCGTCCTTTTTTAAACTTAATGTGTTGTTTAGCTGATAAAGTGAACAAGAACTTGAAGCACATGACTGGACTACTGCACATCATAGTGTTTGTAAGAAGTTGCCTCTCAATAATTTGCAAATAAAAAGTCTCTGTGAAGTACCAGGGTGAAAATATCGTTATGATACTGAACAATGCCAAACCCACGTCGTTGTGTAACACAGTACACTGGGAAAACAGACTTTACCCCAAATAATCCTCCAGTATTCACACATCGGCCTATAAGTGAGTTATGTAACAGCTTCTTTGCTCAGTCACTGTATACGCTGAGAAATAACATTTAACATCTTTTATTCTTCCTGTGGATTGAATAATTCAATACACCTATTACGTATAGGTATACAACTCCTGGGGCACAGGTAGTAATGTATACTTTATTGTTGCCTTGTGTATCACTGTGTACTCGGGTATAAAGCTGCACTTGGGCGGGTTTATCAAGGGCGGAAACTGAATACTCTTTTTGATGCTGTTTTAATGTTTGTTATTCTTTAGCACCGTGCTTAGAAACTTTACAGACAGTAAATAAATTCAGCAATGAGAAGTAATGTCATTTTTTCTGTATTAACTTCATATGGAAGGTGTTTTTCAGTGGCTGCAGCAGTGGATGTCACGTACTGTACTTTGCTGAATATAAACAGAGCATGTTTGTCATCTGTAGGCCACAGTGTTATTTTGAGTGCAGCTCAGCCAATTCTATAACAGCAGTAATATAAAAACACCAACTCTGAATACCAGATTTATAATTATTTAGAATTAACCCGTTTGTGGAAAACTTAGGAGCACATTTTTGGACACAATAACACACGAGCCTGTGTAGACTAATGCATATCATACAGTGTGGAAACAATACTGTCTGCCAGACGTCTTTGACATTAGACTGTTAACTATGTATGCAGCAATAATTAACAACTTATTGCCAGGATATTAAGTTATTAATAGGAAAAACACTCATACAAATGTTCTCTCCTGATACGATACATTTACTAACTTCTGCCGAGTACTGATCCAATAGCAGCGCTCTCTTTTCCTCACATTTAAAATCTGTATAATACACAGAGATCATTGGAATATTGTTTATGTAAAGTAACATGAAGCCAGGGAGGCTGTGGTACGACAAATTATGTTTTGTTTTTTTGAAGACACTGACGAAGAAACTGTATTTAATGTGGATCTGTTTTGTTAATCCGCTAAGGCCAGAATCAACGCCAATATCAATCAGGCATCCTGAAGAGATTTTGATTTCAGCCAGCAGCTTCCACTTCCTGTTGCCAGTGTTAACTTAAGAACAGGCAGGCAGACTGTGCCAGGGATTCATAAGATATAAAAAGCAACCTTTACTGTATTCTCTTTTCATTTGGGGAAATGAAAGGTGAAGTGTCTTTCTTTCTTTAAAGCAGCATGGCAGATAAAATGTGAAGATGCTGCTGATGTCCCCATACTCTGGATGACTTATTCACTGACAAGTTTCAGCTGTGAGATGATTTTCTCTCTCTATAGTTCAACAGCAATCATTCACAGCTTTCATGCTGTGTCTGTATCAGACAGTGAAATGTCTTATCATCTGTTGGAGGTCGTTTCTGCTTGAGACTTCAGACATTATTATGACTTAATGATTCAGAGGTTTTCTTTATCCCTCAGTGTCTAGGTCACAGTGAACGCTGAGATGTTGTTCACAATCTGCAGAAATATCTTAAAGACCTTTGACTTTGTGTTTTGGCTGTGTCACCCTGCTGTCTCCGAGGTGTGTGTTAACACGTCAGAGGTTGTGGAAATGATCTGAGAGGGATTTTGGCATCATCTCTTAATTGGTTTTCTGCATTCCTGACTCGAACATCCAAAAAAGATGAAGAGAAAAGAGGAACAAATGAGGTCAAGCTTCAAAAACAGCTTTTATTTGTATGTCAAAACAATTTTCTTGGTGCACGTATTACCCCAACAAATAAGAAACATAGTTTCTAAATGGATGTTATAAAAATAAATGAATATGTGAGGATTGTTATGGTGCCTTACAAAGATTTAAAAAAAACACCATAAAGTAAGATAAATACAGTTTATCATCCATGTTTACTTCAGAGTAAATATGATCCCTGAGTCTGTGGATGTTTAAAATCGATGAACAGTCAGATAAATCCTAAACCAGTGACTCCCACACAGGGTGGCTGTCTGAGTCCTGACTGTGCAGAGAACTTAAGCCAGTGTCTGAGTCGTCGTCGTTCACACTGTGAGCTTTGGACAGACCCCTGGCCTGCTCCACCCACTCGCTTTTCCTCTCCAAAGTGCTCGTCATCCCCATCTTATCATCTGTCCCGTGGCTACATCTCTCCTCGCTGACTGTCCCTTCCTCTATATCCAAAGTGTTCACTTTCTCCAGCAAATCCCTCATCTCCTTCTCCCTCGCTCCGCAAATCTCCTGGGTCAGCTCTAAATCGCTCCTAATAGCTTCTAAATCCGTGTTGAGGCGCAGACCGACGTATAAACTCGCCTCTAGCTGAGTTCTGATCCTCTCTTCTTCCAAAAACATTTCGTTTTCTGACGCTGTGTCTGCCTCAGGAATGGGCGGGGATGGTGCGCCCTCGCCGGTCTCTGTGTCTTTCCTCCGCTGCATCCAGCGGTGGTTCAGCTCCTCCTGCACCTGCAGCGTGAAAATGTCTATAAGGGCTTCCTGCTCCCACAGCTCCTCTTGTAGTCGAACCACCTCCTCACACTGCCGGACATACTCTTCAAAGTTGGCAAGAGTTTCAGCTGAACACACTTTGTCTCCATCTCGGCTGGAAGCCGCCGCAGCATCCACTAAATACGTGTCCTGCACGTAATTAACCCCGTGTCTCTTAATTCTGTCAACATGCACCTTTGCCTCGCACATTTCGATGTCTGCGTCCAGCTCTGTAATCCTCTGGACCTGCTGGCGGATTGTATGATCCTGAGAAATGACAAGATGGACCAAAGTTTCCATCTTTTCTGCAGAGGACGCATCTCTCTGCGCCCTCTTTGTATTGATTTTCTCCAACTTTCTGAAAGCTTTCCTGACGACCCGACGCTGTTTCTCGGGTGGGACGCCACCCGTGGGAGACCGTGCGGTCCCCTTGGTAACACAGGGGCTGTGTCTGCTGAGCACCACACGCGCCTCTGCGCTCCGGGCTCCGTGGTTCGCCAAAGACGCCTCGCTTTTCACCAACACAAACTTCACATTCCTCTGCTCCTCTCCCCACGCGACCCAAAGCCGCAAAATCTTTGTCTTGTTCGGTAAGATCCTCTCGAAACCTCTCCATTTCTCCACGATACAGTAGGACTGTGGGCGTGCAGCTGTGGAGAGGCCGTGCTGTGAGTTCTGCTCCTCCAGAAGCACTTTGACAACATCAGCGCAGGTTGTGCGCTTTGACAAGCCGAAGACAAGCTTCTCCTCTCGGCAGACCCACACCGATATCTTACTCTTCTCCGCCTCCATCACGAATGTCTGCTAAACCGTATTTCTTATAAATAGAAATAAGAAAAAAGTCGTTTTTTTAAAATCGACTTAAATCCGCATTTCTGGAGAAAAGCGTAGCCGTGTCATCTCCTCAGTGTGCATGCGCGCTGCGTCCCGGACGCGAGATATTGCTGATGGAGCTAAAGGTTTGAGGGTCCCATGTGTCCTTCTGTGCACTTTCCTGAGGCCAAATCAAGGCCTGCCCTCACGAGACTGCCTCTGCTGTGATCACATGACTGCCACCAGCAAGCGTCAGCAAACAGTTATTATTTTCTGTGGCATGTTGGAGATTTTTGATGGTTGTATTCAATACTCTTTAAGGGGTTAATAGGTTAATAAATGATCCCCGCACCGTTTAAATCCAGATCTAAGTGTTTAAAACATCATGAACATAGTTATGATCAAAAATGCTTAATTTGGATTCATGTATTCAAATTTAACTGAATGGACACAACACATATTTAAAATTCATAAATTAAACATAACAATTTAAGAACATAGAAAAAGTAGCCTATATAGCTGAGTATTCAGTGTCAGTGGGAAATAATTTATATTAAAATATAGAAAAGTATATTTTTTTTAACTGAATGAGATTTTCTAAAATGAATTTATGGCGTTTTAGCTTTGGTTTGGTCTGCCGACTCCCGAGGGAAACATCTGGTTTAACTTTCTTCGACTGCTTGTGTATATTTGCAAACAGCAAATGTACAGACTGTACAGAGCTGTCAACCCGCTAGCCTAAATATAATCATAATAAACTTTATACAGCACCGTTTTAAAACAAAAAGCTAGGCTAATGTAAAATTAATCAGCACCACTGGTAAGCCAGCAAATTAGCAAAGGGAAGAGTATGAATAAAAAAAGAAAAACAGTCAAATTAACAAATTAAAACACATAACACTTAGTGGAAATGGAAAAATAAAAGATGCAGACCTAACATTATTAAAATTATTTAAATAAATGATGCTAACACATTGACAACGTGCACTGTGTTTGTGTGACAGACTGATTTGTAACTCCAGGCCTCACTGTAATTTTCCTTACTGAGTTGACATTGACTGACTTTATATGCAGACATGTCACCTTTAAAAGAAACTCCTTCTGAAAGCTGCACAGAGAAATGAAATGTGATGGTGTTAACGTAAAAAATAATGTTTAAAGGGGCTCTAAGATTTACCTTTCTTTAGGAAACTTTATTTGTATTTGACCCTTGAATTTGGACGGCATGATGCAGCCGCAGGTTGTGATTCTGTACATTGTAAAGTATCAACGGTGCGACATCATTTCAAACAATGAATAACCGTCATATGAATACAGACAGAAGAAGAAAAGCAAATCAGTTTATTGCAGAGCAGACACTTCCTGCTGTCGCCAAGGCTGTGTGGCAGAGACACAAAGAAACGTGCTGTACAATCGAACACATTGAGAGATCTGAGTGGATCAGAGGTGACCTTCTGCTGGATTACACTTTTGTGTTCGATGATTTGAATATTCAGGGTTAGTTTGCTTTTGTTGATTTGAGTGAGAGGGGACAGATATTTGATTGTGTAAATGACACCTTTAGATTGTGGTGAGGATACCCGGGGGTCAGAAACGCCAAGAAACAACGGCTGAGTAACTGAATGTTGTATAACTGTCAGCTAAGAGTGTGCTGCTTCGCCTGGTCCGTCCTTGATATTTTGTGATAATGTGCTTTAAAAGGAAAGGGATGTCTATTTAAAATTCTATAATGTTGAGCCTGTTAGCTTTTAGTTCATTATCTTTTTCTGTCTCATTGAACCTTTCAGATTTCGGCCTTGGTGAGTCCTGAATGCATGAGCTTATATTTCAAAGCACATTGCTGCTCACCTTTGTCTTCAAGAAAGACCTGATATCCTGAGTTTTTTTTGGGGTTGTCAAGGCTGCTGCTTGTGTCCGCACAGGAGGCTTGTTTGAGGCGTATAAAGACCATGTACTATAAACTTCTTGTGTAAGAGGTGTGCCAGCTTTTGCTCGTGCAACTTGTGATGTTACAATATACGATTGGTTTTATGCTTTTAAGGCTTAAGATGATTACCGTGTGTGTGTGAGGGAGAGAAAGTCAGCAGTGGTTGTTATACTCTGCACAGTCTTTTTGGACCAGAGCCAAAGAAACTAATTTGAAACCTGAAAGCACTCAATCCTCTAAATTTGTCATATCTCATTAAAATGAAGTGTCTTCAATCTTTACCTGGATTTGAATGGTTGTTAATATTCAGCAACTAACAACAGGAAGATAGATTGAAAAAATTGTCCAAACAAAAAAAACGTAGCCCAGTGTTGCCAACTCTTTGCTAATGGAACTAGCTTTCCGAAGCCGCCAGATGGTTTGTTACACTGATTCTCGCGTGATCGCATGACGGCGCGAGAACATAGCTGCTGTGCAAGGTAAGTTGGCAACGCTATAGCTCCAAACCAAACAAATGTCACTAAATCTAGTGAGAAAGTCACCGAGTCACACTGACAGCTCGTCCCTCACCGAAACTATCACAAGAACGTAAACCACAAACACAGCTACTACTGACAGGCAGGTAGACGAGCAGGTGTCCGTCCAATCAGTTCAGGCTAAGCGGAAGCCCAGATACCGATTCATTGATTTCTATCTATAAATAGAATTTCAACAAATATACCAAAATGCTTTTGAAAAGGATTAACCACCCTATCATTAGAAGGCATCGTATTGGTGTAGTGCAACCTTAAAGTAAAATGCCATAACAATGCGTCGGCTCACTCCGAACACACATATGTGCACATGAAAGACGGCCTTGAACTACATAATCCAGAATAAATCATTTTGCTTGTACAATTGCAATTCAGGAGTTATTTGTGTAAAGTGATTTATACAGGACCACATACTGGTGCTATAGACTCCACAAACTATTCTGTTTTCTCCTGTGTCATGGGCACCTCTTTCTATTGAAATCTGTCAAGTATTTCATCAGATATCCTACAGAGAAAAACGTTCTGTTTTGAGTCCTTTCACATGCCTCTAGCATTGCTAACGTGAACTCCCATTTGGGCAGAGCCTTTATTGCCTCTTAAGCTTTACTTCAAACCCACAGGAACAAGCTGCTATAATTCCAATATTATCTGACAGTTTGCTTTTTAACAATAATGTTTGTAAACACAGCAGGAAAACAGACAAATATTTTAGTTGACAAACACAATATCTTATGATACTTGTCATTCAAAAGGGTCTCAATAGTTATTGGTTGAGCCTTTTAGTATTTGATCTCTTCACTATTTCTGCTTTCAGTATATTTAGATGACAGCATCAAAGGTTTTCCTTCCAATGTTTTATGCGACTGCACTTTAAGTACACAATAGATAATATTAACTGGTGCCTCAACTAATGGATTCAACTCAAAATTAAATTGTGCATTTTTTTAAATTAAACAATGTCTCCCTCTGGTGAGGGTTTCCGTTACTACAGTGGTATACATTAAACTATGATATACATTAGTTGTTTTACACGCAAAACAGGAACACAGACTGTTAAACACAAAGCAAGTGACAGGCTCCATCTACTGTTGATCGGAGGTTTCTGCAGTTAAAGAGTTAAATGGGGCCTCAGTCCAAACAGGATCATGTAATACTGCTTTCTCAGTAAATACTCAACCCGTGCTGATCGCTTCAGGACCATAAATGTTGAACTGAAGTGACAAAAAAAAAAGCAGGCAATCTATTTTCTGATTTATTTAACTTCAATATTGTATACATACAAAGTATCTAGAAAGCTACAAAAAACTATTATCAAGAAGGCATCGAAATGTTACGGAGCAAAGACAAGACCAAATGCAGAACACGGAAACATAGCAGAGCGTCTCTTCTCTCCTTTGCTCCAACACTTAACCGTCATGGATACGAAAAGATATCACACATCTGTACCAAGAAAAGCTAAGATATATCGTTTTTTACAAAGCACCTTTTTACAAAGAAAAAAACAATTCTGCACACAAAACCCAAATGTGTGTATGACAACTATATGTGAGCTATGTGAAGAATCACGTTAAAGCCACCATCTGAAAATGGTCATAAAACAAAAGGTACCAGTACCTACTCTTTCGACAGAATTACAAATAACAAGAGCTAAACTGCTGATATGTTTATATCATGATTCCTCGACTTGGCTGATTTTATTTTATTTTTTTCATGTGTCCATTTTCTCTCTCCAAATGGTCCACCAGACATTCATGCCATCGAAGGCATCAGTCCTGCTGTTTGAGTGTTGAAACGACATGTCAAAATGTACCAGCAGCGCAGCAGCAACATCATTATATCATCTTATTGGGCTTGCAATATACAGACGATGTCATCACAAAACCAAGTACAACTGTATACAAGTACAATAATAAAACATCTCACTAAGTAATCAATAAATGTGAACAGATACACACAGCGTAAACAAAATACTGAATGATTGATTGAACTTTATCTGCATCCACCAGAGACATTGTCTGCAATTATTTAGAGCTTCTTCCATTAAAATACTTTATAATTGTATGAGTAGCTATGGTCCTTATGGTGAAAAGCATTAACCTCAACGGCCTCGTCCACACTAGCACCCGTGAAAAATGAGTTTCTGAAACAGCATCTCAAACAGGTTTTGGAAACAATTACTTCAACCACATTAAAAGTTATACAATTTTGTAGTGTAGAGTCATTAAATAAACGGTCCCTTTTCGTTCTGAAAGATAAATTATAAAAGCTTGTGTCGGCCCCTCGAGGACGTCACAGCTGTGTCTGCTGCATCATCGAAGGTAACATCGTGATGTTTTCGCATCGTGCCAGCGCGTGGATGCAGGAGAGAGGAAACCATAATGTTTCCAAAAACCTTTTTTTATTTTTATTTTTAAAACACTTGAACCTGCAAGTGTGCACGGAGCAAACAGCTGCGGTGTCCGTACGAGTTGACATCCTGCATGCAGTCAGCGGCTGTACGTTATCAGCAGGTCTTCCAGTCTTTGACCACAAGCAAAGAAATGGGTTTTCGTCAAATACATAATTTGCAAAATCAATGAAAGTGAATATATAATTCACCTATTTTTTTTTATACCAGTAACCAGCTTTCCTCCTGCTTTCATAATAATCCTTTAAAAAGGCAATGTGGTGATTGGTTTCACGTATGTCTCATTTTTGGTCTAGCAACATTGAATTTGTAATTTCTGTTTGATCTTTTTCGAAGCTGGACATTTTATACCAAAGGCACTTCCTTGCTACCATGCAGAACAGGACAAAAGATTGACTGTATCTCTGTATTTTTGGTCTTTTTTACGACAGGAAAGGCAGTCAGTCTGTGTTTATAGTACACTCTTAGAAAAAAAGGCTGATATATTAGGAACATTTACAGCATTAGAGGAAAATATAACCGTGTTATCATTTTTCTGAGCTTTCATTGGCACACTTCAACAGAAGAGCACTGCCTTTTAATAACGTCAACAGAAACTGTATTTCTAGGAGTGTACCAATTGTAAGAAAGATCATTTCTCAGATGTGAAGATGTACCAAGTAACATAGCAGTGAGTTAAGTTTGACTGTTTGTCCACAAAACTGATTTTAGACTTAAAACACAGCAAAGGGTAATGTTAGAGTGTATTCTAAGGCACTGTACATCTACACTTTGGCAGATGGGATTGTGAATTTCTTACACAATGCGAACATAAAAAGAGTCTTCCTGCGTAGAGATCACAGTTTAAGGGGCATCTTTTGGAGTTCTCACAGCTATAACATGTTTAAGGCTCGGGATCGGCGTAGGCCACAGAAACATGTGAACATAGTGTGAACGTGAAGGCAGCACCACTCTGCTTTGGGAGTTTTCACACCAGCATCCCAGAGTGGAATGGTATTCTGAGCCTTTCAGGGGGCAAAGCCACAGCGTACTGAACAAGGCCTTCTGTCTACATGTGATTTATAGTGTGCTGATTATTTAAAACCACAGCTGTAACAGAAAAAAAGTAAGCATCACTAAGGCAAGTCTGGGCGGGGGAACAAAGTGCTTTTGGAAAAGATGAGAGTCTGTTTTGAGTAATTTCCGCAGTACTTTCACCCGTCTGAAATCTAAAATTCTCCCATCAGTTGTCACAAAGAAAAGACTTGTTTGCAGCACAGAAATGCTTAGCAGGTGGTAGGACTTCCTACATTTAGGAAGCAGATGCAGGCAAAATGTTGTTAGTATTTTCACAGTGCAATAATTCTGTTGTTAGTGTCTAAGACTTGGAGTGCTTCAACAGGGATAAATATACTACTGAAAGCAGAGTTGTCTTTAAAGAAATAGCAGTAATTCTGCAATATTCAAAACCACTTGCTTCAACTGTCCATGTAGTGTTTTGTTAGGTTAGTTTCTTTGGAAAATCTATTGGCTGTGGGTGCATGTCTGTATATCTACAGTATGTACGCTCACAAATTATGGACTACAGACGCACGAAACACACTCAAACATATTACACAGACCACATCAGGCCGCTGAAAGTCCTTTTTTTCTCAATCTACATAACAAAGCAGAAGAAGACGACACACATATTTCCATTTACCAAATGAATCTAGTAAATTCCTTAAAAACGGCCACATTTATACCCAACAGAGACCAACTCAACATATTTGAAACAAGAATTCTCGTATTTAAACATAAAACAACTGTACCGCAATTCACAGCTGCAGTCAAATAACAAACACTTTATATTAAAACAAATTTATAACAACTGACTTCACCTGATACCATGACCAAAAAGCATTGTAGGTGTGACTTTCAGGTAGAGGCACTGCCACTTGTCTTGAGGTTGGTAAGTCCATGAAAACAGGGGGGGGGGGGGGGGCTCGGAGCCTCTCATTCTTTTACCAGTCTGTAGATATGATGCTGGGCGCCGTGCTCACTGTTTGAAACCTCAAACACACACGCCATACACAGCAGCGTCTCCTGGGTGTCCCTATTCGTCACCACCTGCAAGAAACCAGACGGTCACTTTCTAGTGTTGAAGTGAAAGTATTCAAGGAGTCGCCATATTTTTTGAACAAAAAACACAAAAAACAGAGGTAAAGAATCCAAAGCTCAGGGTTGAAGAAATAAAACGCTGTTTAAACGCTGTGAACGTTACACTTTTACGTGTTTCCGAAATAACCCTACGAGTTTCTTAAAGCAAAGTCTCTTTGGTGTTGAAGATAATACTGAATGCACTTTCGAGTAACTTGACATATTTAACTGTCTATAATAAGTCCATTCTGTATATTCACAAATACAGAGATCACAAAGAATAAATGTGGTAAATGATAGAATAGAAATGTTTTATACGTAGAATCCTTCAGTATGAAAATGAATGTGCAGTCAGCAGTCTACAGCTTTCAGTTACTGGGTGGAAGTTAAAGGGTAAAACAAGGTTCATACTTGTATTTTGGGTATCTACAACAACATGTCAACATGCTTTAATATTTAAGAAACACATTATTGTTCTCATAGTTTGTATGACTGTACCTGCATTCCCCCTCCGTCAGAAGCACTATGTTTAGCACGTGTCTCCCCAACCCCCCTCTGATGTAGAAACACCATTACTTCACGGATATGTGTCAGTTTCAGTTCCTCCTGAATATTTTAGAGCTTTTAAAGACAGTCTAAAATCAGATAGGAGGTGCTCATTAATCTACTGTGATTATTTCCAACATGATGCCTTGGAGAAACACCGCTTAAGGCTAGAATGAATATAAATCTTACAAACCTTTTTAAGGTGCTTTTGTGCCTTGGTTGCGCCCCATGTAAAGATCTATGCCTATCTTTTTATTTGTTTTTTGCTCTCTCTGGAGTGCTGAATGACACTTTAAGACCCCATGTGATGGCTAATAACGGGGGTTTCTCTCCCCCTCTTATCCTCCCTTTTCCCCTGCAGATAATGAGGCTCCTCACACTGAGTTTCATCCCCTGTGGAATGAGAACAATGCAAGAACAACGAGAGGAACTCATCTCAAGGCCCAGTCAAACCCCCCCGGCCCACCAACACACCCCGACAGCAGAGAGAGGAAGAAGAATGAGAGTCCTGGAGAGGGATCTCGCCCACTCAGGTCAGTGTGATGATTACCAATAAGATAGTGAAGTTCTCCAGCACGCTGTTCATCATATATTTCTCTGGCAGATGTTTTAGTTTATGGATGAAGTTGATCATGTATTCACACATGGGAGACCGGCTTATCCGGTAGACAAAGCGTCCATTCTCAAACCGCGCATATTCAGTCTGAGGAAAATGAGAAAAAATTAATTAATTAAAATGGTATGATGCCTAAAAATATGATGGTATAGTGTAGGTAGTTATTCACATCTTTTAGTCATTGTGTTGATTCCCAGGATGAAAAGACTTGAGTTCATACCTCAACTTTCTCAACCACCTGCTTGCCAAAAGAGCAGACCTTTGTTGAGCACGTAATGGTCATGTTCTCCGAGCTCTCGTACTGACTCGTGACTCCGTAGAAAGATCCAGTATCATTTTGAATGTTGCAGTTCAAGTCCGCCTGGGAGAAATAGGAACATAAAAATGAGCAGTCTGTGGCAATTAATATTTGTATTTAGGTGTTCGATTTACAGGAATAAACAATACACAAAACCACGGTACAAAGAGGGAAATACGTTGTATTCAAACGGTGAAATAAAATACTAGAAGTGACAATGGTGACAAGGTGTACCGGAGAAAAGTGATGAACTAAATGAATTGAGTAATTATGTTTTGGTACAGCAACCTCTGTGAGGTTTTTCATATAACAAGTAACAACACGCCTGTGAGTATATTAATTATTTAGAAGGTAACAACCAATTTAAAACAATGAATTATCAAGGATCACAGTGAATACATATCTGTAATGCCCATTCATGTGGACTATCTGTAACATACCCAATGGAACTTTTAAAAGGATAATATGCAGCCAGTTTTTAAAACATAAATAAACAAACTTGATATGAAAACCATTGGACAGATTTTTTTTTTTAAAGCTCTACGACCAAAATCCATCAGCGGAACATTTTACAGTTTAAAAATGAACTCAGCGCTCTCTGGTGGACAAACTATGTAATAGAGACTCTGTTTCTATACGACCTCAAACCTAGTTTCGCATTTTGGTTCTGCACCTTCTCGTTATAGGCTGACATATACACCAACACCACAATGTCTGCAAAAAAAAAACAAATATCAGCGGATAAATAAGCGGTCCATTTTTTACTACATACTAATTGTGAGCAGGTTTTGATCATGTAGTTTGTTCACACTGGAAAAGTGACAAAATGAAGTAAATTGAGAGTCCTCTAAACCCCCGCTTTTTAAAATCTGCCGTTGATGCGCATTACTTTCCAACAATGCAAAGCACAAAGATAATAGAGGAGCTGCTCACAGCTGAAAACAAAACAGCTGATGATGGTTCAACAGCTCAAGGAACACCCCAGAAAACAAAAACAGATCTTTAGTTTTTGAAGAAGAGAAATGCTCTCTTTGTTGAACCTGCAACACAATATTTCTTATCTTTTACCACTTGAGAGCAGCAAAAACAAGTTGTGAAAACAACATTGACATATCACCTTTGAAGTTGATATGGCTTATTTACACATCGGTCATTTACGGAGCAAATGTACATTCATATTTTGCTCTGTTTTTGGTCTCTTCCAACTCGTGGTTTCTTAAAAAACGAACTACAAAGACAACACACGATGAAGACTAGCATAAATGACATATATACTGTACACAGGATGGAATAGAAATATCTGTACTTGGCCTTTTAGAGGAAGAATTTGGTTTAAATATGGAATCTAAAAATGTTAATTTTCTTTGTCGTTGTCTCATCAAGAGCGGTCGAGATTAAACATGTACATCGCATATCAAATTAAAAGATCTCGGCCACAGAAGCATGTAAATGTGTCCATATTGGAAACGAGATTCTAAAGAGGATTAAATGAAGTTACGTTCAAAGACTGATTAACAAGGTCGAACTGGTCTACTCCCGGAGTGCAGCCTTTCTATGCCCCGAACATCCTGTTCATTATGGATTCAAAAAGAGGAGACATCCTCCTACAACATTCTCCTCCTTCATTAAGCAAAGCAGTTATACATTCATTATTGTGCAGATTCTGTCGTTCATTTGAAATTTAGATTGGTCGGTCACTTCAAAAGGAATTTGAGGGGACTTGGTCCAAGTGCATACGCTCCTACTTTGTTGGCTGCCGCTAGTTAGCATTTTGCATCAGGGAGGAAATACATGCAATGTTTAAAACAGCCATTAGGAGTGCAACCAGGTCACTCCATTGTTTGGAGATATTACACTGAATTAGTGACTGCTTTGATCAAAAGCTCTCCTGCTATGCAAGTCCAAATATAGCCGAGTGCATTCTGCAAACATTAAGAGAGCAATCTCCTCTGTGTAGACTGATTACACCCAATCACTAAAGACGAACCTGAGCAGAATGTTCCTGATTCTGCCATCAAACATCTCACAATGATATTCATACTGATGTGCGTAAAAATCACAATCCAGCTGTAACACTGCCATTTTATATACGACATTTATCAATCCTGTGGCTGTAACACTCACCCAGAATTTTATAAGGAAGAAGGAATTCTGGGGACCTTTTCCATAGAGCTCCTTCAGTCCTCCTTTCTTTTCTGGGAACTTGTCATAAATCTGACGAATGTCCACAGACTCCAGCAGGGCGTCACTGTAGGAATGATTTGTCTGTCCGATATGTACAAATAGGTGCTTGTTGTACTGAAAGAATAGATGAATAGGGTTAGAGACACACTTTAAAATACGGTGCTCTGTTTCACGTTATATCAAAAGTGATCTATGCATCAATATCAAGAGAGTCATCAACACAGAAAGGTTTACTGAAAGAAAATGAGCCGATTCTGACAAACGAACCACCGTAATAAACGAGGTGGCTCGAATCAGATTGGTAACAATAAAACCTCATGATGATAAGCCTCTGCAACACTGCTTTCTATCTGGCTGTCTGCACGGTTTTATGATGTACAAATTAGGAAACATCATTCTGCTCCACTAAAGCCAAAAACAAACTGATCCCCTAATATGTATTATCACCCAAAACAGGAATGCCAGACTGCTTCACCCAAATTCTATAAGCATATAAGTTAAGACTTTTTTTTTATAAGCATGAAAGCCATGAAATCACAAAGCTCATTATTCAGTCTTCATTTACATGAAAAGCAACATTTATGCATCGAAGGCAACCACAATCAACCTAAATTGACAATATGGAATGAAATATGAGCGCTTTATCTTTGAAAGAATATGTTTTCTCTATTTCATCAACTTTTCCACGGAGAATATTTGGATTTGGTTTAACAAAGAGAATAAATGTTGTGGTCTGGTAACCCAAGAAACCCATGGTGCATAGCAGAAAGAGAAGCAAATCAGAGAATAACATTTGATCGTCAGAGGTTCTTTGGCCTTGTCGTGACCGCATGAAACGCTGTGGTACTGCACTTCAGTTTAAAAGCTCGCAGAGCAGCCTCTCCAGCGTGTAGCCTTTAAGGGCAAATGCAACAATTTCAGCATCGAGCCGAATGTAAGATTAATGGCTGTTGTCGTGCCGTAGTAATAACAAAAGGAAGTGCTCGGGAAAATGTGGACAAACATTAAAAAATTGCGAAAGCAAACAAGAAATGTGAGACTTGAATTTGTCAACTCACACTCTGTGAGTCTGTGGATCGTCTGGCTGAGCTGACGTCTGCCGCGTAAATACAGTTTTGGCATGCCTTTTAAGGTACTGATTAATATACAGTCCTTCATTATTTCTGCAGGTTTTCATGCTGTGTGTCCCTACAGGCCAGGCTTCTCCCCTCTCAGCTTGTTTTGGCCTCCTCTCAGCTGACTTTCTGCCTGGGAAAAGGTCCCAGTGTATTCATAGAGGAAAGGACTGGATGATAAGAGGTGGGAATGAACACCAAGAGATAGTGATATTGCATGCTTTAGTTTAACGCTCCACTCACTGTGTCTGGGTCTCTCTGTTGCTCTAGGAAGGCGGAGAACTCCACCAGCCGGAGTTTAGATGTACCGATGGAGCGGCCCTGCCATGCTGGTGCCGTTGGAGCTGGAGCTGCTATGGACTCGTAACCTACAGTAACGCCACAATAACACAACATTTGTCCTGCCTGTGGGGTGTTTTACAGTACAGCCAGATTAAGTTAAGACAACAAAGAAAACTTATTTCGTATTAGAGATATCGTCTGATCGGTCAGGTTTGTCCTGATGTTGTTTCTAGCTACTGTCCTCTTTACTTAAATCAAAAATGCCCAACAATTCACAAACTCTACAACCAAGAAATACAAGAAATAAGTAACACAGCCAAAAGATAAAAAAATTAAGTGAAATGAATCCTCACTGTATCTTTGAATGCTTATTTTTCAACTTCTACACAGGTTTAAGTATTTACAATCAATCCTAAATCACAAAAACACTTTACATGGGTAAGAATAAATCAGTGGTTTCTGAATGAGGTTAAATGTGTTGAATGACAGGATTTAAAAAAAATACATTATGTGCATAACAAATGTAAAATTAAATTTAAATTAAACTTTAGCTGCTGACGAACCTTAAAGGCAGAATGACTGCACTATGTAAAGACTCATACATAAATAATCCCTCTCAATAATCGGTGTCTGTATCTGCAGAGTCCCTTGTCTGTATTTTCTTATTTTGCTGTGTTAAATAAGTTTGCTGTGTTCTTACATTTCTGGGCATCAACCTCTATAAAACAGGCTTTTATTGTTGTTGCCATCTCCCAAGCATTTTAATCTCTCTCTATCAACACATTCGTTTTTCAGCTAGACAATCTGCCAAGTTTCCCCAGTAAATCTAAAGGAACAGATTCAACAGCTAAGAATATTTTAAATGCTTTTTACCGAGCAGGGAAATGCTCATGTGGAGATTGAGTAAGTTTGAACACAGTAAATAGTTCGCACATTGTACTACGTCATGCATGCTATTGGATCTTTGTCCAATAACCAAAGGGTGAGGTTGCATTTCCAATATTTCAAATTCAGCAATTATACAACATGATGTACGTTTTGGGTCATATTTTTCCTTAATAGTTTTCTAATCAGGTAACTTCTTACTTGAAATGGCTGTTGTGACTGGCTGGATGGGATAGGCTTGCTGGGTGAAAGGCTTAATGCTGGAATAGAGAATGACAGACCCATAAAAATACTATATTTGATCCGTTGCTTTAAGAGTTTTTTGTGAAGTTCTCTTTTTATGAAGTTTGATACTTACTCTTGTGAGGATCCTGGCTGACCGGCCGATAACATACCCTGCCATAACTGGAGAATTACATATATTAATAGAAAACAAACAACAGAGAACGTACAATTTGCGATCAAAATGTGTCACAGCTCCATGTTCAGTGGATGTAGTTATCTTGACTAACGCTCCGTTTGATATTGTGCTTATCTGATAGTAGCAGTTATGCAAAGCTGGGGTGTGTAATGTGATTTGGAGCGGGAGTCGCCGTGGTTGGCCCCATGGCTGCCCTGGGTGAAGCTGGACAGGATGGATCAATAGAGGGGTGCCGACAAGGCTCTTACCCCTGCTCCAGGAAAGGCTGGGCGCGGGATGCCTGGCAGGCCCAGCTTGTTGTGAATAGCCGTGGCAGAAACAATCTGAGCCGAGGACATGGAGGCCATGCTCTGGAGGGCTTTGTCCTTCACGGCTTGGTCCTTTAACAGCAGTCACAAAAGGCTTACCACTCACACAGAAGGGGAAGGTGGGGCATTTTGCAGAGGGAGCAACAAACAAGACTCCAAACAACACGCTAAAAGCATCACAGACCTCTCTCACAACAGTAAACTGCAAGCAGGTTAAATGAAGATGCATGTGCATCGCTATTCACATACTATAAGTGTTTTTACAGGAATGTGCTGAACAAGGACAATTCAATTCCAATATACAGTGCAGTAGCTGTGGTATGCACTTACACAAAAGTTTTCTTGTTGACTAATCTACCATTAAAATACTTTCAAAAACTCATTCAGCAGCATTTCTATCAAGGCTGTGTTTGTCTGCAAGTCAAAACACATCTAGAAATTGTCAAGAATGTCTCAAGTAAAACTGAAGATTACCAGTCCTACTTGGTGAATAAACGTTCACTTCTCTCGTTAGTTCCTTATTCTTTAATCTTTGGACAAGTGTTTTTTTAAATGATCAGGAAATATCTAATTGTAAATGTTAAATGGTCACGCTTCATCATAGCAAAGAGCCACAAAAGCTTGCAGAAGTGCACTGCACATTGCACGTTGTTTTGGACATGGCCCTTTGTTAATGAGCATTTACAAAGTTGTATACGGTCATACTGAACCTGCTAAATTCAGGTAGTGCAGCAGAGTGCACACCTGGGCAACACATACGCACTAGCAAACCCATGCAGACTCACTGGTGGCAGAAGCTAAAGGTAAGCATGCTGGCGACAGATGCTGATGGAGCAGAGCCAAGCTACAGTATGATAATAGTATGATGACACAATGAGAAACCACTAAACTGGGAAAAAAAACACTGGGCAGCGTCTACTGTGTCGCTATGGCAGGAGAACAAATGCAAAACTAGCAGCCGAAGGACAAAGCAGGCCCTAATAAAAGCAAAGACAGCGTCACAAACAGAAAATGAATACTTACCATGTTTGTAACCTAAATGCAAAGAAACAGGGTTTTGTTGTAAATTCATTTATTGTGAGTAATTCAACATGTATTAATAAAACTGTTGTTTAAGTCTTGCATGACAAAGTATGTTACCTACAAACATCAGTAAAACAACACTTTCATTTGTGAATGTCAAGCCTTCTTGACACAGCACAACACAAAATGTGCAATGATCACTTAATAACAAAGGGTTATTACACATTATCCTTGGTCTCTGTGGTGAATGTCTTGCTCTCTATAATTTTCACAATCTGATCAGTAGTCATCACTCGAGACAAAACAACAGAACAATAACGCAACGACTGTAATTTCACAAAAATGCCATAGACGAGACCAGAAACAGCAGGTTTTCATTGACGCCCCCTGAAATGAAGGGCCCACTTGTATTTGTCTTTGCCCCAACACTCTAATTTGCCTTAAATGAGAAAAGACAGGGATTCATACAAAAGATGTCTGCTGTTCTTCAGACAGCCACCTGTGCCCTTGAAAGACCAGGCAAAGCTGCCTGTCTGAGTCTTGCCGTCTCTCAACATGCACGCACACGCACACGCACACACACACACACACACACACACACACACGCACACACACACACACACACACACACATACACGGGGTCATTCATTTGTGTTGGAGCAAATGGGGAAAATCAACACATGAAGTCGTCTCCCCATGAAAAGAAGAACATGGCACATGGGTGGGGAGTCCTTTGATACACAAGCATTACTTCATGAGATACTTTAAATTACAGGTCAATATTATTCAAGATGGCTTCTTTCACAATGCCTTTGTCCCATTTTAATCTGCCGTTGTGAAAAGCTTTCCACGGTGATTTTAACAGAGTTCATTATTGTTTAACAATTGACAAGAACGCTTTGAAATGACGACATCTGAACCGGGAGGAAGGAAAGCGGCTGACGGCCACGGCACTGCGAGGAGGAAGGAGGAGGAATAAGAAAGCAGAGCAGAGCAAGAGTCAGCCATCAGACCGGTATCCTTGGACCTGCAGCTCTCGGCCAATCACCAGCAGCCAATGCCAGCACGCTTCCTGACATTTGCACACTTTGATTGTGATTTTACTAAATTATTACAAATATGGATAGAGTTAAAAAATGAGAGCCTAACCAGTAAATAAACCAGGTAGATATAAAGATATATATATATATTTCACATTATTCTTAACAATTTCTAGGAATCACAATCTCTTTTGGTCTGTCACTTTAGGTCCAGACTGAAAATTTTAAATGGATTGACATGAAATTTGGTACAAATATTCATGATCTCCAGAGGATGAATCCTCAGAATGAGACTTTTCTTCTAGAGCCACCATGAGGTTGACATCTGTGACTTTGAGGGACGTGTCTCAACAACCGCTGGATGGATTGTCATGAAATTTGGTACAAACATTCATGTCCCCTTTAGGATGAATTATAATTACCTGTGATGAATCTCTGACTTATCATTTAGCACCACCATCAGATAAAACATTAAATAGTAAACATTATACCTGCCTATCATCAGCATGTTAGCATTGTTTTTGTGAGCATGCTAGCATGATGGTGATAGCATTTAGCTCAAAGACCACTCAAGAGTGACTGATAATAATCCATTTTATTATTTTTTACCAAAACAAAATGTCTTTACTATTCTTATAATAAGTCATGGGTATGGCGCGTAAAGGCCCGTAAAGAAAAGTGAATAAATGTAGATGAAAACAAGCAGGCAGGACATTGACAGCATGTCATAGTGAGGGCAAATAGAAACTGGACTGAGAAGTCGGAGGGGGTTATAAAGTGTGAACAGCCGACAGTCAGCAGGACATTTGGGTCAGCAGGAATCAGAGCACCGGGCATTCACTCTGTCACCACGGGAAACAGGAAGTTAAGTCTCACAGCAACCAACAAGCCCAAAAGCAGAAAAGCGCATACCTTTAGCTTGGAATGAAACTCACGAGATTTCCTTCTGGCAAGAACCTGAATGTGACTAGACACCTGCGGGGTAGGGGAGGGGAGGAAAACAAAGGAAGAGCCTGTAACCATGGCAATGAAAAGCCCCCTGCAACTGGGCAAAGCCAGACGTACCTTAATGGCAGCGTGGATTTCTCGAACTTTCTTTCTTGCTAAGACCTGTATGTGACTAGACACCTCCGTTAAAAAAAACAGAAGAGAAAAAGTAAAATAAAAAAACAAGAAAATACAAAAGAAGCACAAAGTGGATTATACATTTCTTTGTTTAACAGACACTTGAGGGAGAAACGGTGCATAACAGAAGCATCTCCAAACCACACGCCAAGCTAACAGCCAATAAAGCGTTTTGCTGTGTGTTGTCGTCACTTAAGTGAACTGATTAAGGAGGATGCAGGCCCCTTTAGCACACATTAAGACCACCCAGATGCCATCTTCTGTGTGTTGAATGAGAATTGGCTGGTCTAGTATTCTTACGGGAGCTCGGCGAGGCATTTCACCGGCCAAGTTTACCCTCCGACGTTCACACAGTGCTAAATTATTTAATATTCACACATGAAACATTCAGCAGTGCAAGTAACAGTTAGAAAGAGAAAGTGTGTTGATGACAGGTTTGAGAGGCGTCTCCTCCAACGCTATCCACGCAAATCACACCGAAAGTGAGTTTTCTAGTGAGTGAAGTGATTTAAAAAGTGCTGCCTCTGCAGGTAAATATTTATGTTCTTCAAAATATAACATATTTCGTCGCTATTCAGGTTGATACATAAACTAGAGCTAAAATAAATCAACAACTATTTGAATCATTTCTCAAGCAAAAATGCTAAACACTCTCTGGTTCTAACTTTTCCCATGTGAGGATTTTCTGTGTTTCATATTTAATTATAAAGCAAGGAATCTGTATGTCCGTCTCTCTGTCCATCTGTCTGTCTCTCTGTCCGACTGCGTGGTCTTTGCATATCTCGAGAATCGCTCATCTGATCTACTCCACAGGTGTATTGCTGTAGCACCCGAGGGAGTGCTTTGTTGAATATGGTGCAATTTGGACACTTGACACACTCAATATGAATAAACTTAATAAGCAAGCGAACAGCGCTCTGTGGAGCTGCAGGGGCGGAGCTTCGGGGCTCTGCAGTCGAGCACGGCGTCCAACGCTAAATGGATGCTGGATAACGTTGTGACCCAACTTCAC
This sequence comes from Anarhichas minor, assembly GCF_050575085.1. Classification (NCBI taxonomy): domain Eukaryota; kingdom Metazoa; phylum Chordata; class Actinopteri; order Perciformes; family Anarhichadidae; genus Anarhichas; species Anarhichas minor. Next base: position 2,324,444 of record NW_027466488.1, read on the forward strand.
TTCCCTGGAGTCAACGAGCACGAGCGGACAGCCTACACAGGAACAGTGCAACTCAAGTTGTATACATTTTGCTCTACTTATCTATAACACAAATAATGTTTTGGGATTGATGATTGGTGCCCCAGGCATTTGCGTACCTTGCCTAACGGTAAAGTCTATTTCACTAGTGTCTCTGACTGTGTGTGTGTGACACAACTATGTCCTGGCAGGAGTTTTGCTGAGGACTCGAAAGAGTAAAGTGATTGAGCGGTTCTCGAGAAAGCTGCTCGCAACAACAGGGGCCAAGAATTCAGCCCGCTCTGAACAGGCATGTTTGAATGGGCACTGCACTAGTTATTATAAATTTAACATCTTGGGCCCAGGGAAAATATACTGGTTATCTTTCACTATTTTCTGGCATTTCATTGATAAAACAATGAAGAAAATAATAAGCTGATTATCTGATAATGAAGATCGGGGCTAACAATTTGTTTCCATATTTCATTAAACTGACGATTATGTTTTCAAGTAGTTTTTAGGGCTTGAAAATGACAGAAAATACTAGAAAGGGTGTTTCCTAAATCGCAAGTGGACATATTCACATAGCTTGTTTTGTCCAACCGCCAGTCCAAAATCCAAAGATTTCGAATTCACTGTCATAGAAGATTTTTTTAAATCTGTAAATGGTGAATCTTTGACAAATTTGCTTAAAAAAAGAAAGAAAAACAATTATTGGATGTCAACATTTTTGCAGATAAATTTGATCTCGAGTGACTCGACATTTCATCTCTGCTGAAAATACTTGTTAGTTGCAGCCTTAAAATAAACAACACAGCAATTACACACAAACACAACATGCATTTAAACTAACAGTAGAAACAGATGCGTGTATCTTGGTGTAGATGTGAACCTCTCTCTCTCTCTCTCTCTCTCTAACAATCACAGAGAGAGAAACCACACAGCCTTTCTGCTCCAGACTGATCAATTCACACACAGTGATTGAATGTCACTGCAGACACTGGCTGGTTTATCATTGCCATTCAAGTCAGTGGTCATACAGGGGATTTCCTGTTTAGAGGGAAGATCAGTCAGCGGGTTTCATACTGTTACTGAAGCACCATCACAGCTGCTCATTATCAGCTAATGTGAATACACGAATCAATTGTATACTTTGATATATTTTAGTACTATTGTTCCTTTGAGGAATACATATATGGGAAAGATAAAAAAGGCATGAATTCTATATCATTTACATGACATATTACAGCACAGACTATGAATTCATCGCAGCTTGATTCAGAAATCTGAGCAGAACGCTGTGGTGAGAGTTGTGAGTCTGCAAAGCACCCAGTGTGTTGCAGAGACAGGATGCACTCTCAGCGAATGCTCTCTTTGATCAGCGATTGTACCAATCTATTAAGGCTTCCACCTTCCTATTAATACAGGCTTCTCCTCCGACCAAGTGCACGGCCTCCATGATTTAGTCATGAAGCAGAATACTTGCACTGTTAAGCTACTGTGGCTCTCTTTTAACGCTCTTATGTTTATGGTTCAAAGCTGCTATACTGTCGGAAATGAAAGGCTGCATTTTAAGGGGAAATGATCTTTTAGAACAACTGCTACAGTTCTTACACAGTATGTGTACTAATAAGTGACAATTTTGGAAAATGTCATAATCTAGGGGCATCTGTTCATGCAACACAGCAGTGACGGGGGACTTGTCAGCCTCAGAAGTCTCCTCGAGAGCAAAGCATTGTGTTATTCTCTGTCTGGAAACAAAGGCAACAGTCTGCCGGCATTAATATTTGACAGCCCTCTGACACTCATGCAAGAGAGACGTCTCTTGTCTTGTCTTACCTGCTTCCGAGTCCTCGTCTTCCCGGTCCGAAGCTTGATGTATCTGGCTATCAGCTCATTTCGACCTGCGTGTAGAGAAAAATGAGAAATGTGTTTAAAAAAAGATATCTACATCAAATAACATGAAACATTTAGAGATAGATTAAATGTTGAATATCAAGTGAGGAGGGGAAATATTTTAGCAAGACAGACAAAGAAAAACCACATCCTGGCCATGAACAGACTCATGTAGGCTTTTTACATAGACTCGTGTAGTCTCATGGTTTAGTTCTTTAACACTCAAACACTTAACACATGCAAGTTATGTGTTACAGTTAATATAAGAAACATAACATTGAAATTATTTTGTATTAACCAAGTAAAGAAATACTTTTAAACCTAGTCTGAACATATAAATTGTAAATAATGGATATTTAATGAGTGGCTTTAGTCACAATATGAGTAATATGTATATTCATTCACAAAGCTACAACTTTTCTAGGAAAGAGTCAAAAAATCGAACACAAAGCTATAAAGCAAACTGTAACCATCATTTTGGGTGCATGCAAATTGGAAGCTATGTGTATCTCCTAAACAAACCAGATCCAGTTTCCCAGTAAGAACACAAAGAGCCATAAGCATGAAAAAAGAAAAGAAAGAAACTCGCTGCAGCACAGCCTTTCAAATTAATCTAATTCAGTCTCATTCTCTTCAAAGCCCGGCGCTTTGAAAGGAAACAGATCTAGCTGTTCATACTATTACAGAAAATAATGGCAACTGAATATATTGGGTTTAAAACAGTGCAGCTCTGACTAAATTATAATTAAAGCATAGCTTTGTAGAGATTTCCAATTAACGACGGCTCCAAACATTCTTCTGCCCTTAGCTCTGCTCTAATTGCTGCAGCAATGCACATGACCCCTGCTTAGCCCTTTCATATGGTAATAACATGCCGCCAACAAAAACTATTACACAAATTATTGGTAAGGAGGCACTCTAATTATGTGTCCAGCTGTAGCCAATCAATGCCATGGATCCGCTTTTCTGCTCTATAAAATGCACCGAACCCCTCAATATAATGAAACATTTTTCTACATTCACATCATTATCAATTAAAGGCCTTGTTTTTGTTTCATGACACAATGGGACCACAACGTACCGCACATGTGCTAATAAGCCATGTCTTAGGTAATCAGAAGAAAAGGCATTTTCAATGAATGGCAGCACATCACGCATCCCAGAGTGTGACAGATCGTAAGAGTACATCCCAAAGATAGAAAAGAGCAGAATATAGGAGACATGTTGCATAAACAAGGTAAGACAAGCAAACACTGATAGATGCTAATATCTGCTTGTTGTTTGTATAATGGAAATATAAGGTTGAGAGTGTGAAGCATCATCTTGTGATGTTTAGGGCTCTTGTGCTCGGTCTGGGTAAAGCAGCTTCAATTACAACCTATCCATATAGTAAAGCTGCAACTAAGGATTAATCTACTTATATTGTTTGGTCCATAAAATGTCAGCAAATATTGAAAAATGACAACTTCTCAGGGTTCACGATGACTTTAAACCTGACACTCCAAAACCCAAAGATCTTCACTTTTCTATCAGAAAACCAGAAAATATTTACATTTGAGAATCTGGAACTTTGCCTTAAAAGATAACACTAGAGAGTATTTGGTTGTCAGAGTTTGTTTTCTTTGTTATTTTTTATCTATAAATTTATCAACTAATTGTTTCAGATCTACATTTCCTTCATACTAACTAGTTTTAAAGGTTAAGGTTGCTTTCAAAAAGGTGCTGATTTTATTCATAGGAAAATGATTTCAGGCCGATGTATTTCGTAGACTCTTGACCAGTAAAATGCAAATCGTAGCCGTCGTCTGTGAGTTTAAATAAAAACACAGGGTATAAAACTGTCAACAACATGAGATCTTTGATACCTGCCGCACCTGGTGGCGTGCCACACCTACAGATTTTATCGTTCTGTTGAGCGAAGAGGGGGAGGGGTGGGCTTTAACGTCGAGCTGCAGTTTGTAACAGGTTGACCCCGTAGCTGTTTTCACACTGAACATTTAGGCGAGGCCAGCCTGACTGAACCCAGCCATGTGATCTCACGGGACAAATAAATAACATCAGGGCATTTACAATGCCTGCCCGTCCACAGCACACGCAGTGTAAACTTTACCAGATGACACAGGGGGGGGCCTGCACTATTTCCACTGTGGAAGCATAAGATGACAATACAGACATTCATGCAAACTCCTGATTTTTAGATCAAAGCACACAAATGGCCAGCTGAAAGCTTGCTTACTGTTGAATAATTCATTCTTTTTACCAGGCGGGAAAAAAAAAAGCTCAGTGGGTCCTGGCTGGCCTGCATTTCTTTTTTCTTGCCTGCCTTTGCACTGCAAAACAACAATTGCCGAAAGAATCGTGTCCACATTCACAACTGAAAATGGTTTATAGACACAACTCTGCTTTTTCCACCTGACATAAGGTGTAACATTGTCCCACAAACGAATGAAGAAATTGTCCCCCACAAATAATACAGGGCAGTCTTTCTTTAAGGCACGTGAAACGTTAATATGCTGATTTTATCAAACTAACTGTTTTCAGGAATGAAAACCTGATCAGGAACAAAATTAACAAAATTGGTTTAAAGTTATACGATGCAAAGACAATTCAGATTCAACAGTTTTCATATGTTGATTCCATGTGCAATGAGTTCACATGCATTAAGGAACGTTTGTGCACTTGTCATTTTATCAAATCTGCCGACAGTGAAGATTCTGCAGCACCAGTAACACGTAGCTGTGAACAGCTCTTCATGAAAATGCTGTTGATAAGTGTTACCAACACTGCAGACATTTGAAATTCATTCAACATCTTACAGTATGTTTGGTGGCTGTTTCATAGCAGAAGATTTCAGTGTCAACTAACAGAAATCAGGATCATTTACCCATTAGTGTAGCATTGGACACTAATGGGATATAAAAAGTAATTTTCTGCAACTTTGTATTGTACGATGTAGCAGATCGGATCTCGGCCGCATACGTGTTCACACTTGACACGTGAATGTGACCTGGCTGATCAGACCGTGATCGTATACATTTCGTGGTCAGAGCAACGCCTGTAAAACATTGGATAAACACATTCAATTTCTTATAAAGTCTTAGTTATTTTTGCAGCTTATCATTCCTCCCTGCAGTATAACTTGTTCTATTGAAGAAAAGCAACCATCAAACAGTGATAAACACATTTTCCTATAAATTATTCACACTTGTTTGTTGTATTTGTATTTAAAGGCTTTTATTTTGAAGCAGCAAAAAAGCAGGAAATGTTGGGTTTTCATGAGCAGTAACTTAAGATGAGACGGTGGGTCTCAGCTGTGCTACAGTCCCGGTTTTCTTTGCTCTCGCTGGGGAGATACTGACTCAAGTAGCTGGATTGGGTTACGGTGACAAGAGGCCGATCTGGTATCGGATACCGTTATGTTGATAAATAACAATTCAGTACATTCATATCTATGTATTTATTTCACATTTTATTTTACAAATGTGTAATGCAGCCTGCGGAGGCTTCTGCTGTGTCCTTTCGGCCCGAGCCCCGTTCTCAAGTTGTAGACATCTTCTAACAGGGCAGTGCTGATCTAAACTTTGAAGAGTTATCTTATGGTCAGTCCTGTCTATTTGCCCTGATGGCTTTTTCTTGCATTAGTTTGGCCTGGAGAGGGCTGGGAAAACTAACTCTTTATGGGGTGTTCCTGTCACTCAGCAGGAAAGGGATTCAATATTTATAGTGTGACCCCTGAGCAAATTTGTGCTGCTAAGCAGCTGGAGGAACCCTCCACTTGGCCAGCCTGGACTCTCCAGGACGTATGAAAGGCACTCCAGCAACAGCCCCACAAAGAGACGGTGGCTCAACCTTCTCTAGACCGACCCCAAGTAGCTGATTCCTCATTCAGCCAGAAATCCAATTTGGCCCTCAGCATCCTTCCTCCATGGAACCTGGGACAGGCTCCCTCTGTTGTGAATAACAATGGAGTGTATTGTCACAGCCAACCTCAGAGATACCACACCCAGGAATAACTTCCTATACTCTCCCTCAAGACCTCCAGTCTCTAAATTAACTTTTTATGAACTTAACTCTACAACCACAACAACACATGTCGCAAGGAGTTTTCTGCTATTCTGCATCCCACAGTCACATCTCATCCATTTAAATGCATCTAAACATCTATTTGCAGTAGTCTCGCAAGTTGATCACGCTGAAAGAAGTATCTGACCTCTCTCTATCTGATATTAACTGGGTTGCCATGTAAGACAATAAATAGGTTGCCTCATATGACCAATATTTACCATTTGTAAATTAATATCATTTCATAAACACTTCATCCAATTCAGACTGTCTTTCTACAATCTTGCTGCTTGTTATGTCAGTTGTCATTGACAATTAGGGGCCAGTCAAATAACCTGGCAAAATGCCGGTAGTGGTACCATGTTTGGTTCTTGACTTCTTTCCTTCTTCACTGATAACTCCAGATGGAAAAAGAGTGCAATCATCTACTCCCCTGATAAAGATTCAAGACATTTTTGTATAGCCCAAAATCACAAATCACAAATTTGCCTCAGAGGGCTTTTTTGGGACCTTATTGTCATTGAAACCATACAACGAAAAAATTCAGCATGGTAACTTCCAGTGACCGGCAGCAAGAGAACAAGATAACACAAAGACAATGAGATGAAAACAAGCAGGATAAAACACCTAATTGAAGATAATAAATACTAAAAAGCTATTGCACAGAGACTTAGATGAATAATTAAGTGCTGGGGTACATTATTATTATTATTAGCACATCTGTGCGCTTGAGCGCTATGTGTGAACTGTTCAAAAACAGCGGCTCGCCGGTGCATCGCAGACTCTTTCCTGATATCTAGCATGCTAAATGTCTGGATCTGTCAGGGAGTCTGTCAGGGACATACAGCCAATGGGAGCGCACGGGTTAAGGGGAAACCTGACAGAGGGGTCACCCTGCCGTTAGCATACCTGTGTGTGTGTGTTGCAATTGCAATCGTTGTTGATGCACATTGGGTGTTGGATGTTTCCATGCATAAACATCACATATAGCACAGTGACTGATCTACGTAGGGTAAATAGTAAAGACATGTGGAAACACGCTATCATGTGAACATGTGAGCCGACGACAACAACATCAACAAGCATGACTACGCTACGCCCCTGTCACTTCTTGTAGAAGTTCTTGTAGTGCGTGACCCCTTGACGCTGGTCAGTCATGTAGTGTGGAAACCACGACTCCCGATTACAAGACTGCACATTGTGTAGCGTGAACAGTACAGAGATCTGGCGACTTTGATCATCGTGTAGTGTGAACTTGGCTTTAGCAGCCGATGGGGGCTGGGGAGTGGGTAATAGTATTTGCAGGCTACAGCTGATTAATTAAAGGCTACAGCTCTGGGGAAAAAGCTGTCCTTCAATCTGTTGTGATTCAGTGTAGGTATTTGTAAAATGCATTTATGCCCTCAAAGTCTGGAACAACTACGGTATGTTCAAGCTTTAGTCATTTGTAAAAGCTATTTGAGCCAGCACAGGGCTTCTTGTTACATTATTTAATTATCTCCCTGCGTCATCCTGTGGATGTGACGACCCTCGCAGTTTGACAGAAATGTACAAGAGAATGAGATTTTTCCAATCATAGAAAACTGAGAGTTACGCAATTTACTCTAAACACAACATACTTTGGGTTTACATTGCATTCAGGTTTATTGAGGCTTCTCCCAGTGAATAAACTCGTGTATACTGACATCCCCACTATAAATTACAACCTGGATGAAGCCTTTGCTCTTCAGTTCTGAGGGACTGACACCAAAACGCGACCTATACGGTGAACTGATGAACGCTAGGTCATCAAACTCTATTGTTGCTGCGTTTTCAATCAGCTCCTTACTGTTGGCAGTGAGGTCCTACATAAACACACAACTTTCTGCCAGATTATTAAAAAGTTTTAGTTTCACATTTTTCACATTGTTTTTGTCTGATGTCACGTGTTTCTGTGGACTAATCAGGATTCAGCAACATTTTAGGTTTCTGAGTGGTAAACTCTAAAAGATAAATAATAATAATACCACGGTAAGGGTCTTCTTCAATTTAACTTTGGTCATTAATATTTGATGTTATGGAGAAATACTTTAAGGCAGTTCTTCAGGGGATTTAACAACACATACAATAAACCAGACAATAAAACATACTAATACAAAGCATTAGGGTTCCAACTGTTATCGTCATATTTCCAGGATTACTCTGTTAATAATTTCATATACTAACAGAAAATTGTGAAAAATTAGATATAGCCTATTTGAACATCTTGTTATATTTGACCAAAAGCAAAGCGATGTTCAGTATATACAACAAAGAAAATAGACAAATTATTTACAGCTGGATCCAGTGAATGTTTGTGCAAATTACTAAAATTAATATCAAAATAGTCAATTGATTTTCTGTCAATTTAACTGATAAATTAATAATTTCAGTTCAGGCTATTTGCTGTTTAAAAAAAACTTTGCATCATGTTGAAAGGTTTTGTGATTCATATTCTTGTAATTTATTTTGAGTGACAAACAATTCTGAAATGTCTCTTGGCCTTTAGACATCTTAAATTTGCTGAGAGTAATGATAAAGACGATAAAGTTCATCTTACAGCCATTAGATACAGAATAAACAAAAATGAATCCACCTTTGTATCTGCATTAAAACAGGTTTTACAAAATCAATACAGAATAAAATAAAAGTGAATCACCAGGCAAATCCATACCGCAGATGAATATCACATGGCTTGTTTTTTCATGTCTAAATTAGTAAAGCAGCATTGAATGAAACACAAAGGCATGTCATTGAATTCACTAGCAAAGCCTTTATGCACCTGTGCAACATAAACCCCGGGGCTAATTTAAGTAATGGCATATTAAACAATTTAACTGGCTTGGTTTCGTCCTTTGAGCGGCAAGAACAATACTTTACTGCTCTGCTCCAGTTTCTTTTTTCTTTTCTTCGTTTTAAAAGCATCCATTTCCTGTAACAGCACTTCTTTCTAATGCAGGCACAACCACAGTCACATCTGGCCCAGCACTCTGCCATGAGACGGCGCTGGGCCTGGCCGAGAATCAGTCGGCAGATTGCCTACATGTGTGTGGCTTCCACCGCTCGGCTGTCTCTCTGTCTCTGCAGGGCCTGAGAGGGCAGCCTCACAGAACAGAGTACGCATGACGCTGCCCGGACTGTAAAGGCAGAGCTATCATTAACCCGTCGTGAAATTCTTCATTTTCTAATTAAAACTAGCTACAATACAGTTGATGACATCAACTTGGGCCTTAGTGATTATACAGACGAAGCGATTAATCAAAGTAAATGATTGGAATTATGAAAATAATCATTAGTTGCAGCCCTGTCCTACTATACGTCACTATATCCTTAACAATACTCATTTCTAATGTGAGCAACAAATATCCAACATACTGCTGAAACCATCAGATTAATCAGAACAAGACTAATGGAAAAATTCCAAATATTTTCTGGTTCAAGCCTGTCAAACATGAGCTTTTGCAGACATATTCACTTTTATATCATCAAGACAGAGCTTGAGCTCTATTTTTCACAACTATTCATAAACTAAAATTCAGTACATCAAATAAATGATCAACAAACGAATCAATAGTTAGTTGCAGCCCTATCAAATCATTTCAAACAGTTTGTAAAAACCGGCAAGATACTTTGTTAATTTTTAATAAACATTTAATTTAGTCTGTTGGTACTAACATTTGTACTTAGTTTCTTCCTCTTTAAAGTTATGAACACCAAAGCTCAGTATGTGTTTGTTTCTCACTCTGTATGTGTGTGTGTGTGTGTGTGTGTGTGTGTGTTTCCGTGTGTGTGGTGGGCCAACACAATGGCCCCAGCTTCCCTGTCATCCGTGATAGATGACTCAAGGGTCTCTAGCAGACATTAGCATCACAATAGACTAAACCAACAATATGAAGGCATACTCCCAGATTTTGGGAATAGCAGGCAGGGGCAGGAAGCCTTTTACTGGCAATATCAATGAGAAACCACTGCGTGCCAAGTAGAGGAGAACATGTGGCTTGAAAGAAAATTGACGATGCCCTTCTTTTGGAGGGAAAACTCTATGCTATCAGTTAAGCATCACGTTAGCCCCGGATGAGAGGCCAAAGGCTAGGCTGGCAACTAGGTTCCTGTGTGAGCAATAATGTCACAGGAATGAATCATGCATAACTGTTGTAAGAACACAACATGTCAGTTATGTAAGCCTAAACAGTTACAGCTAAAAGCTCTGCAGCTGGCCAGAGCCTGCAGGTGTTTCCTAAAATATGAGTGTTTTTCAAGTATTTTCTCTCCGTTTGGTAGTAATGCAGGTCAGAGCGACCGGGCACTCAGGCCTCTTTAGCGGTGAACTCTCTTGTGGAAGTCAGAGGATAATGTCGACTGATCATATCATCTGACTCCAGTCTACCAGCTGCTTGTTATGGGTGCTTTAACTTGTGGTATTGTTGAACCCTCGCACAGGAAGAGTGGGTCCATAAGAAAGACTTCAAGGCCAGCCGTTGCATGCGTGACGCCACGATGATCACAAACACTAAGACACATTAGAAATCCCGCTTCCACACACACACACACCATCCTAATGCCTGCGGGCTAAAACGGAAAAGTTGAAGCCCATGTATCTTCTTATTGAACTAACGTTTCATTGTTGAAGTATATTTCACACTTCTTTGATTCAGTAGATGGTGATTATTATGGTAATCTTTCAACATTCTCTAATTTACATGTAGCAGTGGTTTTAATGTGTCGTAAAATTCTCACAGGCTCTTTCAGTTGTAGCCTCACATGTACATGGGTGTTCCACCCATATCCACAGGAAAGAAGTCTATTCAGTCCTCATTTAGACAGGAAAAGCAGGGACATAAAAACAAGAAAGCCTACAATTAAGAGGAGTATATTTCCAAGCCTCAGAATTTCTGAACTGAAGACCAATAGAGGCAAGACGGCGAGTGGGGTTTTCTGTATTGTGTGTGTATCTATGTTGTACCTTTAAAAATACCCTTTCCAGACACTGAATTTAAAACCTGTCGCTCTTTTATGACCACGGAAGGACTGCCTTTGGTCTAATAAAACATCTTTCTGGTGAACAAAGAGCTTATGTCATCAGCTTATATCCGTATTTTAAATATAAAACAGTACTACAGAGCACTGCTAATTCATTCAAGTCATTTTGTTTCACTGACCAAGTTTCCACCCAAATGTATCTCAAAATGTTAAACTGCTTTTCAATAAATCAACAAAAGAAAAAGTAAATCCATGCCTCATTTCCATCCACTACTCTTATGCTAATATTAGGAGGTGAATTCAGATGAACAGTTGGTTGTGCTAATTCTCTCATTGGGTGCCATTAAACCAGTGCAGAAGAAGATGGCACAACAAGATGACGTAAATAAAAAGTGCCAGTCAAACCTAAAAAGATTTGAAAAACGTGGTGGATATATTAATGTTTGTTTCATTAATTAATATGAGGAGCGTTACAGTCTTAGACTTAAAGTTAATAAGTATCACTCAGGGTCCAGCAACGGCACATTTAAGTTCTCTCCATAATGCAGTGTGCAACTGTAATTAACAGCTCTTTAAAAATCCATTTTTTCTCTGGACACCAAAAGAAATCAATACTTAACTTCAAATGACCTTATTGAGCTGGATAAAAGGCTTTATTGCATGGGCTGGGTCAGGAGCGGTTGAGCTAATGTGTTAGTTGAACAGTGGGGGATTAAAGGTGAGGTGTTCTCTCAAAATCTTACAAGACATCACAAAGCAGCAGGTCACTAACCTGAGCCTTCCTGGAGACACCGAGAGGATTACAGCAGCCAACCTCTGCTGAACCGAGCGCCTGTATTCATACGGGGCTGAGGAGGCAACGACAGCCTCTTTATCACTCAGCAGGTCCAGCGCATTCTATTTCCTCTCTCCCAGCTCTACGCCTCTCAAACGAGGCCAGAGCTGAAAACCCACTAGTCCCAACTCTTTGCAATATACTCACAGGGGACCAATTTGCACAGGCAGCCCTTGTCTGAATCACTCTATCAATTAGGAGCCGCTGTGTTTATCATCACATACATTATTGTAGAAGCTGGCCTGGCCTTTGTGTTGAGGTGTGCCTCTCAGGAGAGGGAAAGGGATGAAATAAACGACCAGGGAGTGAAGCCACAGTTGGACAGGCTGCTGGACTAATCTGAAAGGACGGCTGTAATTATGAGTCTCCCGAGGAACTGGCTGTGTGGCGAGTCCCGATGTGTGAACATGGCGCTAACAGTCAGGAAGGTGCACTGCCCCCCCTCCTCCACAACAAAGTAAGACACTGAGTCCAATCAATATTTTCAATCTCTCCGGATCAATTCAGCATCTGAGCACAAAGGAAGACATGTTGGCTGTGACCAATATGGGTAAATGAAAAGTCAAACTATGTGGTCATGATGGGCTCCTCTGTCTCGCGTTCTTTTGTCATCATGAGCACAAGCTGAGGCAGTCTGGACTGAAAGTTGTAATTGAATTCAAGTTTGGAGAGAGGCCCCAAATAGTTCATGACAATACCCCCCCCGATAGTCACAATGTAATAAACATGAACTTACTAATACATTACAAGGATAATAGTATGATTGGTCATATATTATAATGGGGTGAGACCATAACACAGCATTGAGTATGATCATTTTATGGCTATGGTTACAGACTTCCTTTGTTCCCAGGGATGCTGTTCAGTGTTGAGAGACCTTTCTCTCTTCCACAAATAGCAGAGAAAGAGATGACTGTCTGTGTTAGCGGTGGAGTGTAGTCCCTATGCTCTGGATGAGAGAATAACACTGGCATTCAGATTTCATTCATATGTTGATTACACAAAATGGTCCCATCAGTGTGAGATGATCTCATCAGAATAAAAGTGTTTCATCAATGGAATATGATGTAATCAGCACGAAACAGATGATTTCTCTAAGAGAGCACGAAAGTGACACTGCATCTTTAAGAAGCCCGGAGTCTCACTGTGTTTTAGTCAAACAAAAGCAGCCAATTGGGAATGTGCAACCTGAAACCAGAAGCCTGACTCAGAGGGCCTCACACAGACCTCAGAGCAGGGACACACCCCGTGTGCTCCTGATTCAGGCAGGCAGAGAGCCACGGCCTGCTATCCAACCATTCTGTGCAAACACTTCCACACAGACGGTCAGAAAATCACAAACACAGACTCACTGATCATTTTGTCTGGCTTTCTTTCACACACACACACACTGGGACTACATTTCTATTATATGAAAACATGTTCAACAATGTTAATTTAGGCAAAACATTTGCATTCAGCAACATTTTAAGGATGATCTGAGGTGCTGTGTCAACTGTACACTTATACATTTGCCACTTAAGATAAGATAATACAGGTACAACACAACACAGAATCTCTGCCTCAGAAGGTAGTCTTTTTTCTACAGTCAAATCCTTTGACATCTTCTCAGTCTGGTAAGAATCAGCACTGCTTACACCTTGAATCCCCCCCCACCACTGTTCACAGTAAGCAGCCGAAGCTGTGGGAAGGAGCCATCACAAGCCACAACATGTTATGCTTGGTCACCACAACACAGACATGAGTTAGAGAGGAAATCTGCTCACCATGCACTGACTGCCATCAAATAATGCGCACTTCAAAATCAATCCTGCTTCTGAGCAACAGGATAGCTTCTAAATGTAGATCCATTTTCAGTCTCATTAATTGCAAGTTCTCAGAGCCACAGAAACAGACATGGGTCATAAGCTAAAGATATGGAGCAATCACACAAAACAAGCACGGTGAAATCAACTAGGACTCGAATCATCTATTTCCCTGATGTTTCCATCGGCTGCTGTCCAAACATCCTGACTGGCGTCCACTGGGCATTTAGACCCATTTGCATTTGCTGTGCAAAACAACAGGTGCGGAAGGACTGTGAGCAAATGGTTTGCTTCATGAGAAAAGAGAACATACAGTATTTGAATTACACAGGTCCGCTGTGGAGATACCTCGATTACATTTTTTGTTGTTTTGCTTTATTATAGCAGCTGATATACAAGCCTCCAGAACCATCCCGAAAAATGATTTGCTGCTAAACCAAATGTGCAGCTCATCGGTACACTACACGGTTGTCGTTTTTTAGCCGCATGCACACTTTGTGTAGGACGCTCTCTCGGGAACTTGCTTTACAATGATGTGGCCCATTCATATGAGCCCTCTGTCACCGGTCATCTCTAGAGGTCTGCGACAGTAGTTTCCATACACATCACTGCTGATCGGCAGAATTACATAAAAATCAGACCGAACAAAATGTAATTTCTGGTAGCGCCTTGGTAGCCAAGTACGCTCACAGTATCTTGTCTGTAGTTCTTTGTCTCTCTCTCTCTCTCTCTCTCTCTCTCTCTCTCTCTCTCTCTTCTTATTAACAACATATTAACATCAATTACATCAACATCAACTATCCATAATAGAAACACCTGTTGAATAGAGAAGAAGTGTTTCACCCTGTTCGGCAGAAGTGTCACAAAAACCAGGGTTGATTTGTGCTTGTTGACTATTTGCATGTTCTCTCCCTGCCACCGAGTCAGGTTGAAAGACATCTCCATAGCGACCCACGATGAATATATAACCAGTTTGTCACAACCCAACCCTAAACTCCTAATTCGTAACGACTCCTTCCCTCCCTCATCATACCTGCATCAATACTAGTTACACTTTCGGCAGTTACTCCTTTTGAGGAGGGACATAAAATAATTGGACTTTTTTCACTACCAAGTGTGTGAAAACACGGTAGTCTTACACAGACAATGGCGGGGGAACAAATGAGGGATTATTCTGGAGGTGTGTGATGCCTCTCCTGCAATGAAGTTCCTCACACTCCATTCTGCGTGAATGTAGGTGACTCGGAGAGCCTGAGCTGATCCCAGAATTCCTCATTATCCGCCCAGCGGGGAGGATCAGGTCCGCTCGCTCTGTCTCAGAGCATGCTCGGCCCGGTGAGACGAGCCCCAGAGGAGCACCGTGCTGGGCCATCGGGGGCAAGCCAGGTCTGCTCATTATATCTAACTCATCCTTGGCATCTCTGCAAACCAAGTGCCACTTAGTTCCCACAGGAGGGGTCTGGGCTGGATCACTGACGAGATGGCAGAGCAAACAGCAGAGTGGTAATAGGAAAAGCTTTACATCAAAAGACACGTGCAGACAGACTCATAGTGTCCAGCAGTCCATTTAGGAGGTGAATATTACAACATGTAGGGCTCTCTCACGTATTTGGTGACGGCATTCCTTATTGTAAAGCTACCGGTAAATATGCATTTAATGGTCTGACTGCTGCTGCTGTTGATCAGAACCAGATGTACACCTGATATAATGACACAAGCAAAAGCACCCTAAAATTCCCATGAAAATGAAAGTGTTTGAAAACTCAACGTGTGGCATCAAATACAATTGGTGGACTTGCCTCTTCAGCAGCAAAAACAAAACGAAAAAACACCACATGGTATAGCCTACAAGTAGAGTATGTATTTACATATTTATTTGTCCGGAAATGGGGAAACAGTATCCAACAGTAACTGACAAAAATTCACCAGTGTCATTTAGCTTGCGGGGCTAGTGCAAATATATAACTCAATGAATAAACATACGATCTGAGTGAAGCGTGTTGTTTCGTTTATCAACTCTATTTCTGGGACAAATGAATGCAGCCTAGCACAGCAGGTGTATTATGCAAGTGCAGAGTCTTAGGCATTTGGCGCGGGGCCAGGGGCCTTCTATTTCCCTTTACTTTTAAAAAAAATATTCTCCTAAGTAAACGCTGGGGCCGGGGCAAGATGATGCGGCCTATGCAGATGCGGTGTCTTCCATTGCAGTCACAATTAGCCCTCAGAGAATTGGCACAGCGCCAGCCAACGCTGGTCTCAGCACATGCGAAACACTTCAGGTAAACGCCACAATAAGCTAAGAAGCAGAAATTAGAAATTGTTTTGTACCGCAACACAGTTGCTATAGAGACTGTTGCTAATTAACTGCACTCTGCCCCAGGATAACAAAGGGCTTAAGGGCACTCAGGGCAGATCCTCTCGTGATGAGCTATGTGTATGGAACACTATGCCGTCCCCGGGGTCTCTCAAATACAAAATACCAGTCTCCTTGCAGCCAACTTTCATCTCAGATGCCATGAGAGGTTTTGTGTGGCGTCGGTCTGCGGCTGTTTTAAACCCTGTGGACCTGGATTACGGCCCCATATCAGCCTCACCGTGATGAGCTGAACCCTTCATTTCTTAAAAGACAAATCATTGGATGTATATAAAAAAATAAATCCCGTGTAGCAGCACGGAGGACCACTTCATTGGTTACTTATCATCTCTGATGGCAATCCAAAGAAGTGTTAGTAAGGAGCAACGCAGGAATGTAAATCGGAAGACTCCTACGAAGAACACACATTCATGTGGCCAACAAATCCTATTTGCGTTTATATATCGGCATCCAGCCAGGGTTTGGATTTTAATTCATATTTTTCCAGTTGAGCTCTCTCAGTAGTAAAGCTGCCTTTATACATCCGACTGCTTACATGTTTCATTTCTTACAACAATTCATCTTGTACTCCGGCACCCCAAAGTGAACAGGATAGGTGTGAGATTTGTATTGGCTTACCTGTCAGATGTGGTGGCTCAGACGAAGCTAAATACTAAGACACTGAGCATTAAAATGCAATCATTTTTATCCTATATCATAAATGCCTTACACAGCAACATTTATTTTAAAATACCGAATACAGATTTTTACTTGTACAATATTTCCACACATTTGATCAATCACATGCTAAAGTGACAGTGGGAAAGACTCTCCTTACAGGGAGTTTATTTTATGTTTAAATAGGAAAGAAATGGTGCAAATGCCCGTTTATTTTGAGATGAAGATGAATGAGGAAATTGATTGCGACTCAGAAGCACCATTAGGCATTTTGTAAGAATTGCTCACAAAAGAAAACTGTAAATATGTGGGAGGAGTAAGATGAATGGAGTCACATTCCAAGCATTCCTCAAAAGATTACCAACACTGGGTTAACACTCCCGACAGCTAAGGCCTTATCGTTTACAAAACGTCAGGGTGAATGTAGCAATCCACCCCCAGCATGGACTGTCCTCATGCCTCTAAATGTCACCATTTTAAGTTGGCTAACACCATCTAAAACGTATGGTATTGTCCTGCTCTAATGTTATATTGTGTATTGTTATTTTTATTTTTCGAGAAAAGACCCATGACACCCTAATGCCTTCCTAGCTTTGGTGGATTGTCCCAGTTCAGGCATGATGGGATTGACACTGGGATGCAGCAACAGTTGCAGGGTTGAACAACATGAAAAGCCCCTTTACATCAGACTGATATCAATCTGTCTTCTGTAACAAAGGCACAACAAACTCTCATATGCTAAGAAGGAGCACTTCATCCATAATTCTGGCTTTACTAAAAAGAACTTTAAAAAAACAGCTGAATACCAGCAGTCAGCAGTATTTTCATCATTTTGCAACATAAAACCATGCATTTGGTTTCCCTCATTGTGTCTCTTCAGTTTGCAAACTTGAAGAAAACCATTTTACTCTTAGTGTCTAACAGTTCGGACTCGGTAATAAAAGGAATGACGGCCCTGTGATTCTGCTGCTGGTGAGACAATGTGTAACCAGATACTGAGCACATCTGGCAGGACCAAATTCTATTCAACACTACATTTGTCTCTTCAGCAGATTTTAAGGCAGTATCTTTTTTTGTCTATAAGTGATTTCATGAGGTAAATTTCAGCAGGTTGTCTTCTGCCTCAGTTGAATCAATACCAGTTACAATATTTCTTATCGGGTTATGTATTTAATTTGATTGTAGGATATTGAAGAGAAGCACCAACAACCTGCATTTAAGGTCTTGTATTTTGGTATTTGATGCAGTAAATGTAAATCAACATCAAGTATGAGTCACGCCAAGTTTCTACTTGCTCCATAACTTGTCAAAAAGAATATATTTAGGAGAATATTTAACATTTTTAATGTACCAGTCCACCAGAAAGCAGATCATTGGCATCATATTGAGGATGTACGTTGAGTAACAGCGAGGACTGCACTAAGCACTGCTCATTTATAGCTCGACAAAAAACAAACGGACATGCTTTAATCCACAGCAGAGGGACAGCTTCTCTGGCAGCTTCGCTGTGTGTGGGGACGAGGGAATTGGAGGAAGAAACAGTGGGGAGGGTCCTGTTGTCTGAGCCCACATCTTTGTAGTGGCAGCTGAGGGGTTTCACTGCAACTCCTAGAATTTACATTTCGTTTGGCCGGAGCGGGTCACATGACAGCTGCAAGCGAATGCTCTGAGGGGCTTTATGCTTTCACTTGACACTGACTGACTGGCTGTGAGACGGTCCAACACCACAGAGAGAAAATATTCCCTCTTTCCATGACATCACCCAGCCAGGAATGGGGGAAATGGCGGGAGGAGAGGGGGCACAGCTGGTGGAAGCCACAGTACCATCTGCTACTGACTAATAGTTCATGCTGCTTTACTTATAAACTTGCACTTCTGTGGAACAGAATAGTGGCTGTATGGTCACCATCACAGATACATTTGACAGTTTCATAATATTACATTACTGGGCACAGCCACGTATTGATGTGTTTTTTATTTTTTTCCAAAGGAAGTTTGGAAAATATGCGTATTCCCTTTTTTGCTGTGATATAAATGAGAAGATTGACACCACTCTCATGTCTCTAAATATGAAACTACAGCCATCAAAAAAAATCTGTATAGATTAAAACAAATAAGATACAACATGTTAACCAGTGAGCTTTAAAGGTGCTGGTAGACAGATTTTGTTACCTTTGGACAAAGCCAGGCTAGCTGTTCCCCCCCGTTTCCAGTCTTTAAGCTAAGCTAAGCTAACCAGCTGCAGGCTGTGACGTGAGCGGTATTGATATTCTCATCTAGCTCTCCTCAAGAAATCAAATGTATTTCCCAAAATGTCAAATTATTTATTTGCGCTCACTCAGTTCACACCTATATAAGAATATCATGCAGCTACACAGATAACACTGGAGTTAAAACTCAGGCATACAGTCATCTGTACTCACCATACATCTTTCCCTCATCAGAGAGGATGATCTTCCTGCGTCCACAAGGAGGATAGATGGCCAGGGCCTCCTGGAAGCTCTGTTCAATATCAGGGCTCCACACCCCCTCGGCATCATTGTCCATGGGCTTGTCTGCCGAGTCGCTCATCCTCTCCATGTCCTCGGCAGGGCTCTCGCTGCCGCTCCAGCTGCTGGGATCAATCGTGGCGGTTGGGCTCTCCAAGCTGAAGCCTGGAGCAGACTAGGGAGAGACCTGGAATTCCCAAATAAACAAACACAACCAAACGGTCACTCTCCACAACAAGAACATTGGACATCTGCTTCCCAACAAAAAAACAACATCACAGTACACACTGTTAGAGAGAACAATATGGAGCGCAAGCAGCCAAACAAGCTCGGACATTGCCAAGAATGTTGTTGACTTGATTTACAATGGATGTTATGGGTTTAAACAATTGCACATATTCTCTCATAGATTTGTGGCACTTCCATCTTATTAAATGACTGGACACGGAATAAATTGTTCAAATCTTGTTAAAAAAAAGAGAAAGTCTGCAGACTATGATGAAAAATGCAACCTCTGCATGAAAAAGTGCATAAAACACTATACAGTTGTAGAAAGTCAAAGCGCGATTGAAATTCACCCCCTTATAAAGTACCTGTGCCGTTATTTTTAGCTTTTTATATTTTAACACGCTATAACAAGAATTGTTACCCAAAGTTGATTCCTGAGGCGATAAATCTGGGTGGGGAAATGAGAGATTTTGACACTCGGCAAACAGGTGAGACTGTGGTTGTAGCTGGCAGCTTCCAGGTGTAAATGTGTGCAACTCTGTGGTTGGGAAGAAAGCACACGGCGAGACTATGCTGCACAAATAAAAGTAGAAAAGAAAGCATTGTGGCTTACGTCACACGTCATCCACAGCCGTCACACCATGACGGCATATATAGACATTAGACACTCAAGCCCCACAGAGAAGCCAAAGGAGTTTTAAAAAAAAAGAAAAGAAACAAGCTGGAGACCTGCAGGCATCACAAGAACACTACTGTTTACAGACTGTGGCTCAATCCAAGAAGCAGCCCCCTTTTGTGCATCTTACCAAGCTGTTCACACAGCTGGAAAAAGTCTCATCTCACCGGCAGCTATTGACAAGACCAACAAGCTCCGGGGTGAGTCTGCAGCTAATAAACCGAGGACTGCATCATTATGCGGCGACAGCATCTGGAGCAGAATGCGTTGCATGTCCAGAAACATAAAAACAGCGGACTATCCCACATTTTATGAGAAATGACTATCACACACACTACAGCTCCATAAATGATGGGCTTCGGCGAAGCGCGTGTGTAGTAAAAATGAGAGTCAGCAGAGTTGCGGTCAGAATGAAACCGTGTGGCCTTCACGAATGGAGAGCATTCTGCACAAAGTGGCTTCGGCAGCCGGGACACACAGGACTGCAAGAGACGTTGACAGAGTTTATCAAGGGGGTTAAATTACACAATACAACATCAGAATTGATTTCAAACGTTCTGTGTTGGGATCGAGTGAGACACTAGCTCATTTATCATGTAGAGGTTGACTTTATAGTTGCAATACTTGTTTGACTTGTATGGCAGAGGCGTGCTGGCTTAAAGGGTAGATGAAGGCCAAAAAACGGACACAGCAGATGGAAGTTTTTCGTTTTTCTCAGATTATGTTGCAAATGAAGATGAGCATATTAGCATCTTAAATGTGTCCATGCATGAAGAAAAGGATACAAAAACAAACTGCTAAACTCAACGCATGTAAGACAAAACGGTCTTAATTATGGGTAAATAAATAATGCACGCAGGGGACTGAACGTTTGAAAAAGCTTGCTCCGAGGCACAGCAACTGAACACAAAAACACGGGAGAACACAATGAAGAACACAATGAAGAACACAATGAAGGCACGTCGGCTGAAAGGCAAGTTCTCTCTCTCCTCCCAGAGGGAATGGGCAAAGCAACCAGTGGATAAGACATCCTGAGTGAACTAAAGAGGAAATTCTCTGACAGGCTCGTTTCAGCTGTTTTTCATTGTCCAATGCAGCTGTCTTACTTGGAACCGCTCCTGCATTATATATTATATATTATATTTTGGGCTTCATGTCCATTTTGGCACATAAACACAATAAGTACATGATTGTATATCGAGATTTGAGCTCTTTGTCAAGCGTTTGAGTGCACGACAGCACTGTGGCTGAACGAGTCCAGTGTACACACTGCGCGATGTGTTGACATGAGCTCAAAATGAAGTGAGTGTCCTCCGCTTTACTCACATGCAAATCAAATTCACCCTAACATTCGGTAACATGATTGACTGCATGTTAGAGCAACTTTTTATCTGCAGTCTAGCTCAAGACAAACACAGAAACAGATTCAAAACAAAGAAATCTCAGTTTGTCTCGACTGTCAAACTGTTTTCTGCCTTAATTCACAATGTTTTACTTCCTTCACTAACAAATTCACTGAGGTTTCTCTCTTTTCTTAATCTCTCCCCTCTTTCCAGACAACTGCTTCCTCTCTGAGCAAGATCCCATTCAAGCAGCACAAGCTGTCAGGAAGTGGGAATAGTAGCATATGTTTCTTCCAGCATGTCAGTTCATGAGGGGAAAAGGGGGGATGGGAGCAAGCTGTTGGGGGAAAAAAAAAAATAAAAAAAAGAAACTCCCAGTGAGCAGAGAGAGCTTTTACTGAATTCCGTTTTTGTGTGCCGACTGCTGACACAGCAGAACTAACTCACAAACTGATGAGGGGGGGAAAAAAAAAAATCCCATTTCAACCACTAACAGTCTGGGACTCTTTCTAGATGTGCTCCTCTCATCCCAACCAAATGATATAATAATGCGCTCGTAATCACTTCCAGCTCACAAGTTCTGCAGAACATATTTGTTTCTATATCCTCATCAAGACCAGACATTGAATTATAGTGGCTTTTGTAAAACTTTGCATTGATACGTCTTCTCTAGAGTTGCACCCAGTGTGTTTCAATAGAGCTTTATAATGCAGAGTCTACTAAAACATTATTTCGCACAAACTCATTCTCCCACCTTTACCAAAACAACCCAAGAAAACTAAACTATAAACTATAAGTCTATCTTTATGCACAAGTTGACAAACATGTGTGTACATCCTTCTAGACCTCCTAATAAAATGTTTTCAATGAGCACTGGCTCGGTTTTATTTTTATGATTGTTGCAATTAACTCCACCTACTATCCTATCAATAAAGGCCATAGCTGTAAAGGCTATGAAACAACTGCAATATAATCGTTTTATCAAAACCAAAATCTGTTTCAGAGAGCATCAAGAGAGGGAAGACAAAAGTCAAGAATGTTGAATTGGTTAAATCACAGAGCATGTCTCAAACCACACTGCAACAGATAAACATTAACTCTTCTGATCTACAAAAATGACCCAATAAACACTGTTTCTCCAGAGGGCTTTTCTCTAACATGAGATCAAATGTGTCTTCAGGATGCTGATCATTATCGGAGGGAGAATGAAACAGCTCGCACAGACAGAAAGTCAACCAGCACAAATAAGTGTCCTAAAATAATCTATTTTTGGTGAAGAACTACGCGGTGATGCCCGTAACCTTGCATCTACTCTTTCTCTTAGGTCCTCTAGACCTGCAGACATAAGCTCTACGCACATTTCCACATCAATCGATGTCCCACAATTTTGAAAGGTTTCTCAAATAAATTCCCAACTGATACTTTTTTTTTTATCTAAGTAGCACAAAGCCTTAAAAGATGTCAACAGCTTACAACAAACAGCTTTACCTCTTTCCATCTGCTTTACTTTTCAGTGATGTTTCCTGTCTTGATTTCAAATATGGTCAATTATACAAATGGTCTTCATCCTGATACTTACTTTGGGAATTCATTTTAAAAAATTCATACAGTATAAGCAATGCTAACACAGTTTGAAATGAAACTTAATTCAACTTTAGCTTGGTGGCTGCTAATAACATGTTTGGAGAATGTGCAAACTAATCATTTAACAGAACATGAATAAAATGTGGGTGCAGGCTAATGTAAAACAATTTTGCACCCATAAATTATTTATTGAAGGTTTTTGTTATAAAATAAAAAACAAGTAGCAACAGGATTCCTATGTAAGATGCACAAATGAATGCTATTCCTTTATTATAAATTGACAGTTGACTCACTATTTTTTTTTATTGCAGAACCAGTTCTCATTCATTCAACTCTTGGTCCTCAATGCTGCACTGGCAAAACTACAATGCTGTTTATAAAATGTCAAATTATTACCAATATATTGTTGGATGTGGTGGAATAACGAAGGTGTTTGCAATGAAGGAGGATAAGGATAGTGCTATAGGGGTATTAAGGTGTGCACAAAAAATGGTGAGTGCATACATTTTGTATTACATATCACAACAGAACATCTAATAAGCTGGTAACCCTGTTGTCTAGATCTTATCATGCCAAATGAAGACAGGGTGGTGTTGACTTGTCCTCATACAAACACTGAAACAATACAGCATAGAAGCCATCCCCATCCTTCCTTAATAGACCGGTTTCTTAGCATCCCGTGGCATCAATGGGATGCTTTTGCCGTGTGCAACATGTGAACGAGTTGTCAACGAAGACAGTCTCTTAGTGCCTTAGAATCTGTGCACTAATTATGTCCGCCAAAAGAAAGTATGAATGTCACCCATAGAAACACGTGCGGCTTCCAGATAATACTTCTGCATACTTCTGTCTTTGCAGGGTGTTCACCATAGAAATGGTCTTATTTGTGAGACGCGAGGTAAAGATCGCCTGCAATGCAATAAGTGAATGTGGTAACTAAGCAGAGTAGAAGCTGTGACATGGCATTATGGGAAATCACACTTACCGTGGGATTACATAAACCACTCAGCAAGCTGGAATCCAGCTCCTTAAATTAAGAGAACCCATTTCACCCATCAGACAGAGCAAGGTAATGAAATAGCAGATGAGAGGTCTCAAATGTAATTTTCCATGTGGAGTTCTTTTGTGCCGTTATCTCAGAGGGTGCAATAATGATTCTGTGAATGACTTTTGTGCACCCCATAATGGCCCACAGTAGTTAAGGCCACAGTGTGTAAAACTGTAATTACCATGTGATTTCCAAACTCAACATTTTCAGCTTGTTGTCAAGACATATCCTGGCCTTTGCATAATTATAACAGCAATGTCAAAAATATTCAATTTTGAGCAACACGTAACTTACTGTGAACATTTACAATGACTGAAATTCCATTTAGTTTCTGTTCATTACCTTTGGGAGAAGTATGTTTGTGGAATGAAGTCTGACAGCAGGTCTTTGAGGACCTTGAAATGCGGTTACAGGGCAAAATAAAATTAACAAAAATCTATGGAAATACTCTTTGAATTGAATTTATTGAGAAAGCTTTACTACACAAGGCTAAATTCAGGCGTGCAGCCTCTGTTTAAAATAAAGCAAAATCAAAAGGTGAATGAGTTTTAACCTTCAATTAAAAACAAAAACAAAAACATTTTGGAGCACACAATTAACCTACTGCAATTTCATTTTTTTTTAAAGAAAATCGGGCGGATGGCAGGGACATTTTTAATTAGCGCGGTCATGTCGGAAACATTTCCAGACTACAACATGTCACCAAACTACTCACGAATGTCAGGGTAAAAAAAAATCTTGATTCTGTATTGGACTTTCCTTTTAGGTTTCATGAATAAATCTACCGGTTTGGAGTCCAGATGAATGAATAAACAAGGTTTTCAATACCAATTTCCTCAGGTCCACTGGAGAGGCTGGAAAGCTTACTTTCCGCCTCCGTTATTGGCAATGGCTTAGTGTTTATTTCATGCCTCTTTGAACCTGCAGGCTGAGATGCCGCGAATCTGTCTGATATCATCCCACTCAAATCTGAGGACCTGGATCCCACCGCCCAGCAACCATCAGGCCACTATGGGATCAATCTTTGTTTGCCAGAGAATAGGATTGATTTACAGGTTCTGTCAAAGCAGCCCTCTCTACCTGCCTCTGAGAAACAGGTAGCAACAACACGACCTGGACAACATCAGATATGTCGGCTAAAGGTCTTCCAGTCTGAACAACAGAGGGAAATTTGACTGTAAATCTAAGACACAAAATTGTCTGCGGATACATCCCTGTCCTGCCAATAATACCTAAATATATACAAAAAATACAATTGACCATTCAAACATGAGATGTAATGAAAGCTCAGAAGACATTTGCCTATCAAAAATTTGCAGTGCATTCCACACAGCACACGCCCATGTCACCGCGGAGTGCGAGCGGAACACATAAAGCTCAGGAAATTAAAGCTGTAAATAAAGGTCCGTCAGATAAAGGATCTCCTGACAGTTATGAGAGCAGAGCAGGCCGAGAGCTGGCCGCCGGCTCATTCAGGACGCGTGCGGAGGGGCATGAAAAAACAAATCACAGTGATGAGCATGAAGGCCACCATTTGCATTTGGCTGTGCCAATTCACACCGACTCTCATCTCCTTTCTTCTCCTCCTCGCACGCTCATTTATCTCCTTACATACTTCTTTCTTTCCTGACTCTCCACATACATCTTCTCCTCTACTTCCTTTTGTCTCTTGACAAGATCTGCATGTCACGCTGGACTCATCTGTCATAAAACAGAATCCTAAGAAGTGATCTGCAGCCAGGTGAAACTGAAAACATCTTTACCAATTATGCATATTGTTTTTCGGGGCATTAAAAATATATCTACACACATATTTTTGAGGTATCATCATCAGTAACGTATATATATATGACACCCAACAGCATTTTTTAATTAATTTGATGTTATACCTTATAACGTATTGCCTAGCTCTAGGAAGTTCAACAGTATTTTTGGCAGACTAGACAAAAATACATATAGACATATTTACCTTAAAAATGTACAAGTTGTTGAGAGAATTTAATTTAATTAGAGGTTGTTTGCCTTTTCACATTTTTGGCTATGTACAGTGTGAAAATACTTGGACGTTTTCTGTGTCAATTGTTTGACATTGAAAGAAGATCAAGTCAGCTATGCAAGAAATAATCAAAAAGCTGTGACTTGCTGGTATTGAAGCCGCCCTATTCAGTATTCAGGAATGAATCCCACTACCCTAACGTATTGACATGATCACACGAGTCATAGGCCAAACTAAAGCCACATTCATTTTTGGGCACTCTGTGGATAATGAGAAATAAAGATCCAAGGCTGAGACACTAAGCAGGTAGTTATTAAGTTAGACACTATGTGCCGTCTTGAGAGTAGCCAATGCTGGACGATGAATTTAATACACGCCTTCTTGAACATTTGTCCATCAGGAAACAAAAACCTGAATGACAGAAAAGAAATCGACACATCTGGACATTTGGAAATTTAAAACAGTAACATGAGCAGTGTTTGAAGAATAAGGCTGCGTCCCACATTTCATATTAACATGATATTTAGCACTCTAAAACAATAAGTAGTATGTCCACAACCTTAGTATGAAACCAAAATAGTACATGAATTTCATTCTATTCCAAGTGAAATATTACAGAACGGATGCTCACTACACTAGATGGACACTACACCGAGCTGGCATAAATATCCCACAAAGCAGTGCCGTGATTAGGGATGGGCACCGTTAGGATTTTATCGATACTAGTACTATTATCGATAGTGCTTATCGGTTCGGTTCCTTGTCGATACTCTTATCGGTTCTTTTTGACTCCGGGTATTTACTACCGTCTTATCGGTTCCCGTTTAGAACCGGGTATCGGGGGGGCATCCCTAGCCGTAATGACGGCAACGTTCATAACAGACAATGACGGACAGCTCCGTAACATCAATAAAGTACATATAACAAGTATACGATCTAATTTTGCTTGGCGTAATATATTTTTAAAATTAGTTCAGACCTCACAAATCATTGTTTGGTCACATGACGTTGGGTCGGGTTACACTTCTCCAACCGGTAACAAGGCCCTCAGGAAGTGGCGTCGTAATTACTGCTCTGTGCGTCCCAAAAGATACAACCGAGACGGTTTATTCCCACAAAAGTACGGATGGATTTCAAGCAAAATACTATATATGTATATATATATATTTATATATATAATCACTGGGAACTATTTGATTATTTTTCAAAAGACAGACAAATGGACTGAGTACATCAAACAGGAAGTTAGAAACTATGAGAGACAGACTTACGCACCTTTTGTTTTGTTTTTCACGAATGAAAATATAGAATATCGGCAACTTATCTTATCGTTTGATCAAACACGCTGTGGGAAACCAAGATAATGAATGATGTGTTGTTTGTTGACAGCACGGCAAACCTTTGTTGATGGTGTAATTATAAACCAACGTTACTTCTCGTTGAAAACGTCTACTATTCGGGTCTATTAAACAGCCCAAACAGAGAAGAAAAAAAGTTGGGACAACACAGCTCCCCCATCGCTGTGTCCCGGCTCGGATTCCAAACTAATTTACTGGGCACAGCCTGCATATTAATGTTGGGAGCTCACCCTCCAGTCTATCTGTGCCTCCGCTGAATCCAGGACACCTTCGGGGCAGAGAGGGAGCCTGCCTGATCTGTGTCAGCCATGATAACAATGCAGCGACCATTGATGGAAGGTCTTGTGGAAATTTATTACAAGCAGCGACTGGGGAATACGGTGCCAGAGAGACTGAATAACCCACATTTGAATACAAGCCACAAATTATACGCAGTTTCACTAAATGAAGTGACTGTGTGCCTTTGTTCCACGGGTTTCCTTTCACTAGTGGAAAGCTGAACACCACTACCGCTACTATGGCCAGCACTGAGAAAGGAAGTTGTTGAAGCTGAGATTTCCTGCTTTCATTGTGGTTCAGAACTCAAAACGTTTATAGTGGTTTCAGAAACTGACTCATCTAATGATTCATGGAGTACATATTGCTTTTCATCTGTGTGTGATCACCAGGCAGCTCGTTTATTTGTCTTTTCCCACCAAACTTAACAACGTCTGAGGAACTACACATCAATTATGAGTGGTTGAGACACTGCGCTGTCCAAACTCCTTCTTCCAAAAATGAAGGAGACTGCCATATGGTACAAATTTTGAGTCTGTAATATTAAAGTGGTAAGCCTTCAAAGAAGCTCAATCATTTGGTGCTCGATGTAGAAATAGAAAGGCTCAAACGTGCCTTGTTCCGTCTGATACAACTCAAGCTAAAATGAGAGTGGGTTTAAACACAGCCTGTCTTCCATAAGTATGCACAAGGAAAGAAAACGGTGTTGCACTTACTAAGGTGGTTGACGGGGGCCAAAGTGCATTCGGTAGCTGGCAGTCATTTTATGGCTGCAGTACTGAAGCAGATTTACTTAGATGACGTCAGTGGCTTTGAGCCAGCTTTTCCTTTTTGGTGGCACTCTCCGCTGGCCTCAGTGGGCCCTGCTCAAACTGCTGAGCAGCAGCACATACTCTAAAATTCCCTTTCTAGACCAGGGTTTACCTCAGGGCACACACAGTCTGGAAAGCCTGCAGGAGTGTCCTTTTTTAAAAAAAAAAAAATTTTAAAGCGTGCTTTGACCGCAGAGAAAACTGATGTTTTGATGCGACTCTACCGCTGCCACACATCACATCTAATTAGACAATTAATCACTCTCTGTCCAGATTCAATTACAGATCATACATCTTTTTTCTAGCACGGAATTTTCATTACAAAAAATAGCCTAATAGTATTGTGTATTATTATTTTAATTAAAACGTGGGAGGCGATGTGTTCACATTCCCATGAGGAATTTCACAGGCTTTTTACAAATAGAAAAACATTCCTTGTTGAACATTCAACGTTCAGGTGAAGCTTTTATTTCCAACATCAATATCCTGTTATAATGTTATAGAGTATCCAGAAACAATTTTAACTGTTGACAGTAACGAATATATAGTTTCATTTGATACAACTAACTTAAAACTAAAAATGAACAACTAATTTAAGTGCTAACAAAAGTGTAGCGCTCGAACCAAGACATAAAGACGTCACCCGAGCACACAGACACGAGTAAACACATATCACTGCTAAAAGGTATTTGCATTCTAGTGCAGAAAACAAAGACATGCTCAACATTACAGTGAGCATCCTGAGAAACTAGATACATCACAGCTCTAACGCACCTGTTGCATGGAGCACGGACTCCACAGGTGCTTCTCTCCAGCTGGCAATTATGACTTTCAACCACAGACTGTATCTCTTAATATGATAATTAAAAACAGTCAGGAACCAGTTGTGGTTATTCTAAAATTAAAAATAATGACAATAATCCTCGTGGCTAAAAAGGAGAGTTTGAACTCTTTCTGAGGCGTCATTCAGCATTAGTGTTTTATGTTTCAGACGGACATGAGTGTCTGGCTTCATCCTCACACTGCACCAATTATAAGCAAACATGGTCATATTCTGTCATCACTGCGTGCAAAGACTTCACGTCATTGTAGAAACACGGTAAGAGCTTTAAACACATGAACATGTTTATGGTAAGGAGACTGGTGTGAGCGTGACGCCGGGCTCACAGGAAAGACAAAAGCGTTCATATTTGCAATGTTTCGTGAAGCATGAATTGAGCAAAGACATTTGACAAATGTTTGGCCACACAATAGTTTTCTCTCCTCGAATATTATGGACAGACGAAGAAAAGAAGAGTGTCGCTTTGCCCCGATAAGTAACACAGTCCACTCTGTGCTTCACAAAAGCACATTATTAAGTTACACATCGCCTGTGTAGCCAATTAAGAAATATGCAATATAATACATGGACATAAAAAACAAAAATAACTCTGCAAGTCGATACAAAGGGCTGTAATTTTTTGCTCATGACTAATTCCAAATTATTTAAAAGTTTAGACTTATGATAATATACAGGAACACAGGCTCAGTGTCACCATGTGAACATATCCATGTTGTAGTCTCTTTAATATACTACGACAGCCTCATGTTTAATGCTCACACAAGCTTGGATTACAGCTCAAACAGAGTGTGACTTAATTTCCTGCTCAGAACGCCATTACTCTAATATAACTTTACTAAGCAAATAATTGTTTGCTGCTATATTAATGTTCTGAGTTTTGACTTTTGCACCTTTAGGGATTTGCACACTGACATACTTTGGTTTTGTATTTTACAGTTGTTACGACTAGACTAATGCCTGCAGTTACCATTTTTGAGTATTACAGCAATCTTGTTTTAATGTGTTATGTATCTGTAGACTATGAAAACAGGGAGGTAGTCTCTGTGATGCCACCAAAGGTTTCCGAGGAGCCTTTGTTAGTTTAAAGTAGGTTGTTCCGATCTTCGTCTATGAGGATTGACTCGCTTTTGGAGCCTCAAGTGGCCATTCAATGAACTGCAGTTGTTGTCAGTTCTGTGCATTGGCTTTATTTTAGCACTGGGGATTGCCACTTAGTAATATATATAGTGTGTGTGTGTGTGTGTGTGTGTGTGTGTGTGTGTGTGTGTGTGTGTGTGTGTGTGTGTGTGTGTGTGTGTGTGAGGTAATTCATTGTTCTTCAAATAGGCTTTTTGTCCTTTTCCTCAAAAATACAAATGTACAAATTTATTTTGCAGAAATTCAATTCAATGATCAAGCCCACTCACACAAAGGCCTCCCATATTATGCATATGCAAGCGTGAGGGGGGGGGGGGGCGTGATTGTATTGTGGCTGTGGCCCCCCTTGGCGGCACCTCGGGTGATGCTCCATCAAAAAAAAAAAAAAGCAGAGAGCGTTTAGTAACTCCTAGTTTCAGAGGTAAAGTCTCATTCAGTCAAACAAAGACTACATCCTATTATTGCACAAGCGTTATGCAGGCTTTCGTCCAACAGGTCCACTGGTTGCATAAGCTGAAAACAAAGCATCTGTTTCTACCCCTAATTCTTTTCTTCCAAGCGAGCAGATTTACATCGTGACATGTCTGGGGTTACGCCTGACTGCATTCAGGCTGTTTGCTGGAAACGATGACGGACTTTCACGTTAATTAAATAAAAATCATTGTCTTTTCCATGTCTTTTTTTCCTCATAATAAGTTACATCAAATTATAAAGCCATGAGATGTCAAGACTAGCGTGACTAGACAGCTGAGGTACTGAAAAGGCACAACAGGAAAGCTCACAAGAGAACGAATGAGGTTATTTCATAACTGCTTAATTAATGAAGTATAAAGACACTGATTGAATCACAGCAGCACATCTGAGCCGTTCAGACGGTGACCTGATAACCTGACTGGGTGGTTATTCAAAGCAAACCACATCTGACCCTTTAAAGTGAAACATATCCAGTTAAGTGTCAGGGATTAAAACAAGTTGAGGAGATCCTTCACAGTTTGGTGCAACTGGGTGTACTCCCACTTTTTAATCCAACTTTGCTGTTGCTAATGAAAGCTTCTGGCCTCGTTCTGGTTCTCGTCCTTCCCTTTGCGTGAGAGCCTGTGTAGTTGTCCCAGAGTCCACACAAAATCATTGGAAGGAGTACAACTTTGTGACACTCATACACACACACACACACACACACACAGCTGGCATACAGTTGGAGGGGAGTTCAGATTTAGCTGAGCAGGCATTTCCCAAAGTAGAGGAAGGAAACCCCAAATAAAAGCAATAAGCATCAATGTAATCTAATTGTCCTCACTAACGATAACCAAGGAGTTTAGCTTAAACTGGCCATTTTAATATAAATCTAAACCACCAAAGTAACACAAAAACATCCTTTTTTTAAAAAATGCAAATAGTGACTCGCATTGTTTTTGTGAAAGTGTCGGTGTCGGTGTGGGGCTTTAATCCACCAAACAGTAAAAAGGTTCCCTCCGGTCCACTTGGTTAGGTTAAGAGTTACAGTATCAACATGGAGCACACACACACACTGCTGAGAGAAGTGACAAACAAACATTTAGAAAAATGTACTTACACAAAACTTCGATGGCGATTAAAGATCACCGTCAAAAACGCGTTGAAGCAACAAGTCTCTCCACCGTGTTTTCCTCTTCGAGGTGGTCCGAAAATGCTCCGGCGTGATCTCCAACAAGTCCCGGCTGAGCCAACTACGGAGAGGAAGACAGCAACGTTTTCAACCGTCATCTTGTCCAAAAAAAAAAAAATCGTTATTCGTGCGTTATATATAGATATATATAAATTTATTTTTTTTAGTTCATCCCGAATCCCGCTGGGACTTTCTGCTGATCTGAGACCGGACAAAACGGCCGCTGGTGCTTTTTATAGGGGCGTATGATCGGGCTGCTTTTCCAAAAAATGTGAAAAATGTCAAAGATTTTCGCTGCTGTGTCAAAGCCATCGGCTGCAACAGTGAGTGTTCAAAGTGAGCACCCTGTTGCAAACAGCGAGCAGAATCGGCCATCTATCTCAGCGATGGAAACAGACGACCTGAACGCTACTTCACGCCATGGGATAAATAGTAAACACCTAAATAAGCAGACATTTTTAATAGATTGTCTAATATTTCCAAAGACGTCAACTAAAACCTCACGAACAGAAGTCCACAACCAGTTTGGATACCTGCAACTACCATTGAAACTTACCTCGTTATTGATAGCTCATATAAAAAAAATGTCCCTTTTTTTTTTTTTGGAGTAATGGGATGTTACGGGGTATTTCTTTTTTAATACTATGTCAAGTTATTCTGGTGTTTCTGGGCCAGCCAGGAAGGTGTAGGTGAATCGCTTCGCGCACTGACAGAGATGCGAAGAATGCTCGGAATGAGAAGAGGAATGAAATGAACGCAAAGAGCGAGTTTGCGTCGGGGCGGAGCGAGAGGTGGCGTCATCCCGAGCCGAGGAGCCAGCCTGGGCAGCGGGCAGCAGCAGCAGCAGCAGCAGCAGCAGCAGGGACAGGGAGGGTTCAAAACAGCCCGAGAAATGACGCCTTCAGGGACTCCACCAAGCTCAGATTTTACAGCTCCGCAGCACCCTGAAGCCCACTTGATAATAGCATCGATCCAGCTGCAGGTATCAATACAGAACAAAGTCCCTCTCAAGACAGGGGTGGAAGAAGTATTCAGATAGTGTACTCAGTTACAAGTAAAAGAACAAAGTATCAGCATTAAAAAATGCTTAAAGTACCAAAAGTACTCATTATGCAGAATGGCAGAATGGCCCAATTCATATACTGTATATATATATATATACAGTATATGAATTGGGCCATTGGGCCATGAATATATATACAGTATATATATATATATATACAGTATATATATCCAGTATATATATAAACAGGATATATATATAAACAGGTTTATATATACAGTATATATATAAACAGGATATATATATAAACAGGTTTATATATACAGTATATTTGATATTATTTATCTCTCTCTATATATATATATATATCAAACGGGTTTTGACATTATTTACCTCTCTCGCACTCTATCTATCTGTATCTATATATAGATATATATCTATATATAGCTATAAAAAGATCGATATAGATAGATAAATAAATAAATACATTTGTGATTTGTAGCGGAGAATAAGTATAAAGTAGCACAACATTTAAAAGAATAAAAAGTAAAATACAAGTACATCTAAAAACATCTAAAATAAGTACTTGTACTTTACTTTCTGAAGTTAGATACATTGCAAATTAAAGTTTACATACAAATATATATTACGCTTATAAAATATGATCTGCTGTTACAGATACAACTCTGAAGTAGATAATAAGCTCCATCTTGACCAACAACAACCGCATTACGTAAGTATCACTTACATATTGGTACTAACAATGATCAAATTATATAATGATATAACAATGACAGTATAGCCGCCCTGCCTTATGAGTACTTTTACTTTGGATACTTTAAATACATTTTGTTATGTACTTTTAATTAAGTAAATTATCTGAATACTTCTTCCACCTCTGAATTTTGAGATATCCTGTAACAAAAAAAGATCACGTATGAAATGAATGTAACATGTGATTAATTCACGTACAAACACATGTAGTTTTCAGATATTCACCGGTTTGAAATATCATATGTAAAATATCTATATAAATATCACATGTGTTTTTGTTGAAACAAACAGGACCTATTTTCACACCATCACTGCTCTGTTGCAATTAACTATCTACCATAAAGGTACAGTTATAGGTACAGATGCATTTAAGATGATGGAATGACCAGGAGCATTCAAGTTTGTTTGCTAAACTGACACTTGATATATGAAGTGAAGTAAGATTACTTGATCCACAGACATAATGTGAATTCACAGAATATACCAAACAATGTGATGGTCTGTCAGGGTTTCTATGAAATATGTAATTGTCCCTCAAGACAGATTTCAGCTAATTCCTTATCGCTCAGTTCAGGGATAAGATATTTCCTACAAGACTTAAAGGCAGCAGCTGACTTCACAAATCTGGCCAGATTCAAACAGGAGATAGGAGGGGAGTGTTGAAGGCAGGCCTTCCTGCAGATTGGGTGTGGGGAAACTTTGTGAAGTTATAATCACAGTTTATCAAAACCGTGTCCTCCAGCTGGGTATCACTGAAAGCATACAGATACATTTGAATTCATTTAAATGCATTATTTCATGTATGTTCCCCTTAATAAGTCAATCTCATCTGCACAGTGATATACCAGTTACGTAACATGCTATGAAATAATTAGTATATCATCTTAAATCTAATAGATCAATATTCTTTAAAAAAAAAACTATTTTCACTGACTTGCTATATTTGTTATAAAGGTTGAGTTGGCCAGATTTACAAGAGTGAGTTCAAACCCTTATAGACAGAAACCCCAGTCAAAGACACATCTGTGGTCCTGTCTGAACAAGTCATCCATTAGAAGCTAGTGTTTTGACACCAATCCTTCAAAAGAAAAGGATCTATGAAGACGAACGACTGCCCCTCTGAGGACATCCATCAACACCTTGTAACACCTGTCTCTGCATGTTTAGCTGAGAGAGAAACACAGGGAGCTGAATGATTTAAATGTTCTTTATACGGGATTGTATTTCAATACATATTTAACTGTCTGTCTCTTTTATTCCTTTATCTGTTTAGAGTGAACTTCATGGCAGAGCAGCAGCCGCTCAAAGCCATTGTTAGCAGTCGTATCACTTTCATATTGTCCTGGGAGTTAGCTGTTCCCTCAATAACAAACTATTAATCATCAAAATGCAGCTGTATCTAGGACGTCATTAATGAAAATCCTTCCTTTGTTTCCCCCAAAGATGACTGCAGCAGTAACTCCAGGAGCTCAGAGTGCTGATTCATCAGCTAACAGTGTTTGAAAGCGACATGTTTAAAATAATCCCCTCTCACGTGTGTCGTGTCAGTGCAACCAGAAGAGATTACATTTTGTAGGTTACTGAGTCAAATGATTATAGTTAAATTATGAATATATATGTATTCCTGATGTTCTGATATCTGTGTTCACTGTGCAGTTATTATATTTCATTATTCCTGCACACCAAAGCAAATAGCTCACCCTATATGACGGCACCATGCACAGCCACTCAGCTGTTGTGTAATATAGGGTGTCGCCACCCATGAGCGGGAGCAGTGGGATAAGCTATATAGGCGGAAAATGAGACAAGACAAATGTGGAAGCAGGGAATGAGCGAATGAGTGTGAGACAGAGTGGGAGAGTCCCGTGTTCCAATGCATGTTCCACTTATTAGAGACAGGTGTTTATGGTCCACACCTCTGTAAACACACACACCCCTGTCCGCTTTTTACATCAACACTTAAAAAGTAAAACACATACTGTGTCGCTTATAAACAATGAAACTTTGCCTCAGCCTTGCCAAACTATTTCATTATTTCCATGATATATTTTGAGATTATTTGCTGTAAGTCAAGTATCTGCTGTGTGGAGCAGTATCTTAGAGGAAGCATCTATTTGATTGTTATTGTAGATAGTTTTATTATAAGTCTAGCTGTTATTTTGAACTGCTGCGAGCCTATATGTATGCAAATTAGTTTGATGATGACATCCAACAACAAAAAGATTTAATCTTTTCCTTCTTATTGAGTACACCAGTTCAGGGTTTGGATTTGATGGTTAGGATCCAATTAACCTTTATTCTCTGTGCAACAGGCACAATGCAAGAATACTAGCTGATCCTTGATTTACTGTGTGGTAATTCAATAAAACACATTCATTTAGGAATGATAGCCAAACTATAATTACTAAATTGAAATAAAGAAGGCCTTAAAACCAGATCTTTACACAGCACCTCAAAATCAGCTAAACAGGACCCACTTTAAGGCCTTTATCACGTCAGTTGACACTGATTTAGTGGTGCATATTTCCAAACTAATTGTCAATTAAATTGTTTAATCTGGAGCTTTTAGGGGCCCTGTGGAAATTACCCGCTTTGCCCGGGTGGTAGTCTTGCAAAGACAGACCAGCGGAACGGCCTTCATAGACTCCACAGAACCTTCAGGCCAGACGTCCTCTAAACATTGTTCAGACAGTCCTTATGAACCTGTAAAGTAAAAAAGGAACACGAAAAAGAACCAAAAAAAAAAAAAAATTTTAATAGAAAAATAACTTCAATACATTTTTTAACATTTTGTCCTGCACTTAATTGATCAGTGTAGCTTACATGTAGATTAAAAATGATACCAATGCCAAAATGAAACCTTGGCCATGAATGCTCGGACTACTCCTGCATTACTCACACATACACTCTCCTGTATTGCACTTACACTGTGTGTACACTTTGTCACAAATGGCCAACAAATTTTCCCAAACTGAACAAAAACAGGCTAATGGAACCGACCCTGTCATGAAGCAGCCTCACAGTCGTTCAGGAATTACACTGTAATAAAAAACACTTTCTGTCTACACAACAGGCTGCTGTTTTCAGGTGCCTCTGTGTCGATTTAATTGCTTAATAGTATCCCTTACTTTCAATAACTAATGAGTATAATGGGCCCAAAGCCAGCTCATGACTTATGGCGTTTTCTAGTGACTCCCTGCAGTGTGCAGTATGTCTCCTTTTATTTTCCAGTCTTATAGGCCTTGAACTTGCAACGGTTTATCCTGTGATTTGATTTTTCTATTTAGTTTTTCCATTCATAGTTAAACTTCTACATCATGTTACGCTGCCTAACAACCTCCGTTCGGTTGTACATTCCAAGCACGACGGTATCCAAATATATCAACCTAGCAAAGACTATACGTGCATCAAAATGTGTCATGCATTGCCTCATCTGAGCCACGTGTAGTCTGCAGCTACTGATGTCTACATGAAAGTTACCTGAAAAATAAAAATAAAATTAAAAGACAAAAGAAGTACAAATTCCAAAACCTTTGTGTTCAAAAATCTCTCACCAATGCCTTCACTCTGCTGTGTCAATCTCAACATGCATGCCATTTTTGGCTGCGACAAAATATGTCAGAGAAGCAAGCCAATTTGGGAGCTTGGGGACGCGGCAGATAATAACAGTTTAATCATTAAATGCATGCTTCAGAGAACACCAATCAGCTGTTCTGAACCAGTGAAGCTATAGTTTCTCCACTGCACTCCTCACTCCTCGTTGACAAGGTTGGTCTGCACTATCGCATGGCTTTGATTTGAACCTGCTGGTCCAAGCCTCTAAAGGAGGCCTTGGTGCAATAGAATTAGCCTGGTTTAGTTCATTTTGCTCCAGATCTGCCACAGCCTGGCCTGGTCTGGTTCATCCTGGCCTGCAACCTCCTCTAATCAGATAGCCATGTAAGGCCAGGTGCTTCGCTGGCTCTCTGCTTTGACTGCTCAGCCAGCCGCGCTGATTCGCTTTATTCAGAGATCAGAGACGGACTAGTGAGGGCCACTTACTGGTTAAATGAATGGGAGTGGGGGAGCCCACATCCCAATCAGCAGAGCTTCTGATTATTTCATTCATTGCATTTCTGTGTTAAGTGCATTTGTTTTGTATGTTTTGTTTGTTTGTATGAGCAAATGTGCCTGAATAAACCCAAACTAAAGTTTATAATAATTCCTTGACACACCTTGAGGAAAACCACAAATTACACTACAATAGCCTGAATTCCCTGTGTGTTCATAATAAATTAAATGCTGCTTTCAAGGCTTACAGATGAACTGATGAACATGTTTAAAGCAAGGTGTCTGCAAATGGCCCCTTGTGGCAACTTAAAAAACGGTTTTCTGTTTCACTTATCGAGTATTTTTAACATTTATTTGAATATATTTTTGTAAATCGGAGAAGTCTTTATTTTTTAACACTAGCTGTCGGACAGAATTAGAATTTCAGTAACAGAAAAGTTAGAATTCCTCACTGACTCCTGAAAACACTGAATTATGTACACTGTGTTCCTCAGGCTGGAGTAGAGTAAAGGTGATCTGTGGGATCACCGCCGATCCTCTAATCCTTCAATCAGAGGATCGGCGGTTCGATCCCCGGCTCAGGCTCCAGTAGTTGCTTGTTGAAGTGTCCTTGAGCAAGACACTTTACCCCAAAATTGCTCCTGTAGCTGTGCCTACGGTATAGAATCTGAATTGTAAGTTGCTTTGGATAAAAGCGTCTGCTAAATGACTGTAATGTAATGTAAATGTGATCTGCAATGAAACATGTACAATAGTGGGAATAGGGCTTTCGAACAGGGTCCCTTTTTCTACCCTCACTGATCTTTAAAATGCTTGTATTCCTTGTATTCTGAATGTGTACAACATCCTCCTGGATGTAAAAGTAATGGGCCATTAAACATTGTGGAATTTCACCTGTACAGCCAAGTGTCACCTCGACCTAAGCTGCACAGAGTAAAATCCACATTTATACACATACTATTAACATTTCTTATTTGATCTGCACTTCACACTCAATTCTAGTAAACAGATTATCTTCCTTTTTGGATTAAAGGAGTTGGTTTGTTTCTCACAGTAAGCATATCTTATTAAATCTTGCCATCTGATTGGGTTTTAAAAATACTCTGTTTCCCAAAGTTACCTTATCATGTTTTTCAGGGACAATTCTGAGGAAATATGATTATACCACTTTGATTCAATTGTTGTCCCAAATGCAATTATTATGCAGCAGGGATTTACATTCAGTACAAAACACTATTGTCAACCAATTGTACATGTACAAACATATATACACCACAATAAGAAAAGCAATCATGAAAAGTACCGTTGTCACCACAGTCCACTATAGGACATTTAATATGAATGTGGCATAACAACATATTGCTAAAATCGTAACCAATTTTACAGAACGCTGATTGGTTCGGAGGCAAGCTTTTCACAACATTTGATCTGATCGTATAAAAATAACCTTCAATGTAGTAATAGTCTAAAAGAAACATGTTCTGAAAGCTCCCACTGCCTCATTCTCCAGCATGTTTTAATGATGCTTTCAGTCGGAAAAATCCAACTCAATGTGCCTGAATGACTATAGACATTGTCCGTTAAAATAGAGGTGTTTGAGCGCCTG
Source organism: Anarhichas minor (assembly GCF_050575085.1). Taxonomy (NCBI): domain Eukaryota; kingdom Metazoa; phylum Chordata; class Actinopteri; order Perciformes; family Anarhichadidae; genus Anarhichas; species Anarhichas minor. The sequence goes on from NW_027466488.1 coordinate 2,363,934, forward strand.
GTTTGCAGTAACTTGTCCAGTGTTGTGTTTGAAACCTAACAGCTTGCACATAGGACAAAACGGCCTGTCAATGATGCAGTGTCATTATGTTTGTTGATTATAACTCAGCATTTAACGCATTTCTACCATCCAGGCTGGATGATAAACTCCTCCAAACGTCTTGGTGTCAGTGGATCTTGGTCTTCTTGCAGTGGAAGAAGCAGGTGGTCAGAGTTCACTGCAAGTTCTTGAAAAGTATGGTCATTAACACTGAGGCTTTGTCTCCACAGTTATATACTGTATATACGTATATATATGAGTGTATTTACAACTCTCAGTCTGTTAAGTTGTTTAAGTTTGCCACCCAAGGTCCTGAGGGGATTACTGTACGTGATGTGAGGTTTTGGTTAGTTTTTGTTCACTGTGAGCTCACCGAACTATGTTGAATTGTTAAAGTATTGAATCTTTCCCTGGTCTCATGATGCTGCTGAAATCTGGTCACCATGGTAACCTATGCTGTACCAAGATACGATGATCAGATCAAAAAATATAAACAGTCCCCCTAACCAGTCAACACTGGCAATGTTGAGTGGCCATTCCTTCCTGGTCCTAATATTAAAACAAAATGATCAAAGTGAAGCGTAATGAACAGTCTGATTCTGAAATGAATCAGACTGGTGAGGTCACTTTTCTGCCCTTGATGATTTATTCTATGCAAGATATAATAAATGTCTGTGGTACAACCAGCTGCCCTCCACTCTGGTCATTAAGTAGGGCTCCATTAAAAAGCAGGTTGGCCTGTAGTTGACCAATGGTCCTAATGAATGAAAATTACTGTCATTTGTGCAGAAATGTCCGACAGTGATGGGTTCAGTGCATGTTCAATATTCCATCACTGCAGACCATATAAAAATGAAGTACATTTGTGATGCATTTGTGTACAATTAATGAAACGACAAATTCTTGCTGTGCTTTCTATGGAGGAGGAACTCAGATGTCAGTAATCTATTTCTCTTACCACATACAGTTGAAGCGTCACAATGTATATTATTTTCTAGTGATCGACGGTTCTTATTTATGTGAATAAATATAGAAATGTATTTATACATCTGATTATTTTGCATAGAATTGGTTAGTTTGTACAGATGCCATGAGAAGCTTTTTGGGTACGGGTAACTGTGAATGTGTAGTTACAGTTGCTGCACATCAATTAATAAATTTAAGATTTAGTTCTTGAAATGAAATGGCCCGTTGCATTTTGTCAGTACCCCAAAACACGTGTACCTACTGTTACAAGCACATAAACGACTGTGGGCGACTGTGCAGGGCCGTCCTTCAATCAGAGGATCGGCGGTTCGATCCCCGGCTCCGGCTCTGCTAGTCGCATGTCGAAGTGTCCTTGAGCAAGACACTTAACCCCAAAATTGCTCCCGTAGCTGTGCCTACGGTGTAGAAATGTGATAGAATCTGAATTGTAACTCGCTTTGGATAAAAGTGTCTGCTAAATGACTGTAAAATAATGTAATGTATAAACAGTGTGTGGAGGTTATAAAGGACAAATAGGAAACTAAATTTCAAATGTTTCAATATACTCCTGTTTGGGTTTTTTAAAATCACAGCTTTAAAGAGTTTGCATACCTGCTAGTTGCCTACAAATCTCTTAATATCTGTGGCAGCTCAGTTGTCTATTTAATAGAAGACTCTGCCAGGAGGACACAGACATTAAAGACAGATTATTGCATAACCAATGTTTAAAATGTGATTATAACCAGATGTGCAGGCAGATTGTATCTGAGGCAGAGGATTTTGTGATATCACACAGATGCATGCTTTTAGAACAGAGCTTCATGTCCTGCCATCAAAGAGAATCAGCGCACCATCAAATTTCTGCCATCTGGCAAAAAATGAGTTGGACCTACAGGGTGATACAAAAAAATTCAGAAGGAATGATTCCTGTTGAAACGGTGCTTTTAGCTGCTGCTTGTGTATATGTTTAGAACAAAGACATATGGCTTCGTGGACATTGTAAAATGCAATTTATGGCACACAATATATGCAGTGAAATGGCTGAACAGTAATTTCAAAAAAGAACATCAAAAACCACAAATGTGCATGTTCAAAGAGCGCTGATGATAGTGGAGAACATGGAATACAATTGATAGATTCTCCTGTTCTGAGGCCTTAGCACAAATCAATAACAAACACATACAAGTTCCTCAACCTCTAATAGACATAAACTACTCATCCTCATGGTCGTATTGCCGAGCTTACCTTACCGGCGGGTGTTTTTCTTAACTGCTGCCAGAACTGCTGTTGTCCTCTATATGAGGGGCAGACAGGGCTGCTTATTTGACATGAATACAGAGGTCTATAAAGGCAGATACAGGAGTGCAATTACACCTAATGGCTGGAAATGCTCCTGTTCAAGACATCTTTGCGTATGATGTCTGATTATGGGTGATCATTTTCTGCTTTTTGGTGAAAAAGCACAGCTCCCTGGTCCGGGATTTTACTGATGATAGTGGTTCAGAACAATGGGCTATTGAAGAGCATTGTCACTATCCCAGCTTAAATGTCAGAGGATAAGGCTGACAAGAAACCAAGGGCTCAATTTATAGTAGTATCCTCAACCAAAACTAAGAGACACTGGTAGGATCCGAAACAACCCTTCCAACATAAAATATACACTATAACTAAAAAAAGTGTGCATTTAACATGTGAAGCGATAGATTTATTTTTATTACTGTTCGAATAATGAGCTCAAAATCCGATGATCTTAAAGAAGAGCTGTCACTCATAGAAGGACTCTGAAATGAGTGTTACACAGGGAAAAAAACAGCAATGTTTGAAGCCTCAGGAACAGAAAGATTCTGCCATATTAAAAGAGAGTCCTATATACTGTAAGACAGTATAGCACGTAATACCTGACTGGCAGCAGTGGCGGAAGAATCATTCAGGTCCTTGAACTAACTGTGTCTGTCGGCAGTTTGGTAGTCAGCAGGTAAACTGTACAGTGTATTTTTACAGCATTCGTGCTAAAAGCAGCAGCCTGCAGTGGGTGAAAACGACGCCATGAGAGCGTTGATAGTGAACCAGAACTGTAAAGTTAGGGTTGGACATCTAAACAATGAGCTATAAAGCTTTTCAGGTGATAATTCTCTATAGGTTCATCACTATGAGTGACCCCTTTCACAGTGTTATTATAAAAACATCAGTTATAGCCGCTTTAGTTTGCAATATTTGTACAATACTCTACTATGTTGCGACCCCGAACCGTGGGCAGTTGTGCACACCGGATAAAAGACAAAATAAACATGTAGCAACATTCACAACACACCGACAAAATGGGAAGAAGCTCGACCAAAAGCTCATAATACAATTTTTTACTAAACTAAATTAAAATCCAATACCGAGCAACTGAATGAGCACACAGCAAAAAACACACTAGCGGTGCATGCAGGCAAAGTAATGCTAGCAATTTTGCTTCATATTACCCACACAAACCAAATGTCATTGTGTCACTGAGCTAGCAGCCAAAGAAGAGAAAAAATTAACTTCACTTTACATAACTATAACCATAAGTGTCTTACATTTGTTGTTTTGTGATGACATATTTTTTTTTTTTTAAGTTGTGTTCAAGGACATATCAACACTGCTAACGGCTACTCCAGTGTCTCTGGATCATGTTTGAGTCCATTCCAGACGTCTCTATTCTCATTTGCACACTGCACTAATGGAGCACCAAAGAGCCTATCCACAGCCTTGCATGTGAAAACACGGTCTATGTCTCCATCTGGTGCATGAAATCTCGCCTTAAATAAACGATGGACTAATGAGGACTAACTGGGGAGAAATCATGAAAATGCAGAGCAGGGCTGTGCGTGAAATCATTCGCTCATTCACAAAATTCTCAGTAGTTTACTCTCTAGTCAGATTTACCTTTACTCAGGTAACACTCACAGTCAATCACTGACTGACTTGTCGTAGCATGAAAAGCACCGTGAAAGTAACGATGCCAGCGAACCTGTATGCAGCCCTGGACTTGTCTCGCCTAAATTAAAAGGCAGCCACTATTAATGTCATTAATTACCACTGTGGTTATGACATGTTAAAATGCCTGGAGGGTAAAAATTCCTAGGGTTTGCCTGTGACTCTATTCCCTCCCTGCCCTGCAGTAGTCTCCAGTATTTCACATGATTCTCACGCCCACCTGCACACCTGGTCTCAATCACTCAATCAGCTCCTGAGCGCATACTGGCAGTAGATGCATTTGACTAAAAATCTGAATATGAATTTAATCAGAGTAAAACATGTTTTGTGTAAACATGCTCCTAGTCTAACCAAAGGATAGAAATATGTCACCTAAACACTCATTAGGATCACTGTATTGTATTTTTGGAACATCTATTCACTTTATGCAGATGCTTTTGAATATCTGATATTATATATAGTTGATAGTTTTGCAGACAATAGTAGAATAATCTTTAAAAAATGTGTTGCTCCAGTACAAAAGTACAGCCAATGATAGAGTCTAGAGCTCTCAAAAGTCTATTTTCTAAACATGGTGGAGGGCATTTGATGTATTACGTACACCTGCAGTATCTTGGGAGCTGGATTTCATGGGAATACATGAAATCATACATGATCATACATACAGATATACATAACCAGAGGCAGACATAACAAAGAGAGGTTTGCGAGGTTTATCTACAATCCTTGTCTGCCTTGCAGAGGAAGAGGGAAGAGGAAGTGCAGCTGCAGCCCCTCATAGAGCTGGCTATGTTTGCCTAAAATACATTTAGAAAATGACATTACATATTATTAGAGTGTACATTTTGAGTGGAATTTGTCTTTTCCATAGATGTATTCACTTATTACAAATATAGGCAAAATTGCTAAAAGAAAACATGTATTACTTGATACTACTGGAGGCATCTCCCGAGAGATGTGTGGTGGGTTTTAAAGTCAGTACAGGAAACTAGTTTTATGTTTAAAAAAAGGGACTATTTTGCCTTTTACCGTTTGAACCCTGAATGCTATATTTAAGTAAATATCTGTGACATTTTTCCAATTGAGTGACTATAATAGTGACTTAAGTTTGACCCATTTTACATGTGATTGCGTTGTTCTATAAACACAGTCACATGCCATGTGTGTAACAACAACATGTTTCCATGGTGCTGCCTCAGGGAGGACTTTTCAAGTTTTTATTCAGTTGCCATTTTCAGACATGCTTATTCCTTCTCACAGATATTATAAAAAAGGATAAAAATGCCATACACCACATATCTCTTCATGAGAGAGGTCTGGACAAACTCTGAGATATCTGAATGAAATTATCTGAATTATCTGGACTGTTTTGAATTGAACAAGGAGGATTATCAATGGCATGCTTTCTGGTCCGTTTACCCAAATCACAAAAATATATACATAAAAAAATGTAAAAGCAAAATACTGTAAATACAACTTACAATTAACCCTTAACTGACAATCCGAGGCAATATAAAAACATCCCATTTAAATTAGCAGCGTATTTAAGTAAAATGGGTGAGCTGCACTCGATTTGAGCAGCTTAATGGAAGTTTGGGGTTCAAGCTGAAGCAAAGGAATTTGGATGTGAAGGCCGTTGTGTTTGAACTTCCCGATTAAATGTTTGTATTATGCTCTAAGCACCAGTTCAATTCAGGCTGCATTTATTCAAGGATCTCAAGCAAAAACATTCTTTCAGTTAATAAAACGTACTCTGACGACGTTACGAAATGATTACTGAATACTTTGTGGCATATTTGCACATCCAGAGGGATGACGTTTGAAATACACTGCTGAAAAATAAATCATTTATTTATTGTGCAGCTGTAGAGCAACGGAACTGTCAAAATTCAGGAAGAGATTGTCAGATGAGTCAATAAGCTAACGTCAATGAATAATAGAGTTTAATTAATTTTGTTTAAAATGGAGTGAAAAATAGAGCTTTGTACTTTAAGCTCCAATCAATTGATGAAACGGTTTTACTATTTTCTATTTCTGGTTTTCCCAACAAACAATTTCAATTTCCCTACCATTAATATGATTAATGAGATGGGTGACTGGTGCTACACGAAAGAAAACAAAAAGCTTCTCTCTTTTGTATCAACTTATTGGACTATCCAGCAGTTTGTTTCTATTAGCTTTATATTTTGTTTTTAAACTCCGTTACTAACTAACTGATAACCTTTTACCGCATTTTGTCAGTTTCTGGGCTCCACATGTGATTGAAAATGTGACTTCAGTAAAAAGCATTATTAGCAAAATGTAATTCAAGTATTAGAAGTAAAAGTACTCATAATGCAGAAAAGAAGCTCCTATGTGTGTTACTGGATACTATAGTACGTTATTAGATCATTATTACTGATGCATTCATGTGTAAATTATAGCTAATTTATATATGTATATATATTGTCAAATCGTTAACAGTGCATAAAAACTCATCAAATGTTTTGTATGTAAAATCTTAATCTGCAAAGTAACTAAAGCTGTAGTATAACTGCAGTGGAGTAAAGATTAAATGTAGAGGAGTAGAGATGTAAACCTTTTTTTTTTCCACCAGTGAATTTATGTTCTTTTCAGTAACTGTATGTTACGGTTGTGTTTTACAGTTTCATGCTGACGAAACAGATCTCTGTTTTCCTTTCAGACACACTGAGCAACAACATGAACAACAGGACTTTTCCTGCCCAGTTATTACGATTAAAGCCTTTTCTTTTTAAGACAAACCGACTGGAGCAGGAGCTCAGTGCAGACTGAGAGGAGCCTCGCGGGCCGGCAGCATCACCACACTGAAGACAACTTCAGTGTTTCTTTCATCTGTCCAGCGGGGCCTTAACTGTATTTCTCTGTGTTCTGTTATTTAGTATGAGATGGTCGGATAGGCTCTGAGTGGTTTGTTATAAGATATAGAATGACATCGGCTGCCATTAGTCCCTTTCTTACATTTATCAATATGAAACAGGGAGCATGTTTATCAGCTCCTCTGTGATGCTCTGTTATGTGTGGAGCCTGTTTCTACTGGCATTTGTTTTCAAACATGTTTTTATGTCATATAGCAGCAGTGGTTTGTTCATCTGAATGTTACCTTATACATATTTCTTAATAGCCTTACTGCAAAATATTGTAAGTATTGGGAATAAAAATCAACTTCTGTTTATTCTACGTTTTATTTCTTCCTGAGAGGAAATATAAATGTTCAAATAAAATATTGATTCTTTACTCCAGCATCGCAGCAAGTGTCTCCTCCTTTTTGGAGGTTTGTGTTTGACTCTTTAAAGGACTATTTGCTTGAAAGTGCTGAAATAATGGCATTATATTTTTAGATTAATGTCCTCCCAGCTTTTCTATTTTTTTTTCCATCTACTTTCACAGCTTCTGCAATTTCAATGCAATTTCAGGCTCTGATTGCTCTATTGCTTGGATGCTAATCATAGTTACTGTATAACTTGTTTTCTATTCTGCTCTTTTTGCTTTTAAGCAAAGGTCATTTCATATAAAAATAAATGAAAAAGTTACAAGAGGTCAGTACACAGATTGCACTCCACAAGAGATCCATACTCAACAAAATGCAGGGACTGCTGCTTCTGCAGGACTGTGTTTTATACGATGAATCGACAAGAACCTCTTACTGGAACTGAAACGATGTACTGTAAAACCGGGTCATTAAACTATTTGTAATCAAAGAAAGGAGGATGGACTTTGTCTTTAAATAGTGAACAGCAGCTTTGGTAAGTGAAGTGCTTTTGTTTTTTTACATCTGCAGCAGCTTTACTACTGTGTTCATTTGTCTATGGTGTCGTTTTTATGATATGGTTAATACTGTTCCCTCTGATGTGAACAATATTTGAATGGTGCTCTTGAGTGTGTGGCGGAATGCGTGTTTTAGCGCTGCAGTTTTGCTGAAATGTGCAGAGGCCTGTTGAATCGTGTTATTTGTGTTTTATGTTATTCTACCTGCTTTGTTGTCATATAAATATACGTGACTGGTTTGTTGTGAGTTTGTTCTCGTCATTGTGTTAATTACATTGATTTTGACTATATGCATTGCCCGTCAATGACGAAGCATCCCGTCAATGCTGGCATCATAATGAGGTTAATTGATGATGCTTAATGAGGTGGTTCAACCGTAGTACAGCACTGTCCTACGACAGGCCCAGGTATAAAATACACGGCCCGTCACTGATTGATAGTCCTGTCTTTTCTCTGAGGTTGTTGGGTCGTCTGATGTGTTCCTGTTAATGGCCCTTGTACACATGTCTTACATGTCATGTCACATGTTTACTTGGTCCTGTTTCGTATCACTTTGCCTGTTGGATTTTTCAGTTACTCATTTTTTTTGTAGTAAGTTCTGTAAGTAAGTTCTGTTTTGGATATTTCTTTATTAAAATCACTGTTTATCATCATTCTGCTCTCGTGTCTCCCTGCATTTGGCTCCATCCCCTGTTGCCTTTTTGCCCCACCGTGATATAAACACTCTAAATCCCAATACCGTTTTTTGACATATCCAGATTGTATCCAAATATGAACAGCAAAAAAAACACAGAGGAGAAAAACAGTCTGTGGACAGACGCCGAAATATATTCAAATTCAATGTATACCGGCCTCCTCTGCAGCTGAGTTTGTCTGGAGTTCTTCACCACGACTTGGCAACGTGGTTGTTTGGAGGACGAAATGCTTCAGTGTTGGAAAGCCGCGCCAGCTTAGTAGTTACTGATGCCAAATTAATAAATCGTATTTACCTGCAGTAGCCTAATTAAACTCTCTATTAAGCTCCATAACGCTGAGAGGAGCTGCAGATTCAGCTGATGATTCACTTCAGGTTCATCACTACAAGCGACCACTTTCACATTGTAACATTGTTTTCACATTGTCATCTGATACATGGTTATTATACAATATCAATTATAGCTGCTTTAAAAACGTAACACGAGACCACACAACTATTGCTGAACAGCGACCCCTGTGGTCTTAAGTGGCAATTACAGGACAATTCCACATTGGACTTCCCCACATTTCGCTGCTGTCTTACAGACACCATCATTAGGTGATCCGACTGGGAGCAGATGGAATGAGATCATAAGGAGGAAATAAAGTCAGAAAACTGACTCCGTAATGTCAGTTACACAGAAATATCTAAAGTTTGCAAACAGCCATTGGTCATACCAGACCAAGTGTCTTGAATTAAGCAATAGTTATTTAGTTTGCTTATGGATTCTACTTTTTATTTGTAAGATGAAGACTTTTACACTTCTCATATTTCAGAATCTCAAAGTATTTGTAAGAGACCGACAATAGCTGAAGTTTAAGTGTGTAACATGCAGGCTTCACGTGTAAAATTGTTGTGTGTCTGTGTCTTTTTCTAAAGTATACAGTCGAATGATGAAGGCTGTATGTATTTCCTGCTCTCAAATCCTAAAATCTGCTGGGTGTTGCTGTCGGTACCAAATTAAATATTAAAGTGACAGCGGCTAAACTGAACACAAAGTAACAAGTAACTGCATTATTACCTTAAACGAATCAGAATTTCTGTTTTTTATTTAAAATATTTTTTTCAGCAACTGTGAACAGCTCCGGTCTAAAGAGCAGATACAAACGCTATTACAGAAAAAGAGAGTACAAGAACAATATATGAAAAAACATAACACTGTGCACACATTGATAACTTAAAATATGAAAAGCTCACATCTACTTTGAGTTTTAGAATTACAGAGAGTAAAACACACAGCGGTCACATCAGTAAGATGTATTCCATTCAATATCTGGATGTGTTTGTACTATTTTGCCCATTAAATGACCCATTCATGAATAAGGTGAGAGAAGTAACACTCGGACTACTTCACATACACGAGGCTACGCAGCTAAATCATCTCCTCTTATATCACAAAGTGCTGCCATCAAACTCTGAGTCAAATTGTTGGTCTTTCTACTCTTTGATTCTTAAAAACTTGAAAAAGTTTATTTAACCAAGTCAGGCGATAATAACTTTCATTCACAATATGAACTCATTTTGTAGAGTCAAGGACTTCTTTTAGTTCACACTCTGAAATACTATTGTGCAACACTTAAATTAATCTTTTGTACCAAGCAATTTTCTCAAGTCAATAGAGGCCTAGCCCTCGCAGCTCCAAGTGCAATTCCTTAACAAGGAGAGCACTTTCCTTTTAAAATGTTAGACTTTCAGGACTAAAGAGGACACAGGGAAGTTCTCTTTTATTATGTGCTTTACCAATCAGGTTTTAGCCCAGTTATTCAGAGATACAGAGGTGAATTCCTGCTCACGGAGAGAGATGCGAGGGTATTCAAGAGTTTTGTTGGTCAAGCTCGGTAAGAAAGACTTCACTTTTCTATGGGATCTTTTATTTTAAAGATAACGCTGCAAAAATGATTTAATCAACCAGACAGAAACCAGTTTGATGTACAGACAAGCTATGTTTGATAATTGGTTTATTGAGAAATACTGTGGCACAAAAAGCAATCCAGGAATCGCTCCACAAAACAAGAATCAATGTTTTACACCCTTTCAAGAAGTCAGCATTAATTCTAAACAATTATATACAACAATGTCACGAAGAATTATAATTATTCTTTAAATCTCAGTCCTCTGTGGGTGAAGTGACACCTCACTTGCATGGCAGCTTCTGAATGAGAAACAAACATTGTGATGTAGATCAGTAAACATGCACACTCTCGACTGCTGCATACAATTTTAAATGTGTATCTTATGTGTATCTTGAAATTGTTAAGGATCTTTGAGGTGTTACGGTTTTTACTAACAGTACTGTTAATTCATTAAAAAGTTCAGAACAAAGAGGACAAAACATTCATTTGTTCCGGTAGCTGATGCCAGAAATGATCATCAGTTTTTGTATTTATTATATAAACAATCAAATATATTTTCATGTAGCTCATCTCCTTTACTGCGTAAGACTCTGATGATTTGTTGGTGTCAACCTGTGCTTACTGATTTTAAAATGTAGAGATGTAGGGATTCACTGATACATTGTAATATGGGCACAATAAATGTTATTAAAAAGTTAGGCTCCGTCACATTCTCATAAAACAAGCTTTTAGAGGCTGAAATGCTCGTAAGTACTCTCTAAAGAGCTAGATTTTATTTTTTTGGGGCGATATAATGGAAATGGCACAAAAGGAGCATTAGATGAACAACAAAGATGCACAAACATTATTTATAAATTTAGAGCTGACAAAGGAACAACACGGCATGGAGAGGATAATTCATTAGCAAAGCTATGTGTGTTAGTTTGTTGGCTGTCGTGGCGCATTAAGGAGTAGAGCTTTTGGTGCATAAACAGCAACTTCTGGTTTAAATTGTGTTCTCTCCTAAACATCACAGGCCAAAATGACTCGAAATATGAACCCACGAGATCTCATCCTTGACTTAGACAACGTTAATGAGATAAATAAAAGAACTTCCACGTATTTAATACAGTTTAGCTACTGGCATGCACGGAAAAGGGTGCCTTTATTCCATTTAGTGTTTGCATATATCTACACTTATGAAGATACAGTAGAATGTATTATCATTAAAATAACAGTACGAGTAAAAGCCATGGTGGAAATGTTAAATGGTGGACATCTTATTTTTTTAAAGTGTAATTAACCTTCAATATTTACTCTAAAAGCAAAGGAAGAACAGAAGTATCAACAGAATCCAAACTGGTGTCGTAGAGTCAAGGACTTTTTTTTACAAGTAGAATCATGTATCACAGCAATTTCTTTAGTCAATCGAGGTTCAGTCCTCTGTGCACAAAGTGCATCCCTGAATAGTTTTCAACACAACACATATGTAGTTTCCATTTTAAGTTAGGAGGCAGAGAAATGCCACTAATGTGTTTTATAAACCAGGACAAATATAAAGTTAGAGGTCAATGCACACACACCGAAATAGGTTTCTCTAAATGGTGCTGTATTGAACCTCTAAATGGAAATGTTAAGTGGTTCTTTGCTGTTGTCAGATCATCATGAAAATATGACTGTACAAATAAAAACTTATTTTTTTTTTTAAATCAGGGAAGTGTTACACAGGCCATTGCACAAACCATGCAAGGTGAGTTTCACAGAACAACTGAATAACTTTGTTTTTAGCTAGCAGCTAATGAAGCTAACAGTGCAAACAAAGGCAACAGTGCTCACAGAGCTACAGTATTAACCGTGGGGGGTTATGATTTAAATAAGGACTTTACAAGTGTTCGTACAGTTGATTTACCTAAAACTTACCATTTGACTGAGCACTTTAAAGAGTCCTTGTTCATGTTGGTTACAAATTTAAGTAAATATTACTACTCACCTGGAAAACAGTCAAAGTGGATCTTGGAAGTTCTTGGAGAAATAAAAATTCAAACATTTGCAAAACCTTGACAACTGCTGGCAACTTTTGTGATACAATCAAAAGCTCTAAAAGAGAATAGTCCTTTGTGCAAATAGTTTTGTCAACTATTTGTAAATACTAACGGAACCAACTTTGATCTGACAAATTGATGTTTTGAGAAAATAAAGTTGGAATAAAACCTGATTTGACGTTTCCTTGGTTTCTTCTCTTTACAAGTTAGTACTAGTGCGAAAATCAGACTTTAATTTCAGTATTCATACTATTTGGACCACTAGAAAAGCAGGAGGTGTAGGCAGCAATTCAGGGGTCTTGAACCAGGCTTAGTTAGTATCATTCCAAAAACAGCTGGATGATCAATGACAAACGCTGAGTCCGCTCATTAATTATGAGTTTAGTTTTGTCAAAACTTCAAACAAAGATTTTTAATCACTTCAGCGATGTCGTTAAGTGACACCAGACACTTTTGGTCAGTTATTTATCGTCAGTATCTGCAGACACATCACAAGTATGACGCATGACGACATGACCATGCAGGTGATCACCTTTAAAATTGAATTTCTCCTAACCATCCAGCTGGCTCACCCTCTTCATAAAAGGCTTCAGCTGAACAAGAGGAAAAGAGAAAGATGAGAACATACAGACACTAATAACGGCTGAAAGCACTGAAATAGGAAATATTTATGAAAACAAAGTAAAATACTGACATTCATTCGAAGACGATGTTTGTATGTTGGCACCATTACACATGCGGTGTTGACTGTTGTCTTACAGATGTATAAAGTAAATGTTACACAAGTCCAGTCAGTGTGTGTGAGAACAGTTCTTTGGTATTTTATAACACTGTCAACCAGCTCATAGTACATGCAGCAGATTAAATAAATCAACATGAAACATCATGTAGCCGACAACAAAACATAAACTTCATATCCAGCACATCATGCTGTAAACACGTACAATAATGCCTGAAGTCTTTGCAAATATCATTTTCAAATATTTTATAAACAAAAATCATGAGCATGAAGTGGTTCATAAGCATCGCTAGATTAGATTAGTGTATCTGAATAGGAAGCAACTGTAGCTTCCAGTCAAAGAGGCAACAACATGCTTTACAATTTCGGCAAGAGTGGCAAGCACATTCAAACGCATCACAACATGCTCACCAGCTTCTATTGTCTACAGTAAATCAGAACAATAATTCTTAAATCAATCATTTAAAACGTAATTGTCTGTATTGTTATACAGAGTGAGGTTATAAAAAAAATGAAGGGGTGGGGTTTATCATTTTGTTTTCATAGTTTTTCTGAAAGTCAACAGTAGATGGCAGCAAAGTAAAAACTAAATACTGAGAGAGAAACTCACCAGATTCTTTGGTTTTATCCATTCAAGAATCAATAAAAAACTGCCCATGAAAGTAAACCGAATGGTAAGAGTTTAAAAAAAGAATGAGCAAATTGTTGACATGTGCATAAAACACATACACATGAAAGAAAAAAAGATATGTCAAGAGCACATATGCATAGTCAAAAGAAAACCTGTCTGGTGGTCAGCGTTAACATGAGAGCTGGCTTTTTAATGTGACAGTTTACTGCTGCGCCAACGAGGCTGATCCCAAAGATAAAGTGCATCAAGTTAGTCAGTCATAACCTGAGTTAAGCAATTTTAACCGCAGGGTCAATTTTCCAAGACAGGTCGTAAAAAGTTCTACAGCAAAGATGATATCAGCAGTATCAAGTGCACTGACTTTGGCCTGTTTTGTTTTCATTCTAACTACCTTAAATCTATTTGTTTACCTTATTCTAAGTGTGCAAATTATGTACAGTTTCCACATCAAACCCACTGCAAAAATAATTGGTGCAGCTTTCATTGACCCCTGTGGTAATTTGCAAAAAAGTTGCATGAGCAACCTACAGTGTCTCTTCTTTGACTGATGCACGAGTACATCCAAGACACAGAGCAGTATCATCAAAAACAAAAAGGAAAGTAAAACAATACAAAAGGTGCTTGTGCACGGCTACAAATGGTATTATGACAAGAACTCTCCTGCTAATGTGCACCCCAGCTACATGTTTATTGGCATTTGCAGTCAAATATTAACAGCTGGAGTCTGCTGAGTGTCTAGAGGAGCCTGTGCCTTATATGCTCCTGCAGCCACAGCAGTAGAGCCTGTAGAGAGCTGGGCCCATCAGGCACAGCCTCTGAGTACATCTGCAGCAGTACCTCTTGTAGAACAAGCAGCAGGGGCAAGCTCATACTCAGTAGCTCATACAGGAACGCATAGTCTTGGGCATTGTCCCTCAGGTGGCCGGCGAGGGCCTGTGCTGTACTACGCACACGATGGGACAGATACCCGGGGGCGTTACACACAGCACGAATCACACTCAGGGGCCGGCTCAGGTGTTTCCTCATGAACGAGCTGCAGATACCTGCTGAAGATCGACTCTCCAGGTCTGCTGTGCTGCTGGACTCCAAGCTCTGTGCATCATCAACACATAGCTCCTGAGCTCCAGCTCCAGAAAGATCCTAAAGACAGACGACAGAGGAGTTCAATATCTCACAGTAAATATTGCTAGAATAAGATGGATACTTTTAGAAATGCAAAGTACTCACTGAGCGCAGAGAAAAAGCCCTCTGTAGGTTTGTCCCATTGTTGCGTTGATCAAAATGAAGTTTGCAGTACAATTTTCCTGTAAGATTACAGCAAAGTGTCAGTACAAAGTAGATTTATTAGTAAAATCTGGATTCAGATTCAGAGAGATGATATCGGATGACACATACCCTGTTCAGAGTCGAAGGCATGTGCTCCCTGTCGCAGGGCAGAGCTGCAGGTGGAACAGCGGAAACATTCCCTGTGGAAGTAGAGCCCCTCGGCACAGACCCTCTCCACCATATAAACACGCCTCTCGCATGAGTGACACTTGTCACCCGACGGGGGGAACGCCCTTCGTACTGAGCCGCCCTGGGAAACAGAGTACAGGCAGAGTGATGAGCACTAATGTAAAAAAACACTGACCTCAATCCTTCAGATAGCATTTACCACTACGTAAACCCAGGCAATTAAATACTTAAATCATAAACAGAAGCTCACCTAAACGGCACATTCATGAAGATGGAATATACAAACTCTCTTTACAATTTGTGTCACAAAAACAAATTCCTCCAAACATTCCTTCATCAGAAAGCCTTTGTGAATATTGAATATGTTTAATCTAGTTTTATTTCTGCACTTTTAACTCTTAACCTGTAGTCTACATACCTGGTTTTCTTTGCTAGCAAGTAGACTTTCAGTTTCTTTTTCCAAGTTCAAGATTAAACGTTCATGTTGAATATTCTTTACAGGTCACATGGCTTTTGCCAGAAACTCTTCGTTGCATTAGTTACACTTGGAGGTGTTGGCGTGTGTAGAAACACAGGTGGTATTACATGCAGGAAGAGTGAGAATGTGACAAGATGAGGAACACACAGCTGTTTCAATGAATGCTTTTCTTGTCAGTGTCACCTCCTTGTTTTAATATCATCTTGGGGATGTTTTGAGTGACAGTTGAGGTGATGGTGAGGTCCATGAGACTCTGTGTCTGGGGTCATTTTCAGGGAGGGGGACTGTTGTCTTCCCCTTAAAGTCTACAGCCTCAGACTCATTTGCAACAGCTCACTAATCCTAACACTGGGTACCAGGAGTTGTTCTTTTATATTGAATTGTAACATCTGGCTGTTGAGTTAGAGCAGGCTGTTTGGGTTGGGTGGAGCCGAGGAACACACAAAGTGCCATCACAAGAACGCACGCTTCTCTTCTGTGAGGACTACTGGTAATTAAAAGCACACTGGGCAGAAACAGCAGTTAAAAGCAAATCTCTCATGCAAAGCAGCAGTCCTAACGCATAAATATGTCCATTATAATTAAGAAAGTACATGACAACAATGTAAATCTTGGGCTTTGATGCTTGTTTTTAAGCTGTTTTAGAACGGGCCCTCTGCGTGCTGCCTTTAGGATGACCAAGATATGTTGAGCCTTCACAGCTGAAACAAATATTACATCATGCACATGACCTCTTTTTGCCAGATTATTAGGTACACCGAGATAAAACTAAGCTAGTCTAATAGTACAACAGATTTAAATTCATCAAGTTGTTAAGTGTTCAGCGTTTGTTGCAGCGTCTGCATCACACGTCTGCATGTCTGCATCACACGATACACTTGCTGTAAAGCCTCGTAAAGGGGAGAAGAGATGCAGATTCAGGAATGAATTCTCTGTAGGTTCAACAATATGAGGCCCTTTGACCCCTATCACATTGTTTTAATGTTGGCATTTGATACATTGTTATTATAAAATATAATATAGTCACTTTAAGTGTCACCTTAATGAAAAAAAGTCATTGCATTATTATGACAGAATTTCCTGCATCTAGACATATGAAAGTGTACATAAAATATATGTTGTACAAAATAAAGGACGAGGGAGAAAATTGGCTGCATGCATCACTGGTGATGCCAATCATGACATGTCTGCACATGCAAATACACACACACACACACACACACACACACACACACACACACACACACACACACACACACACACACACACACACACACACACACACACACACACACACACACACACACACACACACACACACACACACACACACACACACACACACACACACACACACAGTGAAGGGCAGGTAGTGCAAAAGACAAGGCCAGGGTGGGGTCACACACCAAGCTTGAGATAGTCACCTTGAGTTCAGCAGAGCTGTCTGATGAGAACAACCCACTAAGGTGAACAGCTTTTTCCTTTATACTCTTTGAGTGAAACTCTCTAGCCTGTTGTGTCTGAGCTTTTTTCTGCAGGATGACACAGGATAAAAAGAAAAGCCATGAGTCTGGCCTCCTCAGTACAGTGAGACACATTCTCCCACTAACAAATGGAGCTTTCTGTGTCTAGACATAATTAGGCAGACTAATAACCATTTGATACGCAGTGCACGGTTAAATGATGAAAGACCTTTCTGTTCTGCTTTCCCAATAAGAAGCAGGATTTGACAGCTAAGTGTGTAGACTATTGTTGGGACAAGAACAATAGCGTCGGTGTGTGGAAAGAAAGCTACCTTATTACGTTAATTTCACACCCCACTTGATGTGGTTACTCATGCTGTACTGGAGCAGAAAACCGAGACAGCCACAAAGACTTGGCACAGAAATCAGAGACAAGTACGTCGGTTCAGCCAAAAAAATATAGACATTAATAAATGCCATAGTGAAGTATGGAGTCGTCAAGGCCAAAATACAAAGCACATCAATTAAAAGGATAATCATAAAATGTAAGATCATTTGAAAAGCCTTATGAACAAAGTTGGATTATCTACACACTGATAATACAGGGGTGGACAAAATTCCCCTTTTCACTTTGTTGGAGTTAAAGGATCAATACTCTCATGTCAGCACGTACAGTATGGAGCCAGAGCCAGAGAGAGATTAGACTAGTTTACACAGACTAATCACCTCCTGGCTCCTGCTCTGTACTTAACACACAGACAGCAGTATCTTATCATCTAACTCTCGGCAAGAAAGTGTATAAGCAAATTTCCCAAAAATGCCAAACTATTCCTTTAATTATAATTACAAACACTGTTAGCCTACATACAGTATAAGCCAGTTAGCAGCTTTTTGTCAGCTATAAAAGAAGCATAACAACCTGCACATGAAAGAAAGGTGAAACAAACAGAGCAAAGACAGATGATTTGTGTGGAAATTGCAGGTGCATCTGTCAAGAAAACTGAAAATGTTTCAATATGCAAGAATACACAGAAGTCCCATAAACGACCATGTAAAAACACAGACAAGCTGCAATGACAAAGAGGAGCAGTGGTCACAAAAATAACCCTTTTTTATGGCAGGTTTTTCCAATAGTGAATTAGTAGAAATTTATTTTGATTGTTTTCATTATTTTAAGAAGATCCAGGTGAAACTGGATGAGATGCTTCAATATTTCACACATCACCACTGTTCTCAACAAAAAAAAAAACTCACTAATTGATTTGATAAGGAAAGCTATTTTGCAGATCTAAGCCAAGACAGGCAGCTTTTTGGCAAATCTGAAAAATCAAAATAGCTTATTGGCAGACCTGTAAGCCAGCGCCTGCAGCCCGGTCCTGGCCGACCTGTTCCACACAGACTCTGACTGGCCAGTAATCCGCCTATGTGCCTGTCTCAGCTCTTGGCCAGGTCTGTAGGCCTGCTCTTGCCATTTTCGTCAGGCTGGATAATTAAGGGGCTGCCTTCACCCTCTGCCTACACATTACACAAGCCTAAATGTATAATCAGGGTATGATATACAATCAACATTCACTCGGGGGCATTTTTGGGGATCAGGTCATGCAACAATCACAAGGGTTTGAAAAGAGAACAGAGAAGAAGTTAAATATATGAAGGAGGAGATAGTTGATAGACAGATAGTGATCACCTCAGAGACGTGTTCGTCCACCTCCCTGAGGCGCTGCAGCACTCTTGACATGAAATGGATTGCTGACTGGCAGGAGGGAGAAGAAGCAGGGGGGTCTGCACTCTCCGGCTGAGGCTGGGGCTTCGTCTCAGCGTGCGTCCGATCAACATGTCTGAGCTTCACTACTGAAAATGGGTGCAGGGACTCAGGCTGGAGCTGAGGTTTGGGCAGAGTCTTTGGAGGCAGGCGCACTAAGTGATCTGCTGCTTTTCTGATACTGACCTCAAACTGTGGACGGATAATATACAGTAGTGCACATGTGAGCTGTGGTTTAGCTCCTCATCAAGCAACCAAACTGTGAGACATGAATTCACTTAAAGGCTGTAGAACCACGCAGGTGGTTTTGTTTTAGCCCATTAACTACAAATCATCAAAGCGCTTTACAATGCTGCCAAATATTTTCAAAGCTATTTTTTTGCAATTCTTTTTTAGGCGTTAGTCATGCCAGCACAGCATTAACAATTTATTCTGTCTGCTTCATGTTTTGCCAGAGTTATGTATCATCAAATGGTAATCAAGCAGGTTGTTTTTAAAACCTTCTTTTAAGGGAAGTCAAGAACTGAAGGGGCAGTCTGACATCTGAGACCTTGGAGTCTACAACCAATAGCTACATTTAACTCAGATTGAATGCGAATTATTTTGAGTTTTAAAAAAGTAACTTTGTACTGCTGTCCAAATATTAGCCGTAACTTTATTTCCAAAAGAGGTAGTTTGCATTGTTTACTTGATTAAGTACATATATAACTGTATTTATTTGAGTTTTCATTCTTATTTAGTTTCTGGTGTGAAATGAGGGTCCGAGTCAGTCGAGACTGCAGAATGTAAAACCACCAGTAAAGTTGTTTACAGGAGAAACGGAAACTCCTAATTTAGGCAAATTATATCATTTCAGCATAACATGGGTTGTTTATGTGTACAGTACACACACTGTATATAGTACAGTGTGTACACATAAACATGACATACATGTCTGTGTGTGTGTGTGTGTGTGTGTGTGTGTGTGTGTGTGTGTGTGTGTGTGTGTGTGTGCGCATGCACGCATGTGTGTATGTTTGATTGACTTTTCTCATTTATTTGAAGCTTTACAGACGGTCACTAGTTTTAAAGACTGTCCTGATGCCTTTGATTACTGTTTGTACAGTTTGTGTGTCTAAACTGCCGTCTAGCAGCTCCAGACTACCTGCATCTCAGGAGGAGGTTTAGGTGGGATCGGAGGCCTGAGTTTAATGTGCAGACCCTCAGCCAGGTCAAGAGTTTGAAGCGGGGAGGACTCCTCACAGTCTGACTGAGATTTTGCAGGAAGGTTAGGAAGACCGTTAATAAAAAAGGCACAGAAATAGAAAAGGCTGAAAAGAATGAATGCTGGAAAAAACAGACAAGAATAGACTTTGTAGAATTAGCAAAAGGAAAGTTTTGTCAGATTAAAACCGCAGACTGCTGTCAGAGCTCCAGCTCACAACAAGTTTAAAACATATTCATGATCCATGAAAAAGGCAAATAGCCCTTTTTAACTATATTCATGAAGAAAAGATGTACAAAGTATTTTGTCTGTCGATAAATAAAAACATATATACAGTATATTCACACATATGAACTTAATTACAGGACAACAATGAAAACCATAACTATAGTACAGTAAATAAATTTATTTTTTTATCTATGGGGCTAAAACACAGTTGTGTATTTGTACCTGTTTTCTCCGGACGGTGTGGCTTTGTGTGCTTTCAAACTTGGCCAGCAACTGAGTAGCCATTGAGCGCACTTTGTTTTCCTTGGGCTCTCGGTCCTCTTGCACTGCAGAGCCATTACTCGACAGATTGGTGGCCTAACGAGAGTCGGGACAACAGACAAGATCCTACATCAAGATCAACAGAATTTTCTTCTACATGTTAAGTTTGAAATTACAAGTAGGTAGTTAAACAACAAACCTCCTCCAGATAACTGCAGAATTTCCGCCTCCTTTTGTAAATGGGATCTGTACCGTCCGACTTCTGTTCATCCTGTAAAGCACAAGGAAAGACTGAATATCCAACGGTCAAAGGAAGGGGAGCTTCAAGCCAAAAATGACATCTAACAATGACATGCTGTATGTATATAGAAAGAGTCCCATATGAACTGGAAATAAAAACATTGGGGGTCAGAGAGAATCAACTTTTTGTATTTAGTACATCATATCGAAACATTTCAGTGTGGAGTTACCTTCGGTACCCGTTTCCTGGGCAGAGCCAGGTTGAGCACATTATTATTACTTCTCACTTCCTTAGATGGATAATCTTCATTGTTTTCATCCACTCCTCTGGAACCTGCAGTAAAACATGTGGCTGCATTAGAGTTTTCATACTTTCCACAGGTTACAGCCATAAATGTCAGATAATATCAATGAACAATGTCCATGTAGATTAGGAAAGTCATATAAGTGGTCTGGAAAAAAAGAGAGTTACTGCATTTGTGAAGAGCAATGTTCCACCAAAAAAAAAAAAAAAAACCATAGGCCCTGATCACACAGAGACGCATCGCTACAGACGCGGCCACTTCAAAGCTTATTGAATCACTCAGCTGTATGTCAGAGAAAGGTGAATGGCTGGCCGACGTTAAATAGAACAAAGTATACTGTAGGTAAGCATTAAATATCCTTTCAGTAGAGACAGGCAGTGATGGATGTTTTAATGTCGTCAAGACTCCCAGACTACAGAAGTCCACTCTGGTACAGACACACATTCCTCTCATACCATACCATCACCATACTTGACTAATAGGACTGCACAACACACACATTTTTAGAAGAAACCAAATGGAATTTGATACATTCTCTCTCACTGGAATTTTGGTTTTCTAAACATTTTAATCATAGAATACATTGAAGAAGATGAAGACCAGAAATAGAGAAGATAAGACGACTACAGAGTTGATTACAATACAGTAGAGTAGAGTAGAGAACAGTAGAGCAGACTACCTGAGGCAGGTAGGGGTGTGCCACGCAACAGCTCGTAGAACTTGGACAGGTAGGTGATCATCCTGGTCTTATCCAACTCCTGATCAGGACTCAGCTCCTTCACAGATGTGAATGATCCGATCCCAAATTCACGCTCACTGATGTCAAAAGCCAGCTGGAGGTTTGCAGAGTGGTCTTCCTCGATTAATGAGTCAAAATCTCTGATGGAAAAAGACAGTAATGGTGGCTCGAGTAAGAGGAAGGTAATAAAAACAGATTCTGAGTACATACTGTATGTCATAGTTACTGTTTCAGCCACAGTAGGGTTTACATTTTGATTGTGAAACCATTTACCTCCGTCTATTTCTGGTTTGCATTTCCACTGATCATTCTGCCATGCATACATAATGATATTAATTCAATTAGATTTTCTTTTAACATATGTTCACTTCTTATTTGTTTCTAAAATGCAGACTTTCCAGTATCATGACCAGCAGAATTTCCCTGAATAATGAGGCAGGAATGTAACAGTGAGGTTTGAAGGGCTGAGATTCTTTAAAGGATTATTTCTTGACTTCCATTTCATGTAGGCGTCAGGTGACTGATGTTGGGCAGAGTGTAAGATAATATGCACACTGATATGAAAAGAGTTGAGGTAAGCACAATGGAATGACTTTATACTGAAACTTAACTTACTCAATCTATTTTAAGCCCTGCAGAAGAACTTGTTTCTCATATTGCAGGAGAAAATGGCTGCAAATTACTCGGCAGAAAAACCCAGCTCTGACGTCTTTACCTACACAGACGGTGTGCAGACACCATCAGAGATAATGTAAAGAGGGGGGCAGTAACCTAGCAGCAGCACACACAGGCGTTGGTGTTATTCTGTAAGTGCAGAGGCTTGCTCTTTCTCCCTTTCTTTCTTTTCTACGAACCTGCTCAACTCTCTGCAGCCTGCTCTGCTGACAGGCATGCATATGGAGGAGGGAAGGGGAAAAATGCCAGTAGTTCCTGGAAACTCACAGGACCACATGAAATTGTAGTGGCATGTGGCGAGGTATGAAGGCAATAATTAAAGAGTGAGAGGATATAATTAGATCTGTAAATGTACTAATCTACAGTTGCATTGGCTAATTCCATGCCGTGCAAGGCAGTCTAACTCTAAAAAGTGGAAACTAATGCACGGTTTCTGTTTTTTTAGGGAAGATTTTGTCCCAAAAGTTGGTGATAAAGTACACCAAGTCCCACATGAGTTGTTTTTCTCCATGGCTCCAGATAAACAGATAGGAAGGACCATTATTTAGAATTAAAAGACTACTCAATAATATTTTTGGAGGATCCACATTAATAAAAAGGTACTGAAATAGCCAGTATTTATTTCAGTTTAGTTGGTAATCTCACTTAATAAATGGCCTTGGTAAAAACGTGTGAAATGTACACACCTGCCCTCTAAAAACTCCTCTGTTTGCACTCTGTACTACCAGCTAGGTTTACGCAAAAGACAGCTATGTATGAAGTCTTCTTCACATCTATCAGCACGTTAAACAGGGTTGAGTGTTTTAGTTATGAGGTAGAGAACACACATTGATAAAAGAGTTGCTCTCATGTCGAACATAGTTAACACACCCATAAGAAATAAATTCCTCACAACTAGATGTTACGAAAAACAACAACACATTTGTCAATGTGAATGCATGTCTGGGTTTAATACTGTAAAGAGATAAGATGATGTTAACAGGTTTTCGATGGAAAGATGCAGCGTTGCAGGCTGCTAGTGATTTCATTTGACGTGTGTTACGTACATCAGCTGGGGTTTGAAGCTGTGGATGAGGGCGCAGAGAGCGATACCGCTTTTCCAAGAAGACGTCAAGTCTGTTATCGTCACATTCCTGTAGCCCTCGGTCTGTTTCTGGCACCAGGTAAGCAGCCTCGCCGGTCTGATCTCCGACTCTACAACAGAAACATGGCTAGTTAGACTTTTCAAAAAAAACACAGCAGTTCTTTCTCAAATAACTTCTGACATTAATTTATGCTGTGTTAGAAAATCTAGACCCTCAGAGAGGCTGAAGAGGATATGATGCCACAAGCATGAACCAACACATGGCGTGCCAGTAAATAAGGTCATGACAGATGTGGTGCTGAGGTATGCACACATCTTTGTCATTTCTGTCTGGACATGTACTTCCTCGCAGCCTTTGATGACTCGAGAGTTATTTCAGTTGAACAGCTTAGTTCAGCATATAGAGCTTCTGTGTTACTGTTAGTAAGTATATATTTTTTAATACAAACACAGGGTCCTTTTTAAACATCCCTGTTTAAAAAGGACCCTGTGTTTGACCCTTGCTCTTCAAAAACTTGAAGAGCAAGATAACTGTGTTGGACACCCGGTGGCTCTTCTTTAAAAGCTTTCTCTGTTGACCATATGAGGATCCGTTCAAAGTAACAGAAGAGTGGAAACCCTAATCAATCAGTCAGATTCTACTTAATAATATAAAGAAAGGTCAGCAAATCTGTGCTTTGAACTACAGATCCTGTCTAGTTAGATTTACCTCGTCTGCAGAGATTGACAGGCCGACGTATGGTAGCAGCACGCTCCAGAGAGCAGGAATTCAGCTCTTTGCTGATGAACAAGTGACGCACCTGAAACAGGAAGGGAAAGGAAAACGTTTACAAACAAGAAATTCAAGACGTTGTGTATATGTGATTAAAAATGGATGGATAGATGTTAGGAAGAGTGTTATGTTGCCACAGTGAGTACTCCCTCTCACCTGGTGCGGCCTGACACAAGAGGAGTTGAGGTTGGGGTATCGCGTCCCAGGGTCTATGGTGTACTGATCAAAGTTTTTGGCAATGTTTTCAGTTGTAGTCTGTGGAAGTAGCCTGTAAATACTCTCCCTATAGAAACACAAAGAAACAAGATACATGGTGTTATTTCCAACGGTATCAGATGACGTAAATATGCAAACACGCACTTTTATATTTCTAAGACATAAAATGTGTGTGTGTGTGTGTGTGTGTGTACCTCTCTGCCAGCACTTCCAGAGCTGTCCGACCCTGAGCCCAGCGGTTTACCATCCAGGCTGTGTCAAAGGCAGCCAGGAAGCCTCTGGCGCAACCCGTGCCCATGGGCCAGAAGGGCTGCACAGGAACACATAATGTGTATATTATTATAATTGTGTGTCAGCGTATGAGAGGAGACAAAACAACATCAACATCTACATACTTTAAAGCAACAAAATCATTATTGCAAATATTGTGATCAGACTGAAAATCAATTAGCAGCACTAAATATTGTTAGGCATCATATGCTAATATGATTTTGAGACTGTTGACGTTCTTTGTTTTTTAATTTGTCAGGCAAAACAACAGAGACAGACATTACTTATTATACATTGAATGTCCCTCTACAGCATCTACAGCAAAACATGTCTTTGTGTAACAAAACAGATTGTGGAACAGCTTCTTTTCCTAGACAGTCAAGCTCCTCAACATTGTGCTAGATTCTTACACTCACCTGAACTGAACTCACACTGGAAAAAAAGACATTAAGTGCTTATAATCTGTTTAAAAGAATCCACGCTGCCACGAGGAGAACACGCAAACTCCACACCCCTCTTGCTGTGAGGCGACAGTGCTAGCCACCAAACCACCGTGCAGATTTCTTGAAATGAAATGGAATATTTAGGCCTTTCAAGATAAAAAGAGATCTTGAAATAAGCTGGGGAAACTAACTTTGAGCTATATTTCATTAGGAAGTGTTTTATGTCATAATAAGCCTGTGATGCCCAAAAGTAGTATTTTTTCATTTAATAACATATTCAAAATGCGCTGTCTAAAAATATACATCTCACTGAAATATTACTCGTTAGTCAATTGTGTCTTATATTAAGTGTTATCAGATATTTTAACTAGTAATTAGACAAATATACTTGGTGAGATTTTGAGTTTTACAGTGCTATTGATGTCTTGCCCTTCTTTACCTCTAGTAGACTGTCGCCAACCAGTGCTACCAGCAGCTGGTGTCCAGATCTCTCCCTGACCAGAGCAGCGTTCTCAGAGGCGTACATGCTTGTGAAGTCAAACATTGCTACATCTGGCTGCCCGCAGTGGTTAATGGCAAAATCCAGCGTGGGAAGTTGGTAGTTGGTGCCAAAGTCAGCAGCCTCTCGGGCGTAGCAAAGAAGAGCTTCCTGGTTGACATTTTGACTGCTCAGCAGCATCTGGGTGTCTATGTAATCCTGTTGAACAGAAGCATGACCGTCAGGAGAAGTTCACACCGACTAAGTCTGAGCTCACCAAGATTATTTTCTTTATGATCTGCTCCCTTTGAGAGTTTTCTAGTAATGCTAAAGCTAAATCATTTTTATTATCTTACACATTTACACATACAAAGGGGCTTTTATGAGTACAGATTGTGGACACAATACACTGAAATGAATACAACTAGCCTGGCTGTAGACCACTGAAGTGCTAACCCACATCAACCATTTTGAAGATTCAAAGAGAATAAGTCTGATTATCAGGTTGTATCTAATCAAGACTAATGCAATCATTGGCTGCCATGCTATTTATCTCCCAACCTAAAGAGATGAAGGGCTGTTGCATTTGATTGCATTATTGATTCGTTGTTATTATGATAAAATTAACAAAACTACGGTTAAAAAAATACGACTGTGAAAAAAGGACACTACGGATCCCTGAACCCATGTTCTGCTTACATTAATGACGACTCCCTTGTCCAGCAGGCTCTGTTTCTTGGCAGTCATGACAAAGTAATGCGTGTTGTCCTTGTAGTACACAATGTTCTCCAGATCGATACCTGCAACAAATGACATAGTTTGAGAATGACTAGCTAACACCACAGTGAGGCAGTTTGACTGAGCTCCTCTCCCACCTGTCTCCTCTTTAAGATCGAGAAAGAACTTCTGGTTGAAGATGAAGGCCACACCGCTGATCTCTTCTACTTTGGCTTCAGCAGTGGTGTTCCTGTTGATGAAGTTGGCTGTGATGGCTATCGCCAGTTTCCCCCTGAACTCCTTCCTTTTGAAGCCTGGGAGAGAAAAAGACAAAGTCAGATAACGAATGAAACAGAGAATCACGAAACAAAAAAAAAAAAAGAAGGGGCCAAGCAAACCAGTCCAATCTGCTTGTCTGTCAAAACCAAAAGAAATCTAGCCTTAAACCATAATTACATGGCAGTTATTTCTGGATAAGAGGCAGCTGAAGGTAAGCCTTTATATAGCCGAGGGAACAAAAGCCATGGATTGTAAGAAGCACCAGGAATTAAATCCTATCATCAAAGTTAAAAGGCTTTTGCTCAATTAACCTTCAGAACTGCAAGTGTAGTAAAGGTTGTAGAACATCCATACCATACAACAGTCTTTCATTTTGTTCAGAGTTTTTAGAAAGAAATTTCATTTGATTCATATCTTCACAAAATAGGAACAATCGATGCTGCACAATACTGAACCAGGACAATAGCTTTTTTGACAACAGTCTATTTAAAATATTGTGAAAGACAATACAGGGACACAGGAGCAGAATTCAAAGGTTCTTTCAATGTTAACTTTCAATCAAATCAAACAGTAACACCCAGGTTCAACGTTTCACTGCTAGATTTTCAAAATTACATTTTCAAACCAGCAAGAACTCACCAACAATGTCACTAATCTAAAGCTGTACGTGCAGTAAGGAAAAGGAAATGGATTGGTTGCTTACTACAAAGTGATGTATGAGACAGTGAAAGTACTTATTTGGGGCAGAGGTTAAACGGCACAACTCCTACATGATGTCACTGTTTAAAATCTCGGAGGAGCTTTTCCCCTCTCCGTCTCTTCTTTGCAGTGCAGATCTGATTGTATTTAACTCTGCGTTACCGTAGCTAGGCCACAAAGGCTGCTCAAAAGCAGGCTGACTGCAGGGGAAAATCATTTCCCCCAGGCTTCATCATAATTGAAGAATGAGCTAAACAGCTTGTCCTGGCCAAAAATGCCCTTTTTAGGAATAAGCATCTGATGCGAATTGGTTGTTAGATGACAGCATTTTTAGGAGGGAGACCGAAACAGAGGGACAAAGAGTCAAAGAGAGTCCAGCGCTATTGCATCAGCTACTTCACCGAGCCCAAGCTCGCCTCTATTTATGTACATAGTTTGATGAATAACCTTTGCCAGTGGGAGAGATAAATGGCTTCAAACAAGTATAAGTTTACAAAAGGTGATTGTCATTTATAGCTTCACAACAGAAATAATGCAGCACAAGTTGTTCAAAGTGAGAGTCCAGAAACATTATTCAGTAAACAGAAGGTATGCTGGGTATTATCGGAGTCAAGTTAACTCTAAAAAAGGCTTTCTTGCTCCAAGTGATGCTTCAGAGATTTTCACAATAATACAAACACATGAACATGGACAGCCCTTAAAATAAAGTCACATGTACTATACATATTTTAATTAAGTGACATTTAACAGCACAAGGAATTTGAGAGTGACACTAGACTCCAATCCAACCCGGTGCTTTGAATGTTTTTGGTGTGAAAATATGCATTCGCCTCAGAGATTCTTACTTCCTTGACCAGACACAGGTAACTTTATATCCTCAAGTACATCCTTGAGGCATCTTTACTGTTCACCCCTTTTGTTTGCAGGCTTCTCACCTTCCAGAGTATTCCTGCGTCCGTCAGCCCCCACCACGACATCAAACTCAAAGTTAGCCACGGGGTGATCAGCAGGTCGGATTGCAGCCCTCCACCCAAGCCCTGAGAGATGGAGACAAAGACAGAGAAGGATTAAGACACATAATATAAATCCGAGGATTATTTCCTTCGTGTGTTAGTTCAACAATCAGCACGAAGAATGTCAACTGATACAAGCTTGGTACTTTTGCTTAAGGACAGTGTCTCAGTCAAGACAGATGTCAGCAGAGAGAAATATAATGGCACACTTAAACACTGATGATATTGTGTTGCTACGATGCCGGTGAAATGCAGAAAGATTTAGCTTTTCATGAGATGTATTACAAAGGAATGCTGAATGAAAGCCAACTGGATCTGGCCTGCCACCTTGACTAACAAACAAAACATTGTTTCAGATGTAATATTAGTTGTTTGAAGTAGGGCAGTGTGTGTGGCACAGGAGCGTGTGAGACCAGCACAGTAACGGTTTGGCAGTTTGTTGTGTAATATCGCCATGTGGAAAATGCATTCCATGATGTCAAGGGCACAGCTAAGTTCGTCACAGCAGAACAAGAGGGATAAGTCTGTGTCTAAACTTAGGCAAGGCTCTCGCTGTTATCAGTGTAAAGTTATTATAGCTGAGGAGACACCTGACAACAGCATGTAAGTTATTTTCTTCCTGAGAGTCTAAAGCCCATGTGAAGTGCTGAATGTCAGAAAAACATCATTACATGAGAGTTGAAGATATTACCGCTGCATTTTGCTTTAAAAAAGGGAACAATGTTTATTTATTGGTATTAATGTGATAGGTGGGTGCTGTATACAGCAGGCATTTGAACAGTAAAGTGCAAACTTCATCTAAATATGATGAAAAACTAGATCAGTGCCAATGTTTGTCTCCTGTTTATTAGTGGCTGTCAAGGAAATTAAATACTGCAGGTTGAGAAGTCCCTTGCTGCCTCACAAGCAGAGCAGAGCACTAAAATACAATGTGGGAGAGTAAATACAGATCCTCCAGTAAGCTACACAGTATCTGTCTGACAAACTGATCTAGCTTCATCCTGCTGCTCAAATCTCCTTATCTTCCCAAAACTTGCAGATCATAAAACATCTGTCAGCGGGTGAATAAAGCACTGTTGGGTCTATTGTTTGGACGTGTGCAAGGATACCTTCATTTTCCTGATCCTCTGGAGGTTCCAACAGCGACACAAACTCCACATTGATGTGAAACTCCACTGCAACAATCAGAGCGACCTTCAGTAGGACCAGCTGCAGCTTCTGAATGCCTTTTAGACACAGACGCACACATCAGTGTTTCATACAGAGTAAAGTCATTGTATTTAATAATATAATCATTTTCTTTCTTTATTTCCTTCTCTTAGAAGTGGTTTTAGAATCAATCGATCAGCTCCATTTATGGTCCACTGGACTTAACCATGAAAAGCAAAAAAAACAGCAGCGTGCTTTGTTTCTGTAAAGTCAGATACTCACTGATGTGGTCTATGGCCCCTGCGCAGAATTTGCCATAGAACTTTTTGGCCCCGAGGCCCCGTAGGTCATGAATGGTGTAGGGCCAAAGGTGCAGCACGTTGTTCCTGGCGAAGGAGTCCCTCTTCTCAATCACCACCACTTTGGCACCCATCAAAGCGAGCTCGATGGCTGTCCGCAGGCCACACGGGCCTCCTCCGATGATTAAGCACTAAATAAAAGAGAACGACAAATTGACCTCATTACTTACACAAGGCACAGAGACATGAGCTACATCATGGAGTCGTCTATAATCACAGACGGCTCCGACTTTTCCTGCAGAAGAGGCTGAGATGAAAAATGGTTCACTGCTTCCTAGTTTATTAACATGCCAGGGAGCGTTATAACATCTACATACATCATCACAGGAAGCAGCACTTTACTGCCCCTCTGGAGCATTTAGAGGCCAAGTGTCTCACTCAAGGACACTTCAGCAGGATAGACAATGACTCCGAGGATCATTGCAGCCTTAAGATGACTTCTCCAGACCTTCATGTGTGTGCAAGGATTGTTAGTAAAACATAAAGAGAGTTTACACAACCCTGAAGCAGTGCATTCATCAGGACATGGCCAAGAGGAGGAACATCAACCGAAACCATTATTACAACCTTTACATATCTACGGTTCGTTAAAAAATGCATGAAGTCAGTTGGTTGAGGTTACGGCGCCTGTCTGAGAATGTGTGGCTCGAATATGACATCATCCTCTTGAGAGAAAGATGAAAGGACTGACGCATGTGTGCTGGAAAACTCTATCTTCTTTCCTTCTAAACATGTCAAGAGGCATTATAGAGAATTGTGGAGAGAGGAGATGTATGTGTGTGTCTTTATTCTTGTGACATTTAATCCAGAACCAAACCACTTCCGAAGGTTTCCCCTGCTGTGCTGAACAAGGTGGACAGTCTCCTGTCTGGATAGCCTCACCAAAATAGTGCTGAAGTTATCTTTTCTTTCACCTTTTCTATGAAAGACTCCCAACAGCACAAAGAGCTACCACTCTGCCCGACCTCTAAATATTCCCACCAGCATGCACACAGGGGTTTGCAGCATATTTGAACAGGAGGACTCACTTCATGCAATCCTGTGTGTCCACCAACACGATGACACACAGTGAGCATAGTGCGATGAGGGTGCCACCCGCCCATATCCGTTCTGTGAGACAATCACACTGGGGGCTGATACACAGTACCCAGTGTGAGTTCCCAAATGGCTCTCTGCTCCTGTACCAAAAACAAGATGTTTGCGCTTTAGTCACTCCATATTCTCCCTCTGTGGGTGTGTGGTTAAACCTTGTGGTGGCTTCACAGCGGATGTGGGTGATGAGGAACACAGGGTGTCATCATGTGTGGCCTGAGGTTATCAGAAAGAG
Organism: Anarhichas minor; assembly: GCF_050575085.1. Taxonomy (NCBI): domain Eukaryota; kingdom Metazoa; phylum Chordata; class Actinopteri; order Perciformes; family Anarhichadidae; genus Anarhichas; species Anarhichas minor. Next base: position 2,395,285 of record NW_027466488.1, read on the forward strand.
GTATTTTCAGGTGTGAAACACACACACACAGGTGGTGGAAGCGCTGCCTGGACAAGCCTTCCTGCTGGCTACGTTTTTTTTGTCTCAACAAAAAGGTGAGTAATTGTATTATTTACACCGCCAGAGACAGCGATAGAAGGATGCTGAAAATGTAATTTGCGTGCACAGTACTAACTCAGTTTATTCAGATGTACGTTCACAGTGTGCACATTTTTATGTAAACTGTATTCATCCGTCGATCAGCCATTTGCAGTAACAGGCTGTTTGTTTAAGCCCGTTTCCATGGATATATTATTCCAGATATGAGGCTTTTCCTGACAGCTTGCTCCATATCTGTTGAGTCAGGACACACTAACTTCCTTTCAACTTCCCACTTATGACCTCGCTCTCGTCCCAGCTCCACCTCGCCCTGCTCACATTTGCCCCCCGCCTTATTAATGAACCCTATCTGTCAGTCAGAGTGTCACTGTTTACCTTTTCATCTCAGCTGACAGTGTGGCTAATACAAGCAGCTCTTTAACTATCACAGCATCTTCATTTAGATGTTAGGACACTAGAGCTGCAACTAAACAACAATGTTATCAATTCATCTTTGTTCAACCAACAGTCACAAGCCCATGAATATTTAGTTTACTGTTATATTTAACAAAGAAAATCTGCAAATATTCACATTTGAGAAGCATTGTGCATGAAATATTTTGTAAATGATTTTTCAATGAGTCTTCAAACTTGACTAATCATTTCTGCTCCACAGGGAACACAAACAATACAACACAAGTGTGAAACTGTCTGACAAAGCGTGACAATATCTGATATCTGTGCAGCAAACTGAATCGGGGCTCAACATGGATCCGATGGAGGTGAAAGTTGTCTTCCCTTTAAATTAAATTTGAAATAAAACTAGATATCTTGAATGCACTTCTTTTGTTGACTCAAGATGTTTTACAGTCTCGGGGTTAAAAGGGGCATTGTGTCCCAGGGCTTGGATTAAGTCTGCCGAGAGTGATTCACAACATCACATTATAAAAAAAGATAAATTTGCAATGTATTTGTGCACAGTGAATCCTTATGAGGAAGAATTGCACGGTGGTTATGAGGCGGTGTCACAGCAGCCAGCTGTGTCGCGCCATAAAACACAGATGACATCACTTCCTTTAAAGATTGCTGCTACGGTGGATATATGAAGGCGAGGCGCCGAGTGATATCACATCTGTCACTGTTAAAGTGCTGAGTTGCCATAAAACCATGTGTCGTCACCTTGCGATTCTCCCAGGGAGAGGAGAAATTAGTTATCAAGTAAAAGCAGAATGTCGCTCCACCACAGAGTGATTAAAACGGGCTTCATACTGCACTTGTGCTGCATGTGTGTGGAAATTAATAAGCATAGAAGAAAAAGGCAATCTCATAAATTCACAATAAGTAAGTGTTTTAATAATGCACTGTTTGTACATCTGGTTTACTACTTTGGTGCCACTAAAGCCGTAGTATAGTACCAATTTTCATTTTATAAGACAACCCTGTGAACTGAAAACTTTTGGCTCAGAAGTTTAGGGAAAGTCACACTTTCTTCAAACGTTTACCTTGTTTCTTCCTATTTTGGTGTTGGCTTAAAGAACCTGTAAAACTGAGCTCACACTGGAGCTTTTAAAACACACTTTAATAACAATCTGGGCCTTGCTCCAACGTTGTAGGAAGAGCCTATAAAGAGCAGAGCACACCCTCAGAACAACTGGGGCCAAATGATCATAGTTGCTGAGTGATGCTGTCTGTTTCTCTGCGCAGTAAAAACAAGCTGGAGGCAGCTGATGCCTGAAAGGTAATCACACTCCTCCAGATTTTCCTACTTTCCCTCATCACCTTTACTGCCAAGTGCCCCCCCCCCCACACACACACACACACCCTGACACGGTTTCTTTGTCCCGAATGCAGCCATCTCTTCATAATTCAAGTCAAGGAGAGCTCCTCAACAGCGCTATTCTTAGATGTGCTTAAGGAATTTGTCTTTTGTCTATAATTTCTTCTCTGACTGTTTGTGTTATTTAGCTACAGAGTTGGATGAAGCAGTGCACAGCTGTCACTGTGTTTTTCTTCTTTATAAAACTCTGTCATGTTTCATTTATGTGAACATCTGTTGCTTGTTGGGTTTGATGTACAGTGTGTATGTTTCTTAGCTGGGATGTGTATCATTTTACTGTTTGCATGGCTAAATGCATACATATGGTGCATCACTGATGGTTCAGTGATGCATTTGTCCTTGATATAATTTAATGATTGTATTCCATTCTGTGCAGCTCTGTCATGGAGCACCTGTCTGAGAGGGACAGAACAAGTGCAAAGCAATATCTCTTTCATTTCCTGTCCTGTATGTTGGGAGCTGTTGCAGTGAAAGAGTGAGTGTTGATGGTTTGTGTCTGGGCAGGAAAAGTTATATATATTATATCTATAGAACTCTGTGGAGTACTTAAACAGACAGAGTGCTGATTGTTTAAAACAACTTTTAGACCTTTTTAGGATTTCAGGCTTTAAAAAGGACAATACAGACACGTTTTAGCCGTGCTGTCTGTGCTGCTTTCAGCGCACAAAACACATTTTTACTTTTCAGCACACAATGAAAATTAACTTGGACAGACATGCTTGCGATAGATAACCAGAGTGAACATTTAGTCAGCTCCATCATTGTGATGTTACTGCAGTGGAAAACTCTGCTATTGTAGCTGAAAACTAATTTACATTTACAAGCTAAAGTATATTTGTAAAGCAAATAAGAAAGATGTGTATTGTTTCTTCTATTTAAAGTCTGCTGTTTGGCAGAAACACTCTGGGATAGTGGAGGGTCCTTGATTGCACCACAAAGAAGACTTCTTAAAATAGATGCGTGTCCACACAAAAACAATTAAACAAAACACAGTGCACACTTGGTCCATGTGAAAAGAAACAAATCACCAATATTAATACCAATCATCAATATTTTTGTGGCGATACAAAGTTATAATTAAATGTACCTTGGTGCCCACACAGGCTTGGCCTTTCTTGTACTCCTTGTGGGACGTCTTCTTGTCTAGTTTACTCCATAGTGCTTTGGCCTTCCACGAGGTGGCCTTCGCCTTCAGACTGCTGTAGAAGTTGACATTGTCCGCAGGGTCGATGTCCAGCCTCCTACAGAGAACGTTGAAGGCCTGAAGGGCTCCCTTACAGGTCGAGGTCTGAACGAAGTCCTCAAAGAGCTTCCCCACATTGTCCTTCTCCTCCTCTGTCTCTCCCATCTTTCCCGGCTGCAGTAGGTGGTTTAGTGTATCGAGGCTCCTGCTTAGTTCAGCAGTCTCTGCCTGATGTGGTCACACCCTCAGCTTGGCCCTCACCGTCATGCCCAGTCTGTGGAGGCAATACACAAGAGTCTGATGTCATCTCATGGCAGAAAATCACTCACAGATGGCTTTTCGCTTTTTTTCCCCCATATTCTATTATTAGCCTAATAAAATAGACATGTTTCATTATATTATTTCATTTAAATGGTTTATAGATTAGACTGTAGACAGCTGTATTTCATCTTCTCCATGACTCAAGCTTACATTTTAGAATTATCAAGAGGGCGCTCAGTACCAGTCCTCATTTAGAGTCGATATCTTAGTCGCCATGCAGTAAGCTCACACCCACATTGACGAGATAACATTTCAAGTAGGAGAGAAACTCAAGAAAAAAATGTACAATGAGCCAGTGTGTTGTCGTCAGACAGCTGTCGAGCATATTCACGACTTGTACTTTATAGAAGCATAACCCTGTGGCCTATAACAAGGAGTTGTTTGTGGTTCTTGATACTACTTATTGGTTTATTAACAGAGAACCAAACTTTTCAACAGCTTCAGGGTTCAATGATAGCTTCACACAGAACAAAACTGGTGAAGTTCAATGGACAAATAGTCAAAACTATACTGTGTTGTTACAAGATACCAGGACCTTGCTAAAACTGTAGCATTTTTGGGATGAGCTTCAGCTGTTTATGTTTGTAGTACTGTCTGGTATTGTATGCAATATATACTGTATATTTTTCAATAAGTCCTCCATATGTTAGTATAAACTTTCTTAATTGCAGTGACGGCTAATTTTTATGGCTCCAGGGAGTCAAAAGCTCTATAAAAATAACATTTCTACTGTATATTAACATGGGTAAAAAGTGGTTTCCTTATTATTGCAACCTGCAAGGAATGCAAAGCTTTTCATTCCTGGTGTGCCATGGAGGAGTAGACCGGAACAGTATTTGTCTTGTGGTATTTTTCATTCCAGCTGAAAACCAGACAATGTTTTCAGCTGTAGAAAGAGAGGACTTTGAAGTCAATTATAATGCAAACCCACACTAACATAGATTGATTGGCTTTGATTGGGTATGCGTGCTAAACAGTCCACCTTCTACTGAGGCATGGACATATAGTACGCTTACATATGAGCCTGCGTGGGAAAGACACCGTTACTAAAACAAACGCTTGTGTCAGAATAGCGCTGAACTGAATGAAATACAATGCAGTTTATTTTTCCTCCAATCAACCATTAAGCATTTTGAAAACCATGCCCGAAAAATCTGTGCCAGAACTCAACGTCAAAGCTAAACGTGGACATTTTCTGCATTAAGCGTGTGCGTGCTCACTTGGGTGGAGACCACAGCTTCTCTGAGTTTTGGGTTAAGTCTGCCTTTGATATTTCAATGTCCCATGGAGCGGGATGGGCAGGGTTAGAGGAGAGGGCAGGCTAGCTGTGCAGGCCTCTAACAGCCCCCCACAGTAATACCATTTACTGTCACACCCCACCCCAGGGCCTCAGGTGGTAGCGTGACTGTACCATGAAAGTGGTCACAGAGACCTTTAGCCGATGCAAAGCGCGATGCAAAGTAGAGTTGCAACATTCGATGACCCTTCAGTCTTGGGTCACAACATGTCCGATTGTGATTTGAATGCGGTAAGATTTTGAATATTGCTCCTGCAGCAACAGTGTTTGTCCCCAAGCTAAAATTAGCATATTAATTTGCACAACATCCCGTTTGGCGGTGTGTTTGCATCCTGTTTTCAGAGAAAGATTCAGGCAGAGAAAGGAACAACAACCAGGCCGTATAAATGCTGTACAGCCAGGTGACCTCCAGTCTGCTCGATACACCTTTGTAGCTTCAAAAGGCCCCTGTCCTGTGGGTAGATATTGTGGGCCCCCGAGGCCTTTCACAGCAGACATTCAGCCTCAAAACTCTGAGGGCTGACATTCCTTTGCCACGTGCATAGAATAGCCCTGAACCGCTCCGTCAGCATGAGTCCAATACTCTGCAAGCCCTCTCACCGGCTCCCACAGACAGATAGGCACACGACCACCTCCATGGCTTTTTCACTCTGACTGTCAGTGAGTGACGAGCGATGACTGAGACAGGCATGATATAAGATGCAGGTGCTTTAATCTTTCATGCATGGCAGCAGACTGTGGTGGGAAAATTGCTGTGTATTCTAGCATGTGGTATGTGGAGCGTTTGAGGCCTATATAATATCTTCTAAACGCTTCTGTGGAGTCATTTCATTGACAGTTGAGTTTTTAATTATTTTGTTTGAGGTAGTGAGATGTAAGTTTATGCCTAAAAAAGGACAAAATGTATTGTGCCGCAAAAGAAAACTTACATTTTTACAACTGCTGTTTGTGGCTGTTTTTCCACAAAAACCCTATTAATTTAATGTTTAAATTGTTAACATACTATTCTAAACTTTGGCCAGTGTTCAATAATTTAATGGTAAATTTAATTAAAAGACATGTTGACTGCACTTGTGCTTTCACGTTTCAGTCCTAGTAAAGAGGTAAAAAAAGGCAGAACTATTGGAACCATCTGTTGTACGAGTCTGCGAGGACTAATGAAAAGGTACCACTTACTGTCTTCATAGCCAAGTCAATGCTCAACACTCAAACTGCATTATCTCAGACAGAGTCCAATGACTTCACCATCTCAGTCTGACAGAATGGAAAGTCACTTGTGGGCAGACAGAACAAACCCACAGAACGGCTGTAAAAATACAACTAATGACAGACAAAGCGGAAAGAGTACACACACACACACACACACACACACACACACACACACACACACACACACACACACACACACACACACACACACACACACACACACACACACACACACACACACACACACACACACACACACACACACACACTGCTTAAGAGGATCAGAGAGTTTAATAGCGAGCAGGTTTTAAGTTTCTTGTCTGTTGAGAAAATGATCTGATTGAGTGAAACCGTCTGTGGCTAATTGAGAAAGTTCACGACAGTGATTCATTTCTTTGTAAGCAGCGAGGAATTTGTACAATGCTAAATTTGGTTTGATAGTTTTATTTAACAATTCACGCACTTCTATCTCCTGATATTGTATGTATCATTTTACCATTACTCATGTAATTACTTAACTGTATATCGCACATTGCCCAAAGAGAAAAGTGTCTACTTGGACGCGCGATCAAGAATGAAAGCACTGCTGTGTGTCCGAGAGACAAAGCAAGCCATCGGTTTCCAGTATGACAGAAGGGAATGTTAGGAATGTGAAAAATGTACCTGTTACACCTTGATGATAACACAAACATGCACATGTACACTTTTATAAAACGCACATATCCTGCCACATTTATGGGAAACAGACACACATATTTCTTATGATGTCAAACTGTTTCTTTTTCATACATTAATGGTGTACAACATGGATGGCCAGACAAGGAACAACCACGTGAATTTCAAGTCTCGGAGAACAAAGCTGGCACTATTCTACATTTTTCATAATGTCAACAAACCCCATGAAAACCAACAATGTGTTACTTTGCAACTTCCCAACCCTGTCTGTGACACTCTTTTCTCTAAAGACTGAAATCTGTATTTGTACATTTTTTTTTTTTTAAAAGCTAAAGGATTTCATAAAACAGCTGGGTAATGTAGTTTTCAGCCAGAATGACTCAAACGGAAGTAAATAGCACATCTGTTGGGGACTATATTTAGCAGTGTATAAATATACACATGGGCCACTTTTGAGTATTTACAACACAGGACAGCAACGATGAGAGACTCAAAATAAACTAGAACTTCATTTTTGACCATGGCACAAACGAATATGACACTTTGGCTACACAAACACTTAGTACGATCAATGTATTGTTGTTTTTGTTCTTTTCATTGAATTTGCTAATAAATGACTATAGCTTTTTAGCATTCTTAACCCAAAATAATTAATTCTATACATTTACATGTACAGTATATGACCACCTCATAACAGGCCATGTGTTTCGACTCTGACAGTGAACCAAGTGTCAGACCAGTGACGCAATGTCTTCATTTGTTTTTGCAGAGCACATAGCTTCAGGCTATCAGGATACAATAGGAAGCTGACAACACAAGGAAAACATTGGGAGTGCTGGGAAATGCACAGACTGTAGTGCAGCCAGCCAGCGACAGTAATTACAGAGTGGACTGAAGAAAACCAGGAAGGAACCCTCTGTAGGCCCGATAAGCAGGCAGCGTGCCTCAGAAAACAGTGCACTCATGTGGACTTCAAGCCCGCAGGCTCTGCCCTCCACCGGGCCCCAGAGATCCACAGTATTATCTCAGCCCTCGGAAATCTGACTGCGTGTTCGGGCAGCAGTGCCAAAACAAAAGAAGATCTGTCACAAGCGAGGTAGAAACACGAGCATAATGCGGTGAATGCCAGTCAACTTCAGAGGAGAAAACCTGTTCATTTACACAAACAGGAGCAGGCTTGTGGAGCTTCAGGGCTGCTGTCTGCAGGGCCGTCCGGCCCACGAGCTGTGTTCACCACATGGCTCCTTTGGAGTATGATTTATCTGGACACACCGAGCACAGACCAGCGCCTGCTCAGCTACAGACACAAACAATTCACTTGAACAATTATTCTGACCCCAACTACACCTTCTGGTGTGTTACAATTAGTCTACTGAATGTGTTATCATTTACAGTGAGTCCAATGTTTTAAAATAAAGACAAGTGGCCAAGGGAAACGCATTCACGCAGCCATCAGAACTTTACAAACTTGTGAACTTGGATCCTCTTAAGAGCCAAAAATGCAGTAAATATAAACCACAAGGCGAAGACAGGCTGCAAACTGAGTGGCACTGAAGGTCAAAGATCAGTGGGCGTCATTCATCCGTTCATATCACAGGGGGGCACCGTGAAGGTTTAGATGGCGGTATTACTGCCGAGCAGGAATAGCCAATCCTGTAAGCCAACAATCAGTAAAGCCAGGCTCAGAATAGACAAGCATCATGTTGCAGAAGCAAACAGCACATGACATGAGAAGATATCAACAGGACTGGACCCTGTAAACAGGACTGCCTGAGATGAAAACAAAACTGTTCAAAGTTCAAATCAATGCCAGTCAAGGGTTCACCGGTGTTCAGCAAGCAGGGCGTGGCTGGTAGCCACACAGACTGAGGCCTCTCACAAAACCAAATGTTACGTTGGACACTATCGACTTTCTGCAACAACAGGAGTGTTTTTGTAGTTAAACTGAATCGTGGTGATGCGCTGAGAAGGAGACACGATGCCTTATTTTACATTTCAAAAAGCTCTGAGTGAAAGCTCCCTGAGACGCCTCCCATCCAGACTCATCCTGCGGAGTGCTTCTGGTTTCCTGTCCAGATCAAAGTTTGGAGGAGAGCCGCCTCTGTAAAATTCCACCTCTGTGACTGTAAAGCATGACTAAGATGCGTTTAAACCCCTTTTCAGTGCGCTGCTGTCCCTGACCACATGGAATGGGTTAATGATATCCTGACGTGAATTTACCACAGCACAGTCTCCTTGTACCTCCTTCAGTGGCTGCATTTTGTTAATGTGCTGTTGGTTTGGTTGTTAAATGTCCCCACATATCTTGAAATGTAGCAACAGCTTTACCAAAGCAGAAATCATGTCTATAGCAGGCGACAAAGAACAACGTGCCCCACCTATCTCTGGGAGTTCCTCTATCGCTTTTGTGTCGCTGATGCCTGGACGCACGTGTCCGTTTTTATGCTGTGGAACAAGGAAGGAAACATATTGCGGAGAGGAAGGAGGAAGTTTACAACACCTCCCTGGCAATAATGAGCAGAAGCTTCCACTCACAGTTAGTTTATCGGGCTGCGTGAGACACAGTTACATTGTTTTCATCCACAGCATGACGTCCTCACATATCTTTATTACTGATGTATTTACGGATCCATTCATTCACTAGGGCTTCCAATCATGGATTTATCCATTTGTCCGCAGTATTTGCTCATTTGTTTACCTGTATGCAAGAGGCTGAACCCACTGTCTCATAATGTGACAATAAGAGCAGCTTAAAAGACTGAAGCAGGCATTAAACCGCTGAGATCTTACAGGCGAGTCGTGCATACGCAACACACAATTGTGTGTCAATGTTGCAGGACTGAGAGTCTGAAATGATTTGGTGACTTATCTATCTACAGTCATGACGTGTAAAAAATGAGGTTGTAAATATCGGTTCATCATTAATGCAGGCCTTTGTTTGGCTGCATGATTGGAGATAAAACAGCATTACAGAAGGTTCCTCCTATCTTAAACTTCGGTAAAGCCGGTAATTACAAACTACAAATGGAAGGCTGGAACAGGAATATGCAGTTGTAAGCAACTGAAGCAGGGTTGAAGCCGATGCTAAGTCATGCTTAGAGGGGTTTTTTCTGACATTTTGATAACAGTCAAAGGACCGTTTGAAAAATGTGGAAGTTTGAATGTCACTGATATTTAGAAAGCAAATTACTTCACATCACATGTCAATGTGAAGTGGTTTGCTAAACCGGTTTCTCACTGCGTTACAGTGAAGTCCAGGACATCATACAGCCGTGTGATCTCCAGATGTTTCCATGTTCTCTCGGCTCTAAGGTAACTCTATTTATTAAAAGCAGGAGAAGATGATTCTGTAATCATGGAGCATGTTCACAACATAAGTCTTGCAGCTATTTGGCAAAAACACAAGAGGGCTTGATAAGGCATTCCCCAAAGGACTACTTATCTTATTGAGCGATACACTGTTTACATTGTCTTTCCACATATTTATATCATAGCACATGAATGACTCAAAAAATGGTTTGCGGAGAGGGAAATTCCAGCAAGGGGAGAATAATGTAGTTGCTGTTGAATGTTGATGCGCAGAGAGGTTGTTAATCACCAGGAGCATAAATCACATGGACCATCAGTGTCTGGGCCAGATAATATGTATGAGCACTGTTTTTAGATGTTAGCACGTTCACTGGCAAAGTGACTCTGTAATAAAGTTTGGATCTTATGTTTGGTGGAGAGCAGCTCAACAGTCATAAAAGTACACAGGAAATGATGGCTCACACAGCAGTGGGATGGAGATCTACCACTGTTTGTATGACTCTTTTGACCCCCCTTTGAAATGTTGCTGAACAAATCGTGCATCATCTTGTAAGACACGTGAATCACACCAGACTGACTGCTCATTGTATGTTGAAATGTGGAAGAAGCTTTTTTTTGCTCATTGCGCCAAATTTGAGTCTGGCCATTTGTTCCTGCTTCAACAGGAAGCAAAGGTATGTTGACCTGAAGTCAGACTAGAAAACATTAACAGTAGCAGTTTCTGTCGCTCACTGAGCTTCATTCAGTAACCTGACAGTACAGCCTGTCAACAGTTTGTGTCATTACATCCCAAAGACAGAATTAACAGTCTGGAGGCTGCTGAGCAGGTGGAGTCAGCCTCAAGAAAGGCTGAAAATATATATTTTTTTTAAACTTGTGGCAGAGTTCATTAACTTGTAGCTTCCTCACTGCTTATAGTTAATGGTGGGATTACAAAAGATTTTAAAAAACGAGTGCTGATTGTAACCTGGATGTACCTGGTTCTACTCTTTCTACTGTCTTTGAACATACAGAGAAGCTGGAAGTCCACTTTTGAATGGGTTTTTGCCTTCAGGCATGTTTAAAAAAAGGAATTACGCAGTCAATCGGAGCAGAGACCAACCCAGACGCCTGACTCCTCTCAGACAACGGTCACAGTATCAGAATAACACAACGAGGTTCAGCACGTGTTCATAAAACTCCAAGCTCAACTGAAACAATCACACCTTGATTACAGCACAACAATTCAGCATTATCTCAACATCAACTCCCTAATTGATACTTACATAGGCTAATGGCCGGTGTTAGTTCCTACAGTGAACCGTGGGCTACTTGGATGAGAGCCCCTGTGCCTTAACTTTTAATACAACCTTGCCTGGCTGTGATATAGCTTTTGTCATACTGTTGAAATACAGGTCATATTTTCAAAGAAGGAAAACGGCACTTCTGTCAGGTGTCCCACCATGATCAGGAAAGACACAAACATTACAAGGGTGAAAACAAAAGAACTAACCTCATAACTCAAACCCAATCCAAGCTCTTCTTCCCTTGCTGTGTGAAGTTTGTCGCTCCTCAGTCAGCCGGCTGACAGGCAGCAGTCTCTCTGTGCGGCTGTGTCCAGTGTTTGAGGGCGGGGCTGCAGGATGGGACACATCCCACAGCAGGCAGCCACTGTGGCGGCTGTTTAGTCCACAGGATCCCGAGTTTGTCACGTCAAAGACAAAGTTCACTACTTTAAGCGACCACCCGCCGTCTGCTGGCAGCCTGAGAGTTAAGTATGGTTATATACCCACAGGGATAAATGACGACTCATTCAGGTTGGGTTTATCGGGTTGAATCGAATGTGGTTCGACTGCAACTCTAAGAAACGGGATAGAAATAAAAGCTTGGCCTCCAGCATTAAATACTTTAAGATACAAAAAGGTTATTTAAAGGTATGTGCAAAAAGCTTAGCTGATATAGCTCCAAAATATGCCAATAACGCAATGAAAATATAAAGTAGCAAACAAAGCCGGCTTTTCAGGTGTGGTTCCTCGTTTTTCACGTGACCACCTGGGCGCCATACGTCCCCGGACCGCAGTCAGTCAACACATTATACATTTTACAACGTGTCAGCAGAAACTATAGTCTACGCAGCACATGGACAAACCCATTGAACGAACACAGCGAACGTGCGCGTACAACGTTAATTCCGTGGCCCGGGTATATTTACCATGAAAGCAAATGACGCCATCTTGTGGTCAGATTGTGAAACTACACTATGCAGAGAGCCTGGTTAAATGGATCATTTCACCTCTAAATATGAAACGTATTTTGACACTTACCTTAAGTGACCGTGCCAATTGTTGCGGTTTAATGTGTCTCACCTGCCTGCCCCTTTTACAAAACAATGGAGACAATGGAGTCTGTCTGTGGCGGTGCTCAGCACATTAGGAAACGGTGTCCCAATTTCAGAACACGTGTTTGAACCTGTAACGTTGCACGTTTTTAATGCGGACTATTTCTTGGCCCGAAATTTGTTCCCGTGAAAACTGCCCACAATTATTATTGGCTATCACATTTTTTTTCTCCAGTTTTGTGTCATATAGCTCAATATGAATTAGTATGCACTTATGTACTGACTAAGAGATAACATTTACCTCGCGTACTAATTTAGAATGGTGGTTAAACTCGACCGGAACTATGCTTTAGGTGTGCAAGTTATGGTCCAGGTCAAGTTTATCGAACACTATAAGAGGCATTTAGAAACGAGGTTTTTTTTTTTTCTCCATCATCTTAAAACCAGCTAATGCGACTTTGTACCTGTTTAGCAGATTATGTTATGGAGATGAACATGTTTGAGGTGATGACCCCTCAGTGATGAGACGCATCAGCTGTGTGGTGTCGCTGTTTGTGTTTCTCAGCATCACCGCCACACCCTCAGAGTGCAGCAGCAGCAGCAGCAGCAGCATGATGCGAGTCGCCCTGCTAGTTTTGGCTCTCACAACAGTCTGCCATGGCATCCTCCCTGAGATAGTGCACTCAGACTTCATTCACATCCTTGAGGATAATTCCGCCCAGGGACAGACGGAGCTGGACCGCTTTGTAGAAGTGGAGCAACTGCCAGAAGATCCGCAGCAAAAGCCCGAGGATGCGTTTCACCAAGTAGGCAGATATTTAGCTTTTTACATGAGATAGCATTATTTCCCTGCTCACTTCTGAAAACAACCATTGGTTGTTGGCTGGTATAATGATAATCGTTTAATGGGACTGAAATAGTTTGCATTATATCTCTGGTGGGAAATATAAAAAAGCTTAGAGGCAGCAGTGGAAGGAGCTAGAATATGGGAGTGACTTCTTAATGCATCTCTTAACCTGAAATCTGTCTCTGATAATCCCTCCGATTCTTCCAGAGGAACAACGAGAGCGTCGGTGCCAGCCCTCATCCCGATAACCTTCCTCCAAGTCATCACAATGAAACTGCTTCCGATAAAGTTATTGATAATGAATATGTCCACACCTCAGTAGAACCGGTGAGCTTGAGAACAGTAAACAAAAAGTGAGATGGTGTTTGTTTCCCTTTGTGAATGAAGCTTAACAGATGTCCCACCTTCACACAGGAGACAAACAACATTACCACATCTGTCAACTCTAGTGACCTGGGGAACAATATTGATCATGTAAGTATATTCTGTTTACATAATGATGTTCAATACAGTCCAGACAATCTTGAAGCAGAACTCTTGTGTGCTTTTCATGGCCTTTGACTGCTCAGTTTGAATTTCTCAACGTGGAAAGGCCTTAAGATTGCGTAACGTCTACCAGGAGCATCCCAGCCACTGACACAGCATGATGTCTGCAAAATAATCCAACCGTGTGTGTGTGTGTGTGTGTGTGTGTGTGGTGCCTTTGGATTTTCAATCAGCTCTAATCATTTTTTTGGCTGCACTAAGTTTGAAATCAAAGTGGCTGATGTGGCTGATTTGTCAAAAATGATGACTGTACAATGTTGTTGATAAATAAGTGATGAGGTGTGCTTAGGCTGCTTGTAACTGGAATACACTTTCAGGATTAAACTTCTGCAACACTGACTTAGAAACATTATTCACAATGTAGTTGTATAAAAGCCCAGAGCAACTTTCTCTGATGATGTCTTGTATATGGCTCAGATTGTGGAAACACATCAGATTAAACATTTACCTTAATCGTGTCAGAATAATAAAGATGTGGATCATCATTTTTTTGATATATTGTAAGTCTACTTTTACACTCTGGGATATTTTTTGTCACTTTGTATATTGGCAGAAGAGAGTCCATTGAATGGTGCCATGTTAGACACATTATAAAGTAGATAGCTGTTTGCGTGCTATCTCTGGAACAAGAGTCTGTCCCAGTTAGAAGAGGTCAAAATAAAACTGGAGGAGATGCCTCTTTCTCCATAAATATGTGGCAGATTTTCTGCCTGCCTAATTAGCTGCAAAAAAAAGCCTATGCAATCTAAAACTTTAATTTAGATTCATTTTTGTGTCATGAATGTGTGTTAAATCCAGAGTTGTTTTTTTTACCTTAGGGTTTAAATCCGATGTCAGGTCACATGATATGTAGATGGGGTATCCTGATATTTCTAAGACTGATATATTTGCTTGGCATATTTTATTACAAAAACTAATAATTTCTCTGTTTAAGGAGACATAAACAATGTCATTCTCATTTTACATAATAACCAGATTTCTTTGACCCAACCATGGAGTAAGATACAATCTCTTTTTCCTGTCTTTAGGGATGCACCAGTGATGGAGACTGTGTGAAGGGACGTTATTGCCTTTATGACATGCGCAACTCCAAGTGTCTGCCTTGCAAAGCAATCGATATGGTGAGTGAACCAAAGTCCCTTTTATATGCCGCCTGCGCTATTTTGGTCAGTTTTCTCTCCTTTCAAATGCACACACACACACAGTCACACTCACACACACACACACACTTCCGGCCAGCTGGGGTTTCACCTCGACTGCATTGCAGTATGTCCACAAGTGTAACCGGAGTGTGTTGTTTGTGAACACTCTGTCCTATGAGCTTCACATGAAAGAACAGCATGTGTCAAGGTTAAATAAGAGCCCATTTTTTCCCACTGCTCTCTCTCTCTCTATCTCTCAACGGAAATCCAGAACAAAATGACAATTAGTAATGAGAGTCTTCCATCTGGAGACTCACCCATTGGTTTTATTTAAGACTCCTCTATTGCTGCTGATTCTGTAGTGTCTTCATTGGATGAACTGGCCTCCGTTTGGCAGAGTAAAAAGCAATGCAAATAGGATAAAGATACTGGCAGTCTGCCAAACAAGGGGAACAGTGTACATGGATAATGAATACACAGAGGACAGCGTCTGTGTCTCGTCAAAAGCGCTGCACTGGAAAACTCTGCATGGAAATAACCAGAAACACCGTTGCCCATATCCAGTAATTAACAATTCATAGAGGGTGTGCAGGAACAGGAGCTTGTCTCACCGCTATCAGAGACCAGTTGACCTGCTGATCTCATTTATATTTAACAAAAAAAAAAAAAACACATCGTAGACGTCACGCTTTGAGAATAATTAATGTGATTAATGCTCCGGTGAGTTTCGGCCTTTTTAAACTGAAGGAGCATGCCATGGTCTAATTTGTGTGACTTTTTAAGACACCTGTGTTACAAAAAGACTTGACATGAAAGATATCTACTGAAAAGTTGGCTTTGCTGACATATATTTTAAGGAAATTAAAATATATTTTTTCACTCTTTCAGTCCTGCACTAAGGATAATGAGTGCTGTAGTGAACAGCTGTGTGTATGGGGTCAGTGCAGTCCAAATGCAACAAAGGGAGAGGCTGGAGGCACTTGTCAATACCAGACTGACTGCAGCCCAGACCTCTGCTGTCTTGTCCATAAAGGTACAGTACAACACACAGTTCAGTGTGCAGTATGCTTACTGATTCTCTACATTCTCTCGCAAAAACATGTCTGTATGTTTCCTCTGTGTGTGCAGTCCTGCTCTTCCCCGTCTGCTCGGCCAAGCCCATCGAGCGCGAGCGCTGCTTTGGTGCCTCCAACCACCTGTTGGAGCTGTTGTCCTGGGACATTCAGGACGAGGGACCCAGGAAACATTGTCCCTGTGTGGGAGATCTCCACTGCCAGCACCTGGGGTGGGTGCAGCACATTTGAAAGCAAAGAATGATACTAAAGCTTTAAATGCATATCACTCGCTAACTTGTGCTCTGCTTTTTGACAGGCGAGGGTCCATGTGCCTTAAAGGACAGGACTCGAGTGAAGAGGACCTGACAGACAGTCTATACTCAGAGATAGACTATATAATCTAGACGCAGCTTGAGTTCGTATACATTGCCTTGTAAACAACAGGGGTCTCCACCGACTCCACAGCTTTGTTGTAAAGAGCAATAGCACTTTGTTTGCCAGCGTAATCCAAAGAGGTAAAGCTACACTGCATGGAAAAATAATGAGAATAGATTTATTTTATTGTAGTAATAAAAGTAACTTGTAAAAAACAGGAAACACTATATTTGCAAAGTCCTGTGTTGATACTAAACAACACTACTTATCTCTAACTCTTATCTAATGCTAATAATCCCAGACACACAATTAACTGTAAAACACTGAATAGCTGTTGACTCCTCACTCTTTTAACTTGCGTCACCTGTATCACATAGATCATCAGCTGACACCACGCGGAGTATCAGCACTGCGTCCTCCTAATAAAGTAAAACCCAAATAGAACAAAGTGAGAACCCAGTTTGCAGTCCCACTGCATCACTACGCACCAGGAAGAAAAAAATAAACCGGATACAATCATGCTTAATGTAGCGCATGATCAATGAACCAGTATCACGGAGGCAGGCAATAATAGATTATGCTCTCCCCTCAACGTTGCACCTGTATTCATCCACAGGAAGCACTACCAGGAGTTGTCAGCAGGCTCGGGTAAAGAATTATGTTAACATCATGTTGCCATCTAAGAAACTCATTTGAATCTTTAGACATGTCTGATAAAAAACCTAATTCTAATTCTAGCTGCTTCCATATCCTAAAGTTGTTGGTAACAAATCTTTTCCTTGTTATTTCTGAGAAAATGTTTTGGTTAACCTTTTTTTTTTTTTTATCCCAGCAGTATCTGCTCTGCTGCTTCGTTCCACAGAAGTCCTGTATGTTTTTGCTTAAGACCTAGGCCTCAACATTTTTATGGCACAGAGAGGAAATGTGCACGACAAGATGAATCACTGTCCAACGTGCCATGTTGGGATTTTTTTTTATCCATATTGTTTGTATGCGTATGTATGTATACAGTATGTGTAATGTGCTTTTTCTTTTAAACATGTACTTAATTCTGCCTCACTTTATCTCAATTGTCCACTTTAGTCTTTTAAGCAGTATCTCATATCCAGCAGTTTGTCAATAACATATCAGATGTACAAACAAAACGGTAGCTTATTCCACTAAACTAATTAAACTATAAATTATTCTGTAAGTTAACCACCATCATAAGATTTGGATCAGCAACTATAAATGGTATGGTGTACTTTTATAGCATTTATAGTTCTAGTATAACTATGAAAGTTTTCAGTTTTATACCTAATCAAATATTTCCCGATTACAAAATTGACAGACTGCAGTCGTGCCACTAGATTTCTGCTTGGGGCGATAATCGTTTGATGTTATTTTCACCACAATCTTCAAGGCTTTTTACTTTAGTAATCCACTTCTATTAAAAACTGGGAATAGTTAAAAGAAAAGCTCATTACTATTCCTTAACCATCACTTATTAGCCTGTTTCATCCCATCATGGACACCACTTAGTTTTAATTCAAGAGCAATTTTTAACTCCAGGAACTATTGACGATTGAACACCTGCATCTCCAGCTTATGTTGCACACCTCTGTGGTCCCAAACATGTGCTCTGTCTTGATCTTATCGTTTCAAAATGCCAGCAGGAAGGTGTGATATGAACACAAGCAATACCAGATGTATGTGTAACTATAGCTTGTGCTGGATGTTATCTTACATACAACTGTCTGCACTGTTCTTAAGCACTTGAAACCTGACATGAAGCTTGTACAACTCCTACCTTTGGAACAATAAATGTTTTTCTAACACCAAAACCCCCTTTTTCTCAAAAAAGGTGATTAGGATTTGCGAGTTAAATTAAGCCATTTTTAATTTACAGTGACAGAAAACTGCAGTTCTGGGAAAAAAAAGCATTTTAATTAATTTCTAAAATCATCTTTTACTATTGTCACACAGGATTTAAATCTCAAAGAAATAAACAACAAGAAGGATGGGGGAAAAAAAGAAAAAGATATTGGCATTTCTACAGTGAATAGCTGGTGGCAGCATCAGGATCCCAGAGGAGCCGGGATGCTGAGCCTCAGTCTTTAAAACCAGTTGCCCGGACAGACTGAGGAGTCCATTGGGCTTTCTACACCCTCTGGTGTCAGTCCATCAAGCAGCAGCCGGTAGAAGCGCCAAAAACAACCTCACACGCTCTGCCAAAACCCCAGAGAGAGCTCAGTACCACACACACACACACACACACACACACACACACACACACACACACACACACACACACACACACACACACACACACACACACACACACACACACACACACACACACACACACACACACACACACACACACACACACACACACACACACACACACACACACACACACACACACTAGAGATGTAACCCTAGTTCACATGGTGCAAAACAACAAAAACATCAAAGAAATCCACTTTCTAAATTAAAAGTAAATACAGACAACAGCTGTGTGCCTGGTGCCTCACACCCAGACCTAACTGAAAGGTCACGTCTGGAGCAAAATAATAATCTACAACAAACAAACACGAAACAAGGAGATTCTTAACATAGTCTACTTGGATTTGTTTCATTGTACTTTGTAATAAAGGACCAACAATAGCCATGTATCATTAAATCGAGTGGAAGTGACGCAACAAAAAGGTAAAGCTCCTATAAAGCAAGAAGAGCAGCGGTAAGGACAACAACATCACTCTGGCTATTAGAGGAGCAGAAAGTTCTTAATTGTTACTTTTTGGGTGAATCGAATCTTGTGAATGAAGTTGTCAAAGTCGCTGAGAGAGTGAGGCCAGCCTCACCAGAAGAGGCGAGGCTGAGGAAGGGCTGGATAAGAAGTTCTTGGTTGTGTGTGTGTGCTTTTGGTTTTAAAGTATTGAAAAAGGAAGGTAAGCAATGTTATGATGAGAATGATGTCTATAATAGAGCAGTGCTGATGGAGGGTGAGCATGTGGACTTACAAGATGCCCACGGATGACTCAGAATCAACACTATTCCTGAAACAGGATGAGAAATGCAGTGAGAGTGAAAGAGACCGACGTGAAAGTAGACGGCAGACTTCAATAGACAGGATGGATACTTTCTAGCCCAGTTTCACAGTCCTAACATCCCTGCATCTGTCTCTGGAGCCTTTACGTTAAATTGATTTGTCGATACATTATTTGATTCTTTTTTTTTTTTTTCTGTATTCAATAGCTTTTGTACTTCCCTTTAAACTTTACAGTACAATACACTATAGTGCACAACGGGGTTTCTGAGCCGGTCCTGGGGCTCAGAGTGGAGCACGTCAGCCTCGCACCGCTGCTTGATGTTCGAGTCACTATCAGGCCCGACACTCAGACTTGAGTCCCGTAGCCTGGTTGCTTCTGCTGCAGCAGCCACGCGATCCAGATAACGAGGAGCGGTGCTCAGCGCCTCAGTCCTGCCCCGGGTCCTTGGCGGGGCCTCCGTCCAGGTAGATCTTGAGGGCCTTCTCCTTGCGTGGCGAGTAGCTGACGCGGTGTCCAGTCTTAAGCAGGCGGCTGCTCTCCTTCTTCATCAGCTCACTGCGCGCCTCGTCCGACAGCTCCATAGGTTCCTCCGTGCTGTCCCTGCACAAGGACCAGAGTAATGTTAATCTCAAGTCACCAGGAAATGGTGAAGAAGCGTGTGCTCACAATTAAAATCTGGTGCTCTAGTAACATGTTACTGTCCATAGTCCTGTGTGTCTGAGGACCGGAAAAGGAACATCAATCAGCCCTTGAAGGGGGACTGTAATTATCTTACCTGTAGAATACCACAGCCCCGTCGTCACAGATGTACAGAGGCCACACGTTAAGAGTCGACACCTTAGGGTTCCAGTCCAAATCCTGATGGATCTCCAACACAGAAATATCACAAGGAAATGTTCCCCTACCCTGCACAGAACAGACGGGTGGATTCTCAGTCAATAGTTTGGAAGATTTAAGAAACATTAGAAGAAAAACGACGTGTCCTGTGTGAGCTACTGCCTCTCACGTACCTTTGCAAACTCCAGGTTTTCGAGAGGAATATTGCTCATTTCGCTAAGCTGCAAACGGAAGAAAGAAACACAGATGGATGAATGGTACTTGGACCATTTGCTGATCAAGCAATTAATTTCAATAATATTATCAAACACAGCATCATGTTTTTATCCGTGCGGTGTTATTTATTTCCTGCAGTTTGGTGTTCACTCTTGGTTGACCGGGATGACAATACTGTAATTGTTTTTTTTAATGGTTGAACAAATTGAACTTTTGATAAGAATACATTGTGAAAAGCAGTGAAAGCACCCAGCGGGACACAGACATACCTTCTCCTTGAGTTCTTCTACACTGCTGCTCTCCAGAATAACTTCCTGGAAGGGCCCCAGCTTCATTGTAGCGGGGCTCCATCTCCGGGTCAGGACAGCCAGCTGCGACATGGACTTCATCTTCTCCGGTTCTGAGAAACAGATCATAACAGACCATAGAGCAAGTACATTATTATATCACCTGGAGAAAGAACAAGCTTCTCTGCACTCTGGTACTAACCACTCACATTTGTAGCTTCACGTCACGGGTGACGTTACGATCAAGTAGTAATTTCATCTTTGTGACATTTCCTCAAAGTGAAAAATTGTCTTTTATTACCAGTAGCTAAATAAAGTCCCATGGTATGAAAAATAAACTTTATTATAAAATAACCCGTTGTAGCGTGTTTGAAAGAGACCGCAGAATGAGCCGTTACCATTAAGAACTTCCAGGAAAACTTCCCAGTTGGAGGAGATGCTGATGTCTTCTTCATAGACATGATAGTCCAGAAACACCGTGCCCGGGTTCTTCCACGTCTTTTTCCTGAGACGAACACTAAACACACACACAGTTGATAAACACCTACACTTTTTTTTTGCTTTTAAACAAAATGTGTAGAAACAAAGTCTTACTTGTCAATGCTGAGATCAAGCTTGCAGTGCTCTTTCAACTGAGGGAGCAGCTCCTCTTTAGACTGTCTGACAGTCATGCCCTTGGCAAACACCGTGTCCACAAGGAACTTGCAGGGCTGGGAAGCACAAGCATGGAAACACGGTCAATATCTGTGATCACAATGTTCAGTAACTTAAGTCAGGTCATTCACAAACAATCTTCTTCAGCACAGTGACAGCTCTTACCTCGGTTTCATTCACCAGCAGTTGATACACTTTCACTCTGTATTCACCCTTTTTCAGTGCTCTTCCTAATCGAATAGTTATCTGTGGGAAGCAATAAAATGCACAAGTCAAGTATTGGCTCACTCTTAACAGACAGTCGACAGGTCGGTTGTAAAGCCGATTCTGACCTTGTTATCATCAGAGAACGACGAGAGCGTTTCATTGAGCCGAACACTCTCAAACTCCTGGTTGTTGGCGTACACACGAAACACCTTGAACTGGGTGGAGGGGACTCCCACGTACGGCTCCAGGTTCAGTTTAAACGCTGCCAACGTTATTCTCTTGTCCACGTGAACCACCAAACCTGAAGCACATCACAAGAAACAACAATCAAACATTCGGTCTCATTTCCTGCCCCCTTGAGAAAAGGGAAACACTGATGAACAGACGATGCAAAGTCAATCACGTTCTGCACAGAATTAGTCGTCGTGCCTGCCTCTGATCGTTTGAACTAGTTATCTTTACTTTAGGATGATTAATCCTTTAAACTGCATCATAAATAGAAGGTTCGTACATTTTTGTGCATCCGATGAGGAGTCGTCTTGAGAACAAGGCTCTGCTCTGAAGTACAGGTACTGGGCCTCGGCCTTGCTCTTCCCATTGTCGTCATACTCGCTGTCCGTTCCAGAGTCTTCCTCGGCGGTGTCCCAGGTCTCCTTTTTGCCCTCGTGGGCTTTGGAGCGACGGCTACTTGTGATGCTGTGCGAGTCCAAGCCGTTGGCCAGCTGTATGGGCCCGCTGTCTGCATTGCACAGCGTGTCGCTGCTGTGGCTGGAGCTCAGGATGTCGCTGTCCACCGAGCTGGTGCTGCGGTCGTTGTTCACCTCAGAGTCCGAGCGCTCCTCGCCGGCAAAGTGGTTGTCGGGGTCAGAGGAGGCGCCGCTGCCGCCCCCAGCTGTGGCCCTGATCCGGTTCTCCAACTCTCTGTTGTCGGCAGCCACACAGAGCGAAGAGCTGGAGTCAGCCTCTTGGGTCGGGGATTCGATATGTTCAAAGTCGCTGGCGTCAGAGCTTTTCTGGCTGTCACTGGTGCTGGAGCCCTGCTGCTGGAGAGACAGATTCTTTAACTTTTCTGTGCTCTCCTCGAGGATCGCCTCTACAGATGTCCCGTTACCCTTTGAACCGTCAAAGGGCACATCGGAGTCACTGCCTACTTTTTGGCAAAGAGTCTTGTTGGCCAAGGTACCAGGAGACTGCTCAGGGAGTAAGAGCAAGAGCCGGATCGTATTCCCGTGACGAT
The DNA here is from genome assembly GCF_050575085.1 of Anarhichas minor. Lineage (NCBI taxonomy): Eukaryota > Metazoa > Chordata > Actinopteri > Perciformes > Anarhichadidae > Anarhichas > Anarhichas minor. Next base: position 2,417,949 of record NW_027466488.1, read on the forward strand.
CCAACAGTTTCCACAAGAGTGATTCAGTGAAAGCAACCCGATGATCAGTCGACTCGGAGCTCTCTACAAAAACCTGAACAAAAGCAAAATGAGAAACAGATCAAATTCAAGCTTAATCTGGTTTAGAAGTGTTCAAGTAGATTTTCTAATACAAAGCGAACAAAACACAAAGAAAACACGTGGAAGTAATAAAGTGAAAATTAAAATACAAGAACATTGTTACCTTGTTACTCCTGAAGAAGCCCTCGGCTTTCAGCGTCTTGTTGGGGACGTACAGGAGCCGGAGGTCATTATAGCAGCGCTCCAGGACGACACGCATGGTTTCTGCAGAAAGCCCTGTAGCCTAGGAACAAACGCATACATAAGGCTCAAGTCTCACATTCTCACGGCGAATGTACTACATTTATTTCACAACTCTCTGTGTTGATGTTTAAGATAATAGAGTTGAGGAAGAAAGAGCTGATGCAGGGACAGAACGGAGGAGAGCAGGACACCTGTGCAATAAGCTGTTTGAATTCGGTGATCGTCTGGTTCAAGTACGCCCGAACACTGACTGGAGTGGCGATGGTCTCACTCTTCAGATCCACAACGTGAACCTTCACCATCACCTCTGAAGGAAATCAGACATAAAGCTATTACATTCATTTGCCTTGTGTTCTGACAATCTACATTACATTACATTACATTACATTACAGTCATTTAGCAGACGCTTTTATCCAAAGCGACTTACAATTCAGAGTCTATCACATTTCTATACCGTAGGCACAGCTACAGGAGCAATTTTGGGGATCTACATCCATCATTGGTGTGCAGTCAATTTGCTCCCAACTTTTAGAGCTGGTCTGCATAATGTAGACTCTCATATACTCTTGTGTTGCAGTAAATGACCACACTGTGTGAAACAAGAGGAGTGTGACTCAACAGCAGCAGGCCACTGACCTCCAGGTTTGTAAGGCTGGAACACTTGCTCTGGTTTGCGGGTCTCCAGCAGTAGGTCGAACATATACGAGGACTTGATTCCTCCAAGCAGCAGGCCCATCGGTGTGTCCTCCTCACCTTCGTAGGAGCGCTCCAGGTACTCGTGGAACTCATCATACTTTACCAGGCGGCAGCAGTCCAGAGACGCCACTCCCTCCAGCTCCATCATCTGAGGTACGGAACATACACAGTTGTGTCAATCAAAGGTCAGCTGCTGACACGCATTATAGTGATCAGTTATGTTGCTGGAAAATCAGATGGTGAAGACAAAGCATAAACCAACAAACCTTGTAGGCCATTTCTGTTGCTTCTCTAAGAGTTTTGTCCTTGTGTACTTCCAGCTTGCTCTCCGTCATCATCTTCACAGGATGCATGCAGAAAAGCTTTATCTGGAGGTAAAAAAAAAAGCAAGAGAGCAATAATAGTTGAAGTTGTTTTACAAGGGGGGGGGGCGACTCGTCAACTGATCCTCATTCAGAAGCACAATAGATCTTGAACCGGTCTAACAAGGACCACGTACCTTGCAAGTGTTGCGCTCAATCTCCCGCTGTCGCTTTTCCTGCTCTTCGGACTCTTTCTCCTTCAGAACCAAACTCGTTATGTGCTCTGGGAACTCTTCCGCAGCGAAATACTCTGCAGACAGGACAGACAGGGTACACAATGAAACTGCATACTAATTCTATGACCGTCACAGTGATAGAGACAGTAAGATTATGATCAAAATATTAAAAACATCTGCAGAAGTCTGCCACACTGTAGGGCCGCGGTTTCTACAGGCGTGGAGCACATTACAGAACAATAGCTCAACTACCGTAAAGGCACAGGTCATTCTGGCATTACTCACTGCAGATTTCACTTACTTGCATTCCTCGAGGGATCCTTCAATCTATAAATCAGCATATATGCATTTGTAGAGCTGATGAGAGAGAAAAAAGATGTCTTGTTATTGAATGTATTGGAATATATAGTGAGAATATACAGATCTGTCTGACAAATAAACTATTGGTTCAAAAGAAACATGAAAGAACAATAAACAAGAATGAACAAGAACCCTCTCGACTTCCCTTTGAAACTCATAAATAAACAGCTCCAGTTTATTTTTATTGTATCCCCTAAGCATGCGATGCGTGTCAACCCACCGAGTGTTGCGTGAGAGACAACTCACCTTGCAAAGGCACTGGAGTAATAGCCTCTGCTCCCCGAGGACCCCCCATATGTCTTCCTGATATCCTCTTGGGTGATCTGCCCAACAGAAATACACAGAAACTTAATGACTGATTCAACAAACACCACCATGTTAATAAGTAAAATGTTACAATGACGAGGATTGTTTGCTTAGTTTAGCACCAACTACCTAACACAGATATAGCTCTGTGCTGAGTCATTCTGACTGACACTGAAGTGCTGTAAGAGGACAAAGCAGGTCAAGTGCTGAGGCTGACCTTGCTAACGTGCTGGTCGTTGAAGCTGTACCACTGGCCGTCAGTGAAGGATTTGATGCAGGCGTAGTAGTGACCGCCTGCAGCGCTCCCAGAATGCACCATGACGGAGAACAGCTCAAAGGTCGGCAAGCCCTGAGAACGGACAGGGAAAATATTTTTGTTCATATAAAAGCAAGAAGCGAGATGTGTTCTGCAACATACATGCAAGTGGTGTTGACAACAGGGACAGCAACCAATGATACTGCAGATGCAATGGCAAGATATAAGCTCAAGATATGCTATATTTGCAGAGCTAGAGTCGCATCATATAAGCAACACCGACCGGTCAAATGAGGGAAGCATGCACAGCGGGCGAGACCGCAAAGTGTCGACGGGCTCATTGTCTGGAAACCGCAGTGCACGTTGTGAATGAAAGACAAACATGTCATGTAACAAGGACAGGGAAGTAATGCATCACTTCCAGCCTTGTCTGCCAGCAGACAGTTGCTCAACGACATTTCCAGGAGTCTCCTCCATCACTGCAATATCGCCACAGCAACTTCAGATGGGAGACGATGTAAATGAGTGCAATTTGAGCAATTTTCTTGGACGATTCTGATTTTCTGTATTTGAATCAAGTGGCTCAGAAAAAAATGAAGTGGACCAAATTGAAAAGGCTGTGTCTGTTGTTTCAATGTGTCCGATATATAATTAATCAACATTACCCAAAATAAAAAGGACCCTAAACACCGAACAGGAGTTTTTCCTGTTCCGATGCGAGGGTTTTGAGACAGAGGGTGTGGTATGCTGTACAGATTGTGAAGCACTCAAAGGGCAAATTTTGTGATTTTACAAATAAATTGAATTGACTCAAAGTTAACTAACCAAGGATATTAACAATATCTATATAGTGAGCATTCACGATGAGTACCTTTGGCTTCAACACCCTCTCTGTGCTGCCGGTGCCGTCCAAGCAGATGCCTTCGTCCACACAATCGTCGGTGGAAAAATCGTTGCTCATCTGGTCGCTGTGGCAACTGCCTTCATTCTCGGCTCCGCTGTCAGTGCAGCTCTCCGTCTGAGGCGACTTCTGGAGAGGAGGCGCATGAAAGTAGAGTACTTCACATTTTTCTTTATCCAAACGTAGCTTAGGATCAAGTGATGTTATTTACGGTTGATCGGAGATTGAAGGAGAATCACATTTGGGTATTAATCTGATGTAAATCAGAAATAATGATGGAAGCAAGTACAGCCATTTCTGCTCTCACCTCATCTTCCACATCGATGAACGGACTCATGTCAAGCTCTTCAGGGAAAGTCATGCGTTCATTAAGCTTGATGCGATGCATAGTGGTGTAGTCAAAGTCAAACCGCTTCAGCTGTAGCGTCAGCAGGTAGGGGAGGTGCAGAAATCTCAGACCCTGAGAAGAGAAGCATTTATCGAAAAGAAGACCGGTCAACACCACCTTCGCTGAACGTGAAGTCCCATATCACATTTTCCGTGTGCTCACCTTTCGGGCGTCACATTTCTTTTTGCAGCGTTCACAGAAGTACTGGTTGGCCCCATCCAGAGTTTCTGGTTGGATGAAAGCCTGCAAAGCCTCTTCCTGTAGCAGAAAGATAGTTTCAGGACTATTTAGACGAAGGCCAAAATACTTAGTAGACATAAACTATATGTCTGGAATGCGTGTTGAGTGCTGCTCGAGTCTTTGTGCTAAATGTTTAAATGAATGGAACGTGGAGAGACAACACACCACACTGCTGTAGGCCTGGTTGGCTCCGAAGGGTCTGATCACAAGAGGAATGTCCAGGTAAGTGTCAATCCTCCAGCTCTCATAGCCACACTCCAGACAACGGACATAATCCTTCAGCTTCCCCTGGTACAGCTGGTTGATCAGGTCAGCCTGAGGATATGGAGGCATGACAGTCAGGCCTTCTCAGCCATGTTTTACTGTTAACAATACAGCCTTTGTTTGGACTAAAGAAATGTTTTCACCCTGCTGCATTCTCTCACTTAAAGGAGGCACCAGTGTGCAACTATTAATCAAACTACCTGCCATCCAAAACTGTTGGATGGATTAAAAATAGATACGTTAAATACATCAAAAACAACTTTGAATGTTTTTCCTCATAGCAAAATTTGGTCTAATGGAAGAAATTGCCATGTTTTCAAAATCTAAAAGGGAACTTTGTACATTTTACGACTATGTCAGACTCAACATTCAGAGGTCTTAGTTGTATTCTGTCTGCTCCAATTGTTCTAACTTCAGCTAACACATGGAGTTAGCATGTTGACATTCAGTATGTTACATTTAGCATGTTGGCTCGATGAGTCTTAAGTATACTGTCTTTAGTAGACTGCTTAAGCCCTAAGCAGCTTATAATACATGAAAAAAAACTATTAATGCCAAGATTTTTGTTATAAATAAAAATACAATATTTTATTTCCTTATCATTTGAATTGTGTGTTTTTAAATAACCACTATAGATGACTATAGCAATGGAATAGGATAACATCAAGACATTTTGATGGTTTACACTGACTTCACAGAGGTTGAAATGATTTTTCAGGACTTTCAGGAGCCTCCAGCTGCTGTAACAAAACGTGGTCAGGGCTTCTCTAAAAGTTATATTTGCTCCCTATTTTTTCCTGATGACCCAATCCAAGACTAAAAAAACATGAACCGATCCTAACTGAGTTTTGTGATCTGTTGCACTCCCATTTACTCGTGTAATTTCTTAATTGGGGCTCAATCACATTTCTTTTTCATGTGTACAGACCACATGGTTGTAAATGCGCACACTGGATGAACAGTTTGCAGTTTATAATTCAGTCCTGAGATAAGAGGACAGAGAACAGCTAACCCTGAGGCTTACTGGCCCATTTCACTTTGCCCACAGTAGCTCTTTTGTTTCTATGGTGGGGGGGGGGGGGGGATTCTTTATTCATTTCTCAATAATCTTTCGGAAAACATTTTGCTGTTTCCCACCTGCTCTGTCTGCTTCCACTTCTGCTCCAGGGCATCAAACATGACCCTGCACAGCTCCTGGACATCATGCTGCTGCCAAGCTAAAAGACAAACGCACAAGAAGTGTCATCGAATGTACAGATGCAGCGGCACATGGTTTCTCCTTTCACACAAACACGCAGACAAGCCGTGTGAGTCTAGTCACAGGAGAGGGCGAAATCCTCACCCTCGCTGCTGTCCCAGCCGAAGCTCCGCGTCACATCAGTGGTCTCGATTGCCCGTTTCTTACTCGTCTGCAGCAGAACAAACAGCCTTTGTAACTGGTGTGGTATACTGGTGACGGGATCCTCTTCAGTCTCCTCAAACTCCCAGCTGACGTTGGACAGAAGTTATAAAAGAATTTATAAAAGAAGTTGTACTTCGCAAGTAAAACCTCACAAAGTTTTCTCAGAGCGTAGTGTCTTACTTGTAGAGTGCATTTCTGAACTCCGGGGTCATGAACAGCGTTTGTAGAAGACTGTTCAGATAGCAGGTCATCGCTTGGTTGACCAAGCCCACGTAACCTACAGTGATGTGGAAGGGGGGGACGGGACAAAAAGTAAGAGGATAGTTAGGGTTGTATAAAAAGGAGTGGGGTCACACATTCAACAGGTGACAAAGCCTCACCGGTTTCAGATTTGTTGAGGATGGATGAGTAAGAGTAAGATGGACTGCTGTAGTCACTGCTGCAGCCTGCAGTGCCGTCTCTAGGCAGGGGCCCAATAAACCGCTCCTGGGAGCTGTCATCTAGTCCACTGCTATCTGCTGTTCCTGACTCGTCCTGCACACATACAGGGAGGGACATTTTTTTTATCAAATGTCCTTAGTTTCCAAAAAAAAAAATAAAAAAATCTCACTGTACAGCTAATATGTATTACCGATGCAATCTGGGGCTGCTCTCCATCTTTGTCTGTGAGCTGGAGGAAATTCTTCTTACCACCCGGCTCAAAACCAGAATCTGAGAGGGACATCGCACTGCTGTGGTCCAGTGGTGCCTAGAGGGAGGCAGGGCAAAAACAAAAATCACATGAAGACTACAATCCTTTGAAAATGCAGAAAACAGCCACAAAACCTTAAAAAAAACAAGTCTTAAAACTGGAGGAACTCACAGGAAGACTTACAATCCCCCTGAACTCATTTTCAGAACATTCTCTGTGTTGACGCAAACGATGAAAGCAGCTTGAAGCCAACATGTGAGCAATGCTTGTATGTAATACTTTCTTTCTCACAGGCGTGCTGAGGACAACAAGTAAAGTGCTGCAGTGGAAACACACAGCAGCTTAATCCACTGACCTACTCAGTGACATAACAACAGACACAGCACCTGGGCTGTGGCCTGGGTCAGCAGCAGGATTAGCTTGTGCTCATTTAAGAAAAGGGAGTAGCAGGGCTGTACCAAATAGTTTGGACGCTTCATTAAGAACATTTAAATTCAAAATTAACATTTGAATGCTAAACAGATATTAATTCTGTTTAAACCGGGTATTTCTGTACAGCACATAAAGATTAAGCTACATGGTTATTATAAGTATTAAACCATTTGTAAAGTTAGATTTCTCACACACACATGCACACGCACGCTTCCAACTTGAGTGATTAAACCTTTCCAATAACTTGATATCCTTCATTTGAGAGTGCTCTTTCTCAGCAGCACCGTTCTTACGCACCTTGTTTTCTTTGTAGCAGAGAACAATGGTAGGCAAACGGATGTTTGAACACTGAAAGCATGATTAAGAAATGTCAGTCTGGCTTTTAAACAAATCTCCACCACTATCAGCTTGACTGAGGTCATGGTATGGTGACATAGCCCTCCCAATGTGGAAGTGGCCGGGGCAATGAGTCGTGACGTGAACTTATTTTAAGTGGAGGATGAGTGAACAGCAACTGCGAACACAGGCTGGCAGCCATTACCGTGAATCTCACTAGAGTTCACTTGTGCTATACTTAACCTGAACTCAAACACACCAACCAAAACAGTAGCTTAAAACTGAATGAATTCATCCGTTTTAAGCCGAGCCGCTACGCCGTCAAGCTGTCAGAGTTATCATGGAGCCCACACTGTCACTTACTGAAGCAGACAGAAGGGTCTACAATATACGAAAACAGGTTAAAAAGATAAAGACGGAGGCTAAAGCCTACGGATCAAAGTGCTAAACCACCTCATCGCCATAAAAGTCACCGTCTTGAGTAATACATTTCCTAACCATGTCCGGTGTATTTCCCCAGGCCAGGTCGAACGTGGCTTTCACATATCCTGCCTTGTGGGCAACATCTTCATAGAGTTTGGAGAGGGTGGTGGAAGCAGGCAGGTTGAGGGTCAGCCTCTCATTGATCGTCTTTGCACTGGTGATGTCCTGTATGATGCACAGCACTCTGGGCTCCTCAGCTGCATTTTGGATCTGCAAATCAAGAACGACGGAGAAAAACATTAGCGTGATGAATTGGCTCATTCTGTATTTTGTGATTAAGCACCATTCACTGGTGAACAGTTAAGCGTTGGAATAACTGGTTAGTAAGGCTGTGCAACAGAAACAGGCCAGTGCAGAAAAGAACAATACCGTCACATGTCACGCCTCAGAACAAATGTGACCTACTTGGTAGAAGTTAGGTTACATTTCTGGAGAAGATACAGCTGGATATCTAAACAGGACTGAACAGTATTATCTGTGCTGGATTTTCTTGCCAATCACAGAAAGAAAAATGATATTCTTCACAATAAAACAAACTGTTTGGTGACATAAAGGAGCTCATCTCTTCTCTCTCAGCATTGCAAAAGCAGCTCACGTGTCCTCGTCTATCTTTCTGTTTCCTCAAGGTTTCATAGGAATTTGCATAACAGACAGGCCTCTTATCAAGTAGGCCGTACAATTCATGACTGATAGTTATCTCATTCACTGGAACCTCAGCAACAAACCCAGTCACTGATCTTTGCTTACACATTTTCAACACACAAACACGGCCAGGTTATCAAATTTCTCCCAAACTGTCCACAATCTGTTGCAAAAAAAAAATAAAAATCCATGCAATTGCTGACACATGCATCAATTTTGTAAATTGTTTCAAGACACAGAAAGTCACTTCATCATCTGAACACTCGCTTTAGTTTATTTTCTGATTGGTTTATGTGCCGTTGCTGTTCAGCCTCAAATGATTTGCAGACTGAAAACCAAAGTGGCAAAAACTGGAGGAAAAACTCACTTAACAAGCGCTAATGTACTGAGCATGTGAAGATGATGGCAGGCCAGCTTCCTTATCCTCAGGGATTGACAATGAATAAAACAATGTTTGGTATTTAAAATGGCTCACCTATTGCATAAACCATTGATCAAATTCAAGTCATGAATGGATGTGTTGATATGGGTATTTACATGTTTTCCTGATCAGTTTCGTTGCATGTATTCTATGTTTGATAAAGCTGTTGTTTGCAAAGCTGACTCCTGAAAAAGAATGTCATCATGGTGCTGCTTCATGCATCTATTTAACACCGTGCATCATCTCTCTCATCAATACCAAACACAAGGCAAGGCTACCTGAGAAATCCTCTTGATCTCATCAAAAAGACTCTGTCTGCAACTCCAAAACACACCCTGATGATATAATGGAGATAGTTTGAGTGGAAAACAACTTCAAACAAACACAACAATGAAGTAAGTTGTAAGACATGCCTGTCTAAATTAGACGTGTAGGCCTACACCTGTTATTGTTTGGCTGGCAAATCAACCTCTTGGCTGGTGAAATGGGTGATGATTACAGGAAATATATTCAAGTCATTCTGGTTACTACCTCTTTTTGAGGTCTGTGATCGTGGCAAAATGTGACTGACGGGTCCTATAAAGTAGCTGCAGCTGACTACACACAAGTGTATTATGAGATTAAAGGTTATTTTTACCGTGGATATAATCACAAGGTGCTGATATGAAGCCACGGGTACTGCAAAGCACAGGCAGTACTTCTTTACAGCTGTAACTCATTCTAAATGGCACAAAAAATAATGACAGGCTACAACTTTTTGTGAAAGGTCAGTAACCATGAAATCCTATAAATACAATGTAATGTAACTGCTACTGCACATGAGCAGTAGCTACTGAACAGAGATGCAAGGAAGTGAACAATAGCCTCTTATTCAAACACAATGTATTGTTGATGGGACATTTTAACTTTTTCATACATAATGCTATTACAGCGTTACGAGCTGTAGCGAGGAGAATGTGACAGTGTAGCATAATGGGGAAGTCCATTTTCTCATGGGAGAAAGGACTCGCAAAAATGAATGATTAACAATGAATATATTTTATGCATCAAGATGCATCCTGAAATCCAAGATGATTGATATGATGTTCTTGTTATGACAGGGCAGAAGGATATTTCTTAAACACAAAGCCATTCAGTAGCCACTGAATGTTACAGGGTTGCATCTGTGAGTGTGTCTCTCCTCACAAGTGTGTCATTTAATTGGGCCCATGGCATCAACAGAGAGCTCCGGGTGACCTCTGGTATCCCAGAGCATCACACCGCCGCTGCCAACCTCTTTCAACACAAAACAGCAGCTTAAATTACCAACACTTGAGACCATGTTTTCTTCCACAACATAAGTCTCTTAAATGGAACTGGCCATCGATTTCAGCAACAGAGCTAAAGTACTGGAGGTGATATTTCACTCGGTTTTATGTTCCTGTCCTATCAGCATGTCTACAGAACTAAAAGGATAGTCTGACGCACATAAATGATCAGCTGATTTTATTATCTGGTTGAGAAGAAACAAGTAACCACAGGCACATTACACAGGCTTCACCTCTATTTCAAACAAGACGACAACAAGGGAGTTTTATAACTTATCTGCTTTGAGTATTCCTTTTAACCAGTCTGTGTGACAGTTAAATATATGCATTTTCTATGTAAAATGACTGTATACATACAGACGCGATGTTTCCAAACCTTGCATACACAACAGATAGAATAATTTCTAAGATATATATTTGCATACCACAAAATGAAATAATGAAATACTACTGTATACTAAATTACATATTTCACAACCTTAACTTCCTTCTACCAGTATACCGGGATTTTTTTCAAGTGCTAAAAATCTGAATGTTTAAGAAATACCTACTTTGCTGAAAAAAAGATTAGTAAATAAACCTGTTTCCTCCACACAACCTCAAGCCTCATTCTTTAAAAAAAAAAAAAGACTTTTACTGCAGAATTGTACTCGATTATAATCAATAATGAATTAATAAGTATATGAATAAAGGCTATATTTTTACTATGAAACTGAAATGAGTGTGCAGTGGTGCATTATCAAATCTAATTTTCCCAAGAGCCACTTCAACGAGTGACGTCCTATGCATGACGTATGACCCTGCAGCTGACGTAAATGCAGTCATATAACAACATCCATAAAGGGACTCCAGGTAACTTGTAGATGTACGTGAGAATGTACGCGAGAATAACGTAACACATGAATATGACTGCCAGGCCAATAGTAACGTTATCCTGTTGGATGTTTATGTTAAAAATCACACCGTTACCATCTGGTAAACATTAATGGTGTTTTACAGAAGCGACAGCCGATTCATTTTCTACGTGTGTGGAAAACGTGACAACAAAGTAGCATCGTAGAATAATAGGATGTTACACGTAGCTAACCATGGCAGGACAAACAAGCAACGGCTAAGTAACTTAACATTGTGACCAATAAGTTCATTAAGGACGACATAATAGAAAGGGCGAACACTTGTATTCAAACAGTAGAGACACACAAAATTAATAAATGTTGTATTACACGCACCTGCATCTACATAAGTAACGTTAGCAAGTCAAATCCGCTAACATTGGCGTTAGCTTGCACATTCCACGAGCTAATGTTATGCTAACGTTAACAGTGAGGCTACAAGTTATATTCCACACAAACGGGGACAAGACTGAATCAAAGTAAGGGTATACATTATTATAAACTAGTAGTTAACGTTGTATCGGTACTGGCAGTCATGTCAAGCGACGTAGCTATTTGCATTTGGTTTAGCAACTTCAAAAACACCTAGCTAATAGATTAGCTAGAGCCAAAGATGTCATTCACCAGACTTACAAAGCAACGATATTCGCTAGCTTTATTCTACTAACGCTGACTGTTAGCTAATGTTACTTGCATGTTGGCTATCTAATGTCGGCAAATGTCGTCTTTGTTTTGGGGATAACATATTGAACGAGTCTTGTGTTTTAATGATCAGAAAGCCTAAATCGAAAGCTAGGTAACGAAATGATGGTTGCGCTAAAGCTTTAGCTGCCTTCATAAACTCATAGCGAAACTAGCTGCTAGCTGATGTTAGCTACAACGTTGGTTAGCCATGTCATGATAGGCCGTCCAAGTCATGTTTGGCTACCGTTAACGCTAACTGTTAGCAGCTGAGAGTTAGCCTCAAAATGATACAACAAAATCGCAAACTCCCAAAGTGGTGCAAAAGTTGTGCCATTATTAATGACCACGGTCTACAAGGTTGACAGCTAATGGCCAGAGATTGATCCTCCGACATGGGCACAGGGTCCGCGAAAACCTCACCTCTTTGGGTACGAACTGGTTCTCCTCGTTGGGCACCATTTCCATTTGTGCGACAGTTTAGACACAAGTATCTATCCAGACAAGGATGTCAGCGGAAAAACTTTGCAGCGGTAAACACAAACATGGTTTGTGTCATGTTTGTAGTAAGTTTTGATACTTGGATAATAAAATTAAACTTGGCAAAAGTTGTAGGCTTATCAAAGTGATCGCAACACTCTCGGTTGTACTACCCGAGCACAAAGTGCCCTGCTATACATGGAGAAAAATGGCCGGTGTTTTACTCCGCGAGACTTCACTCACGGAGCTTTGGCGTCACATTCCATCCAGACAAGCGTGCGTGATGTGTGCGGACAGAGTGACGTCGGTGTGTGCGTTTCATTGTTTTTGATCCACACAGACCACAGCTCATTTTTTATATATTAAAATGAGTGCACAACATAGATACACCACACAAATATATATATATATACACACACACACACACACACAGAGAGAGAATGATGGACATGGTTCCATTGGTCATCTGCACAACTTGATCTGTCTTTTTTCTTACTTTTTGGGGGACATGTAAACATGCAACACTAAAACAGAATATGAACTGACATTATTTCACATGCATATTTCACATTTTCACCTCACAGCAAGAAGGGTCTAGGTTTGATAACGATCCCTTTCTGCATGTTCTTTCTGTGTTTGTTCAAGTTTATTTTTGGTGTTTCCTCCCACATTCCAAAGACAGGTAACTCTAGTTCATGTAATTTAGTTTTTATGTGAGAGTCTGTTTTTAAATGTTAGTGCTGCAGTTAAGTCTGGGGTTACAGATGTGGTTTTGGGGTGAGAAGGGGTTAAAGAGCCTCAACCTCCAGTTTCATCAGAGCTTCATTATGCTGCTCAGGCCTCATAGTCAGGTTGTAACCAAAGGTTGAACATCCCTTCCCTTACTATTACTGATATGATACCCTTGAGTAAGTCACTACACCCACATTTGCTCAGATCAAACTGTTAAGTGGTCAGCAGTAAAGAGGTCATCTGGGGAACTCACAGGTTATTTATGAATACAAATTCATAAATGTTAAGTACACTGATGATGAAGAAATTAGACTTACAGCAGAATAGTAATAGAGAAAAAAGTGTATGTACAAAATGAAATACAGAACAGATTTGACAACACATTTTTAATGAATGACCTGCATAAACAATCATCAAGTTGTCAACAACCGATTTGTCTCCATTAGGGAATTACATATTCACAGATGTAGTTTTTGAGGCTGCGACACACCTCGTCGTACCACTTTCCTTGTGCAACTACTGAAAGAGCAACACAGCTCTCCCTCTTCGTTCCTGTGGGCTGCTTCTTGGAGCGGTCCCAGTTGAAGTAGCTGACTGGCAGGCTGTTGACATCAACATACTGGCCTTCTTTCACAATGTCTGCTACACCGATCCAGAAGTCTTTGGATCCAGGAGCGCTCCTCTTTGCATAGTCTCTTAGTTCATTGTTTTCCATCATGTCCCGTGGCGTTGCAAGAGTTCCTCCTTGTGCAATGCAGTTTTCATTTGCTTCATGGTAATGTTTTGGTTCCTCAATTGTGAGATAACACTTCCTGTGAGCTTTGATGCCACGGAGACAGACTGAAAACACAAAGCACTTACTTACATTAGCGAATTGAATTGTAATTTAATCTTTTTTTTAATACTTAATCCCCCATTTTTTTACAACAGAATTTATAGCAATTCCTGAAGTGTTGCTTCACAGTCTGAACAGTCAGTAATTATTTAGCCAATAAAGGAAAATAATACAAAATAATAAACAACAATAAATTAATAAATACATTTATAGTATTTTTATATAATCAATTCAAAGTATTAAAAAAGAGACGCACAGTAAAAATAAAAAATACACACAATTATAAGAATATAATGTTCATGTTTTTTATGTTCTATACACTCACATTATTCCCTTTTTGCAATTCAACCTTTTAGTTCATACATTAATGGCTGATAAGAGTGCTGCTGCTCTCTGCTGGTGACTCACACACTAAAAAGTTCAAAATCTATTTATATTATCTCTCAGCAAGTCCACACTCTTTCATGGCGGCTCATTGACTTAAATAACAAGTAACAGTGAGAAAAAGCACCATAACGTATTTATAATTCAACCTTAAATCACAATGTCATTAACTAACCATTGTCCAATAATTGATTTCTTATTTACTTACAAACAGTCACAGTAGTGCTTATGAATCTAATCTATTACTGTCCTCCCTTCTGTCTTTAATCTCCGTTAATGTAGTGAGGGCGGTACCTGTCTGCAACGCCTGCATCTCCTTCAGTGAGTTCACCTCCTGCCACAACCTCTCAAGCTGGGACCTCACTTCATCTTCTTCTGCAGCTGCATCTCCACGAAGAGGGAAGAGCAACAGGTCAGATACGCCTGGGTGGCAAGCATGTTATTTAGGAACTGTGCGTATAGTTACCTCCGGACTGATGGGGTGACACAGCCTTCCTGGTGCGAGATGGACAGCTGTAGCTGAAGTGGAGCAAGGAGAAGCAAAGAACGAGGAGGACAGGGAGGGCCAGACGAGCCATGTCTGAGGCCAGTGGATCCTACAGTGACAGCACACAGTAGCACACCTTGTACTGCCGTGAAATAAACCAAAACGACTGCAGGCAGCACAGTATATACTGGCCCCTCTGTATGCCTTTCTGGGTACTCAGCCTGCATTGGCTCCAAATGTTTTTGTCCAAACATCAGGAGGCGGTGAGAGAGGTATAAGGGTGGAGTGGCAAATAATGATTTCCTTGTGTCTGGCTTTTGATAAATATTTACTTGGGACAAGGTGCACTAAGCAGTATTCCCTTTCATTTCACAAACAAACTGGAAATTCGTTGACTGCTTTGAGTGTTGATCATCCCATCCCTGTTCCATGTCAGTTCAGGACACGCTAAATCACTTTTTAACATGTGAAAAATAACCTCAAACCTGGGCTTCAAATGTCAAACGATGTAAAATATATGATTCATGTACACTAAGTGGTACACACTACGAAGGGTCATTTACAACGTTGAGTACATGAAAACATATGACTGAGTAAATGTTGCTGCTACGTATACACTGTAGATTTCTTTTGAATATTCCAATCACACAGACTTGCAGTTGTATAATCTCTCAAAATGAGGCCTTTACTAAACCAGATGAAGTGCAGCTCTCTGCTCGGGTGCAAAGCTATTTTTAGAGTGAGATGTTGTACACAGATGGGAGGGGGGAGCTAAATAAGAAAAACCCTTGGGCATACAGGCTTAGAAATACAACTGTCAAAACTAGCTCAAGAATCTTTCCCATTTTACTGACTTTAAATTGTACATTTCTAAGCATTAGCTCCTCCCCTGTTAAATATAGTAATGAAAATAATAAAAATAAAAATAATTGTGTATTCTAAGCAAATAAGGTTATTGAAAACTCTGATAGTTTTATTAGTTGCAATACTACATGTATGCCAAGATAGTCCTCCAAATGTGTAGGTTTTTTCTAGCAAGAATACTTTAAAATAGCATTATTTCTTGTGTTTGATGTGACATACAGTAGGTGTAAATGGATGTGAAAATGAACTGTATGTAACATGTATTTAGTTTAGACCCATTGCACAGTATCGAGTCCAAGTTCTTTGTTTAGTTTGCATTTTAAAAAAGCTGTACAACATCTTATTGTATGCTATTCCAATGCAATCACTAACATTTTTATCTTATTCCACCCCGAGGCGGACACCAAAAACTAACACCGGACCCTTAGTTAGAGAAAAGAAAAATGGCCAATAGTTCTGGTTTAATCAATAATTCATGATTAATATTCCAAAAACATAGATGTACAAATACATCTTAGTTTGCAGCAGTTCTGGTAACAGCACATGCGCTGACTACCTGGTAACATCTTTGCAAAGGTCAACAGTTGTACAATGGAGTACTGCTAGACAATCGTTAATCATTAGACAGCAGCATGTTTCTTTTCTTCTCCTTTGACACACATAGTCCCTTAGCTCAGTGTCACAGAAACATTAAAGTACTGTCTGCAGAAAATAAAAAAAATCACTGACTTTGTTGCCACCTTGTGCCAAACGGTGGGATTGTGCAGAATGTGCAGTTTATTAGTACCCTAGTCCATGTTTTGAACCTTACGCTAAAGCGAAAAACATTTAAACATTTCACGTTCTCATCAAGTTCACTTGTGATTTGAATCCAGGTAGAAGCCAAAATTCCTCACTGATTCCATAAGCTCAAAATAAATACATGTATTCACAAAATATATTAAAGAAGAAGAAAGACAACTTTAAACAGGAAAGGGACGACATGAATCTCATGTGAAATAAATTAAAACCCAATCCCGGCATACTTTGCAGATCAATTTATTCAAGTAAACAGAGCTGTACTCAAAGAAAGTACAAAACAGAAAATTTGCCAAAAATATATACGACCACAGGTTAACCAGAGTTTATAAGGGATTTTGTGAACAAACTACAGTACTATACACTTCAGTTTTTTTTTTACAAGATAATATACATACACTCAAAAACATGCTCGCTCGCTCTCTCTCTCTCTCTCTCTCTCTCTCTCTCTCTCTCTCTCTCTCTCTCGTACACACTCACACACATACACAGCAGACCTGACATTAAAGGCATCAAAATTATAATTATTTCCACAGTGTCTACACATCATTATCCTCACTTCCAAGTCTAGAAATCAACTTCTAAAATGACTAAAATCATCGCTTGTGTACACTCATTAACACTTATGTCTCTCCAGCGTTTATTATTCAGCTTCAAAGCATGCAGCGTTGGTTTTGGTGATACCAAGTTGATACATTTTTTTAATCTGTTGAAATGGCATGATTACGAGAGACTTATGTCACTGTTTTATAATTGAGAAAATACTTTTTGATGTGTACTCTGGTTTCAATTTAATAATTCAAGTAAAGTAATAAATAATTCAGGTGACTAGCAGATATAAAATACACAGAATAAGCAAGGCCCAAGAAATAGTGAATACAATAGTTTGTTTTTACTTGGATTAAATTAAAAATAAAAACAGATCAGTCATTTGAATATGTGAGCGTGAAGGTTCTCTTACATTTCATCAACAAGACGCAGGTGTGGAGTAAAGCAGAGGGCATCGGACTTAAATAAAGTAATACACAGCGTTGCTCAGACCTAAATCGCCCTGCTTTGAGACACCAGCTCATTGTAAAAATAATTTATGTTGGAGTCGTATGGCACTTTTTGTTGTGAGGCACCAGCAAGTAAACAACAAGTTTTTAATAGTTTACGCATCTGTTTTCGTATTCCAGTTACAAATACCTATTTTGTTGGTTTGTTCAATGCAAACTTCACACAAGGAAACCATTTCAAGTATCAAACGCTCATTTGTAGCTTGAAGGCACTGGTGATCCCATAACACACAAGGTTGGCCCCTAAGAATTAAGAATCATGCTAATATCTACACACAGACCTCTCTAGCTCTCGTGGCTGACACATTACTGTTGTGACATGAGAAAGTAATTCACTCTCTTGGCCAGAAGCATCAAAACATTGGAGTCGTCATTTTCTCAAACTTATGTCAATCGTTTGCTTTTATTTTTTACAGCTGTCATCACTGAGGACAGGTGAGAATCAAATAGCACTGTATTGTGAAATATTAAGACACGTGAAGCTTGTTATAGTATACGACCCATGTGTGCATTAGTAAATTAAGTTTTTAAGGGTGTTAATCTTAAAGTGATAATAGCAAGCCAGCAGATTTTAATGCCCATTCAGTCAATAAACAGTTGGCAGATGCAATTAATTGTGAAATGGACACAATTACATTATTGGCTCGCATGACATGACTTCTTACCGTAAATAATATAATACTATATTGAGAATGGCACTTGCATCTGTTGCCTGGGTGTTTGTCTGGGTTTACCCAAAACCTTTGCTTGACCAATTAGCTGATAAACAAAAGGTAACAGACAAGAGGCACAAACATATACTGTACATACATCCATTCATGCATACATGAATACATGCATACAGCACATGCATACATACATACATACGCACGTACTGCACAACACGCGTGTGTGGTTGGGTTCCTCTGGTGAATCTGTGCAGCCTCTGCAGTCTCTAGACCTGTTCAGTGGATGAAAGGCATTCGCTCCTTGCTGTCGTTGTCTCCCTCTGGCTCCTCTTCTTCCTCTCCTGCCTCACTGGTCTCTGTGCTGTCGCTGGCCATCTAGCGGTGAAATGTTACTCAGCTGTCATTAACTGTATACTGAGCTACCGATACAGAGGAACAGCGGTCAACACATATGTGATTTGACATCAAGTGGTACGGCAAATATGTAAATGTGTCCTCTGAGGCTAATGGACTGTATACTGGGTCTATAGTTTCAATACGAACATGTCTCAACATCTAATAGAATAGAATCATTTCTAGGTTTGATGTGAATATCACCATGGAAACGACTGTTATAAAACAAGAGGAAATCCTACTCACTGCCTCTTTATGACCCTGACTGGACCTGAAATGTGCTCTCGGCATCAGAAATGTGAAATGTAACTATTTTTCAGCAACAAATATTGCACAGCGTGTCAGCCAGTAAATTAGCTGTGTGGTTAATTAAGCACATAGATCAGAAAATCCGATGTTACAGGGTTTCTGAGAAGCATTTTTACTTAAGATGTTTTTAAAAAATGAGCTCGACATCGGCAAAAGAAATAAGATCAGGGAAACAGGGGACTAATATTTTCTTCTATAAGTTATTGTAACTCCCTCAAAATGGTTCTGCGTTGTGCATCATTTTATATCTGCCAATTGATTGCCATCTACTCCTTTTCTCTTCTTCCTGTTAGTCATGTACCCTCAACCACCAATGTCATCTAATAATTACTGTAATCTTACTGAAAAAGATGTAAAGTGCTGTTGCATAAATCGGTGTGACAATTATAAATCTTTGTAGATTTGCACTTCAGATCAAGAGCTTAACCTGTCTATTAATGTATCTTCATACTTTATTCCTACGATTAATTTGAAAAAAAACTAAAAACATTCAAAATATTACCAGAGGGGTGGGAGACTTCTCAACATCCAGAATGAGTTTTCCTATGTTGCCTCTGTCATGGATTCTCTGCATGGCCTCTTTTACCTGAAACACAACAATAACTCACTTTCAACATGCAGAACTAGTGACAAACAACAACATACATACATTCATCGAAATGAAATCTCATTAAATAATGACTCTTTTTTTCACATAAAAAAGCATGACTATTTTATACTAACAGAGAAGTTCTTCAAGTTCTTGTTTTCAAACAGTATTAGGCTGGTACATCTAAGTCCAAGTCATTTTATAGAAAAACAAAGTTACATTTTTAATAGTTTGAGCTTTAACATTTTGTGTAAGAAACAAGGGTGCCAAAAAACATTTCACTTCTGCTGATAAAATTGGTGAATGACAATAACAATAAAAGCTCTCCAACAGGAAGCCCCGTTGTAACACTGGAAACAACATTTAAAAGCACCTGCTGAAAAACTTCGTTTGTCATCTGAATCCACACAAAGTCACATTTGCAATCATTTCCTGGTCGTTACAGACACAAGCCCACTTCCTCAGAGCAGCGATAATCTAAACTTGCTCTGTGATTTATTAAGGTTAATAGCCTTAATAAACTACATGATGCTGACTCATCCTGCTGGGCTACGCTGACATCACACTGAACACCTTACTGCCTGTAGAACAGACCCTAGAAGGTTTATATGAAGCACACAGCTTCATGATTGCAGGGACAATGTAAGCTCTATCGTGCATTGGAGATTTGATTTACCAGCTTTAGGACGCCACCTAACGTGGGCTCTAATAAGTAATAAATGACATCCCATACAATGTTGAAGTGAGTCGCATCCTGCAAAAACGAATTACTTTAATATTCCCTATCTTGAAAAAGCTTACACCAACATAATAAGGTCCTCATCTCTGAAAAGACGTAATATCCGGATAGAGATGTTTATTTTTGTTTAATTTATCTGAGTATGAATGAAGTATGAAAAGAAACTTTATACGAATTGTCATGAGGATGATTTATTGAATACTTAAATGTAACATTAGACACAAACCTCTGCCAACTAGACACACTGTTCTAACACAGTGGTACACCACACACCCCTTTTTCAAACAGATTCATGTATTGAGAATTTTCATTGTCTATGGAGGCGGAAACATATACATTTAGAATAACGTAATTGAAACATTGCATTTCTTTCACAAATACTAAAAACTGTGGACAACATTAAAGATTGATCCATGACTGACTCATCAAGTGTGTTATGCTGATGAACGACAGTATTCCTAACACCTAAATAGTCTGCAAACACTTTAACAGGAGAAAGAGTGCAGGCAGGGCTTTTAATCACGCTACACTCAAAATGAAGGCCGGGCTTCTGTCACCAGGGAGTCTGTTAAAACATCTGTCCACAATATGTTTTATTAGCTGACATTTTGTTCAAATTCAAATCTCATCCCAGCTACTACTGCTAGGCGAACACAACTGACCAAATGTCAGAATCTTTAAAGGCTGTGCAATCTGACCAGTGAACAATCAGAGCTTCGGTCCATATTGTTGATCATCAGCAGTCTGATTGCCTAAAGCTGCGCGGTGGTGGAATGGGAGTGGTGGAGCAGGTGAAATCATTTTCCTGATTTTCTCCAACTCAACAACACACCACAGCTTTAAAGCTCCAATCTGCCATCAGTGTAGAGCACCCCAACGATCACATCATGGTGGAGTCTACATGGTTTGCATGTGCAGGGAAATAATGCAGTTACTCAGTGAATTTACTGTGACGTTTTATCAACTATGTCCAACAACAATCTCTACATCCATCAAATACACCTGCAGGTCAAAACGTGTAAACACCAATGCTACTCATCAAAGCTTGTCTGACTCACTTGTTGCAAAGATAAAATATCACACATCACAAAAGATTACTCAGGATGCCATATCTTGCTTTCTCATTGCCGTCGACACAAACAGACAACTGATTGTGCCTCTTTGTCTGGACACCATTGTGTCACAAGCATTCATTTGCTAAAAGAAATAGCCAAATCAAGCCAAGAGCAAAAATAGGTCAGCAGCTCGTCGAGCCCTTTGGGGGGTAAGATTCACTTGCATTATAGGTGTAATGGGGCCTCCTGATACTTTAAAACAATATCTGCAAGATACTGCATGTTGGCTTCATTTTATTTTTTTAGGTATCCTAAATAGCATTGACCTTGGAGCTCCGAGGTGAAAGAGACAGATTCATTTTTTCCGAACTAAAACTGCTGGTGGTCCAGTTATTCTGCTTTGGTCACACATTCTCTAACTTTTCATTCCAGTAAAAAAAAGTTTGCCGTGGTCAACAACAAACTAACGCCCTCTGAATTCTCCGTCCAGGCATATGAACAAATGAGGCAGGATGTGCCCCTGACACTACATCCCACGCCATCCTCCCCTCTAATGAGATTCTTCATGGGCAATGGTTCCAGTGAATGGCCTGACAAATCTGCCAAAGTTTAATAACAAGCAGTACCGGGGCAGTTTCCCATGAGAAATAAAAATCATAAAAAGATCATTTCATCAACCTGTTATCTCTCTGACTGTAGCTACAAAGCTCAGAATGACTTGTTATCAGCTTCTTGTGATGGGTTAACTGCACTGCCTCAACTCCCACCTGAATTACTGAAGCATTTTTGGGTGGGAAACAAATTCCAAACTTTTACTTGAAAAGAGGGTATGTAAGGATGTGTTAGATGCCCTCTGATATCACTGATGGGAACAATCAGGCAAATCGCTTTCAGGTAAAACGTTATGCAGAAAAATGGCTGTAGCTTAAGTTTGAATGGGACCATAAGCACACCAATATGGAGATTAACCTCATTATCACAGACAGTGGCTTTTGTCCTTTCGACTCCAGTTGTGGTTCATAAACGTTAAGGACAAGTGCTTCCTGCTAGCCAGGATAAACATTTAGTCAACCTATTTCACCGCAGATATATTTTACATGTCATATCAGGCAAATAAGTGAACACATCGGTGTAACTGAACTATAGGTGTGTAGAGCCTTTAAAATGGTCAGTAGCAACTTTTTTGCTGTGTTTATGATCCGACCAAAGATACTAAAACAGCCAACAAGACATACGATTTAGATGTTTCTACCATCCTCCTGTGTCCTGTCTACTGTAGGCCCTGCAGGTAGAGTCTTTTTCTTTCGGCAAAGGGTAACACCTGGGATGTGAAGAGATAATGGCCCACTAAAGGTTCTTGTAAACTTAATTTACCAGTAATGGCCCTTTCAGACACAACACGACAACAGCACCACTGCGCTCTGAAACCCATTATTTCTAATGGCTTGCGACCAACCACGAAGGCGTTACGCTGCACCGACCTGGTTGAACTTCAGGCGCAGTGTGCTGTGATGTGCACCTCAAACCGTGCTGTGTCTGAAAGGACCATGAGTTCCGGTCATAGTGCTTCAACTCTGCATCAAACAGCCGACACAAAGATACCGAGGATTGCAACAGATATACTTGTTGTGTCCTGAGCCAAGATAAAGACCTAAGCAAGCAGACGTTGCACTACTACTTGTTAAGGTCTATGTGAAAGGCAGCTATCGTGATTAGAATATGTTTTGAAGGATAGGTGTACTGTACAAAGATCCCCCTGAAATGGAATAACCACAGTTCAAAGAGCTTGTAGAAAGTAAAGTGATTGATGTACAGTATGGCCTGTCGGGCTTTGTGTTGGTGTGAAATAATTGTGAAACGGGATGATACAACCTACCCACCATCTGTGGAAGAATGTCCAAGAACAGCTGACAACGTCCCACAGAAAGCAGCAGTAACAAACCACAGATGATATGCTGTCCAAGATGTTTGCATGAAATCTTCGCTTACATTTTAAACCTGGAATCTCCGTTTAGATGACCACTGTAATTAGATAATTCTTAATTTGCTCATCATTGACTTCATTCACCGTGTTACACCCTCTGATCACCCCAGGGTCTTACCTCCTCCAGCGCCCATAGGGAGTCCACAACCGGCTTGATCTTCTTTTGGTCATAGAGACACAAGAGTTTGTCCATCACTGACTTCACAAGACTACATTTCCCGTGTTTGAAGAGAAGGTTGAGGAGCGAGAATCCTGCTATGACTTTGTTCTCCTCGTATAGTTTAATAGGGTTCACCTTCTCCACCTGCCACCACTGGAGAACAAGAAAATAAACACAGAGAGACACGTTCATCCCGAGGGACTCATTTGTGTGTTTCATTTGCCATGAAATTATGAAATGTGCATTGTGTAGTATTGTTTCCCTCAAATGTTGATAATAGACTGCATCTCTGACTCACAGATTTTGCAAAGCTGAAGAAACTCTTTGTTTCCCCAGTTACCATGTTTGACGCGCCTGAAAAAACAAAAATAAAAGGATTGCTGTATGCTGTGCAGAAGTGACTTGTCAATAACAGGCAGCCTTGCATGAAGGGTGAAGGTGGGGGAGGAACAGTTGGCACCTTTAGACCCTTAGATCTGTGAAAGCATGCCTTTGCACATACTCAGTATAACTAAAACTAATGAACTGATGAATGAATCTCCCTCTAATGCTTCAACTTGATTCATGAGGCTTAACACAAACTAAAGTAATTAACAGAGATCAGATAAGTATGGTAGCTGTGAAGGACAACACATTTAATTTGCAGTTTATGGATGGAGTATTCAAGTGAGCCTCACTATCTCAAACTCAGTCCGGCTGCCAACACAATAAATGAATGCAGACTCGTCTTTATGCTAAGCTATGCTATCTGTCTCTTGGCTCAAGCTTCATACTTAATGGACAGATGTGAGAGTAGTACCGATCATTCCATATAACCCTCGGCAAGAGAGCATATACGTAAGTGTGTTGCCAAAATGTTGAACAATTCCTTTGACTGCTAATATCAACTTGAAGCACATCGACTACAGTTTGACTACACACAAATACAATGCAAATGTAGTTATTTTCGCTATGAAAGTACTAAATAGAAAACATAAGTCTTGTTCCCACCGTAGAGTATGTAGGTTCCCAAAGGCCTCAGCAGAGTCAGGCCTTTCCCTGTGTTGTCCCCACACAGGCAGTCCAAGACAATGTCTACTCCCTCTGGAGAAATCCTAAAACATCAAGAACAAAGCACAGCTGAAGTTCACTGAAAACATTGTTCATATCATTTAATTTACTAATTATTTAGTTTAAACATTAAAGCTGTAACTAATGCTTCTTTTCCCAGTTATTTGTTTGGTACATCAAATGTCAACATTGTTAAAAGATTTGCCCAATACAGTTTCCCAGAGCCCAAGCTAATGTCTTAGTTAATTGGTCAATTAAATTACTAGTTGACTGAGACAATTATTGGCAACTATTTTGATAATTGATAGTTTGAGTCATTTTTAAGATAAAAAAAAAACAAGCATTCCCTGGTTCCTGATTCTCACATTTAAGAATGTACAGCTTTTCTTAATATTTTATGATAAAAAAGGGAGTATCCTTGGGTTTTGGACTGTTTTTTTTTTTTACAATTCTTTGACATTCTATGTTCAACTAATAATATGAAGATTAATCTGTAAAGAAAATGAGTTACAGCCCTTAAATGGTTGCAGATTCCTTTTCTGTCTATCGACTAATCAGTTGATCAAATAACCGTTTCAGCTTTCAGTTGAGATAAAGTGCAATCAGAGGTCAGCTTCATACATTCACAGTGATGTGGTTGTATTCCCTTGTTTACGACTGTGAGCACTTAAAGCAAAAGTGCAAAACTGAATTCTATATTCAGCCTGTGCGTCATGCTGTGGTGCAGCTTCACTTTTTATCCAATCATGGATTTATAAGTTATGAGCATTGATTCTCTGGGCTATAACTCTGAGAAAAAGTTGCAGTACAACCCACGATTTTTTACTTTTGACTACAGTAAAAAACTCCTAGTTTCCTTATAAAGAACTTGTTTTTCAATTCCCACATCCCTCCTCATCAGCAACATGCATGCAACAACAAAGTGTGATGCTCGCACACAGAATCAATCAGACAAAAAGGTTTGCCATAATGAGACTCATTAAAGTCACAGATACGAAAGAAAGAATGAACGGCATGTTATAATGAAGGCCACTACCTTCTGCCTTGTGGCCCTGGACACCTGCTTGGCTAAACTGCTTGGTGGTCTTGTGATTCCCATGGTTTTTGCCTTTTGTAAAAAGACTAATTTAATTGTACTTTGCTCTTGATCCTGAGAAGAATGTGAGGGCCAGAGAGATGAAAGGCATAATAATCCACTACCACTGTTGATATGTAGGCAGAACACATGAAACAATCAGTCCGCGTGAAAAACAAAATCTGATTCCCTATATATTATAACCTCAAAAATATAATCACACAGCGTGTTTCATGCGTAGTGCATGTATCCTGATTAAATGACTCAACAGCATACAGTAGCTCAAAGGAGGCAGCATGGTGTTGGAGTTCTCTAAATCATCAAAAGCTGAATTTAACATCACAGCATAATAGTAGTAGACCTGCATCATACTACATGAAATCTCAGGCAGTGTTTGCTCCAAGGTGTTTTTCTTGTAGTGCAAACTGGCTGACGGCGTGCTGTCTACTGAATGGAATGTGTAGGGCATCAATGCTCAGCCCTAATTGGCTCAGTTGTTCCACATTGCCAGTGCAGACCTCCGCCCTACACAATGCTGCCGCTCTCTCAGATGAGCCGTGAGTTGCCATGGGGACCACGGCCACACAAGACCAAATAAGGCAACAGGTAACATCTGCCTCCTTGCACAGCCCTCTGCACTCAGTAAGGTCCACGTCATCACAATAGTGCACATGTATAAAATGCTACAGCCACCATGCCTGATGATGCCGTGAAATTACATTTTTTTTTTTTTTACATGAAGAAATTATTGTTGTGAAAATAGACAATGGGGAACTAAAAACAGACTCTTCAGCCTCAAATCAATCATAATAAGGACAAACTTTTCATGCTTACTTTTTCACCTCTTGCATATAATCAACGTTTCTGTCAAAGAGGTGAGTCACAGAGTCTCTGATGGCTGCATGTTTGAAACACGAGGCGATCCCAAACACGGTCACGTTAGGCACAGTTGAGCACAGCTGAGCCACTGCTTGACCCTGAAAATAACAAACAGCAGCAACAATGTATCAATGTCTGAGAACACAGGGGTTTAACTCAAGTACACCAAGATCACACAAAGACAAAGACAACAGCTGCTACACCATGAAACAACAACCAAACATTCATGGAAATTTAGATATAGTGTTGTAGAATATATACATTGTACAAATTACAATTAAATAGTTAGTTGCAACAACGTTTTTTGATTTATTAAGCCTTTATTTCAGTCATTCCAAACCTTAAATGATTCAAAAGGATGTTTAAGACGTTAAAGTAAGAATTCAGTCAGAAACAGCAGTTATCAAGCATTAATAGGGAATAAACAACATGTTCCAATATATGAAGCAGTCAGTTACAATGAGAGTTGGATGAATTTGTTGTGTGGTTGTGCAATAGTCATAAAAGAAATGGACTTACCACACCACCTCCTGCTGAGTGTACCAACACTGACATCCCCTCTCGCAAATTGGCAACCTCAAAGAGCATCATATAGGCAGCCACAAAGTTCAGGGAGAATGCAGCAGCCTCAGCAAAAGACATTTCCTCTGGCATCTTGTAGACAAAATCCACCGGCGTGCAAACAACTTCTGCCCAGGCATTGTAATTGACAAAAGCCATAACTCTGTCGCCTATCTGAAAGAAACATGTTAGAGTAGCCGGATGACAGGCAGACACTAATGTGAAACAATCACGTGGCACTAAGCTGTTTGATTTAAACAGATATGTCATTATTTGGCTTCTAGCACGTTTCTAGATTTGTTGATGCAGATTTGGTTGCTTATAATCTGACAACATTCATTCATACATGCGCCAGCATGACAGAGTTACAATCCTTAATGACACTAACCTCAAATCCTGTTGTGTTTTCCCCTACCGACTCTACTATTCCAGAGCATTCAAACCCAGGGACAAGGGGGGGTTTCGGAGGGTTATCAATAGTCCCCTGGCGTACCATCAGATCCAGGAAATTCAAGCCACTGCAACAAAGAATAAATAGGACCTTACAGTTTGTTTACATTAAATCCCTCTGATTCATATTTCTGAACTGTGTCTACCCACTGACAGCTATTAAACAAATAATACAAATACTTAGAACGAGTTGTTAAGAGATTTAGGGATAGCCCAGAACTATATGATTAGTATCAGCAATAAGTCACTGGCTTACATGTTATTGGTACAGCAGTAATCCTTTGCTGGTCAATACTTTGTAAATGCAGCCAACAAACACAAAATAATGATTTAAAATGACTAAATCTGCCTTAACAATGCTGGCTTGGCTGGCAACAGTCAGATTGCTCTTCGTGTTTGCTTGGTATGAGCCTGATATATCCAGCAAACCTCCTGCGCAAGAAAAGACCTGTGGCTTCATGACTGCGAGATATTCCAAAAAGATTCAGCGTTCATACTTGTCAGAAATACTGTAAAGGGGGGTGGGGTGGGGTGGGGGGGTCGCAACAGGGAGGCCATATCACATCACAATCCACAAGTTCCTATGAAATGTATAAAACTGATATTTATATTTACCATGCTTTGACGCGTATCTTCACTTCACCATCCTGAGGCTCGGGCATTGCCTTCTTGGTTACCCTGAGTTTGTTTAGACCTCCAAAACCTGCCAGTACCACCGCTCGCATTTCCTTCGCATCGCCCGACGATTCCACGTTTTCCACTGGTCCTTTCCCGACATTTGTGTCGATCATGTACTGCGTCTCCTCCGTCATATCTGCTCCTTCTTTCGCCATGTCGTAGACCTGCTGCCCTGCCTCTCCGCTCCTCCTCTGGGTACAGATGGATGTGGTGTGCAGCCTGTGCAGCCTGTGCAGCCTGTGCACGGACACGCGCTGTATCGATGGCGATCCACGGCGGAGCCTGAAATCTCACCGTCTACACTTGTGTTCAATCATGCGGATAAGTGCTCAACAGTATTTTTTATTTCTCAGTCAAGTCACATAGATACTGATTAAGTTTGCCATTTCACGAATCAGAAATATGATTCATCCGGTAACGTCTACTGCCTTTGAATGCAGCGGGCTAAAGTATGAAGTGCACCACCTGCTGGTGAAGTGTGTACAAAACTTTATCTGCGTTAATGCAACTCATACATCCATGACGCACAGATGGAAACCCTTCAACAAGTGTGGTGCCTTCAGGTACGCGTAGGAAATGTAGGATGAATATCTCCTCACCTTCAAGATAACATGCGCAGGTACGCTAGTTTATCGCCACATCAAATCCAGTTGATGTTAAAGTCCAACGACCCTGAACGTTACTGTTCGTCTGTTGCTGTTATTGGAAGCTGTGCCACCTGAAATAAATAGCTGTCAATGCAGAGCAGCACACAGCGGGTTTAACTTTGCTGCTGGAGAGATGTAAATATTTTGTAAATCTGAAAGTATGAATAACAAAACAAACGCAAAGCTGAAATACCTATCCATGCTCAGCAGAGCCTGAGCCATGCTAAGTACACTTTAAAGTGATATTTATACTTTTTTTGATAATAATTCTTTGTTTGGATTGTAAAGGATTATGTTGAGCAGTTGTAAAATAAACTTGTCTGTTCCTTGTGACAGTTATTTTATTAGTTCAAACATATCTTTGCCATTTGTATACTTCAGTTTCTTGTTATTCATCAGCCAACAACATATACGTTGAAATTAATATATAATTTATCAGCATGGATGATATATCGGTCAAGATTTAATGCTCAGGGCTCTTACTTGAAGTTCCTTTAAGGCCTCCTATGACGTCTGTGATCAACAACTTTTATATTGCTCAACTGTTTGTTTATTGCTTTAAGTGATGGGGAAAAATAATTAATGTTTAGGCTCTTAGTTGGCAAGTATGAGAATAACCAATAAAAGTGAGACCAAGCATCTCATGGCTCTTACATAACTAAATTAATTTAACTATATGTCCTTTTGAAACTTGATTAAGTGTGTTTTTTTGTCACAAATGCCTCCAAAGTCAAACAAGTTGTGTGTGGAGGAAAGCTCCTGCTTTTTATTGCAATAAGCATTATCAATGCATAGGTAGCATGAATACGAGGTCCATGTACAATCCAATAGTTAGTAATTGATTTTAAATCAATCAACTTTCATTGAACAGTAACAGATAAATTGTGATCACAGTGAAAAATAATGCTCCACAGACAAGAGTGTGTAGTAATTCTCCAACATTCAGGAAGATTGTATTGACTACTTCCTCAGCTGCTATTTATTAGACTAGTATTATCAACCCTGAGAAAACCCCAAATTGGTCCAAAACCTACATAACTTGACTTTTTAAAAGCATTTTCCCCAAGTCATTTTGTGCGTATTGTAGCCTTCACCCGTTTTATGTACTATCTCAGAGTAGATGATATCTCACTAGTGTAACCATACATTTATTTCACATTTCCCACTGTTAATGTGTAACTGCCAGAGACAATGAGACAATGTCCCTCTGCTTTTCTGCCACTGACACATTAACAACTACACTCTTTAAAACTCTACATTCACGATAGACAGGTTGAATGAAGGAGAAAGTTGTGGGTCAGCAGTGGAAGGACTTTCTCTAATGTTTTGGAACATCAGTGAATATTCGCAGTCCGTGCATTCCTTGAATCTCCTCCTTGAGCGCCTGTGGAGGACAAAACACAACAACTAGTGAATAACATTCAACTAGTACAGGTATAAACATCTTCAAGTGTACAATGCCCACCAAAGTTAAGGGGATAATCTTAAAAACCTTGCAAGCATGATGACAGAGAGATGTGGAAAGACAATAAAACATGTCACACATAGCTTAGTCAGTTTATACTGCTACAGGTAATATGCTGGGCAGATTGTTATTGTTGTTACCTACCTGATTAACTAATTGGTGTTGTTGGATGGTCCTTTTTCCTTTGAACTCATTGGACTCTATATGGATCTCATACATGGCTCCACAACCACCTAAACACAGCACAGGATCAGTGTACAGCATGTTGTCACCACCTGGTTTCTACACAACAACAACAGGTCGACATAATAATCACGATGGGGTCTACATTTGAATATTTGGAGTATGGTGCAACCAGTCACCTGATAGATCTGTTTACCTGATATATCCACAACTTTGAGCGACGCGGCTAACGGGAACTTCTCCTTCAGTACGTTTGCGATGCGGGTCTCTCCGTCCGTTTGTGAGGACAGCCACCTCTGCACATGGCCACACACAACAACCTGAGGAAGGCAGAAACAGAGGATAAAGTTTAGCAAACTGCTGTTAGCATAACAGATCGACCCTGTGCACTGCAGCGCGAGCCAGGACTGTTAAAACGCGTATTTACTTTACTACTGCGATGAACCCGGAGAGCAGAGATCATAGTGCCGGTTAAGATCCGTTTACAAGCCAACATTGAGGAAATGTTCAGTCAGTTCAATGTCGGGACATATATAAAAACCGCACAGGTTGTGTTGTTCCACAAGTCATGTCCTCAGAGAGCGTCGTCTCACGTTTATGACGTCACACATCCGGGTACTTGGTGAGTTGCGCTTCCCCCCCAAAACAATCAAAAATAAAAACAGCATATAAATAAATAAATTACACGTGTAATATAACCACTAAGGAGAGAAAATACAAATCAACGGATTGATTGATTTGATTAAAGTATTCTTTTAGTGAGATAAAATGTTAATCATAGCATTTCTAATCGCAGAATGATGTGTTTGATTTTTATACTCAACATGTCTTAAATCAAACTTTAAGAGAAACTCTACTTTTCAAGTCTAAAAAGTCTAAAAGCTGTTACTGTGAATTATGTATCCCTAATGTGCACGCTGTCATTTGCTCCTGTTAATATTTCTTCTTTATGTAAAATGTTTGAGCCCAGACTGGCTGTTAGTCGGCTACAGAAGAGAAGACAAAATACACAAAGTATTGCCTCTCCATATGCAAAGTATACAAATTGACAAAATACAAATTGACCAGACTATAAGCTAATAGAGCTATCTTTTTCACTGCGGACATTTTAAACTCGTCACAGCAGATACAACACAGGTGGATAATAACATGAATGATGGCTCTGCTCTATTCATGTGTCCCAGTAAGCCACGGCAGTGAGCGAGCATGTACAATACCTGGACCCTGAAACTGAAGCAGCTGAAGTGAATTCAGCCATCATGATTTTATTATTTACACCTGTGCTTTTCCTGCTATTACATGTCAAAATGTCTTCTGTAAAAATAAAAATGGCCTGACCAGAACCCTGCATAACTACATGACATGCAGTCGTAATTTTGTAATTTGTGACAGGTGGCCTTTTTCTGTCTGCCATTCAAATGTCGGCTGATCTCTCCATACAGTGGAATTCATCATAGTAATAACATTTGAACCTAATATAAGTTAACCCCGTATAAAAAGTAAATGCTAACACCTTTTAGTTCAACCTTACAAATCAGTCTGAACAACAGCAGAGACAGTTGAAGCCTCCAGCTCCTATTAAAGCTCAGGTTGACATTTACATGGTCGGAACAGGTCTGAATGAGAAGCTTATCTCAATCTGCAGGTTGTGGAGCCCTACATTAATCGAGGCAGAAGAGTAATCAGTTACTGTTGACAATGGGCCTTGGTCCCTTTTCACTACAGGCCTGAGCTTTGTTTGTACACAAGAATTATGGGCGCAATACAAAGCTGGACAGCCATCAAGGAAGCGATCATGTCAGAAATCATTCTAAAGTCCTGTCTAGTGTCAGAATAACTGACGTCAATGCCCTTTAAAGACACGATGTTACCAGAGAGTCTGAACAGTGTACAGATGCAGAGATGGAAAGCACCATGTTCCCCACACTGACTTTGATGGTTCTCTTCCTCACTTGTTCTGCTCAGGAGGATGCAGAAGCTCTATCCTGCCCAGAATACCAGGAGGGTTTTGACGGCTCTTGCTACGAGTTTGTGGGTATACAGCGATCCTTCCTCAGTGCCCAGCGGTGGTGTGAGCGAGGTGGAGGACACCTAGCCTTCATCCTGAATGATGAAACGCAGCAGTTCCTCCAGAAGCACCTGGACCCGGAGAAGGACTGGTGGCTCGGGCTGGCACCTGCAGCTCCAAACCTCACACTCGACTCTGCTGCCACCAAGGGTGAGAGGGCATGTGGGTGGGGAACAACTGTAGACACTGCATGACTTCTAATGGCTTGATATAGATTTGTAGTGAGTTTACATGTTTTGGAGTCACAAGTGATAAAGATTATTCGTAAAAGCCGGTCAATTTCTCTGAAACCTATTTCAGTAACTATCATTTTAAAACTGTATGTATCTGTGATCAGTGGTTATAGCCAATAATGTCAGAAATAAAGATTATCACCGCAGCTGCTATCTCGTTGGGCAGCTTGCATGTCCATTGTATAGATCTGTCACGTGTTTGTTGACTGACATTTGTTAGAAGACACATTTGGATATCTCCCTCAAGCAGCAGGTGTTCTTAGAGATATTCCTCATTCATTTGAACTTTTCAATAGGCTTGCTGTCAAGTGGTCTGATTTACAAATGTGTCTTTGTGTCCCTCCACAGAGAACGAGTCTTAATCATTCATTCACCCTGTCACCAGCTCAATCTATTGCTTTGTTGTTTTATTATCGCTATATTGCATCTTAACAGAAAGACAAGATAAGGAAAATGACCATGTCCTAACATCTGTGGCTTAAATAGCAGAATCCAAAATAGAAGTTTGATGTAAATAAATGTTGTATCTGTTTTTGTCCTTTCGCAGGTTCCCTTGCATGGCTGGAAGGCTCTTATGTCAGCTATAGTAACTGGTTGAACATGCCAGATGCACAAGCAGCCTGCGGACATATCCTGAGACATTCAGGCTTCCAGTGGGAAGCAGCAGGGAACTGCAGCCAGGAACTCAACTCTATTTGCCAGTTTGGTATGTACTCGTAAATAAATCGCCAAACAGCATTCAAATTATGTTTTGTTTGCTCCCCTTATGTAATTCTTGATTATTTTTGTCAGATTCTGGAAGATCTATCGCATGTGATGGCCAAAATACAACATTGCAATGTGGTTCTGGTCAAGTTATAGTGATAGATGACAGCTTCTATGGGCGAAAGAATATGCACTACTGCAGATCCAAACTTACAGCCTCACCCACATCCTCCCAGGAGGAGTGCAGCTGGACAGATGTGATGGATTCTCTAACAGGTATTATTTTACAGGTAGTATATACATGTATAATAGATCAGGTTACTCCTCATTTACATGACAAGATATTTACTCAACTTACGAGCTGGTACTTTGAATAATGGAACATTTTGTTTAAAGGAATATTTGTATTTACAGTAAAAGCTATGGGAACATATTTGGCTTTGTTAAAGCCGCTTTATCAAAACGCCCAGATACTAAAATCACCACAAAATACATATTAGTTTTATGCTTTGTGTCAAACACAAAAAAATATCAGGACAGACAAAAGGATTACACTTCCAGAAAAGACATTAGGCAAATCCCCTCCTAAGAGCTGAATAGGTGAGCTTTAGGGTAAATATTCATTCACATTCATTCATATCAGTCTGGGATTAGTTATGCTGGAGGAGTTTGTGTAATTACTAATCAAATCGTTTATATTCTTCCTTATGGTTAATACACCTCTTAAACCCTCTCATTAGAGGGTTAAAGAAACATGAGCAAGATTATTTAAATTCAATAGGATGCAAATTGAACATTGTAATGCTTTTTAAACCTTCTACAACAATATTGTCAAGGCCTCTTGATCAATGATCTTGAAAATAATCCAATCTGATTGTCATTTACTTGGTTTATGTGTTGTTTCAGCCCATTGCCACAGTCTGCAGGCTTGCCAAGCTCCAATGGATTTGAGCTCTTTTGGGGAACCATGTCCTGTCCTGGGAAGTTACCTGTCTATAGAGTACACCTGCAAACATGGTCAGATTTTACTTCTACTATACATAGACTTTATCCCTCTAAAATAATATGCTCAGTCATTATGAGTGGAATCAGGTTGGACTATAACTTTTCGCCATACTAACTACAAATATATATATATTTATTTTATTTTACTGCCTTACAGCTATACACGGTATGTGTAGTTCACAGCTAGTTTGGGTTTAGCCATAATAGTGGCCGATGTCGTCACCCTCCGACTAGGTTCTGTATGTCTTGCGTTTCTCTTTCAATGGCTGAACCACATTTCTTGTCCTTGAACTTTACATTACCCACAGAACTATAGCCTCTCCAGCTAAACCTGCCCGTTGACGTTTAACTGTATTACATGATTAAATCGCTGGTGTGACTAGCAGAGTGAACTTAGATGAACTGTTATGTATATAATGTAACAACAGGAATTAACTCCAGGATGCATTATGCTAGTGATGAAATGTTCTTGCTCATGTTCTTGTTTGAACAAACCTCTCTGAAGCAACGTTTCCTCTCAGGACTCCACTTGTTGATGAGCAAGCTGGCGGCCGTCTTTGATAATATCACCATCACTGTGAAGTGGCTCCTTAATCCTTTTCAGGGGAACCTCACATGCACACTGAATGCTGGAGATGGCCACACTATTGATCCATACAACCCAGAAGAGTGAGTAAGACTTGACTTTGCATTCAACCAGACAGTCAGGTTCTTATTCATTCACTATTTATGTAACTGTATTTAAGCTTCACTTTACCTGTGTCACAGGATTCAGAGCACTGTGATGCACAAATTCACCCGTCCCGGTGTTTTCATGGTTGCAGTGGAGTGCACTACCAGTGACTGGCATGTCACAGCTCAGAAACCCATAACCATTCAGGAGCCTGTTGGAGAGTTTGGTGTCATTACGTGCTATAGCAGGAATATGTCAACAGGTGGCACTAAATGCAATGTGCTTCATGGTAGACCTGTTCAGATCCAGGTCATGGTAGAGGCAGGTGAGTCAGTCTAACACTGTAGGGATTAAATGCTTCCAATAAATTTCAAAATAAAGATTAATTCCATATTTTTTTCATAAATAGGTACAAATGTTTCTTACACAATTCAGCATGAAGGCCATTTGGTTGCAAACTTGTCAGTGGAGAATGGGATCACACCCCACAACATTACACTGAGTGAAAGTGTGGCGGGGAAGCTTGGTCACGGCTGCCACAACCTGACTCTAGCCGCCTCTAACAGGGTCACAGCCCACACAGTGTCCACTGATCTGAAGCTGTGTCTGCTGGAGCCCATTGAAGGCCTGCAGGCCTCGGTGATAGCAGAGGAAGGCGTGTGTCCAGACTCTACTGATATCACTATTGGTGTTTCGCTGGAGCGGGGAGCCCCTGTGGAGCTGCTCTTCACTCTGACTGGAGCCAGTGACGCACTCTCCGAGAATAGAGACATGCTCAATGGCAGCTTACAAGCTTATACATTCTCCAGCCCACTTGAAGGTACTTACGGCTTAAGCTGTGCTGTAATTAAATGAAAACAGTCAACCATAGTGTGTAATACATGCCTTCAATGCTGTTAAACTCTTTTGGTAAAGGGCCGTTGAAGGTGACGCTACGAGCTGTGAATGCCCTCTCTGACTCCGATGTGGACGTGGACTTAGAGAACATACTTCGAGCTTGCCAGAATCACTCAGACCTTTCACCAGATAAACATGAAAACACAGTATGTTGAAGATTAGTATCAAACAATAATGATCTGTGCATATGTTGAGGTGTTTGCTTGTTTCTGTTAAAGCACAATTACTTTGGTTTCATCTACAGACAGGTGGTGTGAGTATGGACAACTTGAAAATAACTGCTTCACCGGACACATTGGTTGACCACACTCAGAGTGTCACACTGAGTGTAACTGGAACTGAATCGTTGCCCAGCAAAGGACTCGCATTTGAATGGGAATGTAGTAAGTACCACAATGACTTGACTACTGATCATTTTAAATGAGTCTCTAACAGTTAAAATCATAATTGAAGTCATTACAGGGGGTGAACACAATTAGAAGAACACAGACAATCCAAAACAGTAACACCTTAACAACAGTGAAGCTTTAAATGCTCAGTGTTTGTAACAGTGAGAACATTTTCATAGACATTATAAGCCCTGTTTTTATTATTAGGCCTTAGTCTTATCCTGATTGTGATAATTTTCAGGATGTGGATTTCACACCAAACATGACAGACCTATTCAGCTCTCTGTAGACATGATTAACAGGTTTCATTTAATTTGTATGTGTCTTTGTGTCTTTGCGGATACTCCCTGTTTGTTCTCTGGCTGTGTGGACAGACACTGCTGGATTTGATTTCCTCATATGATCACCAGTAATGTGGATGATAAGAGGACCAATGAAATGTACCCATTTTCCAACTTTCACTTTCATTTCAGCATTACCGGTGTCAGACCTTCAGTCTCATTTCTGTGTAAATCATCCATTCATTCTTACAATGATCACACTGATCAGAAACCTGCCAAATATCTAATGTCTTCACTATTCTGGCTTCTGTTAGCACACTCCAAATAGCATATTCTGGTTTCTCAAAACCTAGATACGGTAAGTGCTTGTCCAGATTTCTGCAGACAGGATATGACGTTAACATGTTACCTACAGACACAGAACATCCAAAAACCCTGATCATAACTGGGACACGCACTCACAGGTATTGCTTCAATTTTCAATTGCATGGTAGTTTCTGAGATTGTATCTAGTGCTGATGTTCTACTGGGTTGTGTGTTCTTGTTATTTTGTCTATCCCCTGTAAATATAGTGACAGATTTGTGATATTTGTCTCTGTAATCTCTTTATTGTTGTAATGCTATGATGTTCTTTCCACACAGAAGGAAACTGCAAATGCGGAAACAAAACAAAGGGTGAAACTCATGTTATTGAAAAAGATTGCCTTCCAAATCCCTTCGATATTTTCAAATACACTTTAACTGTGAAGAGAACAACCTGGTTTAGGAAATGGGTTGACTTTGCTTCAGCTTCAAAGTGCATAACTGTTGCACCAAAAGAATTCACAGATGTCACCATCAGGTAAATGGAGATAATTTACAATAAATGCTCAAATATCCTCAATATAGCTATTCCACAGGTTTTATAAATACTGAAAATTACAATTACCTACTTTTATTCTTGCAGTTGTGATGACTGTGCTTCGATAAATGTCAACGACCATGTAAAGCTCAGACTGAGCTGTGCGACAACTTGCCCAGATGTAGTTTGGTATATTGAGGACCCCAAACCTTTGGCGGTAAGACTGGAACAGCAACTTGAATTGATTTGTAACAGTGGCGTAAGTGATTAATGTGTCAATTATTAACTGATTTTCTTTTCCCAGGATGACCTTAAAAAATGTTACTCCAAAGCAGGAAGGAGGCCACTAATTGAAAGGCAGGATGGCAACACTGAATATGTTGTACATAGCCAACGTCTGAAAGTTTCAAGGGACATATTGCACAACATCAGTGTGATTGCTTATGGTGCGTTTTCATCCCATAGTCAGAATGTTCTTTTCAGCCATGCAGCTTTTTTTAGAGATAGATTAAATGGGAACATCACCTAAATTAAGAGTCTGGAGTTGCTCCAATGACAAAAAGTGGGTGAATGATTTTGTGGACCCACAACATTTTTCTTTTTATGCACAAATTAGCTTTATTCTAAGATAAAATAAGTTAAACTTTATTGTCCCACAGGGAAATTTGTCTTGGGCTCCAAGCCGCTGCAGCACATGATGCACTTGCCAGCATCACAATCCACATGCACGCATAGAACATACATACACTTCTGCATAAACATGCTTAAATGCACACTATCGACAATAGTTCCGAATAATAAAACCAGGTGTGATCAACACAGATAATGAATAATCAAGTCACAATATATTAGACCGCAATAAAATCATATGAATACATTTTTGTACCAATTGAGCCTGCAGATTGGCATTCTGAACCATCTGCCTAAAGGCAACACCTGGTATTCTGGGTTCAGAATATATGTTGGGTCGTTCAGAATTTTCTGTGCCTCCCTGAGCACAGAGTTTTCTTTAAGGGCTGAAGATAGTGATGTTCTTTTTCCCTATGATCTTCATGGCCGCAAGCTTAGACTGTACTGTACTGACGGTTTACCATAATATACTTGTATGCCATATCGAATTACACTCTTTAAAATCATCAGAGTCTAAGCCTTCTCAAAAAATACCTCATCTGTTGTAGCCTTGAACAAAGGTTTTCAATGTGAGAGAGCTGTCAATGTGGACACCAAGATATTTATATGAAGAAACCTGATTTATGGGTACATTGTGAATGCTTACTTGACCAAGGTCAACAATTGACTTTCGTTCGAATATCATTTCCTCCCATTTTATCGTAGTGTTCACAGTTCTGTAACAGAAAATGTACCTCATAGAAATAAAATAGGGGTAGAACGGACATTCCTCTCTTCCCGGCGAGCTGCGAAAACAATTTCCGCCATCTTCCTTTGTACTCGTCAAATGACCACGGAAAACAGTTCAATGTCCCTTCTACTCCTCTTCTATTTCTATGATGTTCCCATATACCCAGAACAGTCCCCTGGGCACTCTCAGTGTCATCTATAACCTCTAACGCAATTCATCATCTATGGCGCAGTTCCAAGCGTTATACTTGATGACATCACAAATTTGAGTTTTAGCACTCTAGTTTGGGGATTTGGGAGGGAGTTGGTCATGTCTACTAATATTTTAATATTCGTAGACCATAGGAATAACGTGTGTGGATTTTGAAAGTGAGCGTAGTGCTCCTTTAAAGACTAGTATGAATAGAGGTGTGGGCCCCTTTGAACCTCTTTTGAAACCTAGTGCTTTGTTCAAAACTACATATTACTTTTTTTTTGCTTAAACTTACATCATATATTAATATACATATTTTTCGAACCTCTGGCTTTGAAAGAAATTGATTGACAAAATGTATGTTTTTTCATTTTTTACAGGCAAGAATACGTCAGGTTTTGCCAAGTACACTTTGCCAATACCAGGTCCTGAGCCAACTGAACCAGCTGCTGAGGCTCCTGCAGACAACCAGCCTCCCTCATGTAGCATCTCTCCACCGTCAGGAACAGTTCTCGATGCTTTTGACATCACCTGCAAATCAAGCTCTTTCTGCTCTACCGGCTGTTTTTATTGCTTCAAAACAGACACAGGTGAGAATGTGCACTGTTACCTTTTGATTTAATTCACTTTTTTAAAAAAGAAGCTCCGTCACAAGGCAGAAAGAGAAGGAATCAAGAGCAGTATAAATATGCTGGCAGGAAGTGAGGAAAAGGCAGATTAAGGTCAATTAGTGTCATTTAGTTGTCGTATGCATGTGACACGTATCCCAAAGTAAGACAAGTTTTGAATTGATTGGTGAGACCGAGATTTAAAGTCCCCCTCCACTCAAAAATGAGTTTTACTTATTGTTACTTCACTTGGTGTTTGCCCTTCTCCATGTAGAGTGATGATCAGTATGTGCAGATTTTGATACTAGAAGTGTGTTTTCACATTCATCTGCTGAAGGAGGAAGTTGCTCTTTGCTCTTTGCTTTGTTTAACCATGCTTTTGTGTCACCACAACTAGTTTAGAAGCCAATCGGTCCAGTATGAAACTTACACAAGTGTGGTGTGGAAACTTCTAGTACACATTGTGATTTGCACAATCATAGATATCGAAAATAAGGAAGAGGGAGGTGATGTAAGTTTGGGGTTTTCTAACTAGGTAATTGAGCTCTTTCCCTGTCAAACCATATGAAAAAGGAGAGTCATTTTCACATTATAAAACCGGGGGATTTTTGAGCTACTTATAAAAAAATATATAGATTGAGTTTGATCACAATGGCTTTTCCTCTAAAAAATAGTTCCTGTGATTAATGCCAATGCTTAGGCCATTTAGTAACATGTATGCAGAAAAACAGTTTTACTCAATTGTCTCTTTTGTCCTGAAGGAAAACATCTGCGCTGCAGTAATGCAAATGGGGTGAAATCTGTCTTCCTGCCTCTCGGAGATAAGAACAACAATTACAGTTTGTCTGTCGTGGTGACTGTGAAAAATGAATATGAGAAAGCCAACACTACTGTCTCCACTCAGGTTTGTCATCTATCAGTAATCATGTATCTTGAGGAAACAAGATTTTTGATTCATTGTCCCAGTGGGAGATTTGTTTTCACAGCCAGTACACAGAACCAGATCATAACAGTGCCAACGAGGCAGTTTGTTCAGGCTGTTATTGCAGATGGCAAAAGCCTCTGCTGAAGCAACTCTACATTTTAGAGCCCTGTATTTCCGACCGGATGGAAGTAATGTGAAGTGTGAAGGTGATCAGTGTCAAGACGGAGCATTAAAGAAACAGGTTGTCCATCTGAAAGTCTTTGAATCATTCAGAGTGACTGTTTCTGTCCCTCAAGGTACGACAAAGCAGCTCAAGTACATCCGTGGAGGCTCTCCGATCTGCAGTGGAGGACAGTGTGAGTCAGTTAGAGCAGCAGGGTCTTCTCTCTGGTGAGTCACTCGGACAAATATTTACTTCAGTTTCTGATATGCTGAATACAGAGGACGCCCACGATCAGAAGGATGCAAGGACGAAGGTAACAGAATGTGGTCGATGTTGAAACTGTAGTGATGTATTGCTGGGATATTTGTTGTATTGTGGGCGAGTGGAGTGCATCATGGTGGTAATCAGCCATTCCTCCTCTTTCAGCTCAGAAAGCAAATGCTGACCAAAATGACCACAGTTCTGCTGGACTCACCCAGCAACACAACTCAGGAAGTGGAAGTGACGGCCAGAGCTGTGGCCAGACTCACCCAGCGCCCAGACGAGCTCAGTCC
This sequence comes from Anarhichas minor, assembly GCF_050575085.1. Classification (NCBI taxonomy): domain Eukaryota; kingdom Metazoa; phylum Chordata; class Actinopteri; order Perciformes; family Anarhichadidae; genus Anarhichas; species Anarhichas minor. The sequence continues at coordinate 2,458,907 of NW_027466488.1, forward strand.
TGCTGCTCAAGTACAGTAGATTAGTTTTCATCAGGAAACTTAAGACAATACTGTACAAACAGCACTTTGTTTTAATACATTGTAAGAGGAGACTTCGGTCTGAATTACAGTCACAAAACAACAAATGAATAAATGTACTGTTCAGGATGTAGCATTCCAACACTTTAACTGCCATCCTCAGCCTGAACTGAGAAGGACATTTTATGTTTAGAAAATGATATCAATAAAATGTGGATACAAAGTGGGACACAGATCAACTGTAATCTTTTCTGTTTCTGTATTATATCCTCTCCAGGAAGAAGCGGGTTCCTTGTTGGTAGACCTCAGCTCCTTCCTCAACACTATCAGTGTTAATCAGGAAGATGGAGATGACGGAGAAGTTGTGCAAGCAGCTACACCAATAGTTGAAGCAGCCAGTAATATTTTGAATGTTTCGTCAAATGTAAGAACAAAACTATCACTGATATTGCTAAATATCTGTTTTTTCAGACACCAAACATCATATCATGTGTTTTCCTCAGAAAAAAGTCTCAGATTTTCTTCTTACCGGGATAAGCAATGTTCAAAGTGCTTTGCTGAATAATAAAAAGCTGAATGGAGACCCTGCCATCATTAATTCTGGTCATATCAGTGTATATGTCAACAGGTAAGAGATGACTGAGACTGGCTGGAGCTTGTACTTAAGAACAAACTAGTGTTTACTGAAATTACAAAGATAATTCTGATTCTGCTTCCTGCAGAGTTTCTCCCGAAAAGATGCAAATGCAGGATATAAATGTCCAGAAGAACAGCTCCTCCAGATTTTCCTTCCCCGCACTGCCTGCTCATATTGTCTCTCCGGAGGAGCCAGTTGATGTCAGAGTAAGTGTGTGTAGTGTGCAGTGAAGATGCTGATACAGCCAGATTGATTGCCATCATGACCTTTTTTTGTTTAGTTGTAGTCTGCTTTTATCTGGACATTATAAGGTATACTTTTCCTTAATGTTAAACATCCACAATACCTGGACCAGTTAGAAAACTAGTTCCTCATAATATTGACATTCTTAATTAGATCAGTTACAAATCTGCCTCCTTAACATACATTTTTGCACTCTCTTGGGTCAATAAATAGAATATAAAAGATGGAAACATCGTAACTCAAAACATGATTAATATCTAAAATCATTAGGGCTGTCTTCAACCTAAGAAATATTTACTTGGGTAACTTTGTCAACTAATCAACTAAGTTGATTTAATTGACTGATTGATCTGTAAAACTGAGGTTTTTCACAAAGAATCACGCAAAAACACCACTTTAAATCTTGTGTTTACCAGAGATGTGCTCCTAAATTTCTTGGAAATAAGTCATTCAGCAGGAAAAAAGCAACCCAACAGAAAAACACTGAGCAGTAATGTCTCTAAAAAGTCTAGGTTAAGGCCATATCAGATTAGGTCTGCTTCATTTAAAGTAATCTGTGTCACAGTTTTGCACAATTTGATTTTAACATATAGCAACGTATGTTCCCCTCCTTCTAGATGATGAGTTTTGAGAAGAACCCATATTCTTGGAAGGAGGAAAACATCACAGGAACTGTAGGATCCGTCTCTCTCACCAGAGTGAACGGCACTGTCATTTCTGTAGAGAATTTACCCGACGAGATAGAGGTAATGTTTGTTTTAGAGATAGTTTATTTACTTTGGATAACATTGGTGGATTGTTCTGCCTAATGGGTTTTCTGGGTTTTCAGATTCTCCTTCCAAGGCTCGATGTTGGGCAAGAGAACAGCACGGTCCTGGACCTGGCCAATTTCAGCACATTAATAATTTACGTTCCCTCGCCGGATGTAACACTGGTGCTGAAAATGGAGCCATCTGAAAACATATCCTTCATGCTATTCCTGGGATGTAAAGATTATCCAAATGATGAGAATTATGTAGCCAAGACTCAGATGCCTCTAGAGAACGCCAAAGGAGGTAAAATTACCAGACTTACTTTTAGAGTACCTAATATGACAGAAATTCACATTTAAATTATATTCATGGTTATCACAATGAGATAATTATCCAGATCTCTGTGTGTGTAAGCGTCCGTTTGTGTGTGTGTTTGTATGAATATATCTGCAATTCTAACACAGAGGAAAAATACACCTGGGTGCTGAGTCCTAAAGACAGATCAGGAGAAGTTGGAGAGCACTACCTTGTGATCAAGCCCATTGTTGAGCCGGGCGTCAAATCCATGAATGCCACTGTCACTGTCATTTCCATCGCTGCCCAGTGCAAATACTGGAATGAAACTGAGTCTTCTTGGAGTGAAGATGGCTGCAGGGTAAGTAAAAAAAAAAAGCACACACATCCACAGTGGTTGCATCATTGTATGTTTTGTGCATTAAACCTTTTGAAAATGAGCTGTGACGTCTGACTGGCTGGTTTTCTTTTTTTTTCTTCAGGTCGGTCCGCTCACCACGCCGCTGGTCACCCACTGCCTCTGTAACCACTTGACTTTCTTTGGCAGCTCCTTCTTTGTCATGCCGAACTTGGTTGATGTGTCACGCACTGCAGAACTTTTTGCTACGTTCACTAACAATCCTGTGGTGGTGTGTTTTGTGGGGGCCATCTTTGTTGCGTATCTCTTGGTGGTAGTATGGGCACGCAGAAAAGACATCCAGGACTCAGCCAAGGTGATTTTCAGTACAGACTTTCACAACTTTATATTGTTGATTTGAAATGCTACACCATTTGGAAAGTCTGATACATAGTTGTGGGACATTCACCTGATGTCATTGAATTTACCAACTAAGAAACGTGTCTTCACATTCACTTGTAGGTCAAGATCACAGTGTTGGAGGATAATGACCCCTTGGCTGAGTATCATTACATGCTGAATATCAGCACAGGTCATCGGCATGGTGCATCCACCTCCTCCCAGGTGACTAATGTCTGTTAAAGCTTAGAGGGGACTCACAGAAACAAAACCTGTTTGCTGCTTCTGTTGCACATGTATGATGCTGACAACTCTGTCCATCCTGATTGACCTTTTTGGTTTTAGGTGACGATAACCCTGCTGGGCACAGAGGGAGAAAGTGAGCCCCACCACCTGATGGACACTGAGAAGCCAGTGTTTGAGAGGGGTGGGGTGGACATGTTCCTGCTGACCACACACTTTTCCCTTGGAGATCTGCAGAGCATCAGGCTGTGGCACGACAACTCGGGAGCACATCCTGCATGGTAAGAGGGCAAAACGTTGTGATACCAAAGAGGACTAAATCATGAAGTTACTATCAGCACACAAGATAATTATTGAATGTTACATGCAGGTACGTCAACAAAGTAATGGTGCAGGATCTGGAGAGAGGACAGAAATGGCACTTCCTGTGTAATTCCTGGCTGGCTGTAGATGTAGGAGAGTGTGCTCTTGACAAGGTCTTCCCAGTAGCCACAGAGATGGACTTGAAGAGGTTTAGGTAGGACCAGCCGTGGATCTGGTAAAAACACATTACCAAGGAATCTGACTTGAGTCTGTGATTTATTATTTCTCCTGAATCCAAATTTCCTTTCTTTCGCCCAATACTTATTTCAAGTAACCTGTTCTTCATGAAGACAGCCAAGGATTTCAGAGATGGCCACATCTGGTTCTCTGTCATTAGTCGGCCTCCCTGCAGCACTTTCACACGAGTGCAGCGAGTGTCCTGCTGTTTTTCCCTGCTGCTTTGCACCATGCTGACCAGCATCATGTTTTGGGGCATCCCCACTGACCCCTCTGAGCAGACCATGGATCTGGGTAGGTAACAAAACATAAAACAAAAAATATTTCTTATGAAAGTTTTTCCTGGCAATGACCTGGGGCAAGGAAAGTATAACTGTGACAGTAGCACTGCTGAATGGATAGATGAGTATCTAAATGACCTTTATTCACATCCATTTAAACTGGATTTAAAGTAATACTTTACTTTGCAGGTCACATCGAGTTCACCTGGCAACAAGTTGTGATTGGAGTTCAAAGTTCAATCATCATGTTTCCCATCAATCTCCTTATCGTGAGTATCTTCAGAAACTCTCGGCCTCGAGAGAAGGGCGCCAAAACGGACACGTCTAAACAAGGAAAGACTGGTAGAGTTTCTCCCTCGCAAACATCTTCCCCTCAGAAAGCGCTGAAAGACATCACACCAGACACTGTGATCAAGGTGAGTTTACAGATATCCATATCTGTAATTTGGAGGTGATAACTCCTCTGTTCTACACCTCTAAAGGGCTTGATGTGGTTTCTCCGTTAGGACATAAAGAGAATTGCTCAGTCACTCTCAAAGGCCATGAAGAGTCCGCTCCCTCACCTGGAGCTCCGGCCTGGTCAGCATGCGGACATCAACACTCTGCTGTCTCTGGTGGAGGACATCATCAGACAGCAGAACCGTGCGGCTGGAGACTTCTACACTGACGCTTCCAAGAGGGATCCCTCTATGATTCTCAGTTTAAATGCAGTTAATCTAGAACACGGTACAAAATAATAGTTCATACTGCTCGGATATCATGCGTTTCACATTTTTATTGGGTGGTCCATTTGGAGGACCATACTTATTAAGAAAAAAGACAAAGCAATGAATTGATATAATGACCATTTATTACAAAGGAAATATTTAAATAACATACATACAAATTGGGAATCTATTAATATCTAAAGATATATAGTGTATTTTATCTTCAGGATTTATTTTTCTTCTGCAATGTTTACCTCAGCGGACTGGCTTGATGCAGTTTATCTGTGATACACAGATATAAAAATGGTCAAGTATTATTATTTTCTTCAATATCCATTGAAAGATTGAATTAAGGGTTAGGGCAAACTGTATCTTTTATTTTACACACAAATCAAAGAGTTGTCTAGCAAGCTCTCCTGAGTCCCTCAGACTTGTGATAGACCGATATGATGATGGTGATGTGATTGGTGACATTGTCAGTGGTCTAATGACTATGGCCTACCTGTGGTCTCATTTGCATACCTAAAGACCAAATAAATAATGCAATAACCTGCAAAGTCCTGCTGGAAGAAAAAACAATATGTTGACGGAGTATTACATTTAGTATGTTTTTTATAATAAATAAGAATTAACCTTGACATTTGCATAATTCATTTGACCGGCTAATCCTGATTTTCTTCTTTTATTTTCAGAAAACAGCGTGAGCCCTGAGAAGACATCAGATGAAGTTCAGAAGAAGAGCACCAACAGCCGTTATCTGTACAAGCAGCTGCGTCATGTTGAGAAGGAGCTGGGTTTGTTGGGACTTTCTCGTTTTCCAAACCCAGACAGCTACAACCGAGCCATGCAGCAAGTTCAGGGAATGAAGGGTCTTCTGGAGTACCACCTCCACTCGTCCAGCCTGGAGGGAGACCAGCTGGACCGCAGCCCCAGTCCAGAAGAGAGCGTCAAGGAAGAGTCCATCAAGAAGGCCGGTCAAGGTGGGCTGCCGTGGTGGTTTGTGTTTGTTGGTTGGATACTGGTGATCGCAACCAGCGGTGTGTCAGGGTACTTCACTATGATGTATGGGCTGACGTACGGGAAAGACCGCTCCATAAGCTGGCTCATCTCCATGGTGGTCTCCTTCTTTGAGAGTCTCTTTATTACTCAACCGCTGAAGGTGAGTGACGTTACAGTAAATGGTCAGAACAAACATGGATATCATTGCAAATGTTTTTTTTGCTGTTTTAAAATATTTTTTATTTTTTTTTATTTGAGTATTTATTACCAAATATCATGTCATTCAATGAATTACTTCATAAACATTTGCAAGGCATTCTGGGTCGTCTATGTCCCTCCCAGTACTTCAGTGCGTACTGACTGTATTTATGATACATTGATCAGGAAGTGCCCTGGTATTGAAGTTCTTCTGTCACAGGTTCTTGGCTTTGCGGCTTTCTTCGCACTTGTTCTGAAGAAAGTTGACCAAGAGGAGTACGGAGAGCCTCAGATGGATGAGAGTCTGAGGAACACAGGTACGATTTTTCTATTTTTGTTGTATTGTTTTGTGTGGAAAAACAAAACATATCGGTACAACATCCCTTTCTCAGATGATCCTGATACAGTGCGGGCAGCAAGAAGAGATAGCACATGCAGTTTCTATCAGCCACCACCTCCCACTGACATCGAGAAGATAAGGAACACCATGATTAAAGAACAGAAGGTCTTCGGACTAATAAAGGAGATCTTTGGTAGGAGAACCACATTGATACAACATATGAAGCAATGTAATACGTCTTCAGATGCTGATGGGATATGTTTGCTTGTAATGCAGCTTACATGGGATTTATGTGGATGTTGCTCCTGGTGGCGTATGGTCAGAGGGACCCCAACGCTTACTTGCTGACCCAACACATTCGGCAGAGCTTCAGCAGAGGTATCTCTGACAGTATGAGTATTCAGGATATGTTCAACTGGGCAAACACAACTCTGCTGAGCAACCTGTTTGGAGAGCACCCAGGTCAGTATGTCGGGACGTTATTAACTGACGCACATGACTGATTTGCATGGCTGCATGAATCACCTTTAATATTTGAAAATGAGTGTTTGTCTACATGGATAACAAAATGGAAAACACATGCTGATTATTCAGCTGTCATCATTTGGTAGATAGATATATAGATAATATCAGCTTTTTGTTTATTTTGGCTTCGGTTGCTGTATGGTAACCTGGTCCTTGCATTGTCAAAGTCATTGTATTTGTATATTGTTGTGTACCCTGATGTTCCTAAATCAAAATAAATAAAATTGAATCTGACTATAAAATATTAAGAATTGTGATGATTATAATATATATTCAAAGATCGATGATAGCAACACTATATTTATGTAGCAAAGTATAAAATGCGTTCAAACTTTTTCTGTCATTAACCTGTAACGGTGTAAAAAGGCCTTGCATGGTTCAAAATATGGAGCTAGTTGTGACTAAGATTTTATTTATTTGTTTATTTGGGCTGAGTGTGACATGTAAAATGATGTTTCATCTGCAAAACGTTTTCCTGCTCTTTTCTTTAAATGTGTTTATTCTTGTTACCTGATAATCTGTCCCAGGATTCATCACAGATGGAAACTCCAAGCTGGTGGGTAATGCTCGCCTTCGCCAGGTGAGGGTGCATCAAAACTCCTGCCACGTGGCTCCCTCCATGCAGCAGTCTGAGCAGGACTGTCACGCTCCATACACGTGGGAGTTGGAAGACATGAGCTCCTATGGGCCAGGCTGGAGCCGCTCTGAGGGTGATAACACCTCGCTGAACATTCAAAGCCCGTGGACGTATCAGTCCCAGCGTCAACTGAGGGCCTTCCCCATCTGGGGCAGCGTGAAGCTCTACAGAGGAGGAGGGTTTGTGGTGGATTTAGGGCCAGATTTACATAATTCCAGCAGGTAGGCATGATAAAACAGATGATAAGTGAAAAGAAAAGTCTACTTATAGATTAGTTGATTGATAGAATATGATTGTCAAACATTTGTAGGTTCCAGCTCCTTAAAGGTGCAGTGCATAGGATTTGACATCATCTAACTGTGAGGTTTCAAACTGAAATTGGTTCCTTTTTTACAAGTGATTATACACAAAAGAAAACATGCTTATTAATATTATATTCAATTTCTGCCAATAGATCCCCCTAAATGCTACGCACTGTTACTTTACCTTTAGGGAATTAAAGCTTTTCTTGATAGCTTTTCGACAAAACAATAATTAGAAAATAATTGTTAGTTGCAGCCTTATATGATAGAGCGGTGACAAAAGCATCTTTTATCGTACATTCATTGTAGATTCACATTTGTACAATACCTTAATACTGCATCTTTAGATTTAATATAAGTATTTTCATTGTCTTTTAACTCGTAATTAGCCTCAAATTAGTAAAGCAATGACAAAATTGTGCCACACAGTTGGCCTCTGCATCAGAACTTGCTGTTTGATGACATTTATAAATCGTATCGTGTCGTTCTCTTTGTAGATCCCTTCAGTACCTTTATGACAACACCTGGTTTGATGTGTACACCCAAGCAGTCTTTGTAGAATTCACTGTGTACAATGCCAACGTCAACCTCTTCTGTATCATCACTCTCATGCTGGAGACCACAGCCATAGGTAAGTAGTCCGTGTCCAGCTCTTGTGTGGGAGCTGCACAGAAACTTTAACTGTTATGAGAAGCATGTTGTCTGTCGCCTTGTGTTTCCTCCAGGAGCTTTCCAGTTCCGCAGTGAGCTTCAGAATGTACGTCTTTACCAGTCGACCGGAGGCCTTCACATCTTTGTCATGGCCTCTGAAGCCATTTACTTCCTCTTCATCATCTATTACATGTTTGTCCAGGTATTAATTCATTATACCTCGAATCTACAATCATCACTGGTAGAAATGATTACTCCTCACGCAAACGCCTCTCCTCCTGATAGGGAAAGCTGATGAAGCAGCAGAGATGGGCTTATTTCAAGAGCAAGTTGAATCTGCTCGAGCTGGCAATTATCCTCCTCAGCTGGAGCGCGCTGTCTGTCTTCATCAAGAGGACTTTACTTGGGAAGCGGGACATGGAGTACTACCAGAACAACAAAGACCAGTAAGCAAGAAGAGAAACACAACCCATAAAAGTATATGTGAGAGAAATATTTGAGTTTTTTGCAAACATTTTTTACAGTATATGCCGTAAGTGGTGTAGTCTGGTGGTATATAGTGTTTGTCAGACAATGCTATATAATTAGCATTGTCTGACAAATGCTCAGAGAGAATTGGTCATTTTAACTTTTTGAAATGAATTATGTACACAGAGAATCTGTTATTTGAATTTAATTTCAACTCAATAAATAGGAAAGCATTACTAGGTCAACTATTATTTCCTCAATCCATTGAAAACCCTTTCCAATAGATTGTAAAACAAGACTCATGTTCTGACTCCAGATTCGCCAGTTTCCATGAGACAGCCAAGGCCGATGCAGTGCTGGGGTATCTGATTGCCTTCCTGGTGCTATTGGCTACAGTCAAACTGTGGCACCTGCTGAGACTGAACCCTAAGCTGCACATGATCACAGCCACGCTGCAGCGAGCCTGGACTGATATCTCAGGCTTCCTGGTGGTCATGACCATCATGTTCCTGGCCTACTCCATCGCTGTGAGCAGTTTCCCACACTTCAACATCAGCATGCTGCTGGAGTCACTGCATTTGTTTCATTCAAAAGGTGGTTAATACAGAGACTAACTTTCTATTTTTCAGTCTAACCTGATGTATGGGTGGAAGCTATACTCCTATCGGACTCTGCTGAATGCTGCTCAGACCATGGTTAGCCTGCAGCTTGGCATTTTTAACTATGACGAGGTTAGTATGAGGCTATTATAAATGTACCACAGCAGATTATGACAGCTGAGCCTTCTTCAGTGCATGTCTTCCTCCTGATCCCCCAGGTTCTGAATTACAATCCAGTCCTTGGAGCTTTCCTCATCGGCTCCTGCATTGTGTTCATGACCTTTGTGGTGCTGAATCTCTTCATCTCTGTCATTCTGGTGGCATTCAGTCAAGAGCAGATCCATCACAAGGTAACTCACCCACGCTTATTGAACACATGTTGTAGAAGAAGTGAGATCTTCCCATTCACAGATAACTTAATACTCTTTGAGTTATGCACATGTCTCACTGTTCTTACAGCCGTCAGAAGAGGATGAGATTGTGGACCTGATGCTGATGAAACTCTTCAGTTTGTTTGGACTCAAATGTAAGAAACAAGATGGCGACTGCCCAACTGAGAGGCCAGTTGGTTCCTCTGCTTCAAATAATGGACCCTCAGTGGTTTCTTCTGGGAATATCCGCGATGGTTGACATGTTCTCACAGAGTCCTTCGCTTCAGTTTTTGCTTTTGTTGCTTTGTGACTGAATTGCAATAAATTGTCCTTTCAAGTCTGTAAATTATTAGCATTTGTCTCTACTGCTGCAGATATGTCACTCTTGTAGGAGAAGCTCAAGCACTGAGAGGAAGTAGGAACCGAGGATGATCCTCATGTTACACACTGAAGCACTGTATTTTAGGCTGCTGTATATTTTGTTAAGCAAATGAATAAAAAATATTCATGGTTACTGAAACATTGTATTTGCATAAATCGGACTTGTTTCATAATATTGCTTATTTTCAAACAGGACTAAGCTTTTGTTATCATTTCCAATGGGTTGTATAAAACATATATCACACAACTTAGCACTCATACTACTAATAATTAAGATAATTAATAAAAATAATCATAAAACTATAAAACGGCACAAAAAAAAGACATACGGTGTCCATTTTGACATGTCATCGCAGGGCAAACATAATTAATAAAATGAATCATGATCCCATTAAATTTAGTGTATCAGCATACACACAACCCAAATGAAAAAGAGCAATACTGAATGTTCAAAATGCCTGCTGTGAAAATATCGGTGCAATATATATGAGTATTAATACTGTGTGTGCCGTGCGGCAAAAAACCTGGACAAAGTTTGAATGGATTCAAACCAAACCATGGATATCTCATTACTCTTAAATAATCCCTACGTCGCTTTTTACGTATTGCGTCATCGCTGTGGGCGTGGCTCCCGGTGCAGCTCGAGCTGTGTGCTGAAAACATCATGCGTCTGTAGGCGGACCCAGGAGCCAAGTGACAGCGGAGACGGTTAAGCAGCCACAACGACAGGGTCAACTTAGTCACTGCAGTTGTCTGAACACTGGATTGAAGGTATTCTGACAGTCAGAGAGAAGATAATATCGCTCAGTGACGGTATTGACTGACTCGAGAGTGTCCGGTTTCCTCACTCTGAGGGATTGCGATGCCCTCTGACTTTATCTCCCTTTTCAGCGGGGACCTCGACCTGAATTCTCCCAGATCCTTCTACTCAAAAGGTAACAACAGCTCTTATTATTACTCTCTCTCTCTCATGTGTGGTGGCTCTTGTTATTTCTACTAGTTTATGGATGTGTGTGTGTGTGTAACTTCCCACCTAACTATAAATGTGGTGAGGTTCAACCCCCTCAGTGTCGCACATCTTTAAAACTGCCTTCTGCTGCTAATACAGTTACGTTTTTAATCTTTCTATACAAAGATGCCAATGTCGTTTTTCACCTGGTACTCATGTTTTGATTTTTTTTTCTTGGGGGAAGGTGAAGTAATATTTTTCTTTCTTTCTTTCTTTTAAACGGAAGCCCTCAGCAGCAGCTGCATGCGCACCAGTCCGCCCAGTTTACTTTCCCCCTGCCTGTTGAAAAGCAGGGCTGTCTATTTTCTCTGTTTTTTTTGGAAAAGGCTAACCCCCCCTGTGAGCACCCCACGTGCTCTACACCGCCCCTAGTGGGCCCATGGACATAAACCGTGTTGTCACACGTATGGGAGCCTGAAGCAGTGGTTGAATGTGTATTGTTGTAGCATACTTATTCACAGAAAAGTGTTTTTTTAGATGCAGATATTAGCAACAATGTCTAGCTTAGTAGTCAGTACACCCATCATGACAATGTGCAAAGCTAGCAACTGATCATCCTTGTTTTTCTTCAAATACAAACGCAACATAAACAAACACGTTAAAAGGAGCCCATGCATGCATAATATGCAGGAGTTGTTGCCTACTGTTTGTAAACACAACATTCAAAGTTGACCTCTCCTCCCCCCGGCGCTTGGCCACCTGTCCTTTGCCTGGACACAGCCCAGTGTACCACTTGCAGCATTAAACACTGCAAGTGAAAGCCAACCCCAGATTCATTCTCGATTTGGAAGAACTATATATGCGTTTGTTTGGTGTTTAGCTTCCTCTTGGATGCGTGGTAGCGCATGTGCAGGGGCCACATACCCAGTGCACAGAGGCTGACGTCAGAAACGTCTCGAACACAGCAAAATAATAATAAAATACAGGCAGAGGTACTTATAGACACCGCCACACACCTTTAGTAGGCCGTGATTGATGACCGAGAGGGATTACTTTTGTATGAGTCTGTGCATCGTTTTTTAAGGACAACCCTGCATAGTATACCTTTTAATGAAGTTACTTAAGATTTGTGATCAAGATACAGTATGCACTGAGCAGGATATTCTACAGTTGAGAAATGAGCTCAACTTTGTTTTTCTACATTACTGCCAACACATCTTTTGCATTTACATACTGCAATTTATTGTTATTCATTGACTGATACATCTGTCGATACCGATGTATATATATCTTGCGACTCACATTATTATGTATTGATGTGTTCAGTTTTACTTGTGACTCATCAGAAAGCCTGTTGTACTGTACACGTGAATCATTTCATGTGCACCACAAAGTCAGCAGAAATTACTTTGAGACGTGAACCAAAAGTTGTTCTTTAGCTTACCTACCTTGTTTACTTACTAATCACACTATTGTGTATTTGTGTCAGCACAGTCAACTCGGCTGTGTGTGAAATCTGAAGTTAGTTTTGCATCTCGCCGACACGGCGGACTCTCCCCCAGTTTGTCTGTGGGATTGTCAAAAAGAAAAAAAAATCCCTTTCATCCTTTAATTCATCAAAGTCAGTATTGACAAGTCATACCCAACACCAGGATACAAAGAATTATTCTCTATTATGGAGATAATATAGAGGGAGTTGCTGCAGCTTTTTGTAGCAATTAATTGGGTTGTTTTTTAAAAAAAGGCTGTTTTTTTTTTTTTTTTAGAAGGCTACAGTGAACAGCTAACGATGAGGAATACATATTTTTAGGATGCGAGTAGTTCAGGGAATACCAAGGAAAAGCTGTAACAATGGCACTCAGGATAGGAATGCTAGTCGTACCACCTTTCGTGGTCGGTAAGGGACAGCGGGTTAATAGACGTCATAAAATGTCTTCCCACCAGCTTCACATCAAAGGTGAGGAATGTTATGGCTTTGCCGTAAGTTCTATCGAGCTCGGTTAACAATTGTAAGACCGCAGACCTCAACATAGTTTAGTTTTTATTTCTTTCATATTGACACCCACCAAAGCCTGGTCAATCATTAACCCTCTGACTGTCCTGTGTGTAAACCTGGGCTTGAATAGCACTCTATTAATATTGACTCTGCTTTGTTAAGCAAACTTGGCGGCATGCGCTTAAAATGACTCGATTGCCTTGAAAGCTTGTTGATATCTAATGATGAAAGAAAATATGCCTTAGAGAGAAAACATCAGAAAAATAAGGAAAAGTGTATTCAGAGTTCATAAAGGTGATGTGGCAATAGGTTTAGTGAGTGTCTGTTCTGTAATAAACACACCAACAGATGGACTCTGGACTCAAATCTGTCTTTAAAACAGAAAACAAAGATATATTTTCTCTTACTGTTTTGAATGCCGACATAATTAACTCATGACTCGGTAGTCTTGTGAAGTAGAGATCATTGAAAGTGTCATGAGGTTCAGTGTTTTGTAGTCCGAGCATTCTTTACGGTGTCTTCACGTGTTTAATATCAACCCAGACCTGTTCTGCAACTCACATTATTATGTATTGCTCGGTTACTTGCCAGGTGAGATGAAGGAAGCAACCACATGATCATGCTTGATATTGACATACATTTGCATTACGCACGCTCAACCAACCCAGGATGAGACACTAATATGAGTACCAAACGAATGGGTCGGATACTATCTGTCCGAGACTCCACTCTTGTCGAGATACTGGTAATAGTTCCTGACTTCTTCTTGGGTCCGTGGTATTCACCTTGGGCCTTTGGTTCCAGCCCTCAGGCTCCTGGGTCTTCTAGGAATGCTGCACTTTTCTGGTTTTGTTCGTCACTCTGTCTCCAATGAGTGTAGTGTTGGAACTCTATTGTTCAAACTGGTGCTAAAATGCAAAGCCTAGGCTGAGAAACAGACACGCATGTGTATAATGGCCTAAGAACTTGTTTCTGGTAACCTTTTTAGGACCTCAGGAGCTGTATATCTGGTCTTTGTTACTACATCTGCATGAATCCTTTCAACAACCATTTAAATGTCACACAAACAGGCAACAGTAAATAAATGAGTAATAGATTACCAAAGTATTGACAGCATGACCATTATTATAATAAGAAAAGTGCACTCCTCTAACGCATAATGATGTATTAATGATTTGAAGTATTTTCAGTTGAATCCTACAATAAGTACTGTGAACGAGTGACGGTATATATGTTAAAATAAAAGAGGAATCTTTTTATTCTATTTAATTTTGCTCTTATTAATGAGCTAACCGTAAGCCTGGTTAATGATATACATTTCTCTCATATTCAGTGTTCGCGTTAAGTGCTGATATATTCGTTGTGTATGTGTCTTGACAAAAACAAAAGTAGTGATGCAAATGACTCATTCCTCCTTAACGTCTTTTAAATCTATTTGATTAATAATTAACACTAACCAAACCTCAGTAAACGACTAATCAAGGCCAGGTCAAAATATCACCTCCGCTGGTATTTACTGCACACTTGTTGTGACTGTCAATAGATGAGTAATTCAACCTGTTGAAACTGTAGCGCCTAAATCTCATTATGAAGTGTCAATTTTATGTGATTTTCTTTCTCGTTAGTGACGCAGTCCTAAACAATTCGTTGCATTCTAAGGCTGGTTTCTGCTACAATTAGTACATTTTATGTCATACGAGATTGTCAGCCTCCAATTTGTTGTTCTACAACTTTTACACTTTATAAATATTTTACTTACCACACAAAAGCTTATGTTGGTATTTTTTGCGATCTGTGTGAAAAATAGTGAAATATCAAAAATATATCAGCAAATATCTAAAAAAATATATTGTTGAAAATCCCCAAATTATCAGAAAAAAACAATAGTATCTGACAAACATTTGGAAAATATCGTGGAAAAAATTTATCTGAGTATTTTCACGCAAACATTTCTATCACTTGATACCCTTGATTTACTTTACTCTACTCATACTGCTATTTTGGTGGTAATAGTACTGTATTCTATGTCATCATTTGTGGATGTTTAATGCAAGTTTATACATATGTACTACATAGCACACTTAGGTTTTATGATCTGCAATGAAGTTATCAGCAAACCAACTCATTCTTTATATGCAGACACTTTGTCCTCTTGGTATATTTTAGGTTAGCAGGTCAATAGTGCTCATGAAATGGAAGCAGATATTTGCTTTCCCTGAAGCAGCCAAAACACTTATCGGCTGTTCAGAGGTATCACTCAGCAAATCCACAAAGTGGAAGAAGAAGCTGTATATCTTGCAGACAATACGGTTTCTGTTTTATTTCTGTGTGTCACGCTGGATGGAAGTGTTCCAGCGATTCAACTGTAGGTTCACCGGCATGAGGATTGATTTATGGTTTAGCATAGGATTTCTGTTTGGAAATCTGGAGATGGGTGTCGTCCTCATCGGCCAAAATAGAGCAAGAAAAGAAGCATTTTCAGATTTAGTTGGTTTAGTGTCGAAAGGTCAAGTGCAGGAGGCCACGATGCCCGATGCTTTTACCTCCAATTATGGCGTGGAGGATTTCTCACACGCTTCTGCGAAAAGCACCTGTGAGATCTAACACCCAGCCCTTGTGTTTCTCTCCAGAGCAAGATGATTCTGAAGTAAGACATTCATTATTAAGTGTGGTGAATCTTGGCTGATGGGACGCTTTCCATTGGCAGATGAGAAGCGGTAGTTTAGGTGTCAGGCACTCATAGACTGTACACACTGTGTTATACACTGCCAGGGTATTTCCTGGCTCAAAAAAAGGGAAAGGTGGCACCTCATGTGTGACCTATTGAAGTGTCATTTATTATAATTGTTTATAGCCAAATAGGTGTCTATACTAAATGCCATGCACATGTATGAGGCCTCATCTGCCAACCTGCCAGTAGGAAGCAGCTTAAATAATCTTAGATACAAAAAAATATAGTGATTTGATGTTAAACATGTTTATCTGATAAGATAGCTTCTGTTTACAATATAGTAAAATAACAATTGTTCTTTAGCAGTTTTGTGCTTTCAATGAATACTGACCAAGTGGCAACCTCCGGTGCGGCAAAATGAAGCCGACACAAAATTGGCAAAAACTGCATGGAATGGCCACTTAAGGCTGGACCCAAAAGGTTTGTTGGCACCGAGATGAGGCTGAATGTTGTGGTTGTGTGTTGTTTAGTTGTAAAGTTTGTGTGTTCTTTGTACTGTGACTCTCCCCTCTCTCATCACCACCTTCCTTCTGCAGCAGTTGTCTTGTTAGAAATGTGAATTATGCTGTTAATGGCTGACTGTAATAATTAGCTCATGTATCAACTTACTATGTTGTCTTTTTTTAGCGGCATCCTCCTGAGTTGATTCTGCAGTTCAAATTACAGTTGGCACCGGCACGTAATGCGGTTGAGTAGGGCCTTGATCTATTACCACTGGACTCAGGTCTGCATGTCAACATGTTTAATCTCCCAGTTGATCTGAGTGGACTCGCGATCAGCTCACAGGAGACATTTGTTTTTTGACGCAAAATGAAAAATGCCCTCGAGCCATATGGCTGTTTTGAGACACCGCCACAACTGTCTTTGTTGACTTTTATCAAACCTGTGCCATCACAAGGTCTCCTCATAGAGGCTCACACAGGGAGGTATTTCATGACCTTCATGAATGCTGAATAGCTTTGACATAAAGTAGTCTAACAATCCATCCTTCAGCCTTGTGGTATCTCAATATCCTGTGTTTTCATTTCTCTTTTCTGAGTCATCTGCTGCTTCCTTGGAAGGCTGGCACGGTCAACGATTTCCCTTTGCATCCTGTCTTTGTTGTTATTCTCTCTCTCTCTCTCGCTGTCTTTATTGAAGGGACTCTTGACGGGTTTGGAAAACTTGAGTGAGATGCCTGGTCGGGCCGAGGCCAAGAGAAAGGATGGCAGATTATTGTAGCAGATTAATCCTCAATTGAAGTAGCACTTATCTCTTCTTTGTTAATGTGTCTACTGATTTATTTAGAAAAAGGAAGGTGTCATTGAAGGGGGCGCTAACACAAGGAACAAACTTTAATCTGCACAGAGGTTAAGCTTCGTAGAGCTCATTCATGTGTCCATTTATCTACTTGACTTAGGAACAATGTAATTGATTTTGGTGCAACATTTTGGACTCTGGCCTTGGTTGCATGCAGCCCAGCTTTCCTTATTGTTATTGGTTGAGCACAATGTTTTTATTTTGTTCTACTTTGTTAAAACCTCCTATTGTTCCAATCACAGCATCAAAGACATATTTCACCCTCATTTAGTTTAGAAACTTGATAACTGATAAAAGTTGGTTTTCACATTGAACTCGAATCTCCAACATGGTCACAAGATCGCTAACTGCTGTTTTTTTAAATTTTTTATTAAACCTTTAACGCATTGTGCTTAGCTCCTGACTACATTATGGTCCTTTTAACCCTGTGTCAAGTTGTCCTGCAGCAATGTTATTTAAAATCAAAGGTCACGTTTGCTTCTCACCCCCACATACAGTGGAATCTGCCTCAGGACAAGTCAAGGCAAGTCAAGGTGAACTGGGTCTCTCTTTAATAGCTTTGCGTACATGTATTTGGTCCGTTATGTCCCTGTTTCAATGTAGCTGCCAATGTTACTGTTAAGTCCCTGCTCTTATTGAAGTCAGGCACAGTAACTCAGAAAAGCACAATTGTTGTTTATTTTAATTATCAATCAAATTCTCATTGTATTAATCGGTGTGTCATTGTATTATAGTAACAGCATTAGATTGTGTCAGTAATATTTTCTCTGTCTCCCTCTTGTCCACTCCCTCGTGCATCACAGTTTGGCAAAGAGGAAGATTTCTTTTGAAGAGTTAAATAAGACGTCGTCATAAGTGTTCATTAGTGACTTCTCGGCAAGCCACAACCTGCTTAAACTGAAGACTGAAGACTTATCTCAAGCAAAGATCTAACTCACCTGACTCATTCTGATGCACTCAAATATACGATATAACGCATACATTTTCGTTAACAACCTTGATATCAAAAGGTAATCTTGTTTACAAGTTCACCTGGAGGAAAAACAACAACATTTATATCCCCATTTAAACTAGAAACCTTATAGGCTAGCTGCTCTTAAAATTACGTTTTGTCTGCAACTGTGGTGTTTTGAGGAATAGAAAGTACTTCCAACAGGAGCGGTGTACATTTTTACTTGATCAGACAAAAGACTGTAACAGGAATCTCACCCAAATCTACCTGTGGTGAACCCAAAATGAGTTCTTCTACTTTTTCCTGCAAAACTGTCGAGCGAAGGCCAGAACAACAACTACCTTCAGTTTTGTGGTAGCAGCATTTGCTGTTTCTTGACCACCCTTTTTCCCAGTCTGCTCTGGGTTTTGCCCGAGTAAATTTGTCTGAAGTCATAGGCTCAGTCTGACTCGGGAAGATGAGGTTAAGCGACACATTGTCAGAAATCTGGAAAATGGCAAGTCCCAAAGAAATAAAACGTGCTAAATGAGGACAGAAATACTGTTGGTTTACAAATTGTTGGTGTTTCTAGTCCTTCATTCTCACACTCTACTATTCAATTGAGAATTTCTGAGTGCAACAGAATGCAAACAGACCTAGTCTACACTAAATGTTCACCCAGTGCCAGCTATTTAATCTGTTTATTTCCACTATGTTATCAATAGTCAACAGCTTTCATCAGAAATCAGTCCTTCAGGTTTCCAGATCAAAACCTCTCTGGTGCCACAGAATATTTTAAAAACATGCTCGCTGTGATTGTAGATGCACTGTAATCGCGATCATCTGCTCAAACTTATTGATTGTATTTCTTGCGTTACAATGTGAACAGTCACTTGGCCACAACAGTTCTCTTTTTGTGAATGCCTGACACTGACACATACCCAGCCATGAACCTTTTTTTCCCTTCAGTAATCATAAGCACTTTTCACATAAAGCCCAGCAGTCGGCCTAGACCTAACATGTTGTGACATCTTCCTCCTTTCTCTCTTGCAGAGAGATTGATTAGAAGACTCGTATCACTTTCATGTCTGCACAGTCAATACAAACCCACCTCGTAGCTTAGCACACAGACTGGAAACATTGGGAAACAGCGAAGCCTGGCTTTGTGCAAAGATAACAAAATCAGCATACCACCTCGTCTTAAACTCATTTATTAACACGTCACGTATTGCTTGTTCAGTCCGCACAAAAGCCACTGTAAATGACTGTCGTACCTTCAGACTGAGCCAGGTTAGTGGTTTTGATATTTACTGGTGTCTTGTTTACCCTTGTGGATTGGGCCAAACGTTTAGCATGAAATGGGAATGAAAACAAAAATGCGGTTAGCTTTGCAACTTGGTGATGTCACACTGTCGATGAGTGAGCGCGTGCGTTGTTGCTAAAGGCTCTTCCTGTTGCCTCAGCACGGCTTTTCTGAGAAGCAGACAGAAACACCAGTGTTGGCACACCAAACCTTTTGGTGAACACCTGGATTATACTGTAGGTTGTTGTTAGTAAGTGTGTGTGTGTGTGTGTGTGTGTGTGTGTGCATGTGGTTTTCTCTAAGTCATTTGAGGAACTTCCTGGTACCAGTTGGACATCTGTGAAAGTTTTGCAGAAGTGTAGCACATTCCAGTGTCTGTGTTGTAAGCACACCTTTTTCTTTGGTGTATTTGTCGGGTGCATGTGTGTGTGAGTTTGCGTGTGTGTTGTCTTCTGTGAATACTTTGAATTCCTCTGCTTTTTGAAGTCACGCTTTCATGTTAAACTCGGTGTCTGTTCCATCTTTTTTTGAAACTCGGAGCCGAAAGCAGATGTGTTGTAGAGAGAGATTATACTGAGCCAGAATTGGACTATATCTTTCCCAGTTGTATTAACTTCCAATAACAATAATCAATCCCGTTGCACTGCTGTGAGGATGTTAAATCGACTTGAACCTGACCTGTTTGCTGCTGGTTTGGCCCTCACAGGAGTGCAACTCGTAGCCTGAGCGTAGCCTGTTTTGTAAAGACCGGTTAGTGGTGTTTGTTGAAAGCAAGTCATGTAAGCTGATGTCTGGTTGTCACTTCAGGATTAGCTGACTGTGAGAGCTACATGCCACAAAGTCTGAGCCTGGTGTGACACACAAATTACTGTCACATTTTCAAATGACTCTGTAGAAAGAATAAAACACAGACTTTTAACAAAAATGACCAGAACTCAAAGATTATTGGGATTATGGAATAAATGGCCAAAATAGAAAATGTTTACATTTGTCTTTTTATTTGGAGTCGACCTAATTAAAAGCTGCAGACACATATTCTTCACTGCTACTGCTACTGTATGAGCACATGTGTTTAAGGGCTGCTGATATAAAATATCTATCTCCTAAATTCTTTTTGGCCTAAAACATATATATTTTTCAAATACAATCCTTCACTTTGTTGTTTCTTTACACTGAATTGTAAGCTGGCATGTAGCTTGGACCAGGTCCAATGTCAATTTGCAGTTTGAACATGAATTGGTATGGTGAGCGTTGTTTGATCTGTATGTATACTTTTCCTGTCTTTTGTTCACAGGGATCCAGTCTGATAACTAAATCGTTTTTTAAGATAATATCATAATATACACTTGTGATCTTTCTCAGTTCCTGACTAAAAACGCTGTGGCTGTTAAAAAAATCCGAAATGCTACACGTTATTCAACAGGTACAACTGCAATACAACTGCACACATCCTTTCTACTCAGGTGTTGTAATTCTCGTCTGTTTCTTCATCAGGTGAACATTTTATCAAATATAATCATGGTCTCGTGATCCTTCCTGAATGCAACATGTGGTGATGTCGGCATGATGGCACTTCCAGTTATTAAGGCTGCTATTGCGCATTAGGCTGCAGAGGCTGTAACAAACGTAGGACTTTTATTTCAACATCTTTGAGTCATCATGTGGTATTTATTAGTGACAGGCTCTACAGTCGGTGACCTGGTTTGCTCTTGTAGCTGATATTATGCTGAGAGTTTATGTGGAATAAAGGATGTAGGTCAAATGTGCTAAATAAAGCTGCAGGATAACTGCAGTTTGTGGTATATAGATATGTAGAGCTCTATTTATAACTCAAATCATAGTTATCTGATAAAACCATCAATACTCGCCTCAGATAATCTGATTTAAAATATGACTTTTACAACGCAGCTAACACTGTTTGATAAGGGTTCACAGCTAAATAATGGAACAGCAAATGAATGATCTAGGTATGTGCAGGTCAACATATTACTAATTTATGAGAGCTGGGAGGAAATTGGGGCATTTTGATGTTTTGTTTTTTAACAAAATCAGGCAGCGTTGGAAACATTGCAGGCAGGTCATGCAGTAATGTACATCTCATTACATTACCTGCAGTTGGCCCGTGTCAGTCTGTTTATCACTGCTGTTACAAGTTTTGGCTTTTCTTGCATGCAACCTTTCCCATCTGCCGCCTGTTATTGAAATAGAAGACTAAACACCCGTTGGATGTTTTCACTTGATCGCTCTCAGACGCCTCTGCAACCATTCATGTTCGTCATGCTGTCACTCCACTTTTACAGAATGCATATTTCTTCACCAACTTTTTCCAGCTTGTAAAGCCACTCTCAGTTGCCAGTTTATTAAGTAAAGTACAAGTAACTGTGTTATTGCGAGG
The DNA here is from genome assembly GCF_050575085.1 of Anarhichas minor. Taxonomy (NCBI): domain Eukaryota; kingdom Metazoa; phylum Chordata; class Actinopteri; order Perciformes; family Anarhichadidae; genus Anarhichas; species Anarhichas minor. The sequence goes on from NW_027466488.1 coordinate 2,480,433, forward strand.
TGTACTTAATGTTCAGCTTTTGATGAGGTGTCGATACAAATCTGTGGTAATTTTTGAGGCTGCAGTTTGTGCTGCTGTTGGATTGTATTGGGTTACAACAGATGAGCTCACATTTGTGTCACCTCCTCATGCAGCATTTGCGACCAGGAAAACTTAAATGTAAGTTAGTATTTAAATTTCTAGGCGATATCTACCACATCATATTTGAGAGTTTAAAAGAAATGCATAATGATTTAACAGCCAACATTAACTTTATACACAACGTAAACAAACATTTATTATAATGTTCATTTAAGAATAAGTGACCAGAGAAGGACATTTTTCAGTTGAATAATAACGTTTTTATTAAAATTTGAAAATGTATCAGCCAGGCTCTAATAACGATATTATATAATGATCTATAATACACTAAATAGTTTAGCTTCGCATTAATTAAGCATGAATGTATGCTCACGTTCTAAAGAGTATTTTTTGGGGTATCGGTGTTATCTCTTAGTAATTGATGGTGTAAGTAAGATAAGATAATATGTGCTGGTGACATTTTACAGGGATGATTCCGATTTTTGTTTTTGGTTTTAATGTTGTTCTATCTGTAATATCCTGCCTTGTTATTGCCCAGGTCCTAAGTCTCAGTTTTGATAATGCCGTTTTATTTTCAAATTTTCTCCACACGATCTCACGAGAGACGCAAACGCTCCAAAGACTTGTCCCCTGATTGGTGTTGCTATGGATTCCCTGGCAGCCTTCATGTAGGCTTGGCTGTAAACATTTCAGGGTTGTTGCACATGGTTTGCTGCAGGTGCCAGCCCCGTCACGGTTTCTTTCTTTCTTTGGAATAATATCCAAATGTACTGAGCTTAACCCTTATCACTTTTTGTTCAGTTCCACCGAGTTCAATGAATCAACCTTGGGAATCTCTGTAGCCTAAAGTTTTCAACGCATACGCAGATTGTTCTATTGCTTCATTTCTGCTTGACAGGATTCTACATGACAATACCACTAACCCGTTGAGCAAGTACAGAAAGGGGTCTGGGAGCACAGTAAACAAGACGGGGAGAGGGAGAGAGGTAGGCGGAGTGGAGGAGGGGGACAGAAGGGGAGTTAAATCAGTCACTCAGCCAAAAAAAAAACCTGCCACGCCCCAGGTGCCAGGGCTAGTAAGAGCAAGCAGCAGGAATGTGAGGGAAATGAATGGGAGTGTAAGTCCTGCCATTCACATGGTGAGTGCTTTCTTTTTTCACCTACAGACTGCACTACTTACCATATAAACATATCACAAGGTATGGTGAGGAAGAGCAAAAATGGTTGACTGTTGGGCTGGCTGCAAAAACGTCTAACTTCATGCAGGATTTCTGGTGTGAAATATGTGGTTTGTTTATCCTTGTGTACGAGTGGAAACTACATTTGAGAAATGGTTAATGAGTACAGCCACTTTTCAACTCAGTTGTTCATCAAAATGTATTAATAGCACGAGTAGGCCTAATTAAAACTGAGCACGGTGTCAGTCGGTGTGAATATTTTTGGTCAGGCTTTAATCTGTTATGATGATCACAGACGGACAGAAAATGAAAGGTTTTCCTCAGTGGTCTGCACAACATGACTGCAGTCTTAAGTTAAAGTCAAAACACCACGTGGTGTGTGTGTGTGTGAGTTTATTTGCCAGCTAACGAGGCTGACCTTTTTAGTTTTTAAATCTTCTCCTGTGTGAAAGGGACAGTGTTCTGTCACCTGTAAATAAAGAATAGCACACTGTCTGCTTACCAAGAAACATGTATACCGCAAAATTGGAAAAGAATTCTGTCTTTCAAAAAGTCAAGAGACTGTGGAAACACTTTAAACAGGCCAGCCAGTGATTCGAGACCACTGCTCGGAGAGAAGAGTACATATTTTCTGTCTGTGCGGTTGGCAATCTGTTTACTGGAAGTGCTGCTCACTCAGAGCACATGTTGCTGCATGTGCAGTTAGTCAGTGAGCCCCAAGAAGACTGTTGAGTTAAAGTGTAAATGCAGGGCCAGAGAAAGTGTGTTTGTGGAGGTGGTGGGGGGCGTTTGTGTGCATGTGCACGCATGTGTGTCTGTTATTTTGCTTGGAGAACTTAGCAAATAACCAGCAAAACCACACTAGAGTCCTGTGTGTATGTGTGGTTCAGTGGGAGTTATACGAGTCCAGATTTAAGCTCCCTTTCTGGGAACCAGCATTCCCTGCTCTTCTAAAGCGAGCTGTAGGAGACTGGAGGGCTTTTGGAATGAAGAGGCATGGGCTGGTTTCAGTATGTCCCAGGTTTGTCTATTGTACACAGCGAGTGGTAACAATGGGAGGGTTAAGTATCTGATATACACACCGAACCCTGGGACTCAGCTGCAAGTAATTAAAGCTGGCAGTTGGCAGAGAAGAGAGTCAGGCGACTGTAATGGCCGCTCTAAGTTCATACCATAATATTTGGATGATGAATCAGGCTGCTAGTAAAAGTGTTGTCATGCTGTTGACCCAAGGCTTTCTCCACTCCCCATGTCCTGTTGGAGGAACAGAGAGGAGAGAAAAGGGCTTTGTGCAACCCTGCAGCCTGTTTGTAATGAGATGTGCAGTTTATTCAGTACGCTACAGCTTTTGCTTTTACCTCAGTGGTCTCGTCGTTTTGTGCTTTTTTTTGTGTACTCGGAGACCAGAGTTACCATTTTAGCTTCAAAGAAATGGACAATCTTGTGCAAGGACATCCATAATCTATAAAGATCTAATGCCTTGTGTCTGTCCCTCGCCTCCTTCGTTCGCATCTCAGGTGGGAAAGAACTAAGCAGCGAGATTAGGAGGTGAGGAAAAGAATCGAGGATGTACAAACTTATAATGACAATGACTGACAAACGACAACGTTACAGAGCTGCAATGCTAAATCGGCGGGGCTCTCTTTTAGGAGGTCATTGTCGTTTTTTAAAGGACTGGTTTGTAGGATTTAGTGGCATCTAGTGGTGAGGTTGCAGATTGCAATCAATTGAATACCCCTCCACTCACTCCTCCCTTTCCAAGCGGGAAGAGAACCTGTGGTGGCCTTTAAGTGGGGTAAAAACACAGAAGGCCCCATTTCTGGGCTATTGTAGCAACATGTTGGACTCTGTGAATAGGACCTGTTCCCTATGTATATATGAAGGACTCATTCTAAGCTAACGAAAACACTGTGATTCTCAGTATCGGGTGATTATACACTAATGAAAACATAGTGAGGATAGTTTTTCATTTCTTCCAAAAAATCACCCTAAATGCTACACACTGTTCATTTAACTAGAAAGATGTTTTTACCTACTCTATTGTCGGAGTCTATTGACGAACTAAAATCGCGCACTGGGTTTTTGTTTCCTTAAATGATTGGAACCATCTTGGAGAGAACAGGCAACAGTGTGGCATGATTCTTTCATGTGTAACCTCCGGCAGAGTTTTGCAGTAACAAAGAGATGTAGATTACCTTATTGTTGCCAACCAGGTACACAGGTAGGCCTTTGTTCTTGAAATTGCGTAGGAGTTGTACTGTACTGTAGTGTGCAACACTGTGATTACGACATCAACATGAAATCAAATTAAACAGAGCAATTGTATGAGAAAAGTATACTTCAATAAGGGAGTCCTCTCATTTTCAGGTTTCATGTCCACAACAAGTTTAAATAATGATTCTCATTTGACATACAAAAGTTGACCTGCATATTTTTTTTATTCTCTCTCTGAACAGAATCAGCGTATGACCTTCTTCCCATCGAGCTACAGCTGCCTTCCTCCACTCAGCAGAGCCCAAAAGTCATGAGTCAAAAGAGCGGCGGAGAGGCAGGGCCTCCCCCTTCAGCGGCTCTAGCATCAGGTAGGATCATGCTCCTTTTATCTTTATTTCTCCTCTGTGAGCAGGACTGATTATACTCCACCTCAAAAAACACAAAGCACATGTTAACAGTCGGTACCCTGTAGGCAAACAAACACTTGCATACGACAGGAAAGCATGTCGGACAACCATGCTGCTGCTCTGTGATCCTCAGGTCAGTCAAAACAAACAAGCAAACAAATGCTTTAAAGGAAGTTACATCACTGGAGTTAATCCATCTGTACCTGCATTTAAATTTTTGGTCAAGAGGATTGTGCTCTATTGTGTGTCGTGGTGTCTTGCAGCAACAAAGTGTTGAAATATGGGTCATGTATCGCAGGTTGAGATAGTATTTAGACCTTTTCTGCCTTTTTCCTTTGGGAAATGGACTATAAAATAGTTAAATGGTTGAAACCATACAAAGAACCCAGCAATGATGACAGAGCCCAATGGAGCTTATTATTAATTTATAGAGTTTTGGTCTCACTTTTTGAGAGAATTAGGAAGCTTTGAGTGGCTGTAATCACCTTGTTGACCATTTTGCACTTCCAAGGTGGAGCTATTGTTCACATGAGAAAATCTCATTGGCAGAGAAACTCACAAGTCCAGAAATGAGATATTACAATATATACAATTTCAGCTGTATATCAGTATGCTTGCAGTGTGCTCCGATGGCAACGGGTCATTCACAATGTTTAAAACACTTTGGTTTGGTGCATTTCAGAAGAAACACAGATGTTTTGTTGGATGTTTCACAATAACACAGTATATCATTCAAACAGATCTTTCTGAAAAAGTTGAACGTTTCACTAAAATGAGCAGTTTAAATTTGTCAGGTTTTATTCTGACATTAAACATGGCAAAGGTACAAAACCTGATGAGTGTACACTGCATACAGAACAGAGGACATACAGGTTTGGAGCATATTTAAAGAGTTTTCTCTAGTTCTTAGAAATCAGAGCTTATGCTTGTGTGAGACCTTTACTTCGATCCTTCACATTTTCATTGTGCATTCTCTTGATACGTAGTGTTGTCCAAAAACAAAACATTGACAACAATTAACAAATAATTGGCAAGTAATTAAAGAAAAACATGAAATGTTAAGGGCAGTGGATTAGATCCACCATAAAAAATTAATAACACACTAAAAGAAGTATAGAGAAAAAAGAGCTCCACACCCTTGTCACTGGTTTTACATACATTCATATATGGTGTCCTTTCTCCTGCCGGGGTCTGATGATGTCTGCAAGTCCTTTTCGGAAAATTCCCCAAAAGCCATCAAAAGAGTTTCAGTAAATTCGTGGAATGGCTCCATCGTAGCTACTTGCAGCGCTCTGACCTGGTGCAAAAATGTGCCTGTAAGAGGAGGAAGGTGAAACTGTAGGTTTTATTGAAAACATGCCAATAACATTACCTGGCTTTTATTTTTTGTTTCAAAAAGAAGTTTCTTTAAAGCTGGAGTGCGGGGCTTTTACATATTAATGAACGTCCGTTACATTCAAGCCGTTGCTAAAGGAGTTCACACAAAGCTGATTAAGCCTATTGTCGCCAGAGAGGGCTCTCTGTATTCCGGAGATGTGGTGCCTGTGGTGACTTTCCCTCGCCGGTGCACACATGCCTGCAGGTGAGCATGCATCTCCCCCCGACCACAGGAGTGCTCTCCTCAAGTCTCCCCATGCATTTTTATTTTTATTTGAATCCTTCCTCTGAATGCAGAGTTTCTTTTTTTGTCTGCAGCATCCACTCCAGAAACCTTTCTAGGATGCTTCTTAGGATTTTTCTCCATAGTGTCCGCCATACTCCTATAGCTGCTGCTCCTGGGCCCTCCCACGTTATATTTACTCTCACTGCCAGAGGGGGGAGACAAAAGTTCTGCATTCCAGCTTTAAACTGACTTCATTCTTAATTCCAGTGTTCAGCAGAACAGCAATATCATTTTTTAATTTACAGCACTGTTTAAAATCCTTCTTCTAGTGCATAGAGTATAATAGAGGGAACACACTCATAACCCACCTCTCAACATCTGTAATAGCATTAAACATCTGACAGCATTTGGTCATACATTTGGGTTGCTATTGTATGTTTTTGGCTTGTGATCATAATATACTGTATGTGTTTTGATACTTGCTCAAAATGACACGCGCTCCATACTGTGTATGTGCCTCTTTTTCTTTCTGACTGTGTGTCTTGCAAACTAATGAGTCACCACACGATCCAGAATGTCAACAGCAGTTTATCTCCTTTTTACCAGCTGCAACTTAACCAGACTTTTCCACACTCTTCATCTAGTTCAGAGGTCTTCAACAGGGGGTCCGCGACCCCTAGGGGGTCCGCGGAGGTACTGCAGGGGGTCCGCGAAATCTTTGGTTGATTACACAATTTTTTTAATATATATATATATATATTTATTTTACCTCAAACATGAATCTGTCCATTATTTTAATAGTTCAGTATTGTATGCAAGATAACAGGTATGTTTATGCATGGCAGTGGCACTAATAAGCCATCACTCATTTTCGTTTCCACATTTATTTAGTTTGAATAGCTTGTATGCATGATTATCATGCAATTGACAGACAATGTTGGTATTGGCATTGGTTTCAGCTGACAAGGTATGTTTATGAATGGCAGTGGCACGGCCTCCCTACTCACTGTACCTTGCACATGTTTAAAATAAAAACATGGATATATGAACCTGTGTATTATTTGAATAGCTTAGTATTGAATGCACAATAAAGAGGTATTCATGGTACTAGGCCTAGTTTAATATAAAACACAATTTGCAGGGGTCCCTGCTCCATCTCTTTATCAGTTTGGGGGTCCTTGGCCTGAAAAACGTTGAAGACCCCTGATCTAGTTCATTGTAACTATTTGAATGCTTTTGAAATTACAGTGTATGTTAGCATGCTGGAGCAACATTTTTTTGACAAACAAAATAATCTGTGTTATTATTCTTTCTAAAAAAATCTGAATACATTTTTACTGCTCAGCTCTTATTGCTCATTCGCTGTCTCATTTTTATATTCCAGGAAGTTCCCTCTGAAGCAGGGAGTGTCTGCATATAAAATGGTCTGCAGTTCTCTGCTTCATAGGTCAGAAGCTTGTTTATTTTGTCTCTGTGGCTACGTTCAGTCCCAACGCAATGAACATTTGTAGCAAAAAAAAAAAAGAATTTGAAAGTAAAAGCTCCAATAATTGGCATGCATCATATTGTACATATTAGTGTTTTGAACTTCCCTTTCCCGTTGAACATGAACAAAACGCTAATAATAATGATAAATTAATTCTTTCTTTTTTTTAGTTTATTCACAAGCATTTTTAAGTCTTATTTTATTTTTTCTTAAATAAGGGGGACTGCTCACCTCTCATCTCTTCTTTGGCCCCTTTTTAGGCACACCTATTCTGTACATTTACAAATCCTCAGATATCATCAGCACCACACACGCACACACTTAAGATCCAATGAAAAGGGAGACATTTTAATTGGATGAATAAAAACTAAAAAAAAACTAGCCAAAAGCAAAAAATAAACTATCATAAATAAATTTTGCTGCTTAAATGGGACTGCTAGCCAACACTGGTTGAGAGGCCTTTATTCACTGTCTAATTATTTGCACTGTAGATGCCGTGTCCTCCTCTATGACCACGGAAGGCCCCCGCAGTGCTTTTTCCACCTCTTCCAGCCCCACCATGCATTCCAGTGCATCAGCCAGTGACCAGAACCCAGTCCACGGCGGCATTGTTGACCCCGAGGACGCCAGGAGCAGCCGAGTGGTTCCAGAGGTGGTCGGAGCAGAAGGTGGCAATGGTAACGGCAGCGGTGGCGGTAACTGCAGGAGTAGCGGTGAGCTAGGAGGAACAAGAGGCGTAACATCCCAGGAGGGCCAGCCACATCATCAGATGACCCCATCTAAGCGCCGCACTGTACTGAACATCTCTCCACCTCCACAAGACCTGTTGGATGAGAGCCAGATGTCTTGCCAGAATGAAACATCCCAGGACTCGGAGCAGAGTAACAGCATCTGGATGGAAGACTCTCTCTCCAACTTCAGCATCATTAGCTCTGTCTCTTACAATGACAACACAGAGGTGCCACGAAAGTCCCGCAAACGTACCCCTCGGCAGAGGCCTGGCCCTAAGTCTGCAGGACGCGGGGAAGCCAGCATGGACATGTTTGATGCGGACAGTGCCAAAGGTCCACACTTTGTCCTGTCACAGCTCGGCCCTGACAACAAGACTGGATCCAAAGGAAGGTGTGTGTCTCCTGTAAATGTATTTATTTTGAAATACAACTGAGTTTGACCTGTTGGATCCTAATGTCCAATGTCTAATGTCCAATGGGCGACTTTGTATTTCTCGTTTTAATGTTTGTTAATGCAGTAACTGACATGAAGTAATCTTGGGCCAAAGCTGTTGCACTAGCGACAGAATGCCAATGCAAAGGTTTATATATTCACACTCATCAAACCATTCAGTGAAGCCTGGTGCCCTGTACCGAAGCGTCTGCATTTTGTCTTTTTATTTACTCATTTGCTGATATTTTTCCTGCAATCTGTCACCCAACAGTGACCAAAGAAAACAACGATTCCACTTATTGTAGGAAGTGTTTTACTGAGAAATTAATTTACTTTTTATTCATTTAATATTCTCCCGGTGGTAGTTGCACACTTCCTAAGTAGGTACTTGATTCTTAAATCCATTGTCTGAAGGGTCCTTGTGGATACTCTCATAACGCACTCCTCCTGACTGTCAGAATAGGTATGATTAGGAAATCCCACATTGCACAACAGAAGTAAATTTCCAACAAATGACTCTGGCTCTGAATTTCCCATCACGCGTTGACTGAAGAAGAGCGGTTAGATCAGAGGGGAGAGAGGGGCAGGATACTGAAGTCCAAACAATGGTCAGCCGCAGTGAATCACAGAGCCTCTCTCAAAGACCTAGGATAAGCAGAGCAGATTAAATAAACCGATAACTGTACGCTCTAAGAGCAGGGGATGGAATATGCTTGGTTGATGGAGGGCCTGTTAACTTTGCATTGTTTAGAGCATCATGGGGGATAGATGTAAGGGGGGGCTCTGAACAAATACGGACAGGGTCATAATCCGTTAAAGCAAGTTCCAGACATTCTGTGCCTTTGCCACCACAGTACCATAAGATGCCAGCTAGGTTGTACCAACTAAAATACAATTGCTATAAAATGTTAGAATTAGAAGTAATCTGCTGGTGTCTCTGTCAAACCGGTCTTTGTAGCAGCTCTAATGATCCTCAGACAACGAGCCAGAAAGGAGGAACTCTTTCGACGCAATACCCGCAGAAGAGTGAGGGGAAGGAGGTGAAGATCCTCGTCCAGCCAGAGACTCAGCACCGAGCCCGCTATCTGACTGAAGGCAGCAGAGGGTCAGTGAAGGACCGCACTCAGCAGGGCTTTCCCACTGTAAAGGTAACTGTTAAAACCCTGACACAGCCTCTTTAATGCACGCTGGAGTCAATGTTTTGACTTTTCTGCCATAGTGTGCCCTTGTTTAAGGTTAAGTTAATAATTGGGTTTTTGTTAGAAGCTAGAGTGTTTTAGATTTGCTAGTCCTAGAGCCGTAGGCGCAGTGGGGCAAAAAAAAGTCAAATATGATCGAGGTGGAAGGGTTAAGGTCACAGTGTGTCCAAATGTAGAAAGAGTCTTTTTCTGCAGAGACATAATATGCTCAGTGTGGATGCCTAAATCAAGTTTTATTTTCCTCCAAATGGACAGTTAATACCGATTGCTTTTCAAAGCCAGGTCTGATCCCGTACTTGTTTTGCATCTTCTCTTTTATAGTATTTTGTATTGTATATGTGGAGAGGGATGTTGAGTCAGAAAGGTTGAACTGGATTTGAACAGGTTCTCTTCATCCCCAGCATGAATGAAATACTTCATGTCTGCAGATGACAACCACCTGCATTAATTTTGAGGTATGTGTGGTGAATCTGCAAAAAGAAATTGTGACAATCTGCTCAATATATTTTGAAATTTCCTGCGACTTGTGAGTTAGGAGCAAGACTAGATACGCTGAGTAGCGTTTAATCATTGTGGTCAGTTTGTTGTAGGCCAAAAGGTGATCATAAGTCAGGGCACGGAGTGAGATTTCTACCTGATCATACTCTTTGTACTGTCAGGGCTTGTGAAGAGCATGTGCAACCAGATGCAAATAACGGGCGTAGGAGTTAGAAGTAGAAGTTAACAGCAGAACATAACAAACACAGGTTGGCTTTTAAAAGGCTGAGAATCAGCTGGACAGGTAGGGAAGCATCTATATAAAACACGTTCTATAATGCATATATATCGCTTTTCTTTTGTTTTTACTTCAGCTGGAGGGAGTGAATGAGCCAGTGGTCTTGCAGGTGTTTGTGGGCAACGACGCTGGGCGTGTCAAGCCTCACGGTTTTTATCAAGCTTGCAGGGTGACCGGCCGCAACACCACAGCCTGCAAAGAGGTGGACATTGATGGCACAACTGTCATCGAGGTGTCCCTTGATCCGAGCACCAACATGACACTAGCGTATGTACTTTTTGTTTTTTTTATTGAAATTGGGTTGTTTTTGTGTTAAATATGAATCAATTTTATTTTTATATATTCAACCCCAAACAACGCAAGTGTAGCTTTTATGTGCCCAGTTGTACTTCACAGATAATTCAAACCAATTGCTTAATAAAGAGATTGCGTTATGGATACATATTTCATTGATTCCCTTACTGTTGTGAAATCAGTTATTATGATGACACATCGTAGTATTTAGTGTTGTAAAGAGCTGCTAGTGTACCAAACACTGTACAGTTGTTGTTTAAACTGCTAGTTTTCCTGGCTAACATGGTCTGTCTACAGGGTGGACTGTGTTGGGATCTTGAAGCTCCGTAATGCTGATGTCGAGGCTCGTATTGGTGTGGCAGGGTCTAAGAAGAAGAGCACACGCGCTCGGCTGGTGTTTCGGGTCAACATCCCCCGTCCAGATGGATCAGTGCTCATGCTACAGACTCCCTCATCTCCAATCCTGTGTAGTAAGTCAGTCTCCTTGTGTTTGACTCTGTGGGAATGTCATTATATATGCAGAAATCCTGGTATTTAATTTCACTATAATAAACCAGTTTTACTAGAATTGCAAGAAGCAAAACAGACGGCTGATCTGTAATTTACATAGTTAATAATTACCATTTTAAACTGAGCTATTTTCTCCTCTTTAATATCAGAGATCCTGCTTCTGAAGTTTAATCAAGCCAGTGTGTAAGAGTCCCCTCAGGTTCAAGTGTTATTTGATAATGTGTAAAACATGATGGGTGTGGTTGGTTTGGTAAACAGGAAAGACGCTTTAGGCTATAAGAACATAAGACGCTTTAGGCTATAAGAACATGTCTTTGTAAGTTGATTTGGGAGAGAAAGGGAAGGAAAGGACTAAAACAATAGAGGTGTGTGGACTTCTTTTGTTCACACAGAGTTAGCATGAAATCCAGGGAAATATCTTTCCACAAAACCACCAACAATAGTAATCCCCCTTGGCATCTGTACGTGTGTGCGTGTGGCGTAGAGAAGTGAAAAAGGAAATGTGTGTGTGAGCTTCAGGTTGTTCAACGTTCTTATGGCCATTTTGTAGGCCGATGAGAAATATCCGGTATTTCTATTGTATGAAATAAAGATCACGTCCTTGGTCAGCGTACATGCAGGTCGTGAAAAATCTTTAAAAGTATTAAATTTGATTGCCGACAAAAAGGCCTTAGAAGGAATTAAAATGTCTTAAATCGCATTCAAAAGTCTTAAAATGTTTTCTTGTTAGATTGCAGGCTGTCGGGAGACATATCACAAATATAAACTTCAAGTGGGATTGCTGCGACAGTGGATTGTGCTGCAGGAGACTGTTTAATCCTTTGTTGAGGAGTTTTAGTCCGATTTTTTTTTTTAACCACAAACCGTACACAGTTTAACCATTTAGCATTCGAATCAATTACTTTGAGGCATTATAGACATTATAGAATTTGAGTGAAAATGAGTTGAACCCATCTGCTTCTTTTATGAAACCTGGGCATTTTTTGGTGAAAATCTGTGAAAGTGACACTTGTTAAAACTGTTAATGTCTGTTTTCAGCTCAGCCTGCAGGAGTGCCTGAAATCCTGAAGAAGTCTCTGCACAGTTGTTCAGTGAGAGGTGGAGAAGAGGTCTTTATCATTGGCAAAAACTTTCTTAAAGACACCAAAGTCATATTTCAGGAGAATGTCTCTGGTAAGAAATTATTATTTTTAAGAATATGTTTGTCTGTGGATATTTTGGCTTCATGCATTATAATTGTTCTCCATTAAACATGCTGCATCTTCTGTCTGTTCCAGATGACAACTCGTGGAAGGCGGAGGCTGAAATTGACATGGAGCTGTTTCACCAGGTAAAATTGTGGTATTTTTGTACTGAATGATTAAAGAGATTGTTTGATTTTCTTGAATTGATGTTATACTTATCCATAGTCAGTGTATTACCTACTGTAGATGGCTGTCAGCACGCCCCTAGTTTGGAGAAACAGACAGGAATACCTGCACAGGAGCAAAGCAATGTACAGCTGTGGACGAGGGCAGCTGCAACATGCTGCCTAAAAATAAGGCCCACCCAAAAAGATCAATATCAATTTAAGTGTACGCTACATTTAAGATATTTTCAGCGCTTTATCTTGCTCTATCTTTCCAGCGAGCAACTGAAGCCACTATCCCGATCTCTTCAAAGCCACAAGACTCCTTCGACAAGAAGAGCATTCATTTTACCTCTCAGAACTGTGAAGTTACTGAACTACCGCTGTCTCGGTCGGTTTGTTTGTTTTATCGTGTGATTTTGGTGTTTTCGTTTTAGTTAGTTCAGACTCATCCGAGTCACACAGTAACACAAACAAACTAACCGATTAAGGCAGCTGTAGAACAAATACTCACGTGTTCTGCGAGGTAAAATTACTTTTGTCAGAGGAGTCTTGTGGCTCTGAAGAGAGCGTAGATAACAGCTTAAGTTCCCCGCTGGAAAGGGCTGTCTGACAGCAAGATAAAGCGGTAAAGATATTCTAAATATAGCGTACACTTAATCTAATATAGATTTAAATACATTTTGCTGCTGCCCCCGTCCACAGCAGTTCATTTTTTAGTTTCCGTGCCGGTACTCTGTCTGTTTCTCCAAACTGGGAGCGTGTCGCCCGTCATCTACTGTAGGTAATACACTGACTGACTAAGGATAAGTTCCTCATTCCCCACTTGAAAATTCTGAACTATGGCTTTAATGCCTATTACTAATCAGCTGAGTAGAAAGAAGCAGCCTTTTCAGATTTGTACGGGGCTTTAGATGTAATCATCTTAAATGACTGCTGGTTCAAATGTTTGAGTAGTCTCATTGTGTTCTGACCTAATTACCCTCAGTCTCAAAAGCTGGACTGAGTGTGTCTCAACAGTCCAGTCTGAACCTTTGACCTTGTAAACAAAATGTTCAGAGGTAGATCATTTTGTGTTTTGTTTTAGGTACACTGTGGAGTTTTGTTTCTGGCAGATACACATGTTGTGTATCTGCAAAGCCTAACAAATATATTGAATGCATTTCCTAACATTACATTTCAGACTGCTTTTTTTTAACCAGTACTGTGAAAGTTGGCATGTAGTCTTATTTTCTGCCCTTTTATGAGGCAATGCTACATTTGTCAAAGCTTTACTGCCACCAGCTGTTTATAGGTGGAATTAAAACGTAATTAAACTAAGTGATTCAGCAATTACCCCTGTCATTTGGTAGATATTGCCGTACGTGGTTGCACTGAGTTATGAACATTACTGATGAATATTTTAAGAACCAAACGTGTAAAAAAAGAGTGAGCATGTTTTCTGCTCAGACCTTGGATATTTAACTTTAAATCTATAAGACAAATCATCATAACTGAATGCAGTCATCTCTGTGTAGATCAAAACTACCTCCAGTTCAGTTCACACATTTACATTACAACCTCCAACAGTCACAGTAATGTGTATCACGTCACCCCCGTGCTCACGATGTGTCCATAGGGCAAAAGATACAGACAAAGTGATGAATATGTTTTCACTTTGTTCTAATCAACTCACCTTTTGACTAGATAAGTGCAGTTATACCTACTGTAGTAATCGTTCTTTTTTGCTGACTTTCTTTGAATGATCACCCCTTTAGAATCACGTGATAGTGAAGGTTCCTCCGTACCAGAACCAAGCCATCACCTCTTCAGTGTGTGTAGGAATCTATGTGGTGACGAATGCCGGGAGATCCCATGATGTTCAGCCCTTTACCTACACTCCAGATTCAGGTTTGTTCCCGTTTCAGTTTATTTACTAAATCACACAAAGCTTCTCTACATCCGTCTCTTTTTACAATCAACTAATGACGAGTCAAGCTGGTTAAAACACATGTACTTTTTAGATTTACTGGCTGGCACCACAAGCTGGCTCACCACCTACAGTTAAGGAGGATCAGAGAAAGTATTAGCAATCAGTTGGGATATCTGTCAAGAGCACAATAAACAGCCAATGTCTAAACTTAGAAATCCAGGGCTATCCACATTCAGGGCTCTCTTTCATTAGCACTTTTCATAATTGTAAGGTCCTATCGCACCTCCATACAAAGTAAACCAAGCTATTATCTTGCTGTAAGTTTACATAGATTTTCAAATTTTGTAATCTCATAGATCTAAAAATCTGTTGATGTTTGCCCTTGCAGCAAAACATGATGTTCCTGTGAAGAGAGAGCCGCCTTCTCCAGTGAAGACTTGTTCATTTGATGAACAAATTAAAGGTTATTTTCCCTTTGTAACAATGATTGTAACATCCTGCTTGAAAGCTATTCATTACTAATACACTGTACTTGGCAGCTCACAGTTGACACTTCTCTGAATAGTTGAACACAAAGCAAAATATAACATTTTAAGAATAAGATGTATTCCTTGGTGTTGCTCCTACAGTTCTAGATGGTGCCTTGATGCCTTCGATGTTGCCTTTAGTGAAGAGAGAAGATGTCACTCCAATGGAGGTCACCAGCAACCTCCAATCTTCTGGTGTATTTAAGGTGATACATTGATCTGTAACCTATTTAAAGTTTTTCAAAGTCAAATCACATACATGTTCAGTAAAATTAAGTTGAGTTCATACTTAATTATCTAGTCTGTAAGAGAAGTGTTATTTGTGGACAGTTTTAACATTAAAGATAACACAATAAATCTGACGACAAAATCTAAAAGCAAAATAAAGCACATCTTTTATCTTTTATCTTTTATCTTGTGTTTTCAGCAGACTGGTGACCTGTGTCCAGCCCAGCAGAACCCTGCGGGCGAACCTGACCAAGCCCAGGCTCCTGTTTTTCCCAACACAGAGCCCTTAGGCACTATTCAGAAGCAGGACATTGCAGCCACCAGCTCCTTCTCTGTGCCCGCCGACTCTTTGCTCCAGCAGGGATCACAGCAGTTCCTCCTGGAGCCCAGAGAGGGCCTCGGACAGGAGAGGCCCGGCAGCGGCTCTGCAGCTGTGGGGAGGTTGTGTGGAGAACCTGCACCTCAACAGCAGCAACTGCCTCTTTTCCCCCCAGACGAAATAGCCCAGCTGGAGGAGGCAGTGAGGCAGCTCAAAGCCAAAGGGTTCTGTAACTTACCACTTCAGTCTGACAACTCAATGGCCAAACAGCAGCAGCAACACATCCAGCACCAACAACAGATCCAAAAACAGCAAATTCAGCAGCAACAAATCCAGCAACAACAGCTTCAACAGCAGCAGGTTTTGGAGAATTTACAGCAGCAGCTGTTTCAGTCACAGATTCAGATGCAGTGTGGCATGTTTCAGGACGCCCCACAGGCCAAGAACGCAGAGCAGCAGGGCCCATCACAGGGGGTGGTGCCAAACCAGGGGACTCTTTTCCAACAGGCCCAACAACAGCAACAACAACAGCAGCAGCAGCAACAAGCAGCAGCTCTCTTTCAGCAGGCGAGTAATCTGCTCTCAATTCAGACCAACTTCCTCCAACAGACACCATCACACCCTTCACCACCCATGTTCCACAATCCCAGTTCTTTGGCTGAAACACAAGATTCACAGGGAACGTTGTTCCAGAAAGCCTCTCAGGAGCAGGTCCAGGCCGCTCTCTTCCAAAACACCATGACAGTACTACAGTCTCCGGACCAACAGCCCTCAACCCCTGGGCTTTTCCTCCCTCAGACATCCCTGTCCTCTCAGCTCACAACCAGTAGTGCTCAACAACAGCAGCAACAACAACAGCAGCAGCAGCAGCTGGCCTTCCTCAGTGCTCTACAAACGCCTGCCCCTAAACCACAATCAGTATTTCAGGCTCAAACTCAGCTCTCCCCCATCCAACAGAGAAGCCCCATGGAGCAGCAGCCGCCCTCCCAGCCTCCGCCCCACGCACAGCCAGCCCAGCAGTCTTCCCTGTTTCAGAACATCTCCCCACATCCATCTGCAAACACACTTTCCCCAGGCCAGCAGCAGCAACAGCAGACTGGCCTACTGTTCTGCAACAACCCCCTGTCCCCTCCGGATCAGGCCTCCAGCCTCCTGTTCAGCAGCCAGGGCCAGATGCCACCGCTGACCAGCAGCAGTTTAGTTTCCCAAGAGCCTCCAAACGCCTCTCTGCTCTTTTCCCAAGCCAGCATGGTGACAGTAAACCAGCAGGATCGCTCTGAGCCCATGGCCTTAGGGAACCCCACCGATCCACGACAGCAAGTCATATTTCAGGAGCAACAGCCGATGCAGCTGGGCAGCAGCTCAAACAGCCGGCAGGAGCAGCCTGTGGGGCTCTTTATGCCTCAGTCTAACATGGCCTCTCTGCAGGGTGGACTGGCTACTCAGGAGCTCGCACAGTCAGCCATGTTTGCCTCACAGAACGGCGTGGCAAACCTCCAAACGACCACCTCCTCCCCTGTTCAACAGCCAGGGACTCTGTTTCAGACTGCTGTCAGTGGGAGCATCAATCAGCCCAGCCAGCCTCAACAACCGGGCCTCTTCCTTTTTGGGATTCAAAACGGTAAGGAATTGATTACACAGGTTCACTTTAATAATCTTGCAGTATGAATGACTGCCAACAAGTGCCGATGGCAAATATTATATGAACCACCTTCTAAATTGTCCGTTTTTTTCATAGTTTTTTTTCATGACGAGGTCGTCGCACTCGTATAAAGGATCATTAAACCTGCTGTACAAACCTACACTGTAACGTGTGAGGTTTGTAAACTCATTCTGTTCCCTCCCTGCAGATTGTGACCAGCTGATGAATAGTCCTGGAAACACGCTGTCAGATCAGATTATAGCCATCAGCCAGTCTGGCCAGAACCAAAGAGAGAGTGACGCGCACATCCAGTCTCTGCTCAGCCAGTCCCTGTCTCAGTCTGGGCCCGTGCAGAACAGCATGACTGCCTCTCAGAACATGGAGAAGATGGATGACCTGATGGTCAGCCTGCACGAGTCCGGCAGCAACTTAGCTCGCTCATACTAACCTCGTCATTTCATTTTTATATGTAGAATAATTGTAAAATGTAGAAAAATAGACAAAACACTACTACAGTAAAATAATTGTGAATTAGCCCTGCATCATGAAGTTTGAGACAAACCGAATAGTATGTTCTTAAATCTGAACTCTTATTATTTTTCTGCCCTAACACAATATCTGGTTTACTTTAAGACTGAGGGTTCATCAGGAAAGAGTAGTGAAGGTGCTGCTGTCCTTGCTTAGCCAGTCTCCTCCTCTCGTGATTGTTCTCCAGAGTGGCATGAATGATATCAGTTATCTGACTGTTGAGGACAAACTGGACAAATCAATATCCAGACAGTGAACTATGAATTTCTTGGCTGAGTGGGCTGGCCAAGAAAAGTGAAAGTCTCTTATTGACTTCATGACTGACTGACTCCCCCCCATTGTAACAAATGTGCAGAATTAGATGGACTCCAGGTGAGAACAGGCAAATTGTCATTACTGAGAGGAAAAACACCATTTGGTGCTTTGTTCTTCAACTTTTCCTCCAGAAGTACAGTAACCTAGTGGTCTCGTTATTCATTTAACTTGTGAAGTTTAGTGTGTATCTGTAGATAGATTGTCAGTGATGTCATTTCTTGGTTCTTGTACCGTTTTTCTAAAGTCTCCAAAGTGTCTTGTGGTTTCCCTTTAATACTTGTTTTATATTTTTGTTGCATGGAAGGTGGAGTGTGCGGTAGAGCAGCAAGGTTTCGACAGACTGTGGTATGTATGGTTGAATACATCGATGATGTGGAAGGTAGTTCACGTGGTTTGAAATTATTTTCAGCCAACGGTGCAGAAAGTGTATTGAAAGAAGGTTAGAGATGAGGTAGAGAAATGAGAGGTAGAAGAAAGTGGAAAAGTGTTCGACACTAATCTGATGTGTAATCCCAAACAAGTGTCTTATATGTGGGTGCCGATTGTTTAAATGTTGTAGCAGCTAGCTTGCACCTGATAATATGAATATATTCACTCAAGCTGTCTCTGATGGGCGACGAAGTGACTTTGGTTTTCATTAATGATATAGAAAGAAGCTGTGCTCAGTAGGTGTATGACTATAGTATTGTGGCATTTTGTTGCTATCTACGAGAGGCCTGGATAAATTAGATCTATTCTTGTGTAGACCGGTTCGTTGCAGTAATACCTGTAAAGAATATTTGAAGTTCAGCCAACAGCTGTCTGTGTGGCTCTGCAGTGAAGCTCACCTCCAGCTGTGAAACATATCTTTCAGTATGAGATCCTTTACCATCTCCACCACAGTGTGCAGACGACACTTTGTGATATAGATAAGCAAACGCTTTCAGGCTAACATTTAGTCTGTATTCATCCAAACCAAACTGTGTCAGTTTGCTACCTTTTAGAGCAGATTCTCCTTTTAATACATTACAAAGAGATGGATCTTTTAAGAAAGTGTGGCGGTAGAAATATGATAGAAAAATAGAAACAAATAAAACAAATATTGGCTGAGACTTTTCTTTTTACATGTCTGTTCAGCACGTTACGATGCTGTTCTTTGTGACCACTTTACTCATCGAGGGTACGGTACAGTCCCACAGCAGGTGGTGGGTTTTTTTTGTCAGCCGCCTCTTCCTCTTTGTTTACAGGGAAGAGGATACATTTTGAAACATGCTGTTACAACTTTCAACTATTCATTCCCAAAACATTATTTATTCCTCAAAACCAGTGAAAAATGGGGATCGGGACATTTTTATTCAAATAAGATTATTTCACATATAACTCTAAATCAAACACATCTAGAGAGAGTGGAATTTAACATAGTATATTATTAATATTATGTGTTTTAGTGTCATTTTGATTGCATCATTCTGCGTCAGGCACGCATGAACTGGAATAGTATGCTTAAATCAGCTAGAAAAGAGCCTTTTTTTTTTTTAACCAGTTTTATTAATGTGACTGATTTAGTGAATGTAGAAGAGAAGCAAACTGTACATTATACATCTCATCCAGGTTAAGGTATTAACATGCAGTAACGGAGCCCATTTTATATGTTTTCTTGTAAATGCAGTCGTCTGGAGTCGTCCAGTGGCCTCAGGACCAAAGTTTGACTCAAATCTTGCTTTGCTTAAATCCTGATGACAGGCCAGTTTTATGGCTCGTGAGCTTTTATTTTCCATTTATTTCTGAAGAAAAACATAGACATAGATGGTTTCATTGTTGGTCACGGTTGTCCTGCTGCCACACTTTTCTTTCTGTTGGTTTGTTGTGTTAGTTTGGGAAAGAAACACACGTTTGTGTCATGTTTAGTTTCACTGTAAGTGTGTGCATGAACGAGGGGCTGGTCTCTGATGATGACAGAATTAGCTCAGTTGAATGCCTCGCTCGTTGTTTTCTATGTACAGATTGGTAGAAACACATACACACGTTACATTTTATACACTTTAAAGTCACAAACCGCTGTTTTATGATGGAGATTATGTAAACTTGACTAATGTGATTTTGAGGAAGTACGAGTCTGAACGGTTGTGGGTGGTTTTTAAAGGGACCCTACTCCTGAAGGAAACCTGAAGTTGGAGGAAAGAGCTATCTGTGATCGGCTTTCTTCAACTTGTGAAATAGAAGAACTAAGATTTTCCAGTGTTGAGTATTTATGATTTTATTTCTATTTGTTTGTTTTACAAAGTTTAGATCTTTTTTATTTTGTATTTTAATCTGTGTAGTACCAGTCTCTCTCTTCGGAGAAGCATATCTAATTTATTTGTGTGTTGTTTATTATCTAAATTGTTTTCCTTTATCAGTTGTGTTAAGATATTTTCTGTATTGATAACAAGCAATGTCATCCCCCCCCCCCCACCCCACCCCCCCCCCCCCCCCCACACACACACACACACACACAACGGCTGATACTGTAACTGGCACCATGGTGATGCATTTAAATGAGATTGTAGACCATGAATAACATGTACATTCCTGTGCACAGTTATCTTTTTTGGATATTGTAATAATACACAACTTGATGTACTTATCAGGTGCTTGCTCAAGGTTTATTATTGGACCCCTGGCCTTGTCGTCTCTCCTGACCAAATGGTTAAACAGGTTTTAATCCCTCAAAACAGGACCAACAAATTTCAGTATTTTTACTATGAATATAGAACTGATGTGATCGTGTAGGCTGCCTGTAAATGGCTCACTAAGAATGTTCTGTTATGCACATACTGTGGAGGTAATTACTTTTTTGAAATTACAGTTTCCTCATTTGTGTATTTACAATGTAACTGGAGATCAGAAATATATAAAAGAGTGACTCATTATATAGTCACTACTAACTATGGAAAAGAGGGTAATTGTTGATAAAAGTTCCCATATTTCCTTCAGATGCTGCAGACTCTAACTTTCTCTGTTTCTTGCAATAGAACACGTGGTTTTCTTTTAACATTATCCATTAATTTAATGTCAACAAATTGAATCTGCCATCACAGGTGTTTCCGCCTAAAATGTCACTTTAGACATTAGTAGATATCGTACATGTACATAAAAAAAAAAATGTTTTAAGCCATACGACTTTAAATGCTCGACAACAGTGACCAGATAAATGTGTAGTGCAATTTCTGTCATCCATCTAACTTGTTTGTACTGAAGTATCCATTGCATTTATGTTATACAACGTAGATGCAGACAAATTTTCCCTGAAACTGCTATGCAGCTAATATACTGTAAATGTAGATCTGTTAGTTTTTGAATATATATTTTTCTAAATAGCATCTCCTGTTTCCAGCAAAAAGGAGAAACCAAAGTAGATGTTCTTTCTATTATTTATGTTGCTTGTTGAAATATTTTCTTTGCTTTCATTGTCGCCTGAAACAGATTTTAAATATTTGAATCAGTTAAAATGCAAATTTCTCTTCTCAACAACCATCTCAGTCATGTTTTTGTGTGGGGGGGGGGGGGACTTTCTTAATATATGGCTTTTGTTGGGATGTTTTTAATTATATTGCAATTACATTTCTGTAAACTTGCTGCTATCTATATTAAACATATATTCTTTAAATGTTACGCCCCTGAGCTTTTATTTCATGTTTTTGATGTAAACTGGGGGGATGAGGATACATATTGATTCAGAAATATGTGATTTTAGTTTTAATTGATACCGTGCCAAAGCACCTGCTCTGACACAGCTAAAGATGTTGGCCCGTGACTGATGGCTGATGTATTTTTTACAGAAATACACGCGCTCATATGTCATATCTTCTAAGACAAATATTGTGAAATTTACCCACTTCATTACAGCTTGTGTACAACATTTATTTTTAGTTGTTGAGAAATGTTCCCTCCTCCCACAGACTGTGCTATGCTTCACATAAATAACGAGAAAGCTTGGCATTTATGATTTATTTTAATAATCAATAATTGCAATCTGACATGAATATACAATATACAGAAAATGTAAAAAAAAAAAAAAAAGACCACACAGGAAAATATAACACCTAAACCTAGCTTTGACTTAATTAAAACAATGAACTTCAAGTTGGAAACCAAAAGATGACAGTTATGCCACAGCTGCATGAGAACATCACCTCTGGCTCCTTCATCCTGCTATCATTCATATACAATGTACTGTAAGCTACAGCGTGTGTCCTGTTTAACACTTCTTTTATTCAGGCATCATTTATTTCTTGTGCTAAACCAAATGAGAAAAAAATGCATTTTCAAGTGATTTTAAAATCCCATGTGAGATTTGATCCAGACTTTTTACACTTAAGATACATTTCTTAAAAAATTGCTGTAATAATTTGATATCAGCTTTAATAAGGTGTATCTGAATAAAATTGGACAGAAGAGGAAGTAAAGTGGTCTGTTTTTACATCATTAGAGTTCTGAAACCGGTTCATGTTGGATTTAATTAATTTGAAGTTGTGACATGCACATTTAAACTGGTCGAGGCCTTAATAACCACATTGAATGCCCACCTGATAAATTATCTTACATAAGAAGTGTCATCACAGTTGAATTGCAGATCTTTACAAAAGTAAAAGTCGCAATCAAAGAACACATGTAAGCTCAGTCTGACGCTCCACTGAGTGCCGACTGTTCTTTAATTATGGAACGAACTTTTCACTGACATCAGGACGGCAGAAACTCTACACATCTTCCGTCACAGGTTGAAAACTCACCTGTTCAGGCTGCACCTTGACATCTTTTATTATCTCGTGGCGTGTGTGGAACTTGAAGATAAGCATTAATGACGTTGGTGTACTGGCATGATTGTGGCACTGTTGTACCTTCATGGGTGAATGCACTTATTGTGTGTTGATTTGGATAATAGGTTCAGCTAAATTAATGTAATGTAGAAAGGGGATTCATTAATTGATTTAAAGAAACACTTATTATTCAGGCATTCAATTTTGTTCTTGAGTTAAACTAAATGAGTATCATTACATTTTCAAGTGTGATTGTGAAAACCCTTTTGAGATTTGATCCAGACTTTAGATAAATTGAAAGCTTGAAAACGAGCTAAAGTCTAATGATTGTTTGTGAGTTTTAACGCGTCTGTTTAAAATAAAGACAAAAGCTGATGCTGAATTTGAAGCTGTTACTAACCCTAATATTAGCACTTCTTCAGGTCAAAATTACCTGTTGACCAGCCAGATTATACACACACAAAAACGTACAACCTCCAATGGTCCACAAGCGATTTTTTTATGACACTGTGAATATAATTGTATTTTATTGAAATATACTTCACTCTTTCCCGTTTACGGATTTCCGGCACGCACCCAAACGCACCATCAAGATCTCGCGTGCGCGTCATTTGATCATTCTGAGCGCAGCATCTACAACATGGCAGACGTGACAGCGGTGGACGCAGAGAAACTCAGCAAAAAGTGAGTTTATTCTTTTCTTCCGTCGCATGTTAACCACTCTCAACTCCTCACACGGTTAAGTGGACTGTTGAGTTGTTGTTTTAGCAGGTATGAGCGTTTCAGTTCGGATATGAAATGTGAAGTGTTGCATCAGGTAATAGCGAAGTGAGGGTTACGTCCATGCTCCATATAGTGACACGCCACAAAGCCTACACATCCCAGGATGCAGTTCGTTTGTGTCTCTGGTAGTTGTAGTCCTGAATCCAATAGCGACAGTGCCTTTTACTTCTCGGAAGAACTACAAGATCCACAGTACAATCAGAAATGTTCTCCACACATTGGTCGTGAAATCGTTGTGGTTTCTTTTCCTTGTGTTCGATATTAATCTTAACGTATGGTGTATTTAATCATTTCACTCTCGCAGAGCACTATATTTTGTATTTTAGCGGGTATAAAACCGTTTAGACAATTCTTCATTGATGCTAACTGTGTTGTCCTTCGTTGTTCTTGACTTCCTGTGCCGTTATGTGCTAGCAGTAACGTTATGTTATCTCTGACACACCCTTGGCTAAAGGGAAAAGGAAACCTAATTTGAATTACAATGTAGTTTTCTTCCGTTTTTCTTCGTACGTGCGTGTTTTTACCTCATTGGCTGGATGTGTGCTCTGGCGAGGGTCTTTGTTTGGGGTTGTAGAGTTATTCCCCCTACAGTTTTATTTATATAAATATATATATACTACCTGGTGGGCCAAAGACAGCCTCTGTTGTATATGCTGTAAGCGACATTGTCTGTCTATTTTCTCAGGTCTGTCCGCTGACTGTGGTAGCTCAGCATGCTGTGTCTGGTCAGGGCAGCCAGGCAGCAGCTGTGGGCCTTTGGGGTCAGGGGACAGTGGTTAAAATGCGCTGCCCCGTGTACAGTCTCGGCTCAAATTTACGGGATCCGTTGGAGAGGTGACAAAAGGTTGGTGGAGTTCCATTCCAATGAGAAAAACAACCAACCTTTTGTCATCCTTCCCTTTTCTGCATGAGTGCTTGTCTCCGTTATTAGTTGATTGTGGCGTGGCCTTGTTTGCTTTTTTTAAATTTCAAACACCAGAACAGAATAACATATACAGTGTGGTTATGTGGGGAATCATGTATTTGTTTGCCGTTGTGTTTTGTGAAACAGTTTGAACATCCATGCACTTTCGTTTTGTGGTTGCATCATCGACCGCAAACTACAATATCTAACCTATGACTGATCTTTGATTCCTCTTTCTTATCAGTGAGCTGAAGAGACGAATGAAAGCGGACAAGAAGGTGACCGATAAAGAAGCCAAGATCAAAGAGCAGTTGGAACAAAAGAAAGAATCCAACGACCAAGGAGTGGAAAATGCCTGTGGGTTGGATGAGGAGACGCTTGACCCAAATGTGAGATCATATACCTTACTCTTACATTTATTATACCCTTAATGTTTAGAGCTTTTTGTATTAATGTAATCTGTTTCCCTCTGACGTAGCAATACTACAAGATCCGCACCCAGGCCATCCAGGAACTGAAGGGCACAGCAGAGGACCCGTACCCTCACAAGTATCATGTCGACTTGTCCCTCACAGACTTCATCGACAAATACACTCCTCTACAGCCTGGAGACCAGCTGACGGATGTTGTTCTCAGTGTGTCAGGTACCAGCAATGGTTTAAGATCTTACATTTGTGTTTTCCATTTTGTATGTGCACTGTACCCCCTGCAGTAGATGCTCTGTTAATCATTTTGTATGATTTACAGGCCGCGTCCATGCCAAGAGGGCTTCTGGTGCCAAGCTGATTTTCTACGACCTGCGGGGTGAAGGCGTCAAGTTGCAAGTCATGGCAAACTCAAGGTACATAATGATGGCCGTGGTTAACACACATAGTTTTAGAGGCATCATGACTGCAGACGGATGAAGAGTCGTACAGCGCTGCATGGATTGGTGAGTTAAAACAGAAAGACGGAAAAATTATTAAACATCTTGGAGTTCTTGGGAAGTTTGATGATGTCACACACTGATGTAGTGCTTGTTATTGAAACAAATGTCCATGCTGTTACCAGCCAAAAAACTGCAAAACCACTCGCCTCTCTCATAAGATTTGTTGTTTATGTGATTATCTCAGACAGATTATTCATATTGTCACACGTTTGTGTTGTGAAATGTTGTACAGCATATCATTTCACCTCGTACTATGTGTTCTTCTCCTTGTGGATGATTAAGCAGTGATTTAAGTTCTACATATTTTCTCTTACTCTGTCAGGACTTACAAGTCTGAGGACGCCTTTGTGGCCATCAACAACAAACTGCGCCGCGGCGATATCATCGGTGTCCGCGGTAACCCAGGGAAGACAAAAAAGGGGGAGTTGAGCATCATTCCCATCGAGATGACCCTACTGTCGCCATGTTTGCACATGTTGCCCCACCTTCACTTTGGCCTCAAAGACAAGGTAATGCCCGTTGTGATTAACACACCTGGATAGTGAGAGACGCATTGCACCATGTCCTCTTCCCCAAAAATACACTAAATCACACGCTTCTGCAAATACCACGTTTACAAAGTGAGAATGGACGACACAAAGCAGAAGCATTAGTTGTTATGGATCACTATTTTCAGTGCATTTAGGGCGGGGCTAGCCGGACTAAATCACGTTAAGTTGTTCAATTTTACTCATTTAGGGGTTCGTTATCTAGCTGGCTTGCTAATGTTACAGTCACAGAACATAAAAAGCACCATCTGAACGGTTGGATTTGGTCTACTTTACTGTAACATGTAGTCAGACTTTACTGTTTTTACCTCATTGTTCATGTTGGCCGTTAATGTTTCAGCTTATGTTAATCGCTAGCACTAATGCTAATTGCTAACTGTTCCCTTTTATCTGCTTTTGGAGTCGATTGCACAGCAAATCTTAACCATTGTAGCGGTGTTTGTAGTTGTTTTCTCACTGAACGCATGATGGCAGACGATGACTGTTGCTACCAAAGGAGGAGTGAGTGTGGTGACTTCCACGTGCAGTGACATGATCACAAGTAAATCCTCTATTGCACAGGCCGCCCCGCCTGCATGGCTTACTGCCACACCGACAATGGAATAAAGCTATAATTAATGTTAGAAGATATAATCCTGTGTTTCCCGCTACAACGACTAAAAATTTCACTGAGAATAATTATTACGATGTCAAGCTCGTGCAATGTTACCTGAAAGATTCGTGGCCTTTTCAGAAATGGTCAGATGAGGACACATGATTCTTCTTTCTATCCTCTTCAGCAGTGGTCCCCAACCTTTTTTGCGCCACGGACCGGTTTCATGTAAGACAATATTTTCACGGACCGGCCTTCAAGGTGTGGCGGATAAACACAACGAAATAAAATGATACGATCGGCATGAAAACAAATATAAAATGCATAAATAAATACAACTCACAATAACGCTGAATCAGTGGGAGCCCTGAGCTTGTTTCTCTGCAACGAGACGGTCCCATCTGGGGGTAATGGGAGACAATGACACCCGAAGTGTGTTCCTTTTGTCCAGTCTACTCCATAATTTAGTTTTGATTGCCGTCACTGCAGAACATCCCGCTTCACAAAGAGGATGTGTGAAATGGAAGCAGAGTTTTCAGTGCTTTAGTGGCAATCTCAGGATTTTCAGCCTTGATTTTAATCCAAAACACCAGCAGAGTTGTTATCTCAGACATACTTTTAAGGCCACCGTCATTTACAATCTCCAGCAGCTGATCTTCCTCTGTCGCCACATATGCATGCAGAGCGGGTTTGGCGCGTCAGAATTACTCCTGATATTTAATCAGACTCCTGATATTGTCTGTTAAATGAAGCTTTCATTTTCGTGGAAGTTGTAGGCTCTTCTTCTGTCTCCTTAGTGGGCCTTTCCCTCTTTGCAAAGAAGCTCTCCAAAAGTGTTTTACTCATTTTCGCTAGTTTGCGGGCTTAATTTTTGAGGTAACGTATCACGTGACCGAGACAAGCGTCTCGACATGTCAAGAGCCACAGGCGGATGTAATTGGGAGAGATTCCGGTCATTTTTCAAAATAAAACTTTTTTCAGACTCTGATAATCAATAAAACACGGACCGGTACCAGCCCGCGGCCCGGTGGTTGGGGACCGCTGCTCTGATTTTGACATAATTTGAAAATCACCTCTGCTGTCATTTAATTCGTTTTCATTTTCAGCCAGCCCCAGTTGCAGTGTGACAAAAGAGAAAAACCTCAAAGCTTTTCATTGTTAAATGTTCTGTTAGTTTTACTGAGTTTGTTTGAGGACAAGGTGACCAGTCGATACAACAGCAATGACCGACGTTGAAGCATTTTTTTTTTTTCTCACCCAAGTGTCGTCTTTTTCTCAAAGGAAACACGTTTCCGCCAGCGCTACTTGGATCTGATTCTCAACGACTACGTGAGGCAAAAGTTCATAACTCGCGCCAAAATCATCACATACCTGCGCGGTTTCCTGGACCAGATGGGCTTTTTGGAGGTAAGAGTTGGTGTCTGTAGTGTATTGAGACATCCAAGTTGACATCGTCACACAACTAATCAATTGAACAGTATATTTCATGTCTTTACAAGCTGAGGACTCAAAACAAACACTTAGGTGTTTTATAATGCTCCAATAGTTTGTAGGTTTGTTCCACACTGAAGGAACATAGAGTTAATCAGTGTAGCTTTGCTGAATCGTGTTTTCTGTTACTTTAGATTGAGACACCGATGATGAACATCATTCCTGGTGGAGCAGTGGCCCGTCCATTTATTACTTACCACAATGACCTGGATATGAACCTGTACATGAGGATCGCACCTGAGCTCTACCACAAGGTAATCCATCACTTTCAATTACCGTCCTTCTCAGTCATCATTTACTTCCATATTTCTGTTCATTTGTTGTGAAATTTGTGTACAGAAATACATTAATTCTTTGAATACATGAACTTAACTTAACCCCCCTCAACTGTAATTAAATGTCTAAATATTAACGCTGCATATCAAACGTTCCCCACAGATGCTTGTGGTTGGAGGAATGGACCGAGTGTATGAGATTGGTCGTCAGTTCAGGAATGAAGGCATAGATCTTACTCACAATCCGGAGTTCACCACCTGTGAATTCTACATGGCTTATGCCGATTACCATGACTTGATGGAAATCACAGAGAAACTTCTCTCAGGTAAGTAAAACATGGATAGTTAGCATAGTGAGAAATAGTTCAACTGGCTAACATACCAGTGAAGGAAAGAAAAGGCAGTTATTAGCAAAAAACTTTTGTCAGTCTTGCTAAGATCTGACTTGACTTGTTTAGATTGTCTTTGTTACAGGTGTCCTTTAACATCCAGTTTGACAAGTGAAACTCAAAACATGAAGCTGTCACATCAGATGCAACAAGAGCCGACCTGTTTGCACCTGTTTAAGAGGCCACGGCAGTCTCCTAACTAATGTGTCCATTTAGGATAAGGAGACTATTCCACATAAAGAAATTCTTTAGAGTATGAAGTCGGTAATGAGCTATTTTAATATATGAATCGGCCAGAGGGCCATTTCTTCTGAGTTTTGTCACAGGAAAGGTCTCCACTGAGCTGCTCTGGTTAACTCAGCGGTGCCCTCTTTGCTTCAGGAATGGTGAAACACATCACTGGAGGATACAAGGTGATTTATCACCCCGATGGTCCGGAGGGACAGGCCCAAGAGATTGACTTCACGCCGCCATTCAGGAGAGTGAGCATGACACACGACCTGGAGAAGATCATGGGAGTGAAGTTCCCTCCTACTGACAGCTACGACAGTGATGGTGAGAGCCTGTAGAGATGTACAGATGGACTTTGTGAGAAGACGACTGCCTCTGAAATGTTAGAGAAGCTTTTGTTTCTGTGACATTCTCCATCTCTCTCACATGTTCTCTCTCACAAATACAGGGTTTAGCCTTCATGTCATTTCTATATTTCAAATGGTTTTATTCTAACAGCAGATTCCTCTCTTTCACTCTTTTGTCTTCAGAGACGCGTAAATTCTTTGACGAGCTGTGTGCACAGAAAGGAGTTGAATGTCCTCCACCCAGAACCACGGCCCGCCTCCTTGACAAGGTGCTCCATTGATGAACATCAGCATCTGTTTTTTGTCGCTTTATTCCTTTCATTTATTTATTTATTTTACTGTGAGGTCTTTACTAATACAGTTTTTCTCCACAGTTGGTTGGAGATTTCCTTGAGGTCACCTGTATCAACCCCACATTCATCTGTGATCACCCTCAAATCATGAGTCCCTTGGCAAAATGGTGAGAAACGCCTCATTTCATCCTCATATCTACCCTTTAAAGATGTGATGCTCAGGCTCATGCTGACACTGCTTTAATTATTACAGGCACAGATCACAGAAGGGCCTGACGGAGCGTTTTGAGCTCTTTGTGATGAAGAAGGAAATCTGCAATGCTTACACTGAGTTGAATGATCCGATTAGACAGAGGGAGCTTTTCGAGCAGCAATCCCTGGTGTGTATAGAATGATGATACATGGTCACATCATAAAGGTTAAGGCTCTGTATTGTTACAGTGCGAGTGTATATATTGGTGCATGTTAATCATTTTCATGGTGGATCTTTTTCAGGCCAAAGCAGAGGGCGACGATGAGGCCATGTTCATTGATGAGACCTTCTGCACCGCTCTGGAATATGGACTGCCACCAACTGCCGGCTGGGGGATGGGCATCGATCGTCTCACCATGTTCCTCACCGACTCCAACAACATCAAGGTAAAGCTGTCGTATGAATCATGATGCTAGCACATGCATGTCATGTTTCAGTCCTTGTACCACAACGACAAACTACATAAGAGGAAATGGTGGTGTTTTGACCACTAGTAGTGCTCATGGTAGGCTTGTTGCTGATCATGCAGGTAATCTGTGTGACCACATGACGCCTTCCCTCAGTGCGTTGTCCTCATTAGGATTTTAGGCTTTGTTCAGACTGAAAAACAGAAGAACACATTAACGGGACACAGGGGGTTAAAGAGATAACATCATCAATAAAGTCCTCTTTGATGTACACGCTGTAAGAGTTAGAAACCCTCAGCTGACAGTTTTGTTCTCTCACAGGAGGTGTTGCTCTTCCCAGCGATGAAGCCTGACGACAACAAGCCGGCGCCCACAGATGGCACCTCCGTCTAATGACAGGACCACTCCTGCTGTCACATCTGTGCAGGAGTCCGTCTGGAGTAGGAGCCTTTACCTCACTGTGGTCATCGGCGGAGCCTGCAGCCTTTTTGTTTTATCAATGTTAAGTCTGTCAAAGGTTTTGATTGTTGATTTCGTTAAGGGAAATCTTCTTGTCTCAGTATACGATGACAAATGATTCTTTTTCTCCTTTTGTATTTCTTACAAATTTGTGATCATATTTGCTGCGTCCTCCTCGAGTGATTGTAAGGAGACGTTTTAATCCTCACTGTCACCCAGACGATAAATGGATAGTATTTGATCAGGAAATCATTTGTGATCTGCTGTTGTATGCAACCTTCTACGAATTATTTTTGAATATACTTTGAGAAATTTCACAGGGTGCTTGATTCTGGCTACCAGATACACGTAGATACACCACATAATAACACTCGGTCACCTGTGCTCTCAGTGTATCCATCTGTTTCACCAGCTCTGCTTGTATGCCATGTCTGAGACTTTTTGAGCAAGACTCCACAAATTCAATATTCCTCTGCTAATAAGTTTAAACAAGATTGTCAGAATAAAGATTAATATGAATCAACTTTGTTTGCTCTCTTGTGATGTTTTTGGTCCGTTTACAGAACATTTAATGTATTTTAAGAGTTTACAGAATATGATATAGGATTTTGGTGGCTTTGAGGCTCATGGATTGTAGTAATAGTAACTATCTTTTCTTTACATGAAAAAAGCTATTTGAATAATGATCTACATGAATTCTAGACTGATACTTTCTTTAGTGCTGGGGAGGAAATTCTCTTTGACTCTTCCACTGGGACAGAGCATAGTGGCATAATTACACTGACCTTGCAGCTGAATAAATAGCTTAATCAACATTTACAGCAAGACAATAATTAAGCATACAATTATAATGAAATGCCAGTAAGAAATATGTTTTCATTCGGCTGTCTTTAGATGCCTTCATTTTTAAATTAAATGAGAAAAGCTACTTTAAAAAGACAATCTTTATGATTTTTTACTTTTTAATTAGTGTGTGCATTGTCAAATTTCATGTCACAATTATTTTCTTTACCACAGTTTCTGTTCTGTGTAAAAAAAAAGTAGCTGACAACATTGTTTTGCAACATTTCTCACCCTGGTCCCCAAACCAAAATCTGCATTCTCGGCTGCACAAGCCTTACTGGTGTAAACATTACCAAGTCTATAAGGGAACGTCACATATTACTCAAGTACGTATATAAATTCATTGGCTACCGAATCAACTTCAAAATTCTTCTTTTCGTATTTAAAGCAAGTTTTAAAATCCAGACTTATTTATGAGATGTAAAAGGTCGGCATCAGGTGGATATAACCCACCATCTCGTTTTCAAAGCCATCTTTTTGCAAGAGAGGAAGTAACTGTACTCTAAACTTTTAGGCCTTACTTTAATTGATTATTTTGATTTTCTTCTAATTTCTTCTTCTACTTTACTGCATTCCAGAGGAACATATCGTAGCCTACTTGTGACACTGTTGCATTTATTTGACAGCTACAGTTAATACCAGTTACTTCATACATTTAGATTCTACATGCAAAACATCCTCTTATAAAAATGAATCAGTGTGTATAAAATTAGGTATTACCTCTACCTCGACCACCCACTACATTAACATGCTCCTTAGATGTAAATGAATTTATACAAATAATTCAATATAACAATCTAAAAGGGGCATTTCTTTTATTTTTGCTACTTTAAGTAGCCATTTTGTGATAGTTACTCAAGTCCAATTTTGAATGCAAAACCTTTACATGTCATATTTTTACAGTTACTTTTACTAAAGTAGAAGATCTGAATACTTCACCCGACAGTGTTCATTTCCTATGAATAACGAGTGAAAACCGGTGCAATTATTGCATAATTATTGCACCCTCCTCCCTCCCTCCCGGCGGGAGTCCGCACACAGTGGGATGGTGCGCGCTCCCGCAGTCAAATGTAAGTGCACCCGAGTCGGACAGACACACACACACACACTGACAGAAGATGGCGATGAGAGTGGCTATACGCTGCCTCTCTGCAAACTTTTCTCCCAGACTGCCTGCGCTCTCGTCGGCAGCGACTCGGTTGCTGTGGAGGAGCGACTCTCCGCGGACACTGAGCACGACCTCGCTCCTGTCCACAGGTAAACAATAAATAAATACGTAAACAAACCACATTTATATGGCTGTCCGAAAGAGCTGCAATGTTACATACTAACATGCGGGGCTGCTGCTCTCACATTCCTGTCTGTCTGCAATGGGCGAAACAACTCACGCAGTTTGTGGAGAAACTTTCCCACAGCAGAAGAGAGGAAGTGCAGGGAGGGTGGATAGAAGTTTGGGTTTTTTTACACGGAAGTGGCTGTCAAGCATAAAAAAACTTTAGCAGCCGCATTTTATGTTTTCTAAATTCTACAACAAGGACTTGTTTGTGTCTCTATTTGATTTAATTGGAAACCAGCCATATCACGAGCTCCAAATTGGTTAATTAATTAACGTAAACAACAAATGACCCAGGCTAGGCCTTAAAGCTTATTAAACAGAAGTCACCCATGATCCTAGATATGTGCCACAGATAGCTGTGGGGTGATGAATTGCATGTGTGGGGCCTACATGTGGTCTAAAATGTCAACAATTTCATTATTTTTCACCCAGTTGTTGCTTTCAATCATTATTCTTCAAACCTGTGAAATGTAAAAAGCTTTTTTTTTAAGGCTCTCGTTGTAATATTTAAAAGGCATTTCCTCAGCCCTTTACAGCAGAAATATTCTGCTCTCCCCTGTCATGCATCAGTGTCTTCTTCACAATCTGGTTCAAACCTTTATTTGTATGCATGGTCCGATGCCAACAGTGGAAGTTGTTGAGGCATTGTGCTTCTTCCCTCGGGGCATTGTAAAGATGACAGCATGAGCGTGGAATCAAAAACTGCCTTAACTCCAGCTTCTTTTTTTTTTTTTTTTTTTTTTTAATTGCACATCAACCAGATACCGAAACACTGATGGACAGGATCCACAAAACTGCACCTGCAGAGCACTCACGATTTTGGACATGGTTCATTTTGTAGGTTGTCTCATTGCAACCTGTAAACTACAGACTCGTTATTTTTAATTGAAAGCACATGGTGTTGCATCAGAAACGGCCTTCTCTTCTGCTTTGGTCCATAGTTTAGTGAGATGTTCTTTGGAACATCCAAATGATGTGCTTTCAGCCTCCATGTACTCCACGTGTTCTTATCGTTGTCAGAGCCGCGTCACATTCACTATTCATAGTTTCATGTTGTATTTGAAAGGTGCTGTATACATGAATCTATTATCCTGTTGTTGACTCTCACTAATAAATGAATCAGTTCCAAGCTGAACTATTCCCTTGTTCTCTCCGCAGCCCTAAAGTTCACAGACAAGCACGAGTGGGTGCGAGTGGAAGGTGGAATCGGCACGGTTGGTATCAGCAATTATGCTCAGGTAGGTCGATGGCTCTTGGTATTAATCTTTTGATTTATGACACAATTGGTCCAGAGGTTTATTGGTGGCAATCTAAAAATGGTGGAATGCTAATGCCTGCAGTTCAGCACTGCACTTTGTCCTCACCTGCAGCACCTGTCCTAACAAACTAATCTACTGTTTTATGACTATTGTTTGAGACAATTGATGACCGCCAAAATGCAGCGCTGTGCAGAAAATCTCAAGGACGTTTTAAAAACTTTGACGGCAGGTGTGTTTTAGTCTTTGGCTTGAATGCAGCCAGAGAAACGGTTACTGTGCTCGGAGGCGTTGTAGTCACATGTCTGACCTATTAAACAAATAATTTCATCTCTGCTGCTGAACGGACAAAAGTCATTTAATGTGAAGCAGTCTACTGTGTTTGTTGTTGCCGACACTGCAGATGTAATATCTGTGGAGGAAATTATTTATATGGTCAATTATTGAAAGTCTTTTTCAGTCATGTCCACCTCGAGGTGTTTTACTGCCTTTTTGTTTATATTCATTGAGCCTCATGTCACCGCTGCGTTCAAGAAGAACTGCTCATCAACTGGATGTGATTGTCTCTGAGCAAAGTGTGGACTTGTATACTCTGGAAGGTGAACTTTGAGCAGAACTGTGATTGTGTGTTAAACTCGCAGCATCTTGGAAAGGTGAACTGTAAATGAAAAACCTAAAGGCCTAATGGAGCAAACGAGTACTACTCGTAGTTTTCTCAGGGTGTTGTAAAAGTATAAACTAAAGTATAAGAACCAAGTCGGTGTTCCTGCACTTCTCTAAAACTTTAAAGTTTGTCGAGGCTTCAACAATTCCAGAGTCTCAAAAAATAGTTTCCTTATGTTAGACTGCTCCCAGAAATGTAATGTTGCCCAAAAATATATTATTATAGAAACTTAAATTCGTAATAGAAAGTTCATTTCAGATGGCCAGGGACAATGTATTCAGTCCCTGTCAGCATCTTAAACACTCTTATTTTAAGATGAAATGGCGTCTTTATCCCTAGGTATAGCAATTCCAGTTTATTGTGTATGAACGAGTGGGAGAAAGGTTTACACCTTTTTGTGACGTCAACAGTTTGGGTCCAGTATCTCTGCTTCAAAAGTATTGATCAGGCTGACTGGGATTAGCTGCACTTTATAATAAAGTTACGCCAGTAATCTCAGTAGATTGTGTCCGTGCTGCAACAGTCTGCAGGTCGAGATGAACTGATTTCTTATTGCTGATTGTGTCTTCGCTGATGGCCCTGAAAATCTGACTCTATGCTGTCTTTTAAAAAATGTCGGTGGATTTATAGAATAAGCCTACTAACAAGTGTTGTCTGTGTGTATAGTTTATATGTTGCTTATTCCTCTGGACCAATGGGCTCCATCGTTGTTTAAAAAACGATTAAACAAATCACTGTCCTGCTGCTGTATGTGGTTTAAAAAATAATCCCCAGCAAATGGATTATTTACTCCCGTCTTCAGTAGAAACCGCCTGATCCTATTTAAAGTGCAGAATTGTAAGACATTCTTGGATAACTGTTTTTGCTCACTTTATATAATACTCTGTGTATATTAAAATTGTGTTTTATTATCTTAGGAAGCATTAGGTGACGTGGTGTACTGTGGACTCCCTGAAGTTGGCCAAAGACTTGAACTGTTGGGTAAGAGCCTGGACTACACGGCACATTTCTGAAAGTAATTCCAGCAGTGTGATAAGAAGTATCCGTTATGTTGTGTGTGTGTGTGTGTGTGTGTGTGTGTGTGAAATGTGCGTGTTGTAGAGGAGTTTGGTGCCTTGGAAAGCGTGAAGGCTGCCAGTGAGCTATACTCGCCACTGGCAGGAGAAGTGACTGAAATCAACACAGAGCTGGCAGAGAATCCTGCACTCGTGAATAAAGCCTGCTATGAGGAGGGTAATCGTCTCGCAGTCTCTGTTCTTCAGTACATTTCTCCCACTACATTTGTTGCCAAGATAGATGAAAAGTTGCCAGACCAGAACAAGGTAACTGCTTGTTCATGAGAACATTTTTTTTTTTTTTTTAAATGTATTTAATTATTTTTCAGGGTGGCTTATCAAGATGACGATTGAAAAGCCTGAAGAACTTGAAGGCCTCATGGATCAAGCTGCATATGATTCTTTTATAATGTCACTTGAAGACTAAATGGATAAACTCCATGCTGTTTTTATAATGTAACTGCAATCAAAGATTAGTAGGCAGGGTTACTAACATCTTGTGTGACACTCTATTTATTTTGATACTGAAATTGTGCTGTCAAAATAATAAAAAAACATCCTCACGAGCATCTAAGGTTAGGATTTGCTTAGCCACTAGCCAACCAAAAGGGCTCCTAATCTCCAGATCTGTCGGTACATTGTTTCTAATGCTTTGCTCCATGTGGGAAGTGATTGTAAGAGCCGTGTCACATTCATTTAATAAAATTTGGTCCTTTCACCCCTGTGATTTTCTTTTTGCCCCTTGTCTGTGAACTCACTTTCAACTTTAAAGTTGAAGCAATGTGTTGTGATGCCTTTAGTGTCAAGATGAGACAAATTCAAACGAGGACAACGCAAGTTCAACTTTAAGAGAAGCTCATGCAGAGTTTGTGATGAGCTGTAGGCATGTTCATATCGTGTTGCTCTACATGTTCATGTCCGTGTTGCTCTACATGTTCATGTCCGTGTTGCTCTACATGTTCATGTCCGTGTTGCTCTACATGTGCTTCTTCTTTTTGCTTGATATGGTTCCACACACCTTGACCTTTGCCCTGTGTGAAGATAGGCAGAGATTGCAGTCGCTCAATGATTAATGAAGCGGTGAATAAAAAAACTGCGCACTCAAGCTGAAAATGTGAAAATTAGAGCAGTAATTGGTTTTCTTGGTTAAAACTGAATTGAAATATTGTCACTGGGGACATCTAGTTCATTTCATATGACATTCCTACTAAATAATCTGTAAAAAAGACAGTTCTTTTGAATTATTTTATTTATCAACCAAATGTCCTTACAATACCTTCCTTTTCAAAGAGGTCTGTTGCGTTGACCTATTTGTGTACGATCCAGGTCTCGCATCCAAACTTGACCTGTCTCCACTTAACATCCTGTAAAAAATGTCTTGAATGTATTCACATGTGATCAGACTTGAGATTAGTAAGAAATAAGTAAATATTAGATGGCTTTCATTAAATCTTTCTAGATATAGCGCTGTGAGCTTTATCATTAAATGTCAATGACTTGTAATACTTAAAGTAGTGTGCTGCACAGCACCACTCTGTCACGGTGTGCTGAAGGTTGCACATGAAGCACAAAATCAAAAAATCATTTCCCAAGTCAGTGCTGTTCTGATTTATGCTCATAATTAACATTTCACAGAGGGGAGTGTTTTTTGCATGTGATCATAAATCTAAATGGAATATAAACTAGTATGTCTTCATTATATCAATTTGCAGAGCAGTTATGCTGACGCTGTTATCTGTCCCTTCAACATGTGGAGATGAAAGCCTCGTCTTCATATTCTGAGGGTTTTTGTTGTTGCTGCTTCATGGATGGATTATGAGACAATGGGTCATAGATATGTAAATCCTCCCCACTACCTTCCAGAAAACCATAATAACAGTTAACATGAATAAATATTAAATCACAGATATACTATTCTTTCTCAATATGAAAGGACTCTGATCAGGAGCAAGAGCAAAACAAACAAAAAAAAGAATCAGGTCATCGCTACTACCTTTAAACCCGGGCTTAGGGCCACCCCGACCCCTTGGGCCACTGGGCCTGTGCTGTTAATCCAACTGCTGCAGTTGTTGTGTGACACTTTGGTTTTATTGAGTTAATATGTGACACATGGTGGGAAATAAGACACATCATACATAATTCTTTATCTTTTCTAGTCTTTTAGTCTTTCACAACTAATATTCAAAACATAGAAATTACCAGTTTGAAAGATTTATCTTTGGTCATTACCTATAGCTGATACCCTGCTACCATAACGTGATTGTCTTTGTATACTGTCCAGCACAGAAAATAATTTGTAGTATCATTGGAAGCCTTTATACTGTCAGTAGTGAAGACTGCTGCTGGCTGCTAATGGAGGGTGCCAGGCCTACATCTAGTGGCCAGGGCAAAAACTTCCCCTCTAATTGTAAGTCAAACTTGTGAACACAATTACACTACATTATTGTACTGTAATGAACACAAAATGGCATCATTAAATAATTTCATTAAACATTAGCTTGCAAAATAAATTGTAAGTGTACCAATGTGAGTGCATAATTGAAAAGCTTTACAAACGCAAATTTAATATTTATAAAACATTCACAGCATGCTTAAAAATAATACACACTTGTAAATTAAGAGGCTTTAAATGTGTTAAAGTGTAATTGTACGGCTACTATCCTAGTCCGATCTTTGGTGACAAAATAGAAGTGCATAAATCATAGGATTAATAAATCTCCACTATTTTTGGAACTCCACTTTCCAAACCTGAATGCAGCCTCATTAACTGCTGTGGTATTGGAAATATTTTAAGAACCACAGAAAAAAATATTGATAAATAATAATACATTGATATTGTTATGATAGCATACAACAGGTTTAATTTCCCTGCAATAACAAAGATGATTAAAGTGAGGTTTATACATTCTTACTTCCAGTTTTCCTTAATCTAAATTATTCCTTCTGTGTACGGTTTAAACGTGATTTCACGTTTTATCCATAGGAAAGTATTCATGCATATTAGTCTATTAAGATACCGACAACATATTTGTTTGGGGTGCATGTATTGCACAGGGAACATCGAAAGACGTCAAATAGCAGGATTATCTGGATTTTCATAATATATATTTTCAACACAATGGCTTAATTTTATATTCCCTATTCTTACATGAAATAATCGGAAATATTTGTGTTACATTTTACGTTTTGCCGGATGTTCTTTGTGAGGATAACCCTCATTTATATACTCTTTGATCGAGTCTGTTCAGCCATTGGCTGTTTTACGCATATCCCACAATCCACCGCGTTCCAACTTCCTTTTTCCTTTCGGCCATTTTTCTCCCTAGTAGGTGAGATATTTTTTCTCTACATATTCAGAAATAATCTACTCTAATCCTTGTAATTTTATCGGTATACGTTCATTTAAAATACAACGTGAGATAGAACGTTTCGCCACCTTTGTAATAAGGTGATTATTGTCTTAAGATTTCCTTTGTAAATAGCTGAACAACATCTGTTTTAGTAGTGATCCCCGGGCGAGTGGTGTTTATGTGTGACTGTTGGCGCACACCGTGAGAGGCCGAACTATAGCTCCATATTGTAATGTCCCATGAAATAAAGTTCAGTATACGTAACGAATGCCGAAATGGCAAGGACGAGTTATCGTGGGTCGTAGCAGCCGCATACAGGAGTTGCCTATCAAATCGGCCAGTAACCTCGCTAACCTGCTAGCTTAGCATCGCCGTTGTAGCCTCGGATAATCGTGGTGTGCCGGCATTGACAGTCTGCTCATGTCCGTGTGTCCTTCTGTTTTCGCAGGGAAGTAGGCAGCCATGGCCCCCAGCCGGAATGGAATGCTCTTGAACCCTCACTTCCACAAAGACTGGCAGAAAAGAGTGCGCACCTGGTTCAACCAGCCAGCCAGGAAGCTCCGCAGGTGAGAACCGTCTCGTGCTTGTGATACATTGAACCAGCACGCCGCCCAGTCGCATCATGGTGGAGTAGAAAATACCAACTTTGTTGGCAGGAATAAATTAAATATGATAACTTATTTGGTAAAAGGAAACTTATACGTGATCCGTATTTTGTTTGCACGGACATAAAGTAATGCATAATAACCAGAAGGTGGGCTCTACACACATTAAATAGTGGATATGTGTCTTGTAATAGTCAAAACCAGGGTCTTTCTTGAAGGCAAGTATCGGTATGTATTGTCTGGGAACACCTCAGGTGTTCTATAGCAATTTTACTCATCGGGGTGTATTTTACATTCGTAACATATGGAAAGTGTTATATCGGTGATCCTGCTTTGATGTGACTACATGTGCATTTCAAATTGAGATGTTTTTATTTAGATGTTCTTGGTTCTTATGATTTTGAGGGTGAGATGTCCGTAAACCTTTTGATGACTTGCAGTGTGGATACTGCACATGATTTGCCTCTTGCAGAGGCCCCCCAATTCTGTTATTTGCTGTTTATTTCATTATTGAGATGGTGGGAACACAATCAAGAGTATGCAAAATAGACTTGTATATTTCTTGGTTCCTGGGACCGAAAGTGGCCCCTTCTGTTGCTGTGGGTTTAATTACGATACCTCTTTCTTTAGGCGAAAGGCTCGTCAGGTTAAGGCCCGTCTCATTGCTCCCCGTCCTGTCGCTGGACCCTTGAGGCCACAGGTCAGGTGTCCCACAATCAGGTACCACACCAAGGTTCGTGCCGGACGTGGCTTCACACTGGAGGAACTCAAGGTAATACCTTCTATTTGTTGGTTGATGGTAGTTTTACACGCAGGAATAATTAATCAGCAATGTCACTCTTTAACAATTTTCTGTCTCTTATCGGGTAGAAATTTAGCATGAACTAAACTGTAAAACTTTGCAGAAATGCTATTGATCACTACTGTGGATGCAAACAACCAACTCAACCTTTCTGTGATGAATCATGCATCCCACCCAACCAATAACACACTCGGTAGCTGTAGAAAAACATGAAGGCTGCTCAAAGACGTGATGTTCTTGCCAAACTGTACCTTCCATTCCTCCCCTGTACTTGCCTGCTGTGGGAGAAAGGCTAAATAAATGTTAAGGTGCATCACCCCAGGACATGTAGACGTCCTTCACAACAAGTACGCTCAGAAATGAGTACTAGTGAGATGTTTTTTACTGATCAGCATACTTTGTACACTTTACGGTATACCAGTACTCATTGCTTTCCTGCCAGACCTCATTTTCAGTAATACGATTTAGTTCAAGCACCAGTTTTATTTAAGTTGTAGAGGAAAACCAATTCCCATGGTGAAGTGAAGGCACAAGTCAATGTGCATTCAATGCTGAGCTGCAAGCTTGCAGCATAGTTGAGCATCGTCCCCTTTACATAGAATATAGCATAAAGCACCTGGGCTAACATGTCATTATTGACAGACGTGCAGAGAAATGTAAGAACCATCTTATGTGTTTTTTGCGTCACAGCGGTCAGATGATGACAAATCTCCGGAATCTCTGTATTTTCTTGATGAATACTTTGAACCTTTTATCTGATGACTGCTCTTTATTACTCAAAATGGAAAATATAATCGGCATCTTATCGAGTTCTTATGTTTAACTCTTATTGTGCTGCGATCCTCCCTACAGGCAGCTGGCATCCACAAAAAGACAGCTCGCACCATCGGCATCGCAGTCGACTCTCGCCGCCGCAACAGATCCTCAGAATCTCTTCAGGCCAACGTGCAGCGCCTGAAGGAGTACCGCTCCAAGCTCATCCTGTTCCCCAGGAAGGCTTCTGCTCCCAAGAAGGGAGACAGCACTGTAAGTTTCTCCTTCATGGAACATAACGATTAAAAAGAAACTTCCCATCCAGTCTCAAAAGCATGTGGCAGACTGTAGTAGTTGTGAATAAATTGTTTTATGTTTTGA
Source organism: Anarhichas minor (assembly GCF_050575085.1). Lineage (NCBI taxonomy): Eukaryota > Metazoa > Chordata > Actinopteri > Perciformes > Anarhichadidae > Anarhichas > Anarhichas minor. The sequence goes on from NW_027466488.1 coordinate 2,521,886, forward strand.
TTGTGTGGTAATTTTCCTGAGAAAAACAAGTGCTAAAACATTCATCCAAGGCATGTGGTTCGTAAGAGTGAGTCATCCTTAAAATTCGAATAGCCCTCTCAAGTGTTTGTTTACTATTGCTCCGTCTTATGAAAATTAATAACAGCTTTTACACAAGCTTTTAAGAGTAATGTGTGAAAACAAAATAACCCTGTGTAAAATTAGACTTTATTCCTCATGCATTTTGAAATAATGAACTTTTATCAGTTTAGCACCAATAATGAACATGTAGAGATTTGTATGAGGGAGCTCAAACCCTAACCTGTGTGTCCATGTATTTTAACTTTTCTAAATGCAGTACAGTGTCCCATCAGTGTTCATTAAGATGTTATGTTACAAGCATTGCTGTTATTTTTTTATTTGAGTAATTTCACAACACCCAAGTGCTGGCGAGATGATTATCTGCCTCATAGCACGTCTTACTGTGTAATATGGATGTTTTTTCATTGCCATGAAGAATGAACTGTTGGTTTCTCTTTTTAGGAGGAGGAACTCAAGATGGCCACTCAGCTTGGTGGTCCAGTCATGCCCATCAAATCAGTAAGTCTTTATTCCTTAAAGATTCCACCAGCACCCAACATATCCAAAAGTGATGCATTTTAGGCAGAAAATTAGCCTGAATTTTTATCCTTGAAATCGCTCCCCGCCGCCATTAAACCGGCTGTGGTTTTGCCATCATGTCGTCACTGATGACATCAGGAATAAAACCTAAAATCTTTGTTTTGCATCGCAGCGGTCAGATGATGACAAATCTCCGGAATCTCTGTATTTCTTTGATGAAACATTTGAACCTTTTTTCTGATGACTGCTTTTTTACATTGGCTGGATTTTGTTGGATATATAATTAAGCAATATGTGAAAAATCACTCACGCGATTGTCTCTTTCTTCTCCCAGGTGCAGAAGACGGAGAAGGCTCGTATCATCTCTGAGGATGAGAAGAACTTCAAGGCGTTCGCCAGCCTGCGTATGGCCCGCGCCAATGCTCGCCTCTTCGGCATCCGTGCCAAGAGAGCCAAAGAGGCTGCTGACCAGGACGTGGAGAAGAAGAAGTGAAAATAGCCGCTATGGAACTTTGCAGAATAAAGTGTTAAAAAAAGATCAATGTGAGAATGTCGTGATTATGATCTCTTTTTATAGTTTTCATGGTGCAGCCATAGATTAGAGGTGTTGATGGAATAGAGCCACTCAGCTGATCGGGGAAGTGTCTGTCCAACAACTTTTAAAGATGTAAACAGACACGGTGTGACGTATTGATGTCAAATGTGTTAAAATAACATTTGGGTTCAGATTGCACCTCTGTGACGGTAAGAAGTTAAACTAATGAAACGGTGTCCAGAATATACATTTATTTCAGCCGTAACATTTTCTTATTTTGCGACCCGGGGATAGAAAAACGAGATAAAAACAATGAGGACAGATGTTTAGGAGTAAAGCTGATGGCTAAAAATGTCCTAATATGAAAATATCTAACACAGCGGGCCGTTGGACTTGTAAGAGAAGCACAGGTGTTAATCACTAATGATGGTGCCGTTGTATTTAAGTGTCCAGTATGACGGGCAGCATGCACAATTCCAGGACTAGAAAACAAAAGGCTTATAAACTGCATGAGCAAATCTTATTTTGCAGACGTTTCAGTTACTTTGATCCCTGGACAGCTGTGGGGAGTCACGTCAGTTTGGTTCAGAAGATAAAAATGTAGTTTTTCCCACTCGCTGTACTTCCAAATTCACTGATAATACATTGACATCTGTCTGAAGTGCGCAAGATATGAACAAATTCAATTTTGGGTCTAAATTCTAAAATCTGGTTCATATTTGCAGCAGTAGGTGGCACTAGAGGCACAAACTGTAGCTCACTAACGGAGACATAAAAACATTTAGGAGCACGGTTTGTTGACTGTAATTGAGGATTTTAAATGTATTTTTTGATAGCAGGTTATAACCTGATGTGTCAGTGTAATTGCCATACAACGAAACAATGTATTACTAGATTCATTTGGTCAGTGTCTTTGCAGTTATAGAAGGTAGCATGTGACAGAAACTGATGCATGTTCATTGACACTTAACTTATTACGTAAACCAATTAGAGGCTTTTTTTTTACAGTCAGGACAACAAAAATACAGACATTCTTGAGCATTTGTCTAAACCAAGAAGAGCCTCTTAAACATGACAGACCGTTATAATATTAAAATACTTGTACACCTGCTGCATTAATTAGTACAGGTGATAGAAGTCCTGTTCAACGACAGCCGTCGAGACAGAGGAAGCTCATGAGGTGGAAAGCGAGAATAAAAATCTCATTCCACTGGGACAATATTACACCAGGCTTCTACACCGGGGGGGCAAAGTTCAATTCTAATGTTCATACTGGAGGTTACGTGCTGGCAGACATGAACCACAACAGACTTACTACAAAACATTACCATGACAACAGTGAATCTGGACATTTCTAAACTGTGCTCATGTTGTTCTGATCAATGAATAAATAGAAAGTTAAACACAAGTGCAGGGAAACTCCCACTCAAATGCATCCATTATAAAATGTCCACTTCCAAAAATGATCCCCAGTCAACATGCACAGACTGAAAAAATCCGGATGCGGTGAGACTGACTGTCCTTGTCTGTGTCTCCTTTACTGTCTCCCCGTGTTCTATCTGCCTGAACACAAATAAATAATTCAGTTAATGAAGGTGAGTGGACAGTGGAGACATTTTGGACCAGGGGTGATTGATACGGCTGAAATGGAAACTCACATGGGTAGTTCTATTTATCCTGGGGATAGCAAAATAATCTGTGTACTAAAACACAACACAACACGACACTATAGGTTTTGAGATCCATTTCCTCTCACCACCTTTCCTAAATGTGTCGTTTAAACCAAAGCGACTCCCACATTTCATTATTCGCCAGCGATGAGAATTGCGTTTGTCCTCTGATAAACTACATATAAAAGCAACACCAATATCAATCAAATATTACTTGTGATGCAAGATTTGCTGTAAATGTTTGTCTATTGACAGAAAATAAATGGGCAACAAATTTGATAGTTGATCATTTGAAGTCTTTCCTCATACATTGAACATCACTATCCAACTGAAATAAATGAGGTTGCATGTATGCAGTATCAGCTTCACTCCTGATGAATTGTGTGTATCACCTTCACTATGTAAAAAGGGAAAGGAGATCTTTGTATTTGTAGGTCAGTACGGCAAATATAATAAGCTGTTACTGGAAGTAGAGTCTGCTGAAACTCAAGCTCAGTGATTGATTACCATTAACAGGGATGCGGATGCTGGCCTCACCAATAAGATAGACTTAAGAATGGATAGTGTCTTTGAAAATATCCCCAAAAAACTACATTTTATGTACAAAAATACCCCGACTCAGAGGGGGCTGCTGGCGTAAAACTGGATGATGTTACACCAACACAACGGAGCTATAGTTTGACTGAAAATGTGAGTGTGTCGGGCCATTTTAAGAGAGTCTATTTGGGTTATTGTACATGCAATGTGGTCAGTGGCTGGCGAGAAGCAGCGGGGGGGAATCTGAACAGATAATCCATGTGTAAATGCAGGAAACGTCCTGTGAGGTGCTGAACCAACACAGCAGCAGCAGCAGCAGCAGATGGCTGTTGTTTGGAGCTGTGGCGTAACAAGGCTCAGGTGTGAGCCCCAAAGCAGACGCTTCTTACTCTGAATACCCACGGAAGAAGACGCAGTGGGGTTGAAAAAACGGCAGAAGAGAACATGACTTTAGGTGATGGCCATGTCAGAAAGCAGACGGTTTTTCATGTTTAACACAGTGTGTGCAGATCCAGGCACGGATTTGTTACCTTTGTTGAAAGGGTTACACTAACCTGTGGGGGGGGGATTTGGTGTGGTTTTTGTGTTGTTTGGTGTGCAAGTTGCATGGTTGCTTAACAGAGCAGATAATTAAAAAAAGCAGGGAGCCAAATGTTTCATTTTTCAAGCTGTCTGAATAATTTGATTGACCTGCCTGCCTGCACACTAGTTCATTTTGCCAGCTGAAAGCTCCTGAGTGGCTCAACTCTCAGAGAATCAGTGCTCTTGAAATAAAAAACATTCGTAAAGCAAAGCTCTAATGAAAAAAGAAGTTCTTGCAGTCTGAAGGACATGAAGGAATCAGGAAATATCAAACCCTTCAGGCATAAAATGCAACAACAGCTGAAGCCTACATATTTATACTATCATAAAGTGCACTATAATCACTCAAGGTACTTTTAAACAGTCAAATAAAAGCTTTTACTTTCTGTCTTGCACTGTGTTCTGATGAGGCCAAATTTTGATAATTTAGTCAATTTCTTTAGCTGCTTTGGCTTTTGTGGCCTTGGCTTTTGTTTTGCAGAAACTGGAGGGCTGATGTTTTGTCAGTGCAATCTGAAAATCTATAAACGTTATGTAATGTCTGGAAATACATTCATGAAAAGAATACATTTGTGGGTGGACTGTGAAAAGGTTCAAGCATAAACGTTGTGTCGAAACAATACTTACATAACATACATTGCTGTCAACAAAATCTACACACTGTCAATCAGCTCATGACCATTTTAATGTGAGTGACACCAGACATGTGCATGTAGAGGCTACACGTGAGCGTATGCGTGTGCATGTGTCCATGTGATGAAGATAAGAGAGCAGAGAGTCACAGGTCCAAAGCTGTCTGGAGCTCACACATGGACACGTGGTTGTGATGTGCTGCTTGCAGGACAATCCATTTAAGTTCCTGTTGTTTTGCTGTGAAATGTCTCACATTTGTCCCCGCTATTTTTTTTTTTATATCATCGAGGTGTGACAAAACCTGCCGGGACCAGTTGATTTAGACATCAACTGTCTTCTTTTCTGATTGCAAATTGACAAACTATAGATCTTAGTGAGAGGATTTAGATTGTGAGCTATAGTTGTTGGCACATCTGTCTATTTGGTGTGTAAATATGTAAACAGGTAATGATGGAACCACATATAGGCATGTTCAGTGTGACACATTATTACATGGCTGAAGTGGGAGAAAAATCAGATTGACATTAAAAAACCCCTCTAGTGAGCCTCCAGAGGATTGCTGGGGCAAAGAGTTTAACTTCAACTAAGTGTGAGAGATATTGCATGTCTTGCCCTTAGATTTAAATGTATTTCATTGATTTGTTCATAATTCATAAGTTCACAGCCTGTCAGCAAATCACACAGACACTATGCATATATTTTAACGGATTTAACTCTGCTGTCAAGCTTTGTGAAAGCTGCCAGATACTCATACCCATTAAATGCCCCTCTGATGCATTTCCATAGCATAGTGTCCTGTTTTTAATGATGGATTTTGAATTGAACTCCCAATAATCGAGTCCCAGCGAAAGCCCCATCCTTACATCAGCAGCTGGCCTCTCTCCACTCCCCATCGCTCCACAAGCAAAGCCGACTCCCTCCCTCACCAGCGAACCAATGAGTTTCGGCGGAGAAGGAAAAAAAAAAAAATCAAGCAGTGTGTTATGAGAGAGGATTAAAACAAGTGTGCTTAAGAGTAAAGAACAACGACAGGTAGGAAGTGAGTTTTTGCGCGTTTAACTTGATCTTCAGCGGTTTAGCGGTGTTGACGAGGGGGGTTAAGTGCGGTTGTTTTGATCAGCTGTATGTCTTCTTATCGGAAGTGAGTAGGACAATGACAAACGATGTTGTCAAAGTAGACGGGTCATTTTCAGTACGACGCTTCGCTGATTGTGATGAGGACAACTAAAGCCAGGTCGTCATTGTGCGACCCCGATGGTTAACTGGATTTTCAAGGATTACAGATTTGTAGCGGAGTTGATTCATTGTGATACATTATTAAGAAACCATTTAGGAGCGTTTCCTGTATCGCCTTCATTATTAAGTTGTTGTCATGATACGGTAGAGGACGTGTTGCTTTACCAAAAGGCGTTTTTTGTTTTACATTATAACTTTTGCTTCGGTCAGGATTCATAGCTTCTGAATCTGATTGTATTTCGAGCTTTATTGTGTTAAGTTTGAGATTGATGCTTTCGGGTAACATCTGGTTTCCAGACTCACAGCTGGCAAACAAAAAAACAAAAACAAAATACGGGCGCTGTCCCTGGTGCTGAAAGCCAACCGCTTACTTGTTCGTCTATCTCCTATAAGAAGAATGTGACACAGCGAGGGATGCTGGCAGATAAATGAAACCCCTTATACTTTCTTCCCCTTAAAAACAGTGGAGCAGGGTCAGACAGCCTTTGCTCAAGCTCAAGGACACAGGGTGGATGCTTGACACACAAAAAAATCTATGTCCTTTTCTTAGTTTATTTATCCTCCGGGCAATAAAGCCACACAGCAACGTGTCTGCTAGAATCCTGATTTTATCTGCAACTTTAGCTTTTTTCATAATTTCTTCCACTAACATCTTTTGTTTTCTCATGTTTTGAACAGGAAACAAGACAAATAGTGGCATTCAGAAAATAATAATATGAAGTCTATTTCTTTGTATGTATTTTTGTGCATAACGCTGTAATTCTGACTTTTTTAATGGAATTAGGAGCATTTAAAAAGAGGACGCACCAGATTTGACCGTCTTAAATACCTTTTTTCCAGGGATCTGATCCAGACTCCTGAAAGACACAAGCCTTCATGTCCTGTCTTTCGTCATTACTGAGGTGAGATGATACTCCTTACGAGGGGATAGCTCTGACAGGCAGTGATAACAGATTGGGTTTGCTTTGGTCCCCTGGGACTCAACAGGAACCTCTGTTCTTTTTCATGACATCTGTACCAAGTCAAAAGAGCCTGTCTCCCGTGAGCGTGCCACGTCTTTACTGAAATCCCTTGACCCGGCACTACATTTCCCCATCCCTCGGAGCTCCCACATCGCACTGCTTCGCTGGTTGGCAGCTCCTCTCGCCCGTGAGCCAGGATGAATGATGTTCTGGAGGCCGTCTCCCCTGCGACCAGCCTCAGCGGTCCAGCTACCTGCGTCTCCAAAGTAGAGCTGCGTGTGGCTTGCAAAGCCCTGCTGGACCGAGACACGCTGAATAAGTCAGACCCATGTGTTATTATCATGGTGCAGACCAACGGACAGTGGACAGAGGTGAGCACCCCCACCTTTTTATATTTACATCTGACAAATCCAGTTGGGAAAAAGTGTGAACCTACTCAAAAACCATATAGGCAGCAGTATGTAGCTTTTAAAAATTAATCCACCATGATTTATTAATCTCCCTATCTGAGTCATTAACATGATTTAATGCGTAAAGAATCGTGCCTTGAATCCCACATACGGTACATAGAGTTGTTCAAATTACAGCTCCTTGGGGGTGATCTGAGCAACATGTTTTCTTAATGGTTACACAGACTTGTTGTACAGAAAGAAACTGAGAGGGCACAGTTGGCCAGCCTTCGCTCTGTTGCCTCACAAATCTGGAAAAGCTCAGATTTTAAGATGAAGCAGTGGTGATGTGTGGAATGCTATACATTGGGAGGAAGTTTCAGTCCCACTCCAGTTATACCTAAAATGTGTGTTGTCGCACAAGCTCGACCAGGGAGATACATCTGTTAATGGTTTGCTGAACTTGCAGCTGTTTGTCACTCTTTCGGAAAAAGTTCATGGCTTACACAACAGCTGTCTGATTCAGTCTGTCTCCACATTTCACTAAGTTACAGCAGATTGTTCAGTCTGCTCTCTATATATTTCACCATGTGTGGACAAACAGTGGGTTGTTAATAAGCAGTGTGATGAGGTGAGTTCCAGCTGAAAATGTTTACTTTCTTGGATTGGTCCCAAGCTGATTTGGAGCGTAGGCAGCAGGTCTCTCATTTCCCTGTTAATTAAGTCATTTAGCTCATTAGGGAAAGCCAAAGCACAGGTCTCCAATAAGTAGAGGATGTGTTAAAACATGGCAGAGGATGTCTAATTACACAGATTTTCTTTCCCCTGTTACCCGTTGTCCAACAAAAAGCTATCTCAGATTCCTGCCACGCACAAGAGCCATTCGTTGTTTGGTCTGTATGAATGTGGAGATATTATTATGATAAAAACACTCGGCTGGCAGTGTTGAGCACACAGTTATGGATTTTTCTTGGTTGTAACTTGATAGGAGGGCTGTTACATGAAAATGACTGACCTGGGTTCAATGTAGCATGTATGAGTGACTATTTTTAGCTCCACTAACTGAAGAAAATTCATATGATATTAAATAACGATGACGCACACTCACACAGTGCAGTATTACAATTACACTGTCAGAAGAGCTGTCTGTCTGTGTCTATCTATGTTTCTATGTAACTATCTATGTCTGTCTGTCTGTCTGTCTGTCTGTCTGTCTGTCTGTCTGTCTATCTATCTATCTATCTGTCTGTCTGTCTTTCTGAGACTTGACAGTCATGACAGTGTACAGAAGTTGTCCAATCCTCCGCTGTCAAATCCCTCAGTACTGGGAGGCACCATAAATTGTTACTTACGTCAACAACTGAGTAAGAAGCTGAGCCCACTCATACCACCGCCACCCTCTTCCTCTTTTCTGAGCTCATATAGTGTTCGTGACTTCAACCTGCTATTTGTCAAACATTTATTTCAATATTACCTTATTTCACCACCTGTTCACTTCCAAGGACAAACTCAGAGGCAGGCTGGAGATGACTTGAGGTTTCTTTCCACAGCAGATTTGTCTTCTTTTTGTGTGATGGTGACGCCAATCAAAACCAGATACTTCTGCTGATATCTGACCTAAGCTACAAGGGCTTGTTTTGATTGAGCTACAGAGATAACGCTCAACCTACCTGGAAGAACTGATAGATAACGCCTTCGTTTCTATGTCAGGGATCTCTCTGTAATTCTGGCCCCACTCCAACAACAAACAGGCGTCACAGACTTCGGCACCATCTATCCTTCGTTGCTCTGAGAAGCTTTCATCAACAGACAGACTCATTCCAAATCTGTCGATCCAGATGGCACAAAGAGAGGAGGAGAAGGCAGGAGAACACAATAAAGAGAAATGAAGATGAATGAGGCCGAGGAAGCCAAGTCCTAGCTTGACGTTCTTCTCTTTGTGATGTTTGCCAGAGTGAGAAGGAAACAGTAGAGCAATCCTCGCTACCAGCCATCCATCGCATTTGTAATTGTCTGATTATTATTATTGTTTCCATAATACAAAGCTCAAGTGAGGTGGATGTTAACTAGAGAACTAGTCAGGTTATAGAACTGTGACAGGGACAAAGCTCTGGTTGTTTTCAACCCAGTGCTGTTTATTCTTCCGATCAAGCAAATGAAGATGTGACAAAACAAACCCTAGAGTTTAAGCAACAAATGTAAAAAATGTAATTGCAAATTGATGATTCGTTGTGTTTCAAAGATGCTCAAAAGCAAAAAGTAAGCAGGACAGCACTCCAATTAAATTGTTTATTCATGCATTGATGTTCAGGCAGACACCCTTCCTTGGCGTGTAAACTGGCAACAATGTGAAACAAGGGTACAAAAAATTATAGAAATACAATAAACAAGGATAGTGACATTATAGGTTTTTATAATGCAATGACATACACATTACAAATATGGCAAAAACCTGAATAAATGCAGGTGGAAGGAGTTTTCCCGGCATGGTTTTGGTCCACTTGTTCCATTAGACAGAGGGGTCACTGCAAATCAATACAAGAGTCATCACTTTTATTCCATAATGAAATACTTCCATCCTGATGGGAGCGGTCTCTCTCAGGATGATAATGCTCAAAGGGAGCCAGTTGTTGAAAGATTTGATGAGTATGAAAACAATTTAAAACATCTCAACGTCACCAGATCTCAACACAAACTGAACAACTATGTGAGATTTTAGATTAGATTAAGGTGGTGCCCTCCACCACAATCATCAAAACACCAAATGTCTTTCGGAAGAATGCTGTTGACCCCAGATAGAGTCTATGACGAGAAGTACTGATGCTGTACTGGTGGCTCGTGGTAAAACAACCCCTTAAGGCGCTTGTGTGTTCGAAATGAACTTTTATATGGCAACCACTTTGGAATACACTCGAAGACGGTGTGAAAGCCTGCCGTCATAGAGGTGGGGAGATCCCGTAATCATCTGAAAATGGAGATAATGGCACACATTTTCTCTCCTGGAAATTATTCTTAGTGTTGCACTTGTTTTTGCTTGTTAAAAGTGACAGACAAAGTGAGTAGAGAAGGAAAGAAGACACAGCTTCAGAGAGAGGTTTAAAACAAAGCTTACAGTCTCAGCTTGTCTGAAAAAGACTATCTCTATACCAAAGCGAGAAGACAAGACATAAGAGAGCAATGTCACCGCTTTCCGATGTCATTAGGACACAAGTCTGGACTTGTGTCCAAATGTACGACTATGTTTAGGATGACTACTAAGAGAGTTTTACAGACTTGAAACCCTCTATAGGTCTAAAACCAGTCAACATATCAGCTCCAGATTATACCTTTTGATGGGTCGGTTCTCTCCTGTGGTTTGAGTCCAAAAACAGGCACTGAACATAAACATAACCACAGTATACCATGACAATGAGTCTGTGGATTTCTGCTGCATGTTTGTCATTATTTAATGACTTAAATATCATGTTCCATGATGATTTGTCCTTGTGACAAATTGGGCGGCATAGACATGTGTGTAGAGCTGCGTAAGAGCTGAATCCTCCGTCATGAGCAGATGGGGCTTCAGAGAGCTCAGCTTTTCCTTGTCAGGCATTGAAAGATAAGCATGGACGTTTTCTGTATGCTGAGATTAAGTGTCCGAGCCCTCCAAACTTCTCTCACATCATGCTCTTGACGAAACGTAATAACATCGGCCCTTCTGTAGTCGCTGGCATTCCTCAAAATAAGCAGGAAGACAGAAGAAGTTATGTTTTCCAGTAATATTTTCTTGTGAGATCTGTAATCCGGTGTGCTATCCCTCCATAAGGTCCACTTTTGCTTTAATCACACATGTAGTGAATTAAAATAAGAAACATTACAATGATTAAATACATTAAATGAAAGTGTGTCTTCCCTCTCAGCTGGACAGGACAGAAGTCATCAAGAGCAACTTGCATCCGGTCTTTGCCAAGGTTCTCTCATTGGACTACTACTTTGAGGAGGTTCAGAAGCTGCGATTTGAAGTCTATGACATCCATGGCACTCACAGCATCGGGACCCGGGATGATGACTTTCTGGGTGGGGTGGAGTGTACTCTTGGCCAGGTAGGTAGATTATTTTACAAATCTATTTATTTCAGTTGTATCAGTTACATTTGTGCCCTAAAAACTGTAATGTGTCTGCCGTAAAAAATCTGAAACAAGTTTGTGGTAAATGTTGGTAGTAATTATACCTGATGCTGGTGTTGATGACTCAGCTCTTTACTGCTAAGGAAGGCTTTAGGTGAAAAATGTGTTAATCTTGCTCCTTGCAGATTGTGGCCCAAAAGAAGATGGTGAAGCCTTTGTTGCTGAAGTATGGGAAATACGCCGGCAAATCCACCATCACCGTAGGTTTCTTACTTTGTGCTCGTGACCTTGCTGCTCTGGTGAATGGCATTTGTTAGATTGCTGAATATGAAGAAAATGAAAGTTAATAGCTAATGGCCAGTGAGAGCTGAAAAAAAAATAATAAATGGCAAATGAATGGAAAATAGATTTTTGTATTATTTTACATTTGCTTCCAGTCTCACATCTGTTCTCTCTCAGGCACCATAATGGATTGTACCTCTATATGCTCTCAGAGTATTAAAAATAATATATTAGTATAAAGTTGAAGACAGCACTCACAGAATGGCTTCATGTTGCTGCTGCACATCGTTGTTTTTTTTTTTGTAGCGGTATCTTTTTAAAAGTATACATCCTCTCTGAGTACTTTCTATATGCTAGTGTCCATCATTGGTGCCATGGCGCTCCATTCATGTTAAACGTGCCAATGCACACAGAGATGCAAGAGGAAATGATGCATGTATAAGAAATCCCATGTGTCATTAACCACAATCTTACAGTTAACAAGCCAGTGGTGGTAGCATATAATAAAAAAAAGATTGTGCAGTCTTTCACTCTACCTTGTTTGAGAACACGTGAGAGAGACGTGGACATGATAAGAGGACCTGCAGCACTTTTATGCAGCGTTATTATAGATAGTATTGGATCCCTGTGCTGAGGGAAAAGTTAAAGACAGACTCCTGCCAGACAGTGAACTGTGAGAATTTTCACAAGGGGATATTTTGGGGGATAGTTCAGTGCACCATCGTTACGTTCCGTTTTCTTCCGAGCAATTATTTTACAAATATCTTTTTGTCATGACTTGTTTCACACAGAAAGCGAATATTATCCGGTGAAAAAGCTGAAAATATTTTGCCCACATCTTTTATAAAGATGTTTCCCTGAACTTGGTACCTGTCAGGACAAGCTGTCTGATAAAAAGTCCAAGTTTCCTAGTTTGCCAATCATCACTGTCAAGCCGTGTCCAGCCATGGCTGAGCCTACTCTGCAGCTACAGTTCTGGCAGTTTGATGTAAAGTTTATGGCATTTTCAAAAAGAACAACGGGGAGAGAGAGAGAGAGAGAGAGAGAGCAAACTTCTGTTCTCTGTGAGTGGGCCAGAGGGAGCAGCATAGGGTGCTCGGTGATTCTTTGTAACTAACACACAGTCATAACTAAGGTCTTATACACACAGCAGCCACTTAAAAATGTTAGAGCGCTGTTACAAGCCTTTACCGTTGCACTGTACTGTATGTGATAACTTTTATGTTCAAGCTGTAACAGCCACATTAGCTTGCATCTAATGGTGCTCTCTACTCTAATGTCCAGCATCCCGAGTTAAGTAAAAGCCACTTCACTTTTTTAACTGCTTACCACAGTGCAACCCCTACTAAAGTAAAACTTACTTTTTGCAATGTAGAGGAAAATGGCATACATAATAAAAACTCACAAAAAAATAAGTAAAGCAGTTTGTTGAAAATACTAGCACATAACTACCTTTACGTTAATATTCTACATAATAATACTCTCACTCTGCAACCAAATGTAATTTGTCAAAAATATATATTTCTAGAGTTCTAGAGTTTCATTTCCGGTCACAACAGTATGGCTTTTATGAGTTTTTTCTTTCCTGAAACATAAATCATGTGATTGTGATTTTTTTGCTACGAATAAATCCCATAAGCACAAAATATTACTGACAAATCGTATTTCCTCTCAGGTGCACGCTGAGGAAATTTCTGGCAACAACGGGTATGTGGAGCTCTCCTTCTGTGCCAAGAAGCTTGATGACAAGGTGAGCGGAGCACATGGTTTTGATGGTAATACCAACACAGTTCATATTTTAATATGGTTTAACAGAGATAGTAGTAGCAGTAACGTGATCATCGTGATGCTGTAGTGCAACTTCAGAAAGTACCCACAATGCAGTAGCCTTGAAGGTATGAACATATGGTATTATTTTCTAAATCATATAATTTAATGTTAAAGTGAGACAAAAAAACTGATAATAACACTTAACATCACATCTTTGTAGAGACATAATGCTTCAACATGTGATATGATATCCATGTGAAATATTATTTATTTTGAGTCAGGATATCACTGACCTTAACTGCTCCTGTTCTCATGCTGTCAACCTTTACTAAAGGCACATTTCAATCATAAAGACAGCGGGAGCTTACATCCAATTACAACTCTGATGATCGGAAGTCACTGCATGTTCTTGGGAGCGAGCCCTAGGATGCCACACTCACAGTTTGCGCTTAATTCCCAGAGGTATTGGGAGAAAACTTCAAATTTTCTGCAGCATGCACATTTATTTTTTAGATTGCAGTTTGCAGTTTCCTGCTATACTCTGACAGTGAAATTGAACCTGACTCTTACACGAGGGAAATTATAAAAAAAGTGAATCTTCCCCTGCATGTGATATTTGCTTCATATATCCAGTGTGCTACTGGAAGTATTGCATTTCTGCCTGGAGAGTCCACCCGCTTGCTTTGTTTAAACTGATTACAGCTGTCGGCACATCACTGTGGAACAGTGCTGCGTAATCATGTACCACAGAGACACAAACGTGTTCATGTTTTCACTCTGAACAAACAATTTAGCAGCTTATTTGGAACAGAGTTTGGTTCTTGATGCCAAATATCAAACAACACTAATGTACAAAATGATAGACACTGTCTTTGTTGATGCACACAGACAATTTCTTTCTGGTTAATTAAACATCCCCTCCTTAGGTGAAGGAGGAGGTCAGAATAAACCATGAAAAGCTGGTTCTGGGACATCTTGTTTGGCTTTCTCACTAAAGTTGGGCTCATTTATGCATCATCTCTCAAACATTTAGATGTGATCAACAAACACGGGTGTGAGCTGTGTTTGCTGTCACTCATGCAGAGTTAGAATTAAGATATAAATATATTTTGGCTACACTTATGTGATTGCTTTTTTCAGTAGATACCTCCAAACTGTAGGCGTGTTAAAGCTTAGTGTCTCGTTTTCCACTCCATGTGTTAAGGCGTTAACACACCAGGGGACGGGACGAATAAACACTAATGGGTTTTTGGTTAGATTTAGCTTTTTTGCCGCTTAATGCTGCACTCACATGGAATCCGGCAGACGGCAAACCAGATATCATGTTAGAGGACGAGAGCAGGACAGTAAAATTAAGCGATAATACCAGCAATGGTAACGGCATGGCCGGGGAAAGTCAATGATGATGTTTTGTAGTTTAATTTAGTCACTTGTTAGCAACCGCCTTTTTTTAAAAGCTTAAAAACACACGAGATGGGAAGCCTTTTCTACTGACGTATTTTATATCGTAGAACAAAACCTTAAAATCTCTCAAGCTTGTGTTCACCACATACCTCATTTCAGGCGTCCAACCAAAACCCCATTCAACCCATTGAATTTGAGAGGAAGGAACCATAAGTGCGAAAATGCAAAATAATTTCCCGGTTTTAGAGCGCATTCGTGCACAACTCGATGCCATTGGAGTGTAGCTTTAACTGGTTACTTCATGCAAACAAAGATATTGTATAGAAGGTAAACGTGGATGTCAACAGGTCACACAATAAACCTGTTTAACATTATCAAGTTCCCATTATTTGATTTCATCGGCAATCAGGTGTAAATCATGCTCATTTTCTTAACAAAGCAAATTAGAAGCCACTAATCTGGCAGGTTAATGTCGGACGTTGCAATTTATCAAACAGATGATGACTGAGGCAGCGAACTGTTTCTAATTAACTGCTTGTTGTCTGTATCACGTCAAACTGCTGTAGATATTGAAGGATCACATTACAGATGTTGATGAGCAGGAGGATTAATGATGAGATATCATAACTGGCCCAGGATTAGATTTTGACATCTGCGTCCGTGCCGCTGATGACTCCTGGCTAGCGGTTGCCATGACAACAGAGAGAGGATGCAACATCCCTTTTTGTTTGACTCCCTCAGGAGATGTATCTGGCTAATGTGGCGGGAAATGCAGCATTAACTGTCTCATTTGGTGTGCACAAAGCCCCCTCACCCGCAGCCCCCCCTCCCCTTCCAGTCACACACAGTCACACACACAGGCACACACACACACACACACACACACACACACACACACACACACAGAGCAATCATTTGTTTTCCTCCCTGAAGAATCAATTGACCTAAATAATCAGTGTTGCTCTGCTCTCAGACGTCTGTACTTGAGACTCAAACGATGATTTAAGGCTACCCCAAATAACCGTGAAGGATGCAAAATCTCATGCATGTTTTCAACTTATCACGGTATTTACTATCACTGATTATAATACGGACACAGCCACCGTTGAGTTAACTCAAATGCAAGATGTTAATAACAACTTGAAGCTGGGCGATTTCAGATGCATTTTGCATAAAGTTATGGAGCGCAAAAGAAAAATTCTCTGCTGGGGAGCTTCAAATATTGGTTGAAGAAACCAATAATGGTATTTCAGAACTGCAATGAAGGCTGTAAGGAAGGAAATAGCGGGTCATTAAAAGGTATTGGCTCAAGAAAAAGGTCAGTGATTGAGGAGTAACCAGGGAATGGCATGAGCTGGAATCTTGTAGATATTCTCAAACTTCCTTCTTACCAAAATGTTATAAAACACACTCTTTTTTTTCTCGATCTTGATGGTGTCTCCTCCAAAAGATCCACCCTGCTGTGCTGTAAATTCTATGCTTGCTTCTACTTGACCTTTAATCACGGAGACAATTACCTGTGCAATCAGCAGTGATAGAAATCAGTGTCAACAGCCATCTGTATAAATGATAAAAACAATCCGAAAAACCCACGAAAGATATTGAAATAACCCAAACATAGATTTTTTTAGGTAATGCTTTTCTCACATATTGCCTGTGTAAAAGTTCAACCCAGCCCCATGGTATGTAACAGCCGACACATTAGCTTCAATACTGTAAATCAAATTAAGTCAAATCTCAGTGTTAAATGTGAGGTTTTATGTGTAGTTTGTTCTCATTGAATAGATCTTGATCTCAATGAGTCCTGCTGTCTTTTCCTTATTTGATTAAAAGCGATGTCAGGAAGAAATTTGACCTGATGATACCAGAAACAATACTTATTAATTAAACTTTCTAATCTTTCCTATAGATCAATTGTTGCAGGATCCTGTATTAACATTAAGAGTCAGTAGTTTTGATATTCTGTTTTCTCTGCAGGATCTCTTCAGCAAGTCGGACCCATTTTTGGAAATATACCGAATCAATGACGATGAAACTGAACAGCTTGTGCACAGAACTGAGGTTGATTCATCGTATACACTATTCAGTTTAAGCAACAGCTTCTTTCTGCAACTTTGCTTCATATGTAATGTGTTGCTACTCTAACAGGTGATTAAAAACAACCTGAATCCTGTGTGGGAGCCCTTCAAAGTGTCTCTCATATCTCTGTGCAGCTGTGATGAGGACCGGAAGCTCAAGGTAAAGCAACTAAGTCCACATCAGTAAAAACCACAGGGGTCAGAAACTTTGCAACCAGGATTTAACAGTAGTAGAATAAAAGACTTTCATTGAATATTTCATGGATAATTGAATACATATTGTAAGAATACTGTATGTAGGGCCAAAACGACAGAGAGAAAGTATACAGTATTGTCCCTGTGTGCCACAGTGCCTAGTGTGGGATTATGACTCCAGGGGGAAACACGACTTCATCGGCGAGTTCTACGTCACATTCAAGGAAATGCAGAAAATTTCCAGTGGAAATAAGGTCAGTGAACGGAGAGGCGGAGCAGAGCAGAGTGGAGACAGCCGTGTAACCGTTTCATCCATTTTCAATATGCCTCTCATTTTACTCTGCTGAAATCCATCCCAGATGAAACAAATGTCATGTTGATTAAGACATATCGCCAATAGTCACAATGCTGCTGTTTTTGGCTCCTGTTCTTAGTCTTCAACTTGCTGTGTTTAAGGTCACGTGGGACTGTGTCAATCCCAAGTACAAACAGAAGAAGAGAAACTATAAAAATTCAGGAGTTGTCATCCTCACTGAGATGAAGGTAGGAGTCAGTTGAACCGATCAGTGTTTTATCCTTTTATTTTACATAATGAAATAGGAACAAAAAACTTGTCCCAGAAGCTTTTTGTTGTAGGAAACAGTTGCTTAGAATTTGAAGAACAGTATGAATAAATTATAATAATAAATACTTTTATGCATGTATGCTCTGTACACAGAAACAATCTTGTTTGATTTCTCGTACTGTACAGCTAAATGAGAAATTTCACAGCTACCTCGACAGAAGGCGTTTTTATATTCATATCACTTTTTTTTTATCCTTTACTGTCAACAGATTTGTTGAGTTAATTCCGTTTTAATGACCAGATGCCTCTGGGGTTTTTCCTTAAAGAAATATTATGTGTTTTTTTTTGCAGCTCCACAGAGTGTACTCCTTCTTAGATTACATCATGGGAGGATGCCAGATTCACTTTACGGTAAATTGAGCAGTCCGTGTTTAGCGACGCCGTCATTGAACTTTTAACTGCACTGGCTGGTTGTATGAATTACCTAATGCTGTCAGATTGCTTATTTCTTTAAGACCATATTGCTTGTAGATAAACAGACTTTGGTATGTCTTTTTTCTTGGTTGTCTGTTAGCATTCAGTATGCAGCAAAGGTTACATTTTCTGATTGTGAAAGATTACACAGTAATTAAAATATATTTATCCTTGAAACATGGTGTTTTTGTCCATCAAAAACTGTCCACCAGTTAGGTTTCTTGTAGGCAGCTTTGTGGACCTTCAACCCTTGCCCTTTGGTCTGCTCTCTGCTGTGCCGCCTCTCACGCTCACTGGATTGCTGAAGCAACGAATATTAATTATGAGGAATTTGCTGTGGTAGATGCAGTTCCTCCTTGTGGAAATAGTTGTCTACTTAGATCTACAGTGTACTGGAGCTGTAGCTGTTTCCATCTATGTGGGTGTAAAAAGCGAAAGTTCGTACCTCTGATCAGATAATTTATACTGCCATTATGCATATTTCAGGCTCGCTCATACAGAATTATTTATAATATCACAAGCAGCCAAATAAAAACCTAATTGATTCTGTCATATTGTTCTTGCTTCACATTTCTTTCTACCAGGTTGCCATTGACTTCACAGCCTCCAATGGAGACCCCAGGAACAGCTGCTCTTTGCACTACATCAACCCTTACCAGCCCAACGAGTACCTGAAGGCTCTGATAGCAGTGGGGGAGATCTGTCAAGACTACGATAGGTTTGCCAGTCTTTTGTTTCTCAGTAGAGGCTCTTTGGTGCCTACAGTGATTGTCAGTGTCTCCTTTCGTAAAATGGAGATGTCGAGTGTCCCTTGCACGCCATTGAGATGGGATCGCTCACACTAAAACGAGCCACTCTATCTGAATCACAGCAAAAGGATTGGAATGGAAATCATGGAGTACTGAAACAGAATGGCAGTAAATCTCCCAAGTTATTACATTTCTGCTCACCAGTTTGGTCTAGAGCTGATGGACCTGAACTGTTGGCCTCTAGCTCCTCCATCTGCGATTCTTTCTTTTACTGAAATGGATTGTGTGCAGGGAATAGCCTCTCATTGTCAAAACAGCAGCCGGTTACCTGCAGCACCAATACAGTCTTGTTGATTGTCGTCTTCATGTTCACACTGGCACATGTATTTTAATCTGTTTAACCATGGCAAAGTAATGCACGAGAAAGTGTACCTGGAAAATTAGAGCAAACTAATTTGGCCTTCACTGGCATTACTTATGCATGAGGCTAATATGGGGCTGAAGCTGGTGCTTGGTAGCAGCAGTCAAGGACACTGACAAAATATTCTGGACACACTTGACAAACCATTTTGTCAAAGTATCCATCACGTTACAGCTTTTAACAATCCATCAAAAAGATAACAGTTTGACCTTTATAGCCACATGCATATGCTGTGCAACATCAGTTTTCTCACTGACTGACTTTCGGCAGAGATTTCTAAACATTTTTTGAATATGTTTGTAATCTGTTCTTGCGTAACAGTTTGATAAAGAGATAATGATAACAAACGCCACATCTCCCACGAATTGATTTTAGCAAATAAGACAACAAACCAAAGTAAAAAAAAGGATAGATGTCTCTGTCCTTTCCTCTTCTTTCTTGTCTATATGCCCTGTGTCTTCGCTGTTTGTAAGGACAGTGCTGTTTTGCATATAGTTCACAGTGTCTATGCTCACAGTGGTGGCTGCATGTGCTTTCTTCTGTGGCTAACTCAATGATACAGTTTTCTCTCAGCATCTGTTGCAGCTACTGGTCCCCGTTCTTAGCCTGCATGGGCTCATTACCCTGAACTACAAACAGACACATGCAGAGACGGGGGCTAACACCAGGATAGCAAGCACTTCAACATGAAGTGGGAGGCATTATGGGTGGTAAAATAACAGCGTGGCGTAGAATCAGATGTAGGTGCAGCAGCAGGCCTGTTTAAGGAATCATTAAAGACACTGCAGCTAATACAATTAATTTATACATCCTGTTACTCTAAATATAAAAACTGGCTGATATAGTTATCAGATTTTGTTTTGAAAATCACTGATTGTCTGTTGTTGTTGGAAACTAATATTAAGTTATTATGTACAAAAAAGAATAGTTATTGCAGGCAGGCTTGCAGGTATTTGGTAATTAATGGGAAATCATTTATAATATGATATGTGTCAGAGAAAGACCTTTTCATCTGTCAAAACTGAGCTAGATGAGGATTAACACTCTGACTCCTGCTTTATGCAGATCCTCCTATTGAATATCAGGGGAGCACTGTCTGGCTAATTATAGCATCCAAGAGATAGCACTGGAGACACCGAAAACCTGCCGGGAAAATTAGCAGCTCATTCTTGTAGCTTTATCATTTTCCTGTTTACTAAATAAGAGCATCATACATGGAAACATGCCTCTGGATGAAAAGTGACAGCAAGTGTAGGCAGCCATTCCCTCTTACTTTGCAATTGTTATTGAGGTGTAAAACTACGTGGGCAAGCACACCTTTTAGCCTTTAGTGAATTTAGGTGATGTGGGATTTTAGAGTCCTTGCAGAGGAGTGCATTATGGAGCTGGAGTGACGAGCTTTTGTCTGTGTGGGCAGAGGCTCGTTTACCTCGCTGAGAGGGCTGTTTTACCGGGCACATCTCCTCGTGACTTTTCACGTGTGCTGACGAAGAAAGAAAACAAGGACCACTATGAACTTAACAGCAAAATTCATATAATGAAAATGACTTGTCAGTCTTCTCTGCCCTCTTGTTTGGGCTGAAGGTACTGTATAATAACTCTACATCTGGAGAGACGATAGGCAAAGAAATTTGTAAATTGCACTTAGAAATCAACTCATTGAGGCTCCAAGAGCAAATTTATAAAAGTATGGGAAGAGTGAGAGGTCGAGATAATGAGTGCTGCACAATACATCTCTGGATAAAATTGGCTCTGCATGACTCACTCCTTCCCCATTAGAATATTTTCATTAATATTCTTGCTCTACATTGGTAAAACCAATATAATACCAAACACATCATTATTCTTTTCCTATTATTTTGCATCCATACCCCTGTGTGTTTGAAAGTTCACAATCGTGGGAGTAAGGCCTGTATTCAGTGGATGGAGAATGGAGATGGGAAAATGGATAAAAAAGTGAATCGAAAACAAGTAAATGTTGAAGGTGAGTGTAGAGAAAAGACCTTTTTCATGCTGTTGTATCAGTTGCAGAGCTCGTTGGACACTGAAATCTATTCATTTGTTTGGATTATTACTGGAGTGTGTTTATATCTGGCTACAGTACAGCACATTAGCCAGGGCATGTGGAGAGGTTGCATTACAGAGAATAAAAGTTGGACTCATTCAAATGGTTTTTTTTTGGAACAGAGGATACTGATGGTAACCAAATATGTGCTCAATATGGCCGATGTAAGATATTCAGCGATGTCTTCCTCACTAAGCCTACAGGCTGTTGCTGTTACCATTCGCAGCCACTGTAAAATAAACAATTCTGCAAGGTTATGGAAAAAACACAAATTATCTTTGTTTTTATCCAACGTCCTTGAGGAGCAATAGTAATACAATTGCTTTATCAATAAAACTTCTCCTAGTATTAATACAAATGATCAATACTACTGCTTCTACTACGGCTACTGCTACTACTACTACTTACATTACAACTACTCATAATAATGATAATAATAATAATAATAAATGCCTCTTTTTTTGGTGTAAGTGTATGACTAATGCTGCTACTATTATAGTAACTAAAACTTGCCAAAGTAAAGTTGCTTCTGTCAAGAGTTCACAGTTAAGCTTTTGTTCACTCTGCCAGTGTTTATATAAGTCCACACCCATCAGAGTTAATTAAACTTCAGCTGCCTTAAAGCCATATTAGCTCTATGAGTGGATAAACAAGTCCCCAATCAACACTTGTCAAGAAACCAAACAAATCAACATTTATTAACAGTGCACATTTTGCTGTGTACCCTTCCACACTATCTCCAGAGTAAATGAATCAAAAACATAATTTCATGATTCTGTCGAGCTTGAGATGCTACTTGTGATTCCACTGGGCTGGAGATTTGGGGTTGTTTTGCCAGTCATATATATATATCAACATATATACGTATATACTACACTTCCCATAATGCAACTCATTTTAAAGCTCCTCCTTGCCTGGTGAAAGCTTGTGTCTTTCAAAAAGGAGAAGATAAAGTAAGTGAAATGAGTACAGCAAAAATTGCTAAGGGGAATACCGAAATTAGATTTTTCTAACACATGTGAATTTAAATGTGACACATTGCACTTTTAGCAGAAAGTAGTGTATATGCCATGGAGAGTCCGTTTTTTGTTACATTGTGGTGATTTCTAAGGGCACTAGAGTGGCGCAGGGATGACTTATTTTTGTAGATATACTGTATGTCATATTGTAGAACAAAAACTTTGAAATATCATAATCTTGTGTTACCCACAGACCTTATTTCAGGCATCAAAAAACCTATTCAAAAAACCCCTTATCTTCACGACGAGGGAACCAGAAGTTCAAAAATACTAACTAATTTCCGGGTTTAAGGAGTCATTCCTGCAGCACTCTATAGTGGATATATTTCATCTCTGTTAAACAGTGAGGGTGAAGCTTTTGGGTTGTTATTTACACACGTCTGTGCAGCCAGGGTGTTAAAAGGGTGACCCTGGACTTTGACAATCCAGCATAGCAGAGCCTCTTAAACTAATATCCACCCATCTATATGGTACAATGAAAAATGGAGAGAGTAAAGACTGTGAGAAGCTTATTGAACAGGTGCAAGCGCTGTCCGCAGGGACTGTGGGACAGATTTCAAACTTTAATTAAAGCTCTTAGCATTTCTGAAATGCAAACAAGCACAGGGTTTGCCATTGTTTTTTAGATCACTGTCAAAAGCTATTCCATGATTAAACTGCAGTAACTGTTCACAACTGGTTGATTTACTTATCTTTACAGTGACAAAAGGTTTTCAGCTTTGGGGTTTGGTGCCAGAATCCCTCCAAATTATGAGGTGAGTATCTCTCTGCATATCTCTGCACTCCTTGTTTTTCATTCATACTCAACCACCCCTTTTTCTATTCTGTTCCATAACACCGTTCTTCCCTTCACATGAACAATATTATGCACGTATTGTATGCTCTTTCCACTACCCTGGAACTTTATGTTAAGCATCTGATTTCCATGACCTGTTTCATGACTCAATTTGTCATTTTGTCAAAATGTCACATTTAGAACTACTATACTTTATTTTTATTCATAAACCCCATGCCTTAAAATATCAACTTCTCTTGAGAAAATGACATGCTCCAAAAAAACAAAAGCCCCACAGTGTTGATGCTCAATTTACATAAGAATTCATGAGTGCGAGAGCATTTGTTTAAGCAAATTGGACTTTGAGAACCAAAAGCCATCAGCCATCACACACACACACACACACACACACACACACACACACACACACACACACACACACACACACACACACACACACATATGCATGGTTGAATCACGATGCTGTTTGATATTTAATATCTAGAACGGCATATTATTATGTGAGATTGTTCTGTTCTATGTGCTGATGTGAAACACTGATAATTATCATTTCAATCATGCAAAGATTTAGCTCAGTAAATACAAACTATGATTTTCTGAATTTACCATGACAGTGACATGCCCTGCAGGAGTCAAATTCATTTTACCCTATGCTGTTGCCACATTGTGGTTGGTGGTGCAGGTGAATGCTAATTAAGTCATTGGACTAATCATGAACTGCATCTAACTCATGTAGGCTACACCAGTGTGCAGGTTTGATGGACTCTTTCTCAGTATATGCTGCCTGTTATGCACACTAAGTGTGATTTGAAAACAAATAATAAATAAAGATCCAAGATGTTCATTTGCCAGCCAAGGATGCATCAGATAGTGAGTCTTGAGGATAAATGTTAAGGCTCACATTTCACTGCAACGACTATGGCCTATTGTGTTTTGTTAATTTAATGCCTCTGAAAAATTGCTCTCTTCAAAGCTAAAGTTTAGAAGAGGACATCACTTCCCATGAACTATTATTTATTAAGAGTTTAAGGGTGCTTTCACAACTTGTTTGGTTTTGTTAAGATGGACTCTAGTGCGTTTGCCCGTTTAGTGCGGTTTGTTGGTTGCTGGTGTAAAAGCTGTCCATCGAACTCTGATGCAGACCTAACAACCACATCAAGAAGCCCTCTTTCAGGCGGTCTCGGCTCAGGTTTGCTTCCAATCGGTCTCTGGTTCGGTTCGTCGGTGGTTTGAAACTAAACGAGGAAGCAAACCACAGGATTGTATGATAATAGATATGTGATTTTTTGCATGAATTTAAAGCTAAGCTACATTCATATTCATCTGCTGGTTCCAAACTGTCCAGGAAGGGATGCGTATATTTATGCAAATCATTTGGTAACCATATTGACATGTATGCATGTGAGTGCAGGGCTTTTCCCTGAACAGTCTGACAGTCGGAAGCAGTGCAGCGTGTTGGGCTTGTATCCTACTGCTTGTAAGGCAAATAACACTTATACTGCTCTTAATCAGTTTATTTATTTGGAAGCTCTTTGTGACAGAAAACATAACTGAAAGAATAAGAAGCATTGAAATTCATAAAAAAGACAATCTGTACTTAAACCAGCTCCGAACTGAAATTGCTCTTAAGTGAAAACCTGCTGGGCAGTAAATTAGATTCTGATTTTAAAAAGCAACAACGTATCAAATTAAAAAACTTAGTCGGGACCAAATGAACACAAAAAACCTCTGCTTCGTTGGGACAGTGTGATTGTGGTTTGATTATATTTAATTGCCAGTGGCCTGCCAACATAAGCAAATACCCCACAACTGTGATCAGATTACATCACCTTTTTCCAAATGAGCCCTCTCCCCTTCAAACCAGTGAGAAAAACACAAATCTCAATTGAAAGAACCAAAACTGAGAAAATGTTGTGTTTGTCCCTTTGCTCATAGTAAGAAGACGACGAAGACAACAGGTTTTCAGGGTCTTTAAAAGGAGTGTTGTTGTTTCACTGGTGCTTGCTTACCCGCCAAAAATATATTTTTCATGTACTTGGGGGGAAAAAAGGCAAAGCTAGAAAATAAGATTATAATATTGAATGGCAGGAAAACATGTATATAATAACAGTACAATTCCATTTAAGTGTCGCTGTAAGCTATGCCATTGAACCAGCCTGCACTATACCAGAGCTTCACAAGCGGAAAACCAAAATGAAAGACAGCCATTATTAATGTTATTATTACACCTGTGGTTTTCATGTCAAACAGGTCTGCTATGAAACAGGCCTGTTAAATGAGATACAAAACAAGACCCCGTCTCTTGCAGTGGCCCAATTCAAAAACCAAATGGTGGTCTGTATGATTCATTTCTCTAGGACAACTCATTTATTTACTGTCTGAATGCAGGCTGTTAATCACATTAGGGACAAAAATGACTTGGAAGAAAGTAGCCAGCTGGAGAGGAGTCAGCTGTCACTGATCTGGCTGACAGTTGGTGCTTGCGGAAAAAAAACGGTTTCTTGTGAAGGAGGTATCAAGAAGGGGATTTTATTTTTGCCAATTTAACAGCTTTGAGAAAAACAAAGTAAATGTGACGTTTGGAATGGACCAGATAAAAGAAGAGGGCAATCTCTTTTCAGAAACCAGAATGTAAGCATATAGAGCATGCTTAACATTACTGTATTACTGTGTGATGAAGTGATGATTCAGGATATTAATACAAGTGCACATTTCAGAATGTAGTGTACACAGATCAGTACTTAACTTAACCAGGCCCCACTGTAAAATACCTCTGAAAAGGTGAGGTATAAATAGACATTATTTTAAAATTAAATTAATTAAATATTTTTATTCTCTTAACATAGTATTACCACCTGTACTTAAGTCGGGAGGCGGTCATTTGTTCGGTCATGTGTGTGTGTGTGCATCTGTCTGTCTTTCTGTCTGTTTGTCCACAGCTAATCTTGCATACTACTGGACTCATAAGCCTAATATTTGTTTGTGGTCATTTATTACTGTATGCTCAAGGACCTCTTGTGGTGGTATTTTATTGACTGTTTTACAATGTCATTTACGACTTACTCTTAACCATAGTTATCAACACCTATCAACAACTGCTTCAGTAGCAAAATACATTCCCGGCCAACTGCTAGGTAAACAAGCCTATTTAGCTTGTTTACATTTTGGGCTTTTTGTCATGGCTCAAAAACTGACATCCATAGAACATTTTATATCCTCTTAGTTTGGGAGGGGAGCTGGAGACGCACATGGATCTGCACTTTACTGAGTGGACTTTTCTAGTTAATTTACCTGCAAAACTAATCATCTGCTGAACCAATGTATCAGTCACTACTACAATAAATATATCTTCTCTCACTTATAGCCTTATACATGTGTTGTAACTGTATACATGCATACACCTAAGGCAAAAATGATGTCAGTGTTCTAGATATTCATTGATCTAGTTTTCTAATTAAAAACATGACTGCCTAACTAATTAACCTGCCTGGTTACGATCTGACTCTCAGTATCATTGGATGGTAGTAGCACTGTTGTAGATGTCATCAGAAATTATTCCCCACTGTCAAATTCACACTCAAAAGCTGTCAAATTTAGTTGTAGGATCCCTAACATTCCACAGTTTCAGTTCTGATCACTTTTCATTCCCTTGGTTTTGCTGAGCTCTTAGTTGTTTCAATCAAACAGTATTACAAAAATGACATCTTCTTAACAAAATTACAGTCAGCAATATCAGAAGAAGAAAAAAGTCCAGGCCTTCACATATTCCAAACATGGCAGCCATTTTTTAAACAACATGGAAACGTGTCCTTGCACACCTATTAAGTATTTCACAATGTTCTCTTTTTCAATCCACAGGTGTCCCATGACTTTGCCGTTAATTTCAACCCAGAGGATGATGAATGTGAAGGTAAGGAAGGGCTTTGTACACCAGTTTCCCTTAAAAGTGCATCTCCTAGTGATACTAGAGTTAACATCTGTAATTTGACAACACAGCTGCTAAAGTATCAGTATTACTTAGCATGACAGATCATATTCAAAACATCCAATAGTAAAGAAGAAAGCCAACTCCTCTGTACAGATTTTTGTGAGCACTTCGGTGTGCCTCCTTTTTTGTACCAGAGTCAGAGCAGTGTTTATGTTTGATTTTCTTTATGGATTTCATAATTGATTATTACCTAAAATACACACGAACAAGCCGAAATCTGAAACTTTGCTTCTTCCAGAGTATTTAACTTCTTTAACTTGAGTGAGGCAGAAAACCTATTCAGGCCTCTTTTTTGGGAGACTATAGTGATAAACAGATAATTCATCTGACTGTACCTTTTTTAGTTTACAGTGGTTTGTTTGATGACATGCGTGTTTAATGAAGTGTAGATAACTATGTTGACGTGTCCTTCACTTTGTCCTGTGCTTTCTTTTGATCAGAGATCCAAGGAGTGGTTGAGGCATACCAGAACTGCCTTCCTAAGATCCAATTGTATGGCCCGACCAATGTTTCTCCCATCATTAACAGGATAGCCAAGCTGGCAGCAGGCGACGGCAACATTAAAGATGCTTCTGTGAGTGACTCTTTATACTCCATTAGATATTTATGGATGTAATACAGGCTTTGTTGTAGTGCATCCCACTGAGTTCCCACAGGGAGTAGCCTCTGGTTCACCTCTCCGTTTCTAGTGATAATGCCCCACGGCTCAAAAAGGAAGAAGGGGCCCACTGTTTGGGCTGTTGTATATTTTATATATATTTCCATGTTACTGACCCTTTTATGTGTTAGAAATTACCTCATTAACTGCTGTTGAATGGGATTTAACATGAGTGGCAAATAGTTATTGTGCTCCTTATTCTCTCCTTGATATCCCTTTGGGAGTAAGAACACAAGTCTTTTATCTATTTACTCTCTTAAATTACCACCGGCTGCATGGACATCGTGTTCGAAACTATTACACTCTTGCAATTGCGCTGACCGTCATTTAATTATTTACTTCTCAATGTTAGTCCTTATTTTGATCAGTAAATGAGCTGCAGTCAACAATTAGACTTCCAGGGAACACACTAGAAATACACACACTCAGGACATTGAGTAACACATAAACACAGTAACAACAAATGAACTACTACTCATGGGACCAATCAGAAACCATCAATGCCATGCTAATTTTCTTGTAATTCTTATATTCTCATTGTATAGTGCTTAGTGGACACGTACATTAATTTCACACATTCACACACACAAGATGTCTCTTCTGTAGTTTGTTTCTCCGTTTTGTTTTTAATATCCTCCTTTTGTATCTGTTCCTGATCCCCTTGTTTTCTATGTAACACTTTAATAAAGTGACATACACACATACCCTTATCTGCTCAGTGGAGGCTGTAAAATTACCAAAGATAGCAGGAGAGGCCTTTAGACCACAACACACACTGAGAGGTGTTCTTGCTTATAACCATACTATGCTGTTAGAATGGGTTAATGTCCCTATGGATTAATACACACTGAAAAGCTCTTATCTTCTTCCAGCGATACCACATCCTGCTCATCCTCACGGATGGCGTCGTGACAGACATGGCAGACACGCGTGAAGCTATTGTGCGAGCCTCCTACCAGCCTCTCTCCATAATCATTGTCGGTGTGGGCAATGCAGACTTCACAGACATGCAGATTTTGGATGGAGATGATGGAGTTCTACGCTCACCGAAGGGCGAGCCAGTCCTGAGGGATATTGTGCAGTTCGTGCCCTTCAGAGACTTCAAAACGGTCAGTTTGTCTCACCGTCTGTCAATCTTCACTTGATTACTTTCAGCTTCAACCACTCTCCTTCTGACTGCTGATGTTCATGGACATTAAATATTTTTTACATAACGCCCCCCTCACTTGTTATTCTAAAGAGCATGCGGCAAGCTTTCGCTGACTTTGCCAGTAACACAGATGGACATCATGGACTGAAGAAGATCCAAAAATAATTTTAAAAAACTGTACTCTTCATGTACCTACATGCAATCTGCAACATTTCAGCTGTGCAATTATACTGTCTGTTCCAGATTTGATGTCTCACGTTCTAAATTAAAACATTTCCCAAAATTTGCATTATAGTAGGCCTGTATATTTTCTTTGAGGGTGGCAAACTTAAGAAAAAAACTGAATAAATGAGTGGAGAAACCTAGCAAATGCAGACACTTCCATACAGGAAACAAGGTGATGAGAGGTGAGGAGACGGGTATAATAATTATGTGAATCATATATATGGTCTTCACAGTCACCAGCTCTCACACCAATTAAACACCTATGGGAGATTTTGAACTGATGCATTGCTCAATGCTTTTTCACCACCATCATCAAAACACCATTTAAGGGAATACATGTTGGTCATCCCTCCGGTAAAGTTGCAGAGTCTTACAGAATTTATGCAATCTAGAGGCTCCTGGTGGCCCATTTTCTTAAAACACATGTTGTTTTTTCCTTGAAGTTGTAACCTATTTGTAAAGTTAACCTGAATATGTTTTTATGTAAATCACCCAGAGTTTGAGGAAACACTTAGGAATTGTATAAAATCTGCAAAGTTCATAATTGCACTCCCCTTTTTCACAAAGTAGTCATTTGTTAGAAATCTAGACAGATTTATTGCACCGGACCGTGCATGTGTAATAAATTAAACCATTATGTAATTAGTTTTTTGTACTGAAAATTGATTTTTAAAATATGCTTTGACAACAGAACTTAATGCAAACTGGTTTTAACAAATAAATAATTAACTCTGAAACTATGCAATGCAAACACTGCAAGACATATTATATATTTTGATGTAGCTCTTAGGAAGAAAGTAGAAGGAACTTTTTTCAGAGTCATGAACAGAACAGTTACCCTTGAATACAATATCTGACACTGACATACCTCTTTTGATTTGTTTGAAACAAAAAAGGTAATCCTAACACCGTCAGTTGTCCCTTGATCAGGAATAGAAATAACTTAAAAGCTCCACTGGAAAATGTTCTGTATCTCAGATTAAAACAATATCGAACAGTTGTTTTGACAACTCCAGCTGTTCTCTGTCTCTATTGCAGGCTTCCCCTGCAGCCCTGGCCAAATGTGTTCTGGCGGAGGTGCCCAAGCAAGTAGTGGAGTACTACAGCCATAAGGCCATCTCCCCGATGATTCCGATGAGGGACTTACTGACCCCCATCCTCAGCCCTGTCGCCACCACCCCAACAGAATAACCATCCTTCCTGCTTTTGGGACCAAGCTTTGACCACAGCATCAGTCCAGCAAACTGAGAGGGAGAAAAGACGCATGCCTTGCGATTTTGGAGGACTGGAGAGAAGATCTTTCTAAATGTGTTGTTTCTCATTTATTTCATTCTTCACACCTATCAAAGTGTTTACACAAGGACAGTACGACAGAGGCTGTGGGTTAAATGTCTCTGCTCAGTGTGGATCCAGCGCTTCTCTCTGGCTGTGCAAACCATGACCATCCAGCTGTTTCAGCATCATGAGTCCTGGAGGCTTGTGTTTTTCCTCCCTAATTTTTATGCATGCAGGCCAATCCCTCAGGGCTGATCCATCAATCGGATGAAGGCTTATTATTCCTTAATGGCCTTGAAATTCAGCACCTCTGTCTTTCTTGTTACATTTTCCCTTATGTCACATCTTCAGATAATTTGAAGATGTGAAGACCCTTTATTACATTGGCCTTCCCTCATGTTACCTAAGTCTGTCCATCCACAGGATTGGCTTTATTTTGGATTGCAGTGAGACAATATTTTCAGACACACACAGGTCACAATTTCAGACATTGACATTGGACTACGGACTAGTGGCAAATCATGAATTAGCTACAGTATAATCGATTGCTAAAAATGGAAGCTCTGTTTCAAAGTGCGCAAGCAAAACCTCAACAAACCCCCAAATGTCCTGTCTGCAACAGCATGAAACATGAGCCACCCCTAATACCTAGCAAATATGAAAGCAGGCAATGCTGACTGTGTTTGGCAGTTAGCAGGTGCAAGTTGCCAAGTTAGTGTATTCTATGTAAAGTAATTAGCTAATCACCCAGTAATTAGGCCTTCTTAAAACCAGTTGAGGAAACCGCAGCAGTGGAAAAGTCTTTGTTTAATTCTGACGTGTCACCGCTTCAGACTTGTTCCCCTCGTACATCTGTGAAACTGCAAGTGACATAACTTCCGCAATGTGATATATTTGCTATAGCTTGAGCTCTTTATGCTTCTTTCAGTTACAACAGGGAGCTAATAAATCATAGCAAGACAGAAAATACAGTCAGGTCATCAGCTGGCAAGTTAAAGTAGGATATGTGTTTGGGTTGTCGAACAAAGCCCGAATAACATTTTCCTCCGAGAGAAGATGAACAACAGCACCCCATTTTTGGTCTTTTGTCAGGTGGCTATGGTATGAACTGTGAAAATCTAAATTATTTGTTATTGTTGTCATCCCTGAGCCAGCCGACACACAGGTAGCATTCTTCACGTTTCTGCAGTGTGTTTCATTATGTTTTCCTTTCAGCTGCTTTTCATATGCAATATAATTCTACTCAATGTTTCATAAGGGATTCACGAGCACAGTTTAAATCCAATGAAAGCACAAAACCGATCAGTGAGTGCTGTAAAACACGTGTTATATCACTTACATTTATATCAGAATATTAAAAATATGAAAAGTTTATAATTATTACCAAAATTCCTCAGTGATCATTGCAATGTTTCTTACCATACAATAAGTATTAAGGGTTTTCTCATCAATGTGCATCTCCAGAACAAACTGAATCTATTATTTTCATTTCTAAGAAGCTCTTGCCTGCAACGACCCCTGTTTACTTGAGAGGCTGCATTTGAATTTTCCGTTTTTCTATTGAGCTTTACAATCTTCATCATATTCAAAAAGATACAACCTTCACTTACCTTGAAATGTTTTCTTAGCTTTATCAAGCAAATAGATTTCACCTCAAAACTCGATGACTGGGCAATTTATTATCAAGCATCTATAAGAGCAAACCTTTAGAGATAAGAATTAAATATAAATCCCACAAACTCTCTATCAGAGCTAAGCAAATTATTTACTGTAATGGATCATTTTCTTGCCTGTCCCTTGGTGTTGGATTGCATATGCAAACTGTTAAAGAAGTCAAATGTGGATCTTTTAGAAAGAAAGCATAATATATTCCTTAAAACTGGAAGATTTTATGAAAAAACCTAACAAATTGTTACCCTACCAGCAGCGTAACTGAAGAGCATCAGAGACATAAATGCTATAATGTTCAATTCCTTACCGTTCACAATAGAGTAATAACTCTAATACTGTTTGGTTTGGCATTGGTCGATTCTGGTAACACCTCTATGCTTTGTATATTTGCTTTGGGCTTTTGCATTTATCTGACATGATATATTTGTGCCCTGAATGACGCTGAATGGCGACTAATTCAATTGGCCAAAAGCCATTAAATGCATAGGAAGAATATCTAGTCTTTACAGCCACATACACATATCCACCCCCCCAAGCTAAATATATTAATCTGACTTTGATTTGTGCTCTAGAGCTTCACCATTCGTCCCCAGATACAGACGATTGACTTTTCATGAATGCACCTAAACACCGCCAGCTCTGCTGTTGGCTGCTCTCTGAATTCCTTTGAAGATCACCTATTGAGGATTCTTCTGTCACTGTGGATCACAGGAGGAGCCCTATTGATTCAGCAGGCCTATAGATTCTGAGCCATAATCTGTCACTGGACTGTGAATCATCCTGGAGGGATTTTGGTCTCACGATGAGTCGTAGGTTGGAGTTATAGGTGAAAAGGTTATTTATTGAGAGACCTTGTTCTTCCTGTATGGGGAATTATTAGTTTTTGTATTTACACATCTTTGTGTTGTAAGTCTTTTAAAAAACAAACATCCTTAAAAATAATTCTTGGTTTTTAAAAGACTTACAACATAAAACGTTTTAGCAAAAAGATACCAATCTCAAATGATAACTATCCTAAAAAACTAAAACATTTAACCAGGTTTTTGCTTACCCACAAACCTTTAGTGTCTGTACCTATTCTGATTAAATAAGTCAGGATGTGCAGATATCAGCCAATATTTCTGTTCCTTGAGAGCAAACTATAGTTCACATATTATCTAAAATGCATCTGCACTTCTTTTTCCCCTGTTACCTGTGTCCATGTATTGTTACTTTGCCTGAAGTTACGAGCTGCACCAGCTTAAATGGTTCATTAGCCTCTTAACATTTAAGATGTGATTTTACAATTGACCTGAGAAAATTCAAAATTGTATTCCTTTAAAAGTATTTTTAAATAATTTTATTTTGTTATCAAACAACTAACACAATAGTCAATAATAGTTTGTGTTCAAACATGAATACAATAAGCCATTCAAATGTTTCATGCTCTTGTGGGGTTACCTGAATTACAAAATGTAGATGTCCTATGGTAGTACATGTTAAACAGCATGGGTCTTTAATGCCTCACCAGATTAGCCCCAAACAAATAACTCTTCAGACTTGTTTTGAAAGTTATTTTTAACTCTTTCTATTTTTCATTAAGTGAGAAGTTTCAATGCAATTAATCATCTATGAAGTATAAAATGTCTATCATTGTGTGCTTGTGTGCAAGAGCTAGCTGGACCCAAGTGCACAGCATTTGGGTGTCTTAAATGTTTTTACAAAAAACAAACAAAAAAACAAACATTCATGTTTTAATGGGAAACCCTCATTTGTACCACAGTGGTGCAACAGCAGCGAGCTGAAACGCCGGAGACATTAAGAGCACAGTTCATGTGGCCATCGTGCACTGCGGATTAAAAAAAAGCTGGGAAGAATTAACTGAGCTGCATATTTCCCCTTATCTATACTTGCACCATTGTCCGACAAAATTAACAAGTCGTAGGTTTTACACCACACTGATGGATTTGAAATTTCTCATAGACACTCTTTCTATCTCTCTCTTTCTCCCATCCACTACTAATCAGGACAAGGTTAACAGCCCATAACCATAATATGCAACTGGTATAACTGCAGGCCGTGTGGGGGAGAAGCAACCCATGCATCAATAGTAAATATTTGATTTCTTCGAAAGAAAGAAAGGGATTTTTTGCATGCTTACTTTTATTGTTAAGCTGTGCTGTTCAGTCATTCCTTTGGGTCTTATGATGTGCTTATATGCAAGCCTACTTTTACACAAACCTCTGTTCTTGTACTTTATGCTTGCAGTTAAGTAAATAAATCTCATAATTTAACTGAAACTGTCTCTGTTACTTCTTAACATATTAAATGACGTTTTGATTTTTTTTGAGGGTCACAAATTGTCCATCACACCTCTCTGCTTTTGTCATCCAGTTTCCTTTGATCCTATTCACTCATGTCACATTTTCTCATTGCTCACCGCTGGAACAAGATATTGATGTGCTTGATGAAATGCTGGTTATGCTCTCATGTATACATGTATATATGGGGTTATGCTGCGGCTGCTGTGAGTACCTATTACATGGGAAGAGGGTCTGAGCCTACTCTTTAATTCTATCAGACAGCTCCTTTCATTTAACTGCTATTGTTGAGAGCACTGAATAACGGTTGTTTCCATGGCGACACCTACTTGTGGGGAGACATAGACCTTCATTTTTGTCAGATTCAGGGACAAAGATCCAGGACGTGTTGAGGGCTCTGGGAGGAGGCCGTTCGCGCATTATTATGAAAAAGATGAGGCTTTGATTGTGATGGCTGCTGTCCTTCGCAAGGCCACTAAATGTCTAGCGGGGCTACGAGCCTCCAGGTGAGCTTTGTGTTCAACATAGACACTTCCTCTCGCTCACTCCCCAATAACCCCTTTTGTGCCCAACCGACTGATTTATGGCCACAATTAAAAAAACACTCACCACCGCTTAACATTCACTGGCAATGAAATCAACAGAACATTTGCACACTGGGACACGGTGCTGTTGTTTATTGAAATCAGCTCATTGCCTCCATGTTATCAGGTCACCTTTAATGCCTTTAAACACAGCTGGGCTTCCCTAACACTGGTATGCCTTGGACGTCTAGCTCGAAGCACTGTAAAAGGGAAGACGGAGGATTCATTGGTTTTATTTTCAGTGGCTGGTTGCCTATTGCCTGCCTGTAATGAGGAAATGACTAATAAGAGATGGAAAATGGGAAATCTCAGTAGTAATTAGCTGTCTCCTCCTTCCCCCGGGGGAGCAGCACATACCTTTGAAATGCTTCCAGCTAGCTCCTCTGATGGTGTCTCTCACATGCTAGCTATCTCCTAGTTACTTTGTACATTTACTGTACAGCACACACATGTGCTCCTGTAGCTGTGCCTACGGTGTAGAATTGTGATAGAATCTAAATTGTAAGTCGCTTTGGATAAAAGCATCTGCTAAATGACTGTAATGTAATGTAATGTAAATATATATATATATATATATATATATATACACACAAACACACTTTGAAGAATAAAGTTGAGAATACATCTCTAATAATAAATGAGGCTTTTGTGACAAGCCCATTGCGGAGTGCATTGTGTCACATATAGAATATAATTTGAATAGAATAGAAAACACTTTACTGTCTACTTTTGGCGAGCAGAAATGCAGCACATTACAATAAGGAAGATTTGCTATACATTGCGAGCATTACATTATTCTGTTATTTGCATTCAGACAGCTGGAAGCTAGTCTATTGAAACATGTATGAGTCATCTAGAATCAAGACTCACGCACACACAATGCTGAGGAAGAAGAGCAGACATGGCTCAACAGAGGGGACTGTATTTGTGATTTTTAGTTGAGTTAAAATGACCTTCCGGGACCATTTAGCCCCATCAAGCGATGTCATATCACAGCCTTGCATTGTGTCTCACTTGCTGTCTCACTCTCCTGCTCCCTCATGCACTCCATTCACATCCTTTCTCTGCTCTCTCACACACACCTTTCAATTTTCACATTAATTTTGTGATTCAACTTCGTCATTGTCACTGCTTGAGAGAAAACAAAAAAAAAACTCACTATCAGCATTTATTATGAGCGTTGCCATAACATGGGTTTTTAAATACGTGTCCTCAACATAATATTGGAAGATATTAAAAACAAGACTTAAGAGTTTTCGGTCATGCTAGCAGCTCTTTGAGGCTGTACTTTGGCTCAGCGGTGCTTTGGAGATAAATGCTAACATCAGCGTGCTAATATGGTTGCAATGACAATGCTAACATACTGATTTTTAGCAAGTATGCTTACATAGTTTAATGTTTAGGCATGCTAAATATGCGAAGTAACTAAACAAATAATTGAGCTGAGGCTAACGGGAATGTCATTCGTTTTGGAGGTATTTTGTCATTCACAAAATTTGATTTGGAACTGATGATGGAGCAGGACATCATTTCATGGCAATCCATCTGATACTCAAGACATTTTACAAATATAACATGTATATAAACAGTATAATGTGCTTGCAAATTCCCTACATCGATCATATGCAACCAGCAGAAAGTCAAACTGTCTGTGAATCTGTTAATATGTATCACCATACCATTTTTCATTTAATTTCAAAATGTACGCCAGACACGTTTCAAGTGGGACACAGTTTTTTTACACTGACATGTAGCAATGTTCAGTGTTACAAGGAGGGTCTCTAAGGGTCTCTGCTCCACTGGAAGTGGGACTACCGCAGAAGAATGAACAAGCTTCTCGGACTGCACGACACGCTGTGACTTTGTGCCTCAGTCCCAGTCTCCTCTGCCTAAGTCTCTGACACCCACAGATATAGTTATTTAATTAGGCTCTAGAGTGTCTAGATGGCCAGCTTGACTGCTCTTTACTCTCACAGCAGTGCTCCTTTGTTGCTTCATGAACCCCCTTCCGTAACTGCACAACTTCGACTGTGGGCCTGTCCCGCTGACAAAACCTCCCACTCTTCTCCATCTCCCCTTGTGTCCCTTGACTAATATGAAATTAAACCTTTAAATCTTTCATGCAGCAGAGCCACAGAACCTGGTTGTAATTAGTATAGAAACCAAGCGGGCACCCCGGGAGTTGGATTGAACATTCACATGACAACATTTTCTGAGTTGCATTTAAAGCACTAGTCCACTTCTCCCGTTTCTGATGGAACAAAGCAGGCAGAAGGTTTGTGTTTGAGAAATCATCATCATCATAATTCTTGAGGATATAAGACAATACGCCTGTTAGAGATGAAATCCACAACTTTGTAAATAATCCTCATTTCATGTCATCTTCTTTGTCGAGTTTTGTTAGATGTTAAGACATATTTACTTTTGTTTGACTTCTTTGTGATGCCTAATAATCATTGTCATTGCTCAGTGCAGCAGCTTGCT
This sequence comes from Anarhichas minor, assembly GCF_050575085.1. NCBI lineage: Eukaryota > Metazoa > Chordata > Actinopteri > Perciformes > Anarhichadidae > Anarhichas > Anarhichas minor. Next base: position 2,559,289 of record NW_027466488.1, read on the forward strand.
AATTTCCTCGCTGACAATACCAAGAGAAGCCGTGCAAACTAAAGCATCACACAGAAATGATGTTTAAATTGACAAATCTGTGCATCTAATGCTGCTTTGGTGTGTTATTTCACCAATTTAGCAAAAATGTATTCATCAGGGGTTGTGACAACATTTGTGGCAGAGGGCAAACACATTTATTACACAAATGTATATCTGTGTGTATGAATAGTGTGTTAATAGTGTTCAGCCTGCAGGCCTCTGCAATCAAATGAAAGCGGCAAGGTCGGGATCAGACATTTGTATTGTTGGTGTTAAACTGCCATGAGTCAAACATGTTGACAACAACTGCGATGGATAATGATGTCATCCACAATATGTTGGCAGCAACATAGGAGCCATGAGAATGCAGCACCTGCATGAATCAGTGAAGCAGAACAACCTGAACGACACTATAATACACAAGGAGCAGAGAAGGCCATTGTTCCCGTTTGACTCTTCCCTTATGAGATTCTCCCGGTGCTGGCATACGTCACAATAATAATTCATACACATTTTGCATGTTGGTGTTTAATATCTGTGTGTAATGCAGTGGCTGCTTTGGTGTTGCTGGATGATGTGGATAATGCAAGACGCAGGGAACAAGTAGTCTTTAGAGACCTTGCTGATTTGTCCGTGATGATGTCACCAATTATGTGTTAACCAAGTTAAATGGGCTTGTGTACACTCTTGCGCTAATCGTGGGAGTCGGCATTAGGATTGTAAAGGAGTGCACATTTCCACAGTGATTATGATTAATTTAAAGGAACAGCGAGTTGGTGGTGCAGTTAAATATTTGGGTTTGAGTTCACTGAATAAACTGTCATGAATAATTTTCACTCAAATACTGTAAATGTGTATGTGACCTCCTATTGAACTGAAGATTTGGGTGAAATGACATTATTTCGTGGTGTGGCAAAATAATACTTTGCAACAATGAAAAAACGACTTAATAGCACTGTATATCTTCAATCGTTTAGGTCCTATTTGGTTAAGTCCTAGCAAAAAGTAATAAGGTAATCCATTGTAAGTGAACCTATTTATATTACCATTTCTGTAAATAAAGGAAAAAATAAGATTTGTATCCTTGCCATCTAAATTTCAAAGGCAATATTACCATTAAAGTCTAAAATGGATAATAATGCAACTGAATATATATATAGGGAATCACCCACTAGCCCCCCCCCCTAATCTGAATAGGATAAGCATACGCATAATGGTTGGATGGATGTTTTGGTGTCATCAAACGTGACATGTTGCATACCTATTCGTATTTATACCATTTGGCCAAATTTGACTAATATGGCTGCTGGCTCCTCCATGGGACTCACCATAATTTCCTGTTGGCCTCGGCTCTACTGCAGAACTGTAAGTAATTAAAATCTGCGTTTGTTAGCGAAAAAACGCAAGTATTGTTTAAAATAACTTACCAAGAACTTCGATTTCATCTGAATGTGACTGTAAAATGTGGTTAATGTTTCGAGTTCATAGTTTGGACAACATGCTTTTGGTTAACATGATTATGAAAGTGAAAGACCCCATGTTTTCAAAACAGTATAGCTTAACATGCATATCCTCTATAAATAGACCTTCTTCCATCGCCACTTTTTATTTTAACTTCTCCTCAGACCAAAAACATGTCGGGTCTGTCGGGCTCAAGGTTAATTTGACAGCGTGACCTCATGTTCAGGTGTTTACAGCTTCGCTGAAGAAAAGTGAATCTTTCAGCCAGTTAAAATGTCACCAGTATCAGGTCCTTTGACTAAAAGAGAAACGGAAATGTTTCTACCCTCACTAAATGCAGTGAAAAATACTGAATTTGACTATCATAAGGGGACATAATCTGTTATTGAACAGAGCTACTCTCAAGCTCGACTGGTAAAAGAAAAGAAGTCAATAACCACAACACATCACAAAATAATTCCTTGAAATGGACATGAAAATTGATGATTTATGTACCAGTGTAGGATGTAGAGATTATATTTATTTTTAGCAGAACAAGTAAGTAGAAGAACTGACGAAGTCACAAGTAACAAACTAGTTTAATATTGTATCCCTTGCAGTCCAGTCAAAGTCTGTCTAGACAGATAGTGATATGTTTTTTTTAAAGAAGAGACAGATTTGAACATCTGCATCAAGTAACAGTAATGTTGTGAGTCAACTCCAAACTACAGAGGTCATAAGTGTGTGGTGTCATATCCACAAAATGCTATTATGGGACTTTCAATTCAAGATAAAGGACAGTGTGCATCTGCGATTCAGCATAAATCTGCCAAAGACAAAAGTTTATTTTAAGGTTTATTTGCTATTAGAAAAGAGCATAACATTGAACATAAGATAGAGTGGAAACTTTAGAGGCTTTATAATTAGACAGGTTGATGCATGTGTCAGTCTGAAAAAATACTTTAAAGTTAATGCTTTGTTAATTGAGTTCCTCCACCTCCTGATGGGCTGTATTGATTGTGAGGTCAAATTGCAATATAATATCTTCCATGTTTGTTGATCCCAAGTTGTATTTACAAGAGTAAAAGCTAGTTACGCTCATGAGAAGAATCCCAGAACAACCTCAAGATGTGTTTAAATTGGATTTTGTATTGATTAGTGATGCCATTGGTGATGTTTCCTCATGTTGCGTCTCCACTTTCCTGTGGAGACGGTTTTCTATTGATTAGTAATGCCATTTAAGATAACTCTTTCCTAATGTTGCATCAGGGTTCAAGGTGGCTAAACTCCTGAGTTAGTTATCTATTGATCGGTGACGTCTTTTAAGAGCAACACTGCCTTTGGCTGATGGTCTGTTTTTTTGTAATCAATGTAATCTCTTGCTTGTGATCTCAAGTTTGCGTTCAAATCTATGACATTCCAACTGATGCCAGAGTTTTATTTTATTCAAGCACTTTCCAATTATTCCAATTGAATACAATGTAGATGCTGTTTTTATTGTGTTAGCCATAATGTTTACTGGTTGCTTAAGCATTATACATATTTCTACTGGTTACTGTAGCATTGTACTCACCAAAGCCACGGAGATCTGTGAAGTATGCGTGAAAGAAGTATTCAAGTATGAAAGGAAGGATTTCAATGTTGTTGGTAGACAACTGCCACATAGACAGTGATGTAACCTGTAGGAGGATTAGAGGTGACTCAAAATAACTGTGATTACAGTCCAGTCTTCAGTCTCTTTCAGTCAATCAGTTGATCAACTTAATCAAAACCGCAAGTCACACTTAAAAAGACATCTCAATGAATTCATGCTTCCCCCCTACAGTTATTTTCTGGCCGGTTTCATTGGTGACTTTATGTTTGTGTATTCAGTATCTTTCGTGCAATGATACAGAAGAAAGAGGGCTGGCTGCTGTTTTTTTTTTGCTGTTGTTTAACTTTTACCAGTAAGAGAAATTAACTGATTAAAAAAACTAATGTGTTGCAACTCAGTTTCTTTGTTTTTTAATAAGCCCACAAAGAGAGGCACCAATGTACAGCCTCCAGTGGCTCACTGTCTCTGCAGGAGATAAATGGACTTAATTTTCTCTAGTGCTCAGCCTGCATGTATCTTTTGCCAAACCAACAAAGCAAGGGACATATCTATCAGCATCTGTTTCCTTGTAGTTTGTGCCTTGCTTTTTCTGAAAGGTAAAGATATAGAGTTCAATTTCCCTTTCAAAACTTTAAAGGAAGCAGTCCTTTTCAGACTTAGAATTAATTTACTATGTAGCTATCATTCAATCCTGTTAACCTCATGTGTATTTTTCTACGTTGATTAGCTTTTTCTTTCCCCAAAATAATGCAAAGACATTAAAGTGACCTATAGCAGTGGCTCAGAGATGAGATGCCGTTAACGACAGCTACATATGAGTAATGATGAGAATAATCCAAAGCCATGAATAGTTAAATAGCCTTTATTATTAACCTTGGTAGAAATCAATATGTTCGACTGAAATACTGTCTTTGTTGCTGTGTGAGTCGTTTATTTAAAACCAATAGCCATCAAGTCACATAACAAGAAAGCCAACTATCGACATAAAAAGGACCCAGATCGTTGGGGTTACTTCTGTGGCTCAAAACAAGTCACACAGAGACAGAAACGGAAGATAAAAGCACAGGAAAAGGGAAAAGCATCTTTCCTCATTCTAGCCTGGAGGAGAAGTTGCCCCAGGTTTCCCACTGGAGGACACACTTGAGTTTGTCAAACCATTTTGACATGTTTAGGTTACTTCAATCAACTGAACCTGAATATACCTGAATTTAGTTGGGTCCCTGTGGTCTGCAACTTTAGAGAGTTATGATGTGGTTGATGTTTTGAGTTGTAATTGGGCATTATATTCTGACAATTATAAAAAAATCAGACACCTTAAAAATCGATGTCATACAATAAACAACAGTATAAATATATTTGACTTATTGTACAGTGCGGTGTTCATCAGAGCAACCGCAACCACTGCTGGAATATCTTCTGCTACGTAGCCAAGCTGGTGACTATTGATGGTGAGAAGTGTCAACACGCAACGTTTTGACCGCTATAAGTACACCCTCCGGCTACTCATAGTGCACTGCATTTTGCTATACTTGTCGGTGTGGACGTACTTATGCACTTAAAATAGCAAGTTAAAGCAACACAAAAGACATTGAAAATAATTTGCACAGTTAAACAAGCCAGAAGTTACAGTATGTGACTTGAACTTGAGGGCGACTGTCGCTAAGTGGAGAGCAGGGCCGTCCGTCAATCAGAGGTTCGGCGGTTTGATCCCCGGCTCCGGCTCCGCTAGTCACATGTCGATGTGTCCTTGAGCAAGACACTTAACCCCAAAAATTGCTCTTGTAGCTGTGCCTACTGTGTATGAATGTGATAGAATCTGAATTGTAGGTCGCTTTGGATAAAAGCATCTGCTAAATGACTGTAATGGAATGGAATGAACTCTAACCCAAATTGTTCACTCTCAAATTCTACTGGTTAGATGATCACAGGCTGAAAAGCAATTGTCTATTTCCTATTCTAAATGATTCGGCTTCACTGAAAACTGACATTACTGTTTATTGATCTCGTTCATACTGAAGAGCTACTGCCCAGTTTCTATCCAAGCACGTAAAGAGGAAAAGCCTATTAAAGAAGGGGCTTGATCTTGGTCATAACAGTTAAAATGTAATTGAACATTATTATGAGTACGGGCAGAGGTTCTTCATTGTTCTGCTGACCTTTTTTGATTAACATTATGTCTGCATTCTCTTTGGCAGCTTTTGTGCATAGGTATGATCAACCTTTTGTCCTATTGTCTTATTGTACTAAGGATATTTTATCAACCTTTTGTCCTTATTGTACTAAGGATATATTTTATCACTTGACTGTGTTTTTGAACGCTCTTTAATATGAAGTAGAGAAATGTCATAACACTAGGTAAATAAGATAGACAATACTTAATTGATCACCAGGGCGAAAAGTCACATGTTACAGCAACAGAGACACAGGTTAAATAAATACAAGTTAAATAAGAAATTAAAAGTATACATTACAATATTTCAGGCTATATACTGTAAGTGAAGCAGGTATTTGTACGAAAGAAATCCTGTAATGCAACTCCAGCAGCCTTGTGTGTATGAACAGTATAAGTATATCGATTTGAGTAATCGATACAATATACACTACATAATATAAATAACAGTTAACAGGGTTCCCCTCTCAATACACGATCAGTGTGTACATAACACACTGTTAATAAATATGTCCCGTAGATCTTAAGTGCACTCGACACTGTGTGTCCTCCACTGTGTATCCTCCACTGTGTGTCCTCCACTGTGTGTCCTCCACTGTGTGTCCTCCACTGTGTGTCCTCCACTGTGTATCCTCCACTGTGTATCCTCCACTGTGTGTCCTCCACTGTGTGTCCTCCACTGTGTATCCTCCACTGTGTCCTCCACTGTGTATCCTCCACTGTGTGTCCTCCACTGTGTATCCTCCACTGTGTCCTCCACTGTGTATCCTCCACTGTGTGTCCTCCACTGTGTCCTCCACTGTGTATCCTCCACTGTGTGTCCTCCACTGTGTATCCTCCACTGTGTGTCCTCCACTGTGTATCCTCCACTGTGTATCCTCCACTGTGTGTCCTCCACTGTGTATCCTCCACTGTCTATCCTCCAGTGTCCTCCACTGTGTATCCTCCACTGTGTGTCCTCCACTGTGTATCCTCCACTGTGTGTCCTCCACTGTGTATCCTCCACTGTGTCCTCCACTGTGTATCCTCCACTGTGTGTCCTCCACTGTGTATCCTCCACTGTGTGTCCTCCACTGTGTATCCTCCACTGTGTGTCCTCCACTGTGTGTCCTCCACTGTGTATCGTGGGTCCTCAGCAATACACCCGCCAAGTGTGAAGTCGATTAGATGAAAGACTGTCACGAAAATGCACAGACATACATACAGACAGACACTCTTTCCATTTTTGTTTAATTGTTTATATTCATTCATGTTACCAGAATAATTGCTGAGCATAATTATTTATAGTTGCAGTTACTATATTAGATTAGATATTGAAATGCCATAAACTATGTTCTTTGTAGTCAGACTTTTAAAAGTAATTGGCACAGAATGTGTTACTGGTGGCCACCAACAAAGGTAATCATTTCATAAGAGGAATAAGACTAGAAGGTGCAGATAGAAAAGACAGAAAGAGCGAGAGACAGAAGGAGTGAGTGTTTAATTGGTTTTCATATAGATTAACATGTATTTAGGTCCCTTTGTTATCAGCTGTGAGAGAGACGCTGGTATAGTTTTCACCTTGTGAGTCTGTGTCATCATGGCAAAATGTGGTCCTGCAGACGCTTACTGTACCGGAAACTACCACAGAAGTAGTATATGGCCAGGTTCTGAGACCGTCACAACCGTGCCAGAAGCAGTCACTGAACTACACAATAGGTGTCAAAAATGAAGGTTGAGTTCAAAAATGGATGTGGTCCGAGTTAGGGGGGGGGGACGAAGGGCCAAGAGCCCCTCCTCTTTTCTCCCTAACTTTATGTCCTGGCCCGATTTTGGGTCGCGAAACATTTTGCAGATATGTAGTTGACATCAAAATGAAGTCTGAGTTCAAAGATGGGTGTAGTCCGAGCAAGGGCGCTGGAAGTAGGGAACGAGAGTGGTGAAGAAGGGGTCATTGACCCCCTGACTTTTTCCCCCTCGCCCAAATTGGTGTCGATGCTGGTATTATCCCATCGCAAGATAGTCTCTGGTCCAGAGTTTGTCTTTGTCAAACGTCTGATTAACGGTGGACAGTTGTCGTCTGTGCTGCACTTTCTAAAACCATCAATCAGAGGGACATCAGCAAAATAACCAGAAGGAGACTAATATTTATTTTGTGCTGTCCACAAGACAGAGCAGTCTGTCATCACCAAGCACATCCATTGTGGGAGTAATGCATTGCTAACATCTTTCCCTTAATGTCCCTGAACGATGTGCGAGGGGAACTTCAAAACAAGACATTTTCTTATAATGGCCACCAACAGTATCTGCCTCTAACTGCAAACTCATGACAGAGGTGCCATCTATCAGAACTGACAAAGTGGATACATACATCTGTCACTATGTCTCTGTGGAATTGCCACATGATTGATTAATCACAGTTCCTCACTCGATCACTGAAGATGCTAGTAGTTATTGCTGCAAAAAAAAACTGATTGAAGTACATTTGAAAAAAGCTTTGGAAGAAATAATGTGTCAGCATTTCTTTTCTCACAGTCTGAAATGATCCTCAAAAGCATTTGAATAGTGGCAATAACCATTAAAACTATTTGTACGACTGTATCGATGACGGCTGGGCTACTGAGTGGGCCGTAACATTAAGACGATGTTGCCTATGAAGCCATTTGGGCCAGCCACGGCAGTTTAATCTCATATAATGTAGACATAAGGCTAAGGTCATGCCACAGAGTATTTGCTCTTTGCTCAGGTGAGAGTAAGGTTTTAAAGGCAGCGTCAGGGAATAGTGTCACCTGCCCAGTAGGTTTCTGATGGCACAGCCTAATACCCACTGCAGGGCCTTGAAGTTAACATGAATACTTCACCCAACTTTTGGCACATTTTACTGTGTATTGACAATGTTATAATTATGCTTTTTATTATGTGGATAGTGTGTTCAAGGATGAAAGTAGACTCAACATGTCACAATCTGCTTCTCTATCCCTCCCTCCAGCCACATTCCCACTTCTCCACACCTGTTCATGGCCATTTTCTATGTGTCCACCATATGTCCTTTGACTCAGCCACGTCTGACTCCAGTCACTCCCTGCTGCCCTTCAGTAGCCTATTTCCCTCCACTTCCAGTCACCTGACCTTCCCCACCCACCTGCTCACCTCCTTCCTATTTTCCCTCATTAGCCCAGTCGTAAATATACCAATTCACTTCCACTTGTACCCTGACAATGCATCAAAGTTGCAATGCTACACTGTTGATTCATGCCTTTGTTTTCTGGCCACCTGTACCAGGGCCTGTGACTACACCTGTCCCTGTCCGTCTCTCTGCCGCCAGTCTGTCTGTAGCGACAGCTGATTTCGTCAATGAATCACTGACAATTAGATTTTTTTTTGCCTGCACTATCTGCTTTTTGGTCCTTCCCCTGTTACCTCGCCAACATATTCCCACACCAAAGCGTCAAATAATTTGAAGTTGGTCAGGCAATAAGCAGTTGGCAATAAGTTTAAAACTATGATCTTCGTACCCCTCCAGCGTCAGATTTGCATGTCCCAGTGATAGTGTGTCAATAAAAACTTGTTTCTTGTCTTTTCAAAATAAACTTCCATCTTCACAGGAAGTTAGATTAAGGCATCAAAACCACTTGGTTAAGTTTAGGAAAAGAGCGTGGTTAATTTAAGTGAGATACGACACAAAGGTTTGACGAAATAACAATGTTTGATATTAGTTTCGCAGGGGAAACAAACAGCGGTCTCCTGCACTGAAGCCATGTTTAGTTTGAATTTGAATTAAACTAGGTCAGTTGGGCTGCTCGTAGGGGAGGGGTGTACATATTCTAACTGTGCATCGGTGTCAGACACCACGGAGCACTACCCAAGCTGCGTTACTTGACGCCTTGGGCGTAAGAACGGCTTGACCTCGCACACATCAGCAGCGATAACCGCTTCCTGTTCATAAGTGAGAAAGGGGTTTCAGTTGTAGAGGGATCTGACGTGTTTTTCTGCAGTCGGTATCGTGTGGTGTCATCGACTGAAACTATAGAGGCAAAATTTCCCAGCATGCCACGTGTGCTGTGTGGCTTGTGTCCTTTCGATTTTTTGAAGGAGACCAGCTGAGTGCAGGAAATAGCTAAATAGATTTTCCCTCATAATTCACTTGCACAACTTTATGATACAGAAACTTGAAAGAGATTTGCTATGTTACATTAGAAATAAAAGGTTAGATAATGGAACTGTGGTTTACTTTTATATCCCTCTATTAATTGATCTCACTGTGACAATGACTGTGATAGCTGGGTTGTAAAACTAGACGCTTTATAGAGATGAAATTCCTGGTGTTAACATGCTTGTTTGATTAATCCCAAAAGCATGTATTTAATTAAACTGGGCCATTTTGACTGAAGTGAACCCTTTTCTGCAACACTAATACTGATTTATCATACTAACAGTCATAAATTATCTGGGGAGGAGTGGGTGATGCACAGAAACAGTTTAGAGTCCATTAGGAACTTGATAATGGTTATGTTGGCCCATTAAATATTTGCCCAGTGTGGACAAAGTCAAAGCTTCTGCTGGGACTGACTGTCTATTATGAGTTAATGCCATTGTCCCTTCATTAGTACACCACCGTCATGTTGATCCCGTTTCAGTGTTTTGCAAGCACAAAATGCCCTGATGGGAGTGAAGGGGTCCGAGTCCCATTTTAATTATAGATTAATCTGGAGGCCAGAATACGCAATTTCTCTTTACCCACTGTGATGTAGATGCTATAAATGTTAATGTGCTGTTACTGCCACTACGCGATAGTGCACGATTTTGTACTCTATTCTACACACACACACGAATACCCACAATTAGATTTAAGAAGAGTTGAGAGACAGAGACAAATGGTCAGAGAGAGTTGGCTGACTTGTGTTATTGGCAGTGAGTTAAATCTCCCCAAATCTGGTTTTGAACACCTGGTGGAGATACATTTTGGTTCCGCTCTTCAGTGTATGTTTTTTATCGGTATACCTAAGAGATTAGTTACCAATCATCAGCACATTGTATGCTCAGCTTTCTTTCTCCATTTGGGCTGTTCCAAATGTGTTAACACGCGTATAGGTTTATGAAATGACCACCAGTTTTAATTATTTCAGCTTTGTTTTAGATAAATCATGTTTTGTCCATCACTTTGGCATGGCGCATGACTTCCATACCCACGAGCCTTGGCCACCGTTGCCATGTAGAAGAAGCCAGTCATAGGTGAGAATAAGTGCGGTAGCAAATCCAAAAAACGCTTTGTCTGGGAAGTTGAGAAAACAACAAAGTGCAATAGTCTCTGAATTCATCAAAAATTGACCCAGGGCTTTGTCACATGGGGTACTTTCTGAAACAATCGTTTCTCTTGAGAGGACAGTCTCATTTTTTACTCTATACATTCACTAGCAAGGACCACAACATCAATGTGATGCGTTTAATGATGCATTAAAGAAAAAAACATGAATGATATGGGAGGCCTAAACGCTTGTAGCTCATCAGCTTAGCCGAGGGAGTTGTGGAGAGCTTTGTCAGGGAATCCGCGTTAGCACCCGGGAATGACGAACCCCCTCAGGACCCTTCGTGGAGGAAAGGATGAGAAGAACAGGGTGGAAGGGAGGAACTGGAGCAGTGGTTTAGGCGGGTATTTATGGGTAATGCAGGAAGTGACACAATTGAGTTGTGGTCTCGCTTTCGAAATTCTGTCAACTATTTTTAGACATTTGTGACTTAGGTTAACTGGTCCAGCAACATGGCAATGAGACAGAAGAAGAGAATCCTAGATATCCAGGTCCAGTAACTAGTAACTCACTAAAGCTTCCCCGTGTGTTGTGCTTGCTGCAGGTCTTTATCAGCTGCCTGAAACACTTCTACTAACACTCTCATGCCTTCAGTCGCTGTCACTTGGCTGTGTTTTATTGAGGACAATTTATAGATCAAATTTCTTCTTACTCTGGACGATTGATTAACAGCAGGGGCAAGGCATTCCTTCTTATCTCAGTAAGCTTAGAGTTGAAGAAAAAAACAGTGAACCAGTCAGAGCAGTGAATTGCTGAGAGAGTAGGTGTAAAATTTCTGCAGTTTTGCACTTCCTGGATTAAGCGTCAGTGCTTTGGTACTTACTCCCTGACAGACTGCACGGATGAATGACAACTACCTTCACAAGCCTCTGACTTCCCCCATATCCTCACTGTTATTTAATTTAATTTTCAGAGCTCTCATTTCCCCTTGCATGAAATCAGGCACTTTGTGTGGATGTAGTGAAACCTCATCCCAAAGAAAAGGTTTTGATGACAAAATACACACAACATCAAAGAGACGTTATTTTTAGGGTTATTGTCCATCAGCCACAAAATGCTAAGGTGGGAATAATTGAGATTGTAAAGGAGCATATCATAAACGTAATGCTCAGCAAATCTTTTCAAAAACCAAAGGAACCATGACAGCTTTCTACCAATGGTAAAACCCACCAACATAATTCACAAGTGCTCCACTTAATTAGAGTATTTGATTAACAGGGATGTGGGGCTGCCTCCTCCACACACAGTCTGTTTATCTATCTTTGGGAAAGCAACTTTTACAGAGCATAAGCTGTGTTTTTTGGCAGCCGAGCAGCATATTGGTCAAGTTCTTGATTCCTCCTAAACACCCTGGTCTGTACAACAATGCTGTGATCAATGCCATTGATTCTCCACAGGTCCACTGTGTTCTGAAGATCAGACGTGTAGCGAGCACACTATGCCTTTTCCTGTCTCTCTCTGCTATCACTATTCCCCAGCTTCATTGAACGTTTGGCAGATTAGTTGTCACTTTTAGTGGACAAACAGGCAGTTCTTTGCAAGTGTGAGGCTGTAAAGCCACATGTATACTGTGCTGTCCAAACAGACTATCTGATACAACTACATATATTTGTTCTTGTTGTTTGTATTGAGCGCTTTGCCAGGACGCAAGCACACTGAATCTGAATAAAAAGCTGACGTCCAACCCAACAACCGGGACCGTGACTGTGAAAACTGTTTCAGTGAAATATTCACTCAGCCTCAGTCAGTAAAGTGCATCAGACATCTTAAACCTCCTGGTCAAACTGGTGACGGTAAAAAGTCTGTAAACGGGTGACTTTTGAGCTGGAACACTGTGGTTGCTCCAGGCTTTGTCATCCACCTGAACTCACACAGAGCAGGCATCCTCAGGGGTCTAAACAGTCAATGACCTCCACAGTTCACTCCCTGAAAAAAACAATGACAAAGACAACAAGCTGCCAGGCTGTGAATGCAGCCTGCATTGGGCATAAAGCAGCTCTATTATGTGAGACATTGTTGGTCGCTTTGAAAGAGTGCTCTGTGTATTATTCCATTTCCTGAGCTGTAGCCAGGAAATTACACGGTTCAATCAATGTAATGAATTCACTTGGAAACAATATAGTAGTTCATTAAAGTGATCATATAACAGATAGTGTCGTTCCAGTATAAAATCCTTGTTTAAAAATGACTAATCAACGCACAGATTTTGCAGCGAAAGTCTTTTTCTTGTGAGACCAACACTGCTTGGCAGAGGAGCAATGTTGTATTATTGAAATAGCTAATTAAATATACCTTGAAAATGTGTGTTTTGTTGAGAAACATCATGCTGTGAGGTGATTCTTAACCTCTTGAGGATTCTTTGGACATTTTAACACATTTATCTACATTGTTATGAAGCTCTTGAATTCAAAATAATAGTCTGTTACCTTGAACGGTGCCTTTCTGTACAGCATGTGGACAACACAATTGCCTGCATTACTACTCAGTGGTAATATAACAAAAGGCTAAAAGTGACAAGTTTCATGTCTCTGCAAATTGGTTTGGTGTTGTAGTGTCTTGAAATGGATAACGGCTCTGTGGAAAGAAGAAAATCAATGTAAGTCCCGAATGGAGTCCATGTTTTATGCTCCATGGATTCCTATTGGAAAACATAACAAAATACCTCTGATTTTGTAGTGAGATAACAACAATCAGGCCGACATAGCGCTTCTTAAAGATAAAGATAAAATGCGCACTTGTCTTCTTTCACTGGGTATGCAGCAGAGTTTGTTATTAAACTATGCTGTCTTGTATTTATCTATTTTTTTTTTCATTTGACAGGTAGGTTGTTTGGGGTCAGGGAAGAGTCACAGTTACAACGCAGAAGCCAGGTGGGACAAGGTTGACCCTCGGTCAGAAAGATCACCGGCATGAACATTCAGCAACCTGCTGTGAATAATAAAACTTCACAGTGGAAAGTTTCTTGAGTTTAATATGTGTTTATATTTCCTGATGTGCTTTGCTCATTATCACCCTGATGAGCATCAGGATGTGTTTGTTTGTTTGAAATTACAATGGCCGCATGCTTTGAGAGACCACATATGGTATTTGTTTGTTCTGTAAATCCTTTAGTCACAACAGCTCTGCACAACCATGACATTCAATGGTTTACCGGGGAACATATTAAAATTCTCGTATTTCAACTCCTTTCAATCATGTGTTACACTCTATCCTTCCTCTAAATCATCTATAAAGTCAAACTTTTCAAAATACAGATAGCTTAATCCTCCAAAATGTCATTTCTGTAAGTGAGGGAGAGATACTTTGAAATGAGTACCTTTGATCTTCAGCAACTTTCAATGAGGTTTACCATCCTGCCATCAAAGTAAAAAAAACATTTGATCTCATGTCATTGTTGACAAGTCATACAGTAATGAGTAATGTTTCGGTTTTTGTACCCAATGTAGTAAATTTGATATAGCCATCAGAGGATCTTACTGCCAGAAGATGTACAGTACACAGTGCCATAACATTCCTAGTTGATTGGATGATTAGACACTGTTAATCTTAAAGAAGCAATCTGACATTTTGCGAAATATGCTTGTTTGGTGATAAGTTAGATGGTAGGATTGATATGAGTTTAATCTCTGTGCACACAAGTTTAGACACGTATTTCAATCTTTCTGCACCAAAGTTGTTAAAAGACATAATATTCCATTAAGTATTACTGTTACTTATCTGTAGTTTCTGGCTAATTCATTCACTTATTCTGCGATATAGAGAGCTTAAGTGAAACTGGAACTTCCTCCAAATGTAAGAAAACCCGACTCAAAATCACAACGACAATCAATCAATATGTCTAGATAAGGACGGTAATCTTTTAAAGAACAATTTATTATTGATGATGTGTTTTTCAGCTTTTAGTTGCCTTGAAGGAACACCATTTCCCAAACCAAGACCATACTAGGTTAAACATCATCAGCTCGACGGATACAGAGACACACCACTGCAGACAGCAACCTCAGAGAGAAACACTGAATCGCCCAGCTAAACATAAAGGACATGAAGGACAAGGCTGATAGCCAGAGGTGGGGTGCCTTCAAGTTGGCCGGGAAGCTCAAGGACTGTACGGTGGAAAAGATGGCGCCATAAAAAAAAAGGCAGAGGGACAGGAATAAGAAACATGGGATATACTCCAGGAAAAGACAGGCCTGAGAAACTGGGATGATGTGAGACATGTTTAAAAGAGATGAAGGAAGAAATCACAAAGCTGACAAAGCCTTGTAACAACTACACCTTGAAGTGAAGGTTGCCACAGAGCCCCCAGATCAACCCGTCCACACTCCTGCTGGTCAAATACCGTCGCTTTGTCAGTGCCCTTCTGCATTGGAGATCGACGCACGGGGGCCCCCTTTACCAACTGGATGCTCTGGGCTTTCAACTTACTTCAATGTTAACCCTCCTGCGGCCTTAGTGGATGATAAAAGCATGTGACATAGTATAAAAAGCGCGAGAGTCTGTTTAGTGCGTGTGAGGCGGTGGTGGATGGGTCAAACTAACATAGGACTTTCATCCAGGAGCGCTGTGTTTTAGGCTGCTTGTCCCAAAGTGTGTGAAGTGACGTGTTTGTTCTGGTTACGACACTGACCAAGCAGAGTTGGGAGTGAGAACGTGTTGCTCCGATGACAAAAACACAAAAAAAACAGCAGAGAGGTTAAAAAAAATATACAAGTGCTGAAGATTGTAAACAGAACCTGAACAAAAGTTTGCACCAGAACTCCACGAAGACAAGAGAAGAATGAAGCTCTTTGTCGAGGAAACGGAAGATTCAATTTGGAAACGCTGCTCAAGGCAGAAAAATGAATGGATATATTTTATGTCTTCAATCACAATGATTTGACAAACACACAAAATTGGGGTGACCGTGGCTCACTGGGTTAAGAGGGTTGTCTGGGAACCGGAAGGTCAACGGTTCGATCCTCGACTGGGATGTGTCACGTGTCGAAGTGTACCTGAGCAATACACTGAACCCCAGGCTCCCCGGGCGCCTGTCATTGGCAGCCCACTGCTCCCTATATACAGGGGATGGGTCAAATGCAGAGACAAATTTCCCCCTTAAAGGGATCAATATAGTATAATAAATTTAAAAAATAAAAATGTGTTTCCTATCTATGAGTGAAACTCTTTCACTTTGTCCATAAATATGTAGTTTATATAACATAACAGATTGGGCAGCTGAAGCAATATTGATAAATAACAATTTATCAATATGTATATCATACCATTTCTTTCCTTTTGCTTTTTTGTTCTTCAGATATTCAGGCCATGGCTTAGTGTTAAAAGGCAGTGTGATGTGTCTCCAGCGGTTCAAAAATGCATCCCTGAAGTCTTTTATACTCCCTCTGGCACAAACAGACCTCCACCTACGCTGTCCCTCGCATCGATGTGCCTGACATTTTAAAATGTTTGACTGACGCTTTATCACTGCCACATATTTTGTCTGAAGGGATGGCGTCAAGATTATGCCAATTTCCAATCTTGTGTCAGGACAGTGAGACGTGGACTATATTTGGACTGAGACGCTATAGAAAAATTAAAGTATACTGAAGGAAACACAATGTCACGATCACTGTACGCTGGTTTATAGTCAGAGCATATTAATTAAAAACCTTATAGGCCAATTGTTTGTAGATGTTTGCATTTTAACATGAAATAAACTTGTTCAATGCATACATAAAAGGTGCTAAATTTGAAATTCAGAGCATTAAAAAGAGCAAACAACTACTTGCTATGTAAAGATATTGTGAAGTGAAGTCCTGGGCAGAGAATCAAGTCACACTCCCTCTGTGTGTGTGTGTGTGTGTGTGTGTGTGTGTGTGTGTGTGTGTGTGTGTGTGTGTGTGTGTGTGTGTGTGTGTGTGTGTGTTTGTGTGTGTGTGTGTGTTGTTATCCGAGTTCCTCGGTGCCGTGTTTACCTTTGATAGAGGAAAAAAAGGAAAAAGCAGCGTTTTGCTATTAATCACTGCCGGTGCTTCAACCATGTTTTTTGAATTAGCACAATTGAGTTGCCACAGGCTGAAAAACCCAGCTATGAAATGATCTCTTTCAGACTTTTCTCAACAATAATTAAGAATAACAGTTACAGAGCGTTAGTAATATCCCGGTGCATGTTCCCGGTGCATGTTCTTTTCTCTTATGCAAATAGGTAAACAAGTGAAACACATTCTGTTTTACACATTAATATCACTACACATGACTTTTGAATGTTTTTTTCAGACAGTGCTCATGCATACCAAACTGACCATCTATTATTAAATTACCTGCCAAAATTAAAAGCTAAGTTAATGACATTTCCCACAATTTCATGCACATATTGGAAAACTCTTGTTTGAAAATGGTTACTGGATCGATTTGGGTATATTATGCCTTTTATTAGATAGCCATGAGACGACAGGAAATGAAGGGAAAGAAAGATCCCCTGCACATTTCGATTATTTTCTAAACAAAGGAAACATTAAAAACGTTTTAATTACTTGTATAATAACTTATGGATCTCCACTGAAAGACTCTTTAAATTATCAAAATAAAGACACAAGAAACTAAAAGAAAATGTACTAGTTCTCTACTTTTAAGCAGACATCGATCAATATAGTAGTAGTGTCTGACTTAGTGCTGTTTGTGTGTGTGTGTGTGTGTGTGTGTGTGTGTGTGTGTGTGTATCATTGAGTTTCACCATGGATACAGCACATATATTTCTAGTGGCTGTGAATCATTCTGTCAGACTAAATGAGTTGTCTGATAATTAGGGTTCCTGCATCATCATGCAGTCGTTGGTCAGTGGCAGACAGCTCTATCTCTCACATTCCTGTCTCATTCCAATTCAAGTCTCCTTCCGCATTCACTCTCACTCTCATTCATTATTTTACTTTTTTCGGTCTGTTTTCTGGAAGTTGCCCGTTGTTTCACTAACATTGATCTCGTCATGTCAAATCATGATTTTAGAATATGGTTTATTTTCCATATGCTCCAGTGATCAGTAATTTAGAAAGCTGACAATATTTTGTTATTCTATACTGAGAAAACATTAAACAATCAGTTTACTTGACATCAGTTGGCTTTGACTCATATTAGAGCTTCTTTTGAACCAGTAGGAGCACACCTGCCTGTAGATTGCATTCCACGTTGTTTAGTCATGTCAATATGTTGAAACTGCAGCACTGATCACGACATCCTGATTGATTACAAATATGATGCATAACGCAGCTTTAGTTACTGCTCCTGGTGCTTAACACTCTCTCCATTGAAGACATCTTTTGCGTAAAGGTGTTGATTGAATTGAATATTAATTCCTTAAAATATTTCTATTTCTGAAACACGTTTCTAATGGGTATTGGCCTTGGCCACGGTCGTCCCTGGTCACCGATTCTTTAACGGCGCAGTCGGAGGACAGTGGACAGTGACCGGTTTGGGGACCTCAGAATTGTATCCCTGCTCTTTCAAAATGATGTGGTTCTGTTGGCTTAATCAGACCGTGACCTTCAGCACACAAGGAGCAGTTTGTAGCCAAGTGTGAAGCAGTTGGGACGAGAGTCACTACGTCTGAGGGCGTGGTTCTCTGCCGGAAAACAGTTGATTGTGCCCTCCGGGTTCAGAATCAGAATCAGAACCGTTTATCATAATCAGCGAGTCACTGAGTCACCAAGCGAGGGGATTCATGGATGAGGGTACAATGGCGTGTGAGGTGGACAGACGGTTTGGTGCGAATGCAGGCATTGTACTGGACTGTTGTAGTGAAGGGGGCCATGTTTGCACTCTTGATTGCTTTTCTGTTGGAGGAGGTGGAAAAACACATGGAAAGACAGTCACTGCAAAATACATGAGCAAAGAGTTTATTTACTCAGTTTACCATTTGTCATTTGTCATGAGTCCACTCGTGCTCTCCAAAAAAAATTAAAAGACAATAAGATGTTAAGCGGACAGAGACTATGAATATCTAATCACTCATATTCATTCATATCTGAATCTAATAATCACTTTCGTATTCAGGCTGCAACGACTCAAGATTCAGAAAAGTCAAGTTGAAGACTTTCTGAAGGTAGTTCCAGTAGTTGGGTAATTAACCACAATTTTCTGAATTCAGTTTGAATTAGTGAACACTAAATACTGTCGACGAGATCTGCAGACTAGAGTTTCTCCTGCCTAATTTGTGTGGAGAATTAAATTGAATAATTAAATGTGACTTGGAGAGAACACAGGGTGATTTTTCAAGGGGAGCATTCTGTTTGAGAAAGCTTTTAACTCGTTGTATTCTGCACGAGTAAAATCCATAATTTAATTGACAGTTTTGAAAGCATATAGTTTACTCATTTGCATTTGGAGAATATGGAGAAATAATCATGAATATTCTCACCAGGCTTTACAAATGAAACATGATCTTAGAGCAAAAACTAGAAATGTTTTATTTACACACAAATGTGTGATGTTGATAAAAAACACACTGTGCTGTAATGACTTCACCTGTTGGTCTCAACCCAGTATTTGGGAATGACGGATCCAGATTCAAGCTCAAGACTTTTCTGGGGAAAAAACATTAGAACCACTGAGCCTATATAGCCATACTGTATGTTCTGTTCATAAATATGGAAATATGTTGTGATACAAAAATGCAAAGTGTTTGATAGAATCTGTAGCAGTTGAGCCAGTGGGTGTCTAAATATTGATAAGTTGGCTTTATTCATCAATCGGGTGGAACACATCTTGTTCTACGCTCATTACCACCATTGTGGTTGTACTGTAATGTGTTTAAGTGGCAGCAGGGTGGTTATGAAAAATAAAGCATTGCTGTCGCTTTCCTGATTCAAATTGTAGTTGTGTAACAGATCCATTGTGAAGTAAATCTCAAATTGATTAACAAACAACCCGTTTGCATTACAGATATTTGACTTGTCACAATGACATTATTGATGTTATCTACACCTGTCCTTTTACATTTAGGTGTACAGTACCAGCAAGCCACACCAGTGAACTACCAGTCTTTCCTTTGTGTTCATCTGTTGTTATCATATACAGTATGTCTCAGTCTGATAAGAACATTATGGATGAAAGGTGGTTATTGTACAATAGCTGTTCGGTAGTCTGCTCTATTCTGCATCATCGTAGTGAAGAAATGAAAAAGAACAATTGTATTATTGTGAGCTTCACGCCATGATCTAACTCTACTTATATTCGGTATAGTAGCTATTTTCTCTTGTCTCAATCTAATCAACACATAAATGTAAACCAACATACAACATTTTTTTTGTTTAATCTCATATTCCTTTTGGCGAGCACAAGTAGAAATGACAGTAAATCGAGGGGATGAAAGAGAGTTGTCAAGTCTGTGACACATGGGATGCAACAGCAGCCAAAAAACACATTTCTTGCTCTGTGCCAGCGTGCCCATACTGAAGCCTCCATTTGACAGAAGTGGTTCTGCCAACATCCACATTCATTATCACCTTGGCTGCCACAGCATTGCTGCCTTAATGATTCATAAATGGACTCATTTGTGGATTATCAACCTATATAAGGCCGGTACATTACCAGTGCATATTAAAGCTGCTAGATATGGTTGACAGCAGACAGTAGAATAGATGGGGAAAATACATAGTATGTTGTGTTGAGTTAATGTTCATGACTGAATTAACTGACCAAAGAAGTGTATACGTATATGGCAGCCTTGATAAAAACTAGAATCGAACTTATTTGTCCTTTGAATTTGAATAAAGATTTTGATTTGATGATAATATGTGTATTGTATGTAAAAACGATCTAGAATCAAAATAAATAACTTTACTCACTTAGTTACTCATACAGCTGCTGCACATGGGAACTAAAGTTGACCTATATTCTAAAGATATTGTGTCTCTTCTCGTCCAGGCTCAAATAATACTTTTGTTTGTTGCTGTTGTAGCTGTTTGTTAATACAGCTACCATATTATTTTCATTGTGATTTTGTTGAAATATACAGCCGTAAACTTGGTCAGTATAATTTTGGATTTGGTTAGATTGTACGAGGACTTCCGGCCGATTGCTTGCAGATACCGCCTCCTGTTTTTGAGTTTAAAACAATTTTGTCTCACAGGCCATTGGTGTCTGAACGGGGGACTAGCCAATTGTGGCTTGTATTCATTAAATCACACACTCACACACTGCAGCAGTGGTTGTTGAAGACACACCTCGAGGACATCATCACTCTACTGAGGGCATCTTTCTGGTTCTAAATGGGTTGACATTGTCATATTCTTTTTCAATTCACCAGAATAAAGAAACATGTATTCAAAGAAGTTCTCTTGGGATTATTTAGTTATGTTGTAACAGTTGAGTACAATATTCCATTAGGAACACAATATACGTTGTATAACAAGCTATACAACCTCTGAGATTTACTAAACTTATTATGTGAATGTATGCAATCTCTCTACACAGTGAAATAATTTATTTACCTGTGGTTCGTCTGCATAGTATACCTCCCATGTTGTATGACTCACCAGGGTCCCAACAGACACAGGACAGCCTGTTCCCTCCACAGGTCAGACACAGACATCCTGTACCTTTGGTTTTGTGCAACCTGAAAGTGAAAGATAATGGTTTTGAAAGAATGGTGGGGAGAGAAATAATGACAAAAAAAACACAATAAACCCAGTCTTATTTATCAAGTAACAAGGGAGATATGGAAAACTGCATCATACTGACAAGCTACCTCTCAGTAATGGGCTGACAACTCCATAATACATATGTAACTGTCAACCACATGATAATGGGCCACTGTCAGTTCAGCTTTTATTCAGTGAATATGCTGCGTTTTGTAATGTTTGGATAACAGAAATCCATTTTCCCTATTTCTCTACTAGACACTAAGGCAGCAAACTGATAGTGAGCAGGGCATGAATGGTAGACCAGCTTCATATAGAGATGAAATCCTGCGGGATTCTTCTGCAAGCACCTGCTCCTACTTAGATAAAGAGCAGTGAACCCACAACAGGAGGGGATGTAGATTGAGGGGGAGGGGAAGAAGAATAGAGACGTATGCCATGCGTGCAGTGCTCTATCATTCAACAATGGCAGTTTGTAAGATGTCTATTGTAAAATGGATAGGAAAATGAATAGCGCTCAACATCAGAATATTTTCAATTTGCCCAGCAGTGAGGAGCCAATGAAGTGGCTGTTTTCTCAGTTATTTCCGGATGTGAACAAATATGGCGTGAAACGAGGTCACCAAGGTTACTAACCATTAACACGTTCTCTCCCCATTGTGTCAAATAACGCAGCTTGGTCAGTGCTACTAAGCTTCAAACTATAATGCTCTACCTACCCCTCTAGCTTCACGTGTCAGTGATGGTGTGTCAATATACGCTTGATACCTTCATAGTGTCTTTTCGAATCAAACCTACGTCATCACAGGAAGATAGGTTATAGCAACAAAACCACTTAGGTTTAGAAAAGAGTTAGAAAACGTTTGCAAAATTGTCGTGATTATGAATTGTAAGTTAAAATCCGATCTCGGTTGTGTTTTACAATTTGATGGCCACTGGCAGGAAGGATGTCCACTGCCGATCTGTGGAACACCTAAATCTTTGGCTGAAGACACTTCTCTCCTCAACCAGCATGTGGTGGACCAGGTGCTAACCAGCATCCTCTTCTCTGACACCGCCTCTAGAAAGTGCAGCTCAATTCTTCCTCCAATCTTTAGGCCAGAATTTCTAACTAGCTTGACGAGCTTGTTAGCATCTCTTGTCCCCACTCTCTGGACCCAGCACACGGCAGCATAAAAGATAGCGCTGGCAACCACAGACTGCTAGATCATCTGCAGCATCTTGTTGCAGATGTTGAAGCCTCTGAGCCTCTGCAGAAATGAGAGACACCGATTATTCAGTGCTTGGATCCTCGGGCCTCTCCCTATTGACCTACAACAACCTCGCTGACTTCAGTAGATCAGTTAGCTACCGAGAAATCTTTTATATTTTCAAAGTTATGGCCACTTCATAGAATGAACTGCATCTATTATGCCTCTAGTTATTATAGTTTTTTCAGTCACATATAGAGAAGTTTTAATTAGATTAAGAAAGCCTTCATTTTCTAATGTTATTTCATTTCGATGTTTTACAACTCTTCAAACTTTAATTTAATGCATATAAAAATTTGCAAAATACTCTGGGTGTAGAAATGAATGACGTCTTTGCCATTATGCTGCCACCACAGAGAATATATCAACTCTGATGGCACCGCCTGGAAAAGTCTTTTAGATGCCGTTATGTGCAATAAAACCTCTGTTGTCTGACAACACCATTATTGAGTCTTGACAACGACTGGTACCATACTATCACCTAATAAAGAAAATAACGTTTCTCCTTTCCAGCCTGCAGATGAATCATGATTATGACTCTTATCACAGCCTGGTGCTAAAGACACAGGCGGCAGAAGAGCATTCTTCTGTTCAGTCAGTAGTCGTTTAGACGTGCTTTTGTTTTCTCCAGCAAGATTTCATCTGTGGCAGCTATAATCTGATTTTCTGTTAGCATGGTAAATAAACTAATTGTACCCAACAGACGGATCTAAACAAGGCTCATTATTAAGCTTGACAGCTGTCCTGAGGCTTGAGATGAAAAGTTGACGGCGTGTGCATTACATTATTTTGCTTTTGATCTTTTATTGAGGTCTTCAAACCGTGAAATAAACCATTCTGCACTTGTCCCTCCAACATCCTGTATGTGCAGAGCTGCCTGTGAACTAGTATGTGTGTGTGTGTGTGTGTGTGTGTGTCTGTATACAGTATAATATATAATGGGCTTATTGCATACTATTTACCGATAAACAAAAATTGTTAATTTAATGTCAGTGTTGTTCCACCACTTTGGTCCAGACTGAAACGTCTCAAAGACTTTTAGATTGTTTTGCACCGATATTTATGTTCTCCTCCGGATGAATCTAAGGACTTTGGTGATCTTCTGACCTTATGTTTGATGGACCATCCACCTCACCACCCGCCAACCATAAGTGGTCTTTGTCGATATTTAATTCTACATCACCAGCTCTGACCGTTGCATAGTCACTGGGATGCATTTAATTCATGTGTCCATCGCGAAAAAGGATTCTAATTTACTTTTAAATTGGCATTGTTGTCATGACTAGAGACAAACAAAATGGACAATTTGTGTCTCTGAACATGAAAACAATAAATTACATTTCGTGACCATTTCCCAAACTTCCATGATAACGGGCTGCTAATACCTATAAAACAAATGACATCCCCATCAGCTCCAGCTGCATTTGTTTCTAATGTGCAATTGTTAGCATGCTAACACGTAAAACTAAGGTTGTGAACATAATAAACATGACACCTGCTAAACATCAACATGTTGATGCACTTGAATAACTGCTGAAGTGTTTGATTTTTCCATATCGGCTGGGACTCAGAAGTAATCTAAATTATATACCAAATTCAACACAGTCATTTTGAAAACACAAATGTTTGGTGATGACTCTCTCATGATATCATCATATTTTGTTAAAAACCTTTTATTGTGATATTATTAGGCTGTTAATAAACTGCATTTTTTGAAGGTGTGTAAAGCTGAATGCCATAACTGTAAGCTGCAGTCCTTTCAGCCACTCAGCAGCTCATTGTCATTCACTGCATGTTACTCAGCATCAGAGCTTTGACGCACACATGGATGACGTCAAATAATAAACATTTCTCTGCACAATCAACAGGAACCAACTTGTAAAAGAAAAATGCATCAGCTCTGCAGAGAAGTCAATCACAAACGAGACTTTCACTTAAGCTATGAATTGACACAAGGTCTTAATATTGCAGTTACACAACAGTATGTTATATTTATCACAATTTCCTCTGGAGTGGAATGAACCAGGCAAGGTCGGGTTTTAGAGAAGGTACAGAACTGGACTGTAGAGCAATGGGGACCTCCGCTAGCACAGAGAAAATGGTCATCTCAAGTTATGTCCTGCTGGGGCCAAATGTACACATGTTTTAATTTCAGTGACTAAAAAATGAATATTAAATACATATGGGCATATTCTTCACTGATCTATCACCGCTCTATTATTAAAAGGGAACATATTTTATTGCCTTTTCACACAAAATTGTTAAAAAACAAGATGTTTTGAGGAAGGTTTGCCAATGTTGTAGACTATCCCTACAGCTGCAGCTACTGTATATCTTATTTAAAGTTTTACTGAGAGCACCTTTAAATGTTATATCCAATCAAAGACAACAAATTCAATGAGCAGCAGATCATATAAACACACACAAACACACTCACAATTCTTTGTTTGAACAAAGTACTGAGTTTGACTTGCTCATTTGCTTGAAGTGGTGAAATGGTGTTTTTTCAGCATCCGGATCTAATTTGTTGTCTTATCTTGTTTAAGCCGAGAAATGGCAAATGGCAGTTGAGATAAACTGCAGGGTGAAATATCAGATTTTGGTCATACTGTATATGTTAAACATGTTAAAATGTTTTGCAATGTCTCTTTTACCTACTATTATACTGTGTACACTGGCCGTGAGACTATAAGAACAGTACACATAATGCACTTTCAGTAAAAGTGGCAGTACAAATATCTACTTGAAATATCTTAAAATCTGTTCATGGCAGATTGCATTCATTTCAGCTCAGTTGGGAGCTTCGAAATAAAGCTGCATGCTGCTGACCAGCAAGGGAAGCAAAGGATTGTGTGGTTGTATGCAAGTTGCAACCATTGGCAAAACATTAAAGATCAAATCAATGGTTCCAGCTTTTCTGGACCCATTGATTTGATCCATTAAACAGCTTACAATTTTCCAATTTAGAAACTTTTAAGAATTAAAACACATTACCACACACACACAGATCACTAAAATCCCAGTATTAAATGTTTAATGAAGAGACCCTCTGACTCACATTCAAACTTTTATTATAATGCTAAATGCACGGCAGTACCAAAGCAGGATTTCCCCTGTCTGGTGGGTCACTTTTCCAATGTCAGACAAACCTTTTTCTTTAAAATCTCACTTCAATGGTGATTCTCTGAAAAACATATTTTCAGTGGTATTCAATACCCAGTGCTTTTAAATGACAGGTGAATAGCTGTTATGCAAGGCTTAAATTCTAGCCTTGGTGTAGGTATTTCTGTACAAGGGAGAGAAGCAGAGGCACTATGACATACAAACATTGTGTAACAGGGTCAATGTGTGCTGCTTAAATTATCCAGGAGGTTTTTTTTAGGAATTTAGAGCACCAGATTGATATCTTTCAGTCCACACACAGCATTTAGGAATGTAGCATGTTTCTCTGCAAACCCAAAAGCTAAGCTTGTTTTCATTGACTGTACTTAATCACTACAAGGTGTCTCTCTCACCTCTGGTATACATTCTTCTAAACACAAAAGGAACCTCACACATGTTGTCCCCATTAAAAACATTAAAGATTGTGTTGGAGTCACTTCTTTTAGATTCAAGCATCTAGTCCAAGAATGGGAGGATTATACAGCAGCAGAGCCATATGAATATTGGCATATGAGTCAAATCTGAATATGATTCATCTATATTTCTTCTGTATATATTTGATGTGTATTGCAGAATTATGCATAAGCAGTCCATGTAAAATACCCTCACCATTCAGCTTCTGCACAATGCATGTGATTGTCTTCCTTACTTGAGTCCACAGGGAGGACGCATTGGTGTGCGGGCACAAAAAGGATGTAGACACCACTTTAATAACTTCCAACCTGCCAGGTTGGTTTTGTCTGCGCTGATAGCTCCCCGCTATCAGTTAGACAGACTGTCAAGACAAACATCAAGTTTTCACACAATCGCCCATCAAACCTATACTATCCCTCTTAAACATCATGCAACAACCCTCACTGGTAGAATTAGATAGTGTTGCTGCCCACACAAACACTCACACAAGCACACATGCATAGACAGATACAATCAATGGCTACCTTCCTCCACATCAGGAAGTACTGTACAGTAGCTGTCCAATGGAGGAGTCAACCCACTGACAGGATAGTCATTTGCAAGCATGTACAAATTCATCCTCTCATGAACCTTTGGGCAAGTACTGCTTTGTGTGCACACCCACACATGTAGACCCAAAACACCCACACACACTCCCTCTCTGTCACATGAAAACATCTCATGATTTGAGCCACACAAAAATACTCAAAGGGCAGCTGTATTTATGAATGAACTGAGAGGATAAGAAAATGGCTCAGAGTGCACTTCCTTCTTTTTCCCCCAAAATATGCATTAGGCTACTCTTTTAAAAACAAACACTGGATTTAAATTGGCTGACAAACCACCTTAATGGTTGTGAATTAATTATGTAGCGTCATGAGGACAAGCAGTGAATACTGTACAACTAATTAGATAAATATTACACAAATAAATAAATGAATCTAGTATTAGCTTCTTGCAAAATAGTAGGTTACCATTCACTCTTTGCACTTTGGTAATATATGTAGCATCTTGTGCTGTATCTGTGACTGTCTGGTGCTTCCACATCCTCTCAAAATGAGATAAGGTAAGAGCTGAGGTAAGGAGCACGCAATGGACTGTTCAAAGAACATGAAGGAGTACAAATGGGGGAGGGGGACTGAGCATATTAACCTGAGAGCCTGAGTCCACCCCCTCCCCCAGGCCTCGTGTTAGACATCACCGAGATAAAAAATCTGCTCATTAGGACAGCGAGAAACACATTTATTAAACGAAGATACCTGTCAGTTCTCCTCTGGGGCATCCAACCTGGGGCATCCAACAGTAAAGCTGTGTGTCTCAGATACTGTATATACATGTATATTTACGGTCAATGTGTGTGTGGGTGTGTTCTGTATACTTTTTGTTGGAGAAGTTCCTCCCATGGCACACTGTAGCAGCTGCTACTCTGCTGTTACATTCTGTAACACACTGTGGGACTCTGCAGAGAAACATCTTCATGGAGTTGAAAATATTATTTCATTACCTGAATTCTACGATACAAATATAACATTTTTTCATTGATTGTAAATGTTTTCTGCATAATGTACAACTGTGTTTGTTCATTCTGGTGATGTATACATTAAGTAATGTCCCACAAAGGCTATTTTTCAAGATCATATGATGTATTTACTGTGATATCAAGGTTTAAAATTTAAATTCATTTAAATGGGAGCTACTAGACTTGTAACTTTGTTTGATTGTCTTTTGGGGTAATAATACATCACAGGTGGTATTACTGTTCCTGGATGCAGGAGAGTAGGTGACTGGGCCTGCAGAGTGTGTTGTTTAATGGACTGACTGTCACACAGAATAATACCTCTGAAACAGATTGTTACCTGAGTGGGAAATGTCAGTGACAATCTTCCCTGCCCTTTTCTTTGACCTTGCATTAAGTTGTTTGTTTGTTTTTGAAGGAGAGAAGATGGCAGCTACCACTCAGCAGTGCAGACAACTCTTCAAACAGGAGGTGAAGGAAAGCCTGACACTGATGGTGTGTGATCGGGAAAATTGGACCATGATTGGTTGTAAGATGTCATGCTACCTCGGCTGTGACAGAGTGTATACATCTTCTGTGGCACCTTAATAGTGATGAATTGTTGACTAACTCATTGTTATTGTGGGTGATGAAACCTGCCAAGGTGGGCTGCCCTGCAAACTTGAAGCATGATGGAAGGGGTGGCTGTGGATACAGTCAACAGTGGCATTTGGATTTGCTTCCACTGCACAACTTGCAATAAACAATCATTTAAACAGCAATGCTGACTGTAAAAACATTAAATTAGATCTGTTTTACAAGGTAAGTTGTACTACAATGTTTCTGTCGTATCAATTATGTGATACATAGTTCTTAGTAGTATTTACATTAGAGTTCACACACTACACTCACATCTCACCTTTATTAATTACAATTAATCAGACAACCCTACTGGATGCGATGAAAGTCCTGCAGCGCTGAAACTGTCTTGCTAATTGTATCTAATAAAGTCACACAGAGAGAGCTTTCAGGTCAGCTTCTACATATTAAGTGTGGATAGCCCAACACCCATGTATATTATGCTAATGTGAGAAAAAAAACAACTCACTCCATAAATTACATTAGAAAATCCTGATACCCATCATATACATCAATAACATGTCCCAGAAACAGAAGAACAGTGTGATTGTGTGCCTAAATACCACCATAAAGGATAGGTTCAGATTTGTTCTATTAATTTATTTTCTATTTCAATACATCAGTCACATGCTATGAGTAGATTGTGGAAGTTACTGGTTGCTTGATTTGGCTAACTCTCATAAGATTAACTTGAGCTTTTACACAAAACTGTGAACTTTGTTTCCCATCTCCCAGAGAGAAGTCGCACTAGAAAGAAGAACAAGAATGATTACAGTGACCAATAACTCTCAACGTACTAATGGACTTATGGTTAGTGAATTTGTATTAGGATGTACCTGAAATAATACAAACCAATCCTTTACACCCATCCATCACAATATTCCTTCCTGCCCCTCCCTGAGAGAAGGCATACTATTAGCCCCACTTGTTTTGTACTTGTTTGAACCTATTTGCCATAAAGTTTCTACAGACAAATCTCGTATTGGTTGCATATCAAACTTACTATGTGCACATACACAAACACATGCACATATAAGCATATTAGTATATCAATACATACCAATACATTGGCTGATGAGTGCCACTTCACAAATGCAAAACAGGTGCTCTTTGGATCTAAGGACATAACATGAGACCAAAAAAGAGAGAGGTTAGACTTAGTACTCAGCTTTGTGATCAATAAGTCATAATCAAAAAAAATACAAATGCACACTGCTTTGCAAAAATGTTGCAGCTTTCAATAAATTAACTATGCATTTCAATCTCAGTCTTCCTCATAGCATGTCACTTTTCATAAAATATAATATCCCTCAATTGCCTTTTTAAAAGTATTTTTATTATATTGTGCTGAGTCAATATAATCTACGACAGCAAGAGTGCCTTAAAGTATCTTATTGTAGAAACAACACACAATTATCTGCCACTAAGATACCTATTATATAAATAAATTATACAATTTCTAAAATTAGTTAAAATTACAAAGCAATTATTGAGCAGTTAAAGAAATGTTGACGCTGTTGCAGTGAATGTTTGGAGGAGACTGTCGCCACCCAGCCCTAATTGCACCAGGTGTGCCTCTGATTGTCGAGGTAAACGGCTACAAGCAGCTGCAGTGCTGCTTTCGAGCGTAACCCCAAACCTTTGCGTCTTCCAACGGATTTGTTTGCCTCACGTGCTTTATGTTTTGGTCGCGACCATGCCACTGTGAGAAAAAAAAAAAAAAGATGTATTCAACGCTTAACTTCTCAACTTCAGCCGACTCCACCCTGTCAGGTGTTGACCCTCAGAGACTGCAGGAGCTGACTCACCGGTCCGTCAAAGTAAGCATTATTATCGTTTTGGGCGTGATGATCACTTTGGGAAATATTGCAGTTCTCCTGGTTATTACTTCCTCCGTGGCTGGCTGGTCAAGAAACTCTCGGTACTTTCTCCTCTCTCTCACTGCTGCAGACTCTGCGTTTGGACTGCTGGTCATGCCCTTGAATCTCTGGGTGAGTCTGCTAAAGGACTACACCGAAGGGCCAGATGCGCTTTGTCACGTCGTGGCCTTTTGCAATGCCACCGTCTACTCCACCTGCATGTATTCACTGGCCACGATAAGCCTGGAGAGGTACGTCGCAGTGTTTTACCCGCTGCAATATTCATCTCTGATGACAAGAAAAAGGACACTGCTCCTGATCGCGTTCGCCTGGTGCTTCCCTCCCTTTCTACTGTCGCCAATATCATTTCCAGACGGTATTATCGAGGTTCATTTTTCAACTGCATCCCTGGTCTGCAATCCGTCCTACTCCACAAATGTTGGATACTCCCTAAGCTTGACATGCTTTATATTTTTCCCCTGCTCCATCATCATGACATACGCAAATCTGAGAGTGTGGTGCGCGGCAAAGAGGCAGAGGCTGAAACTGCGCAAATACGACTGTGCGCGTCGCAGGAGACACAATGTGGCATCCAGAGTGCTTGTGCCTGTGATGGCAGCCTACTACACCTGTTGGACACCCTGCATGGCAGCTATGATCTACAATGGTAAGCAATAAATAAGCGGAAATAAACATTTTTTTCAGGAGGTGCAGGGGGGGGGATGTTGAAAAAGAAATGAAAGGGCCTGCCATGCAATATAGAGATTACTTCCTTTTTCTTCCCTAATTCTGTTGATGGCACTCTTATTGAAAATTGCTTTTAACATACAGCATCCTTTTTTCTCATTGGATATTGGTGGAATATAAATAATGAATAGATGGAGGCTGTACAGACCAAAACTCCCTCGCAATCATGGTTTAAATTTACAGTTTACATTTACCTGTGGTCATAGTGAGAACATCTTGTTTGGCTCCAGTCTGCACATTTACCACTTTTGAGCTAATTTTCACACATTTCATTAAATAAGCGAATTTAGCCAAAATGAACACAAAGTTGTCCAGAATCATCTGAGGAAGTCGTATGTTGAAGAAAACTCTAGAATAGTTGTATCCCTTTGTTGTATATCTGGAGACATTAACTGTTTTGAAATACATGAAACTGCTCTTGCAACCATTTTTTTGTGAAGCCAGATTCTGTAATAATACAGGGCAGCTTAGAGTTTTAGAACTAAAGCTCCTGAGATCAACCCAGCTGATTGCACAATGACTGAAGAAGTGTAAAATAACTCTGCAATGGCTACTTAGGCACATACGGGATATGACGTGCTTTTTTAGCTTTTAGCTGTTCTGGGTCAAATGTTTTTGAATCTAAGTGACAACGTTCAGAGTCAATGTGTTTGTTGATATTGCAGTATTTATGCTTAAGTCAACCTTAGAGTTTCAAAGGTAGCAAGAAAATAGAGAAGTAAGTATTTGAAGATCTACTGGAAGATTAATTCACAATTAAACATATTTAATGGCTATTTCCCCTCTGCTCATTTCTCCATCGATTTCAGCTGTGACTGTGCTGATAGAAATAGCTGTCAAAGTTATTTATGTAATTATGGGCATGAATATACTGACCCGTGGCCAGTTTTATGACTCAGGCCTTTTTTTTGACTTTTTCTCATTTACCCCAACCCCGTGCTGTCTTGTAGTAATCGAGACTGGAAATGGAGTCAGTGAATATTTTTAGAAGTGAAGACCTTCTCCAAAGAGGGCTGTAATTCATCTGATATGGATGAAAATCCCTGCAAAATGAAGCTGACAGACTTAACTTAAACTTCAAAGTGCTCTGCTGTCCAAACGCTAGGGAGCCTCAATGTAAAGCGGTTGCCTCTACTCCACCAAATCTACCAGTTCATTTTGTACTGTTGTATCTAGACTATAAATGTTGATGGCTTCATATCATTGCTGTCAGTGGAAAGACTCGCATCTCTGAAAAATAGATGTATCAATTTTCTAGACATCATCATAAACCAGTGAAAGCGAGACTGTTTGTTTTATTTGTGACCCTTTCATAAAAAAGGTCAACAAAAGGTTAACAACTGTTCTCAGTCAGAAGCTGCTGTGAATACTTGCTCCACTTCAATCGCCAGGTTTTCTGCCCCACAGCAGTCTCGGGCAGCAGCGCACCAGAGTGGATTGAGTTCGTGGTGGTGTGGCTGCCGACCTCCAATGGTTTCCTCAACTGCATCTTCTACTTCTGGGTAAACCGAAGCTTCCGCAGGAAATTCCACCTCGTCCTCCAAAGGCTGGCTCTGGCCTTCTGCCCCAAACTGGCCGACACCCTCGGATGCCACAGCACTTCAAAGACACATTTTGTGTCCGGAATTCTGGATGATAACAACAGTGTCTATGAGCGTTCTTCCAGTGTATCCTCCACCTGCACCCTGTTGAGTTTGGCTTAGGATGTCCGCACCAGAAGAGCACCACTGGCATGGTAAGAGACATCGTCGGTGACCTCTGTGCTGTCTTGTATTGTCCGCCTGAGCAGGTCAACTGACGTCAAATTATTGACATATCTCTAAGTAAGGTATCATGGGTAAGATGTGGGTCACATGGGTTGCAATGCAGACAGATTGGCACTAAAACAGGCTATCATGACAAGTACTTGAAATAACCACTGCACAGTCTACATCATTGTGATTTGAGTTATTGATGATTGTATATATATATATATATTTTTTTTTAAACAATGTTCAGTTGAGTGGAACATAGGCTCAATTTATAACTTATTTGGATTTTTGTTTTGTTTTACCCATGCACACAGATTTGACATGCCAAGATTTGATTCATTGTCAGAGACGGCATCTTAAACCACCTTTTAGTTGTTTTAGTTGTCAGCCTTGTCTGTGCCCCAGAATTGCCTACCATTATTTTGCATACAGATATATATATATAACTAATCTTTTATTAGTGTCAGCTGTTGCGTATTTATACTTGTTGCTTAGGTCAACATATTTCACCTCAGACATTTGAGGTTAGTCAATTGGATCGTCACAAGAAACTGAAATTTAGACTCTTATTCATATGACAAATTTGTGAACTAACATCACTATCCAATTACAAAAGCTTAGAAAGATTAAAGCCATCAAACTCTCCTTCAATTTAAACAGTGCGTCGAAGACCTTGGCATACAACAGCTGGGAGAAGTTAACCTTTAAGTCACGGCATTTCAGTGTATGCAAGGAGAAAACTAATTATGCAGCTACACTGGAGAAAGGTCACCACATTTGTGCCGGAAAGAGAGAACTTGGGTAACTTCTGCGGTTGTTTATTTTAAGATATTAAGTCCAAGATCATCCTCTCAGTATCTTCTAACGCAGTATGGACTCAACTTGGCAATGACATGTTCTTCACTGAATAGAGTTAACTGTCATGGTGAAGATTGATTTAGATTTAAAGTTAAGGAGTAAGAGTCTTTCCAAAAACATTCAAAGAAACTGAAATTCAGAAACATTTTATGCAACTTATTTTAGCCTTTGGTTGTCCCCATCATTCATGTTTGTACATATGCAAATGTGTTAAGCATCAGAAGGTCTGTCACTAAATCATGCAATAAGATACCCAACTTAATAATGACCTTTGTATGTATACATTTTGTTGTGTTTCTAAATTCCTAATTTTATAAAGAATGAACAAATGACAATTAATAATGTATTGGTTTATGGATGATCTATGAAATAAAGCATTATGCCTTTTGAAGTGTCTTCACTTAGTCTGAGTTCAGAATTTACAAATACATAATTTGAAAAGAATAAATGACATTAAAGTGAAAAGTGTTCACTATCAGCTGTATGAAAATGCTCTGCCGTTTGTTCTGCTGCTCTCCACATTACTAAATAACACAACAGACCTGTCAAAGGAACCGTGGAGAGCAGTGTAACTTACTCATAGTACCTGAGTTCTTCTACAGCATGACAGCATGCTATTGCATGAGCTGCTCTGCCTTGTCAGACAAAGCATGGTTTGCTTCCAGTCAACATCTCAGCTTTAGTATGCTCTGGTATATCTTGGGGCAGGTGTGTTGTGGTCTGCAATGCTTGTAGATGCTGTTGTTGATTTGTTTTGTCTGAAGATTGAATTGGAAAGCAAAATTCTTAGCAGTTCATGCTTGAGCAATTTAATACAGTAATGCAATTCTAATATAGAAATGGAATTTTGGTTTGTTTCACATGCCCAGGCTGTTTTATAGTAGACCACATGGAGTGTAGTAGTAGGCCGTAGCATGTGTGTTTTTTGGAGTAGACAGAATAATTTGATTTGAATGTAGTGCCTAGTCTACCGTTGTTACATTCGGTATTATACATCTGAAAAGAGCACATTTCCAACATCATACACTACAGAGATTAGATGACCAATAAACTATTGGAACAGCGGAATGTTCATTTACATTACTAAACAATCTGGGTTTGCTATATGCTACGCACATACATTTGACATGTTGTTAGATTTTGGTAATGTTTGCTGTCAGTGTTCACTTTCTTCAGTTTTACATCTGATGAAGTGTTTTATGATGAATCACTTGACTTGGATTATGTAAATTACCGCCTACCAGTGCCATGTTGGATGAAAGGTTGAGCCAGGGGTACAGAGCTAAGTAACATTGAAATTAATCAGAAGATGAGAATATAATGCTTCGACATCAGAATAATGGATTGGTATGAATTTGAATTTAAAGTGTGCCTCATGAATAACAACAGGTCAAAATATATATATATATATATATATATATATATATATATATATATATATATATATATATATAATTTTTCACAAAACTAGTTTTGCAAAGAATGAAGTTGGAAAGAAACAAATCATGACAGACACTTCCTTAATACGTGTGACTAAATGGTCTGCTAATTAGTAATGAAATATTCATATATGGCAGGTGTAAATACATGGGCCAAGTTTAATTTGCTCAGGTGTATACATTTTAAAGCTTTACATTTTGACATTATTTGTACTGATATTCAGGATATATCTTTCATTAACTCATTGATGTGGTGTGAAGCAGAGCCCCAGGCTCAGCAACGTGACTCGGCAGAAATGTTGACATTATTTTTTCCAGAGTGAATGTACTCCTTTCACGGGTCTAAATCCTTTAGAAAAAGGTGGGGATGTTTTTATTGTGAAAGGTTAGCGTTTTAGTAAACCTTTTAGGCAGTTGTCAACGCTGCAAAAACTCTCTCAGGATTTCCTCTGCAGACAGAAGATTTGACACTGACATTGGTTGTTTCTGTGTGCCGCTGTGTCTCTGCTACCATGGTATTTCTGCACGTATGAAAACAAAGAAGGAATTCAATTTTAACAACATTTCAAGTAAAACAAATGAGACTGTAAGTAATCCACGTATAGGTGACTTTTTGGACTAAGTCAATCCACTAATCGGGCATAATGTTTGTTCCTGCAGCATCCATAAGTGTTTTTCCAGCCATTGGAGATTTTTGCTGAGCAGGTCTCCCGGGACACTGGAGTGTTGTCCATTAGCAGCCTCAGCTCTCCTTGAGGATGACTGCTGATAGAAATGACAGGCGAAAATGTCTTTAATGAGTTTTAGGACACAAACTGAGAGAACTTCTACCATTTAGATCCAACACATTTCTAAAATATTCCTTACTTTGGCTTACTATACAAAACATAGGCAGGGGTGCAAAAACAGTCCAGATATGTTTTGTCAGTATTTTGTCTCTAGACATTATTTCAAATAATCAGATTGTCTTTATCAGCACCACACTGTCACAGTAATAATGTTTCAGGTGTTTATTTTCATCATTGCATAATGTATTTGCCACCATGTGTGACAGCATTGTTTATTGAGTTTACTGCTGGTCCATGCCCATGAAAACCTGGATATAAACATGGCAGTATTCAGCGAAGAATTTATTAGTTTGTGCACAAGTTGGATTAACCATTTTAATATATAATTTTAATATATATATTTTCGCTGTTTCCGGTAAAGGCCAAATGACACAACTGACATACAACATCTTGAGGTTGTACTGCCACCCTGTGTTAATATTAAGTAAGGCATGGCAAAATCCAATACATCAATAAATGTATAATTATTTCTGACTGGTTGTGGTGGTGCTCGGAGGAAATGCTCATTTTATTTTATTGCATGAGTATATTATTTAAGATTTTTCCACGTTTTTTAGTTGCTAAAATTGAGGAGTTGATGCACATTCAAGATAAGTAGTAAATGTAATATTAGTCTTTTATTTTTTAGATTAACTGAAACGCTTTATTCTATTTAAACAATAAATCAATTTTTGTAACGAGAGGACATCCAGCTCTTGATACGTCCCATCTGAATACATTAGAATGCATCAATGGGTGTTGATTTGTGCTTTCTGCAGTTTGCTGTTCATGGGCACTCTGCACTGTGAGGGCTCTTGTGGACGATGCAGATGGGAAGTCTTTAATTTCAATCACTGCTTCCTGCTCCTCTCCACAAAACAAGTAGACGAAGGGAGCAGGCATATACCGACTCAAATCAGTGCACAAGTGCATAACCACATTATCAGCTAGGCTACATTAATGCCATTGTTACAATGGTTACATTTTAATTTGGATTATTCAGTCATTGCTCTTTGTCGCTCACTTCCCTGTAAAGCATGACAAGTGGACCGACTTTAATTTTTTGCTGTTATAGATTTGTTACCATGATAGTACAAATATAGAAATAACATGTGCAGCTGTTGCCCCAACTACTCTGTATTTGTTTGGGCTTATTCCTTGTTCCCAGCGTCATTTCTTAACTTGTTTTCTAAATGGCCTGAACAATAATAGAGATCAGACTTTTGTCTTTTGAGAGCCTGCTGCACAGTTCAGAAGCTGACTACCAGCAATTAAAGGTATGTCAAGATCAGAAGTTAGTCTGTCTGTCCTCTCTGGCTAGCACACCTATCATTGTTTTCTAGATTGCCATTTTAGTTTTTTTTTGTATGTTGTATTTGACAATTGACACAAGCAGAGAGGAAATTTTAGAAAGGACAGTTAACTAAACAGATATTGTCAAGAGTGATAACAAATAAGTAGCACACCATTTATACATCTTTTGAAAGATTCATTTTATTCAAAGACTTTGAATGACAGGAAATGGCAGTTAAAATGCAAAGAGATGGCAAATATTTATTGTTAAAGCCAACCAACAAAATTGACATCTGCAAGTTATTTTGTAGTGACATGTAAAAGTAGCAGCAAGTTATATTCAGTGTTGAATGTTAATAGATACCTGGTAAGTGGACTTACAATTGTTATGTCTTTGTAGTTTGAAAATGCTTGTTTCAATAGTCATGGCAAATTAAATCAAAGGAGTGATTTTAGAAATGCTTTGCAAAGATTTTTATTTATCATTGCATATTTAACATTACCAACAGCAACCTCGAGAATTAAAGATGTTGAGTAACTAAAGTAGATTAAATATATATGCTCTGTGGCCTGAAACGCACACCAGACTTCATTGAATACAATTCAAACCCTCTGACAGCTGCAGTACCACTCACGCAAAACATACAATTAAGATGCATTAAAATGAAACATGGTTATGAAAAAGCACCAGTTAAAAACAAATAACAAATGGTTCTTCTTTCAAGGGTATTCACTCATCATTCATTGTCAGCTATTCTATGTAGGTAATACAATATTACTGTATTACATACATTGATTTATATTGATATGGTTCAGGCAGTTTGAACTTTTACACAAATTCTCGATGACAGAACTGTAGAAAAATGTGACAAGTCAGAACAGATTCTAACTTAAATAAACACTGACACCATATAACTAACATAAAAGAAAAAGAATGTGACACTGCAATTACATAATGCATTAATAACCAAGTAATAAATGCAATCAAGCTATTTTAAACCAGAAAACTGCTGTAAAGAGTGACTGGACTAAACTCCTGATTCATATTATAAGGTAGCAGTAACATTTTTCACTTTATTACAACAAAAAGAATGCATTGGGAATTATTATTCAGTGTAAAAAGTAGAATGGTATCGGTCAACTATCACCCTGATTTTATCACCATTCTGCATACTAACGTCTCAACATTAAATGAATCAGTGAAATGATGGTGCATGTATACAGGCAGGTAAAATAACCGTTTTTCTGAGCAGGCAAATGGGTAATCAAAGTATTGACAAATGGGTCAAATGCATATGCAACTTTAAGTTAAGAACGGCATTAATGACAACAGGCAGTGACAAAGAAATGCAAAGAAACTGAAGGCAGACAATTTAATAAAGTTCTTGCCCAACCTTGTCTGTTTGGTGCACTCTATGAAGATGGACAAGGACAAAAGCACTATCAAATTGCTCACCTTCTGTTCTTGTTGCAGAGGATGCAGACACTCCTAATTGCGCGCGTCAGTGTGAGGAGGTTTTTGGTCAAACATTTCAAGGCCTTCAGATGAAAAGAGTGAGATGAAAACAGCATGCCAGCTCAGGAAGACTTGTGTTCAGACAGGTAGTAGCGATACAAGATACCAACGACAATTGCTGCAATAGCAGGTATCACCCATGTCGTCCAGGAGCTGCTGGAAAGAAATAGATGCATTTTTTTTTATATATAAATTATATATTATTATTGCCCCTTTTTAATTTGCAACTATCAGTGTTGATATTGATCATTTAAATCAATCACATTTAACCATTTGCAGAAATTAAAAAAACACTTTGTAGTTTGTTTGATCTCCATATTTACAAGGATTCATGCAAGTGAGCAGAATAATTAGCAGTAAACAATGAGTCTGACAAACGATGTTCATCATGACGACTCACCTGGACTCTCCTGAGTTCGAGACATTTTCATCCTGTAGCAGAGAAATGGGACTCAAATTAGAGATCTATATAATTTAGCCACAAACCAAGATCTTTGTATTGTCTTTGTTAATTCTGTTTCAGTGACTTTGCTGCTTACCGTCGCATTCTCCTTTTTTCTGTCATCCTGCAAAGAAAATCAATAAATCTTAATGTGATGACAGACAAATTACACTCATAACCAAGCCAAGAATTAAAATCAAAGTCAGTTTATTAGTCCATAGTTGGTCA
Organism: Anarhichas minor; assembly: GCF_050575085.1. NCBI lineage: Eukaryota > Metazoa > Chordata > Actinopteri > Perciformes > Anarhichadidae > Anarhichas > Anarhichas minor. Next base: position 2,598,371 of record NW_027466488.1, read on the forward strand.
AAAATCAGATGTATTCATTAATTACTAGTTTAATATTTACAACTGTTGACAAAATCTAAAAATAAAGTAGTCAGCCGGAATAATATCAGTTCTCACTGCAGAAATCAGTCCCTGGAGAGCCAGAGCAATAATCAGACCGCCAGGAATGTTTCCACTCAGCAGTCTTATGAATCTTGTAATTTATATGTTATTAATCTGTATACGCTGATCGTTGCAAAGCTGTGTGTTGAAAAAAAACATAGCAAAACCAGTGATATAGCAACATGAAACCTAACTAAAACACTATTGGGGGCCATGCAAAAAAAACCTACTAAATGAGAAGAAATGTGCTGCTATCACATTTACACAGTAGTTATCTTCAGTATTACTATCTAACTATACAATATTATTTTTAAAATTACTGAAATAATGACATGGTATACTTTCTACAAAGCCTTGATAAAACACAATTTAGCTAAAGTAAAGTTTGAAATTTAAAACTATCTTTGAATGTTCAACACTCAACATGTTTTTGTCTCATCCTACTATGCTGCACAGTTCCCAACATTTGCATTTGATTGAATGTCATCGCCCTCAATTTGGTAATAAGCATGTGATCCCCAAATTGTTTTCACGGCACCAACTTGTGACTCCGAGCAACTTTTGTGAAACAAATGGCTTCTTTTTTTCCTCGAAGCGATTTGGTGACGCCGATTACTCTGCTTGATTAACGTCAGTATTTGACCGAGGGATATGGACACCATGAAAAGATACTAGAGGCAGGGAATCGGGTCCTTCAGAGCCAACAGAGACCTGATCTTACCATGTGGAGCTCCCCAAGATAGTACTGCAGGAGCAGCTCCCTGGCATCTGTGGAATGACCCACGTCCTCAAAGCTCTCTGTGGCGTCAGCACCCGCCTGCTCTAGCAAAACCTCCTCGCCTCCCGGATGCTGAAATACAAATACAAGTGTTGAACTTGTCAATTTACTTATATTCAACACACTCTGAATATCATACAGGGGTTTTATAATGCTTCATTAGCCTAAAGAAATGAAAAAAACACTTGAAATCACAGGCAAATTTATGAAATGCACCAATATGATCAATCAGTTATGGAAAGTAACTAAGTACGTTCAAGTTCAAGTCTGTACTTGTGCAATTTTGAGATGTATAACTGTACTAAAGTATTTACATGCCCCTACAATAGACAGCTAAACCTTTACAGATTGTGAAATACTGTACATACGTCCACCTTCTAAAAACTATGAATTACTTTAAGTTAACATCACAAGTTTAATAATTAAAACTTAGCTCCACTGCAAGCAGCTCCAGTATTAAATTGTTATTAATGACTTTTTATTATAGAATTATCATATGATGTTAAAACTCTGAAAAGCAAAGTTTGCATATCGAGTAACTTCCATATGAATCATGATACAGGTAACGTTAAGTTACAGTCATATTATTGAGTTTACAACTTAAAAAGCACGTGAACGTGTGTAGTTACTCCTTAAGGATCAAATAGTATGCAGGTATATCATGCATCTGTACTTAGAAGCAACAATAACATTAACTTATGACAAGCTTTGGCATCAACGTCAGTTAGGTAACGTTAGCTACTCGTTTATGCAACGTTCCAGAATTCCAGGAAGTCATTTTAGCCGAAATAGCTAACGTTAGGTTAACCAAAGACTTCGCCAAAGCACACACTTAAAATATGACCGAAATAGTTGCTACCGGTTTGCAGAAAGTGTTTATTTCTTACCTCTTCAAGGAAACTTGTGATGTCATAGACTTTGTCGTGTACGATGAGCCAAGAGTCACTGCTCATGCTATGCAATCTTATTTCTTCTAACGTGTAATATTTTACACATTCTACTGTTTCGCCGTTTTCCTCTGTATTGGTGTTATTAGCGGATCCACTACCCGTGTGAGTGGGGTCTTCGCTAATTTCCTCACCCATTCTAAATAGTGTAAATAACCCTTATGTCACTTTTAACCGACAAAGCTAACGTTAGCTTCTGAGTTCCGCGTGTGCGCGTAACGCTAGCTAGCAAACGTTACGTCTAAAGTCAGTTTGCATCCCGTTTGAATGAGGTTAGTTCTGCTCAAATAAAGCTGCTTTTGACACCGTAGAGGCGAGATGACTTAAACGTCAGTATTACCACACTAATGGTGAATTGCGGTATAGAAAATGTCCGTAAGCCGGCACATCAGTAGACATGTGAAACCGACCAATGACATGCATGTCGCTTAACTATGAGTCGCAAACACGTGAACTGACCAATGAAGTTGTGACATTTTGATTCGCCACCACTCCGGTGGCGAATCAAAATGTACCACGTGATGATCATGAGACTTGGAAATTTGCAAAGGTTGTCAACTGTGCGTTGTGGTTGCGCATACGAATCTTTGTATGACATAACGTTTCTTTTTTATATCTTTTTGTTTGACAATCTTTGTTTTGGCACAATGTGGGATATAATGATTAATATAAGATGTGTTATAATTGAAATAATATTCCTCTTTTAACTCTAGACCAAACGAGTATGGAAAATAGTATAACACAATTTAGAAAGCCAGAAAAAACAGCATATCTTTATGTCATTAAAATTAAATGACATAAAGATATTATGTTTTTTCATTTTCTGATGCAACATTAATGGCGCATGTCTAATGTTGCATGTAGACATGCTCCATTAATGTTGCATTCATTCAGAAAATGAATTACAATTAACTAAAATTAGTTTCTTCAGCGTTCAACTATTCATAGTAATTGTGAACTCAAACGTGAATAATCAGTAATACAGAAAATGTCCTTGGTTGTAGGCCTACAGCCCTGGGCAAAAAAATTAAACTTTGGTAATTACATATTTTTAATAATGGGAACTTTATGTATTGATGTGCGTCTTACTGTGCTCATTGAAAGCCTGTGAAGCATACAATACTGATGAACAGAAATATACTTTGCCAATTGTTCATCATATATTTCACATGTAAAGTCTGGATTTCATCACATTTAGGTGTATATAACGCTTTCAGGAGACTTAAGTCTAATTGTCTCAGGAGACACTTAAAAAAAGACAATATTTTCAGTAAGCAGCATAAACTTTGGTCTGACAAGCCCATCTGATAAAAACATATCTCATGCAACAGCAGCAAAAACACTTGTTGGATGTATAATGCTCAAACCCTGTCACCTGTCACCTGTATACCTCTGTACACAAGGTTACACGGTTATTTAATATCATTGTACAACAGGCCTGTGCAACAAAATGCAGTTTTTAGTCCCATTTTGCGTCATAAGAAAAACACTGATACTTCTGTATCTCTTGCCAGATAGCAGCCGTGGTTGGTGTTGTCTTTTAATACAATTTCCAGTCTTCTCAGACACCTCTTGTTACCAATATCATTGATGCTTAGTAGACGGATACCGGTGAGTACCCCTGTCCTGGGCTGTGCACATCCCATGCCAGTTTGTAATGTTTCCAGTTAGGATGGTTTCTATTTGATCCCTTGTGAAAGTTAACAAGAACTTGGCACGAAAAATTCTATACCCGCTTTGCATGAGTCTTTTAATGCTGAAATAAAGAATACCAAAAACCAGGGGTTGTCTTTTGAGTATTTATTCTCTGTGCAGAGAAGGTTCAATCATCACAACAGAATGTGTACAGTCTCAGTGTAAAGTGAACGCGCTTACTTTATACAGAAAGAGCACAAAGTGTGGGGGCCAATGTTATAGATATTTTGGTCTCAGACTGCTAAAAACAACAATGAAAAACAAACGGCCAGCAAGCAAAACTAGTGGCCAGATGGCCTTGGCGCTGAAACATTCTCATACAACATAGTTACAGTTATCTTTGTGAAGGCAAGGGTGAATTCTCATTTGCAACAACAGCAAGATACATTTGAGCACGTACACTAACACAAAGGGTGAATGTCGACTGAGTTCAGAGCAAAAGTACAAGCACTTAAGCATTTACACAATATACTAAGTAGACATTTACCATTACAGCAGTTAGCTGCATTCCAAATCAAATATTTTTTCTTTTTACATTTTGCACATACCTGCAGCTGCCCTTACAAAGTACGTACTGTTGCATGCAGTATGCATTCAGTTGTGACACACTACTTCATTACAACAATGCACCTTGAACTTTGACCCACTTGCTCATATATCTGCTGAGCAAAGGATTATGGGTCAGAATAGCCAGAAAAGCATGTTGGTTTGCACACTGCAAAATGTGACTGGATGCAGTAGGACATACTGGTATTTTTAGAATACTACATTTCACATGAGCTGCGTTCGGAATTGCAAACTTTTTCTTTTTACTTTCACACTGTAGCTGCCCACAATAACTTAGAAAAAGAGAATCCGACTGCACTTACGAGCTACAAAATGATGATGCGATGGCGGATGTAGAAAATATAACATTAAGAGAAATCACATTCTTCAGTCAATAGGGAGGATAAAACAGCATGACCTTTAATTGTCAAGTCTCTTTGGAAGACAGCAGGCGATGTACTGATATCATTACTTTTTTTATAAGAAACTAATTTGGCTATAATAATTTACCTTTTTCCTTTTTATTTATTTCTTTATCTATTATCCTGCATAATCTCTTGGTCCACACTACAGTCCAGTTGGTTGTGTTTAGAGGAAACAGGAGACCACACAGGATTAAATAAAACATCAAAGAATATATTTTTTTAATTATCAACATTTTACTATACTAATTATTACTTTAATTACATAATTATATAAAGTTATCCAGGGACAATGTCACATACGACATACTTGGGTAGTGGATAGCGGTGTGCACCTCGTATGCAACGGTTCCAAACCGCCAATTAAGTACAAGAAGAAGAAGAACAGTAACAGTCCAGTCCAGGCGGTGGCGGTAATGCGCCTCTACATTAGTTGGTCAACTCCCAATATACACAAAAAAGAAGAAGAAGAATTACGGGATTGGGGTTTAATATCCAGATTATAACTTCTATATGAAGTCTTTTTTTATTTGGACTTTTTTATTTATTTTATTCATAATAATAACAACAATATTATTGTGTTTAAATGACAATTGTCATAAAGTCGTTGTGTTACACACTCCGGACAGTAGGTGGCGGCATGCACCTTAAACGTTGGTTTGTAGTCCGCCAATAAACTGGAAAGAAGAAGAAGAATTGTGGGATTGCAATGGCTGCTCTCTTGTCTGTAAACATATGCGTTGTGTTTAAGAAAGTCGCAGTTTAGATCATTTCCAGTGACAGCTATAGATCCTCCATTCTCTGGAGTACTTACCCGTGCATTAGTTGACCTCAAATCGTTAACTTGATGTGAGAGTTTCTGCATTTTAGACACAGAAACACGCGGCATATTCCCGTAGTTTGCCGCCTGGCCTTGTCGGGACAGGACCTGATAGCTCGCAGGCTTGCTGACGCTAGCAGCTCTTTGTCAGGTAAGCAATAGTTCCAATTAATCTAATCCGTTATTAATCATGGGGACATATACTCATTTTACTTACAAATACACTAATGCAATACAGTTACTGCGTCAACGTAGTTTAGATTTACAACACGTTTCCTCCTCTGAAGCGGATCAGTGTTGACTTAGTGGCTGCATGTCATTTGTAACGTTAAGGTTAAATTGGTAAACAACACAACAGTTCACTCAAAGCAAACAACAGGAGAGCTAGCCAGTATGAATCTGACCCCGTTTGTGACTCTAGGTACGTTTAAGGTAACAAATGGGGAAACTAAAGTTATCTGTGTCTCGATGGGTTGTTTCTGAGTAAGTAAATATGTTAGTAGACGTTTTTCCTTTGAGCTGGAAGTAAAGTTTGATTGAACAAATATCTGTTCTCATGGAAGATGAAGATTAAATAATTTTACACCCCCATTGTGTCAAGGGTCAGAAACTGACACAAATGTTGTTTTAGAGCTAAATTGATAGTTCGACTAATTTGACAACACATTAATTGTAGTAACCAAGTGTTTTATTATTAAACAATGGGAAACCTTTTCTTGTCACAGCTTCTGCACTGTAAGGATTTGCTGCTTGGGTTTTTCCGCTGCTGGTCAGACAATTTGGCGAGGTCACCTTTGACTCTAGGATCTTGTCATTGGTTAATTATTGCATCTTATAGATCATACGTTTCATGATGCACCAAAAGTTAAAAACAACAAATGTGTAATTTTGTCTAACGGATGCCATGAGCAACAGTTTAGTAGCTTAACACCTTTTGCACATATCATTGTTTCCCCACAGATAATGGATGACGATGTGTCCATGCATAGGCTGGAAGGGACTGATCCAGATTCTCAAGTCGGTGGACTGATGGTGAAGAAGAAGAGTGCTGCAGCAGAGCCCCATGTTTTTCGAGCACCATCTCCTCGCACCTCGCTGCTGGGCTTGGATCTGCTGGCAGCCCAGAAAAGGAAGGAGCGCGAGAGCAAGGAACAGGCAGAGGCCGATGACATCAATAGAAAGAAGTCAAAGGTTTCCTCCTACAAGGACTGGGAGGAAGGTAAAAGTGACTCTGGGTCTGATGAAGAAGACGACGATAAGGACAAGGATGCTAAGAAGGAGAGGTAAGTGTTGGTGCTTCACCCGTGATGATAATACTTTGATTGAAAGTTATAGATAATGCATAAATAGACGGGCAACACCCATCCCTCATGTTTATTCAGATTATCATTATTTCTAATTCATTTGATATTGAAATCTTTGGATCTTTATACTCCTGGACCGCACTGTTTGGGAAGTTTTAAATCATACAGTATGACTAATGTGTAATGTTTTATTTACATTTTTCTAGCAGGAAGTATCGTGTGACTGGCTCCGAGACACCCTCCAGCCCCGGAGGGGTCAGCGAAGAGTTCCGACGCCGACACCAGCAGAGAGAGAAAGAGAGGCGGGAGCATGGAGTCTACGCCTCCTCCAAAGAGGACAAGAACAGAGAAAGGGACAAGGAAAGGAGCCGAGATAAGGGAAGAGACCGAAGAGGTGATTCTAAAGATCACTCATGTGACATGTAGCTTGTATTGTTTGCATTCTAATGCAAGTAGACGTCTGGTTGTAGTCCAGAATCATAAAGTAAAAATTGCACACATTGGCTCGTAATAGCCTCTCAAATGGAAATGGTATTTTTTTCTGTATCATATTATGGTAAATTAAATACATTTAGTTTTTTGACTGTTGTGAGAAAAGTAAGCAATTTTATTTTGGAGTAGTGTGATGACGTGATGACAGGTGGTTCATTATTTGACTCGTTTTCTAACATTTATTTGTTATAAAGTGGATAAACAACATTGGTAGATCATTCAATATTGAAAGCAAAATGTTGGATCTGTCAGGGCTGTTGAGATTAACTTTCTCCGTGTGTCAGATGAGCGAGAGGGCAGTCGTGGCAGCAGCAGCAGCCGGTCGGAGCGCAGTGAGAGGAGCGAGCGCTCACAGAGAGATGGCTTCTCCGATCGCATCAGCAGAGGGACGAAGAGAGAAGAACCCCCGACGCCACAGCAACGCCCCAGAGGTAGTTTGTTTTATTCATCTGATTCTATTTCAATGTGTTCTTTATAATGGTACTTAATTGGTTGACTGAACCTATTTTGTTTTCTACATAGATTCTTTCACACCCTCACGCTCCAACTGGGAGGAGGATGACAGTGGTTATTCCAGTTCACGGCATTCCCAGTGGGAATCTCCGTCCCCTGCCCTGTCCCACAAAGAGATGGATCGCTCCGAGCGAAGCCATCGCTCCGGCCGAGAGAGTGAGAGGAGAGACAGGTAGACAGCTGTCAATTATTTTACCTCACATTTCATCCTCCTGACCCAAAGCCTTAGTTGAAAAGTTAAAGTAGAAAGTAAAGTGATTGTTAAATGCACTTAAAATAGTTGAGACTGAAAACAGACAGAAACAGAAATGTATTCCTCAGGCATGCAATTTGTAAAAGCAATGTTTTAATTGTACTTTGAATTTTTGGCAAAATGCAAATAATAGTTTCTATTGAATGAATATATCCCTTATTTTTGCAAGCAGACACTTACCTACATAAATGTTTAAGAAAGAAAAAAAACGTAGATGAGATTGTCCTCATAAAGTTAAAGACCAAATGTTTGAACATGGTTGGGCTAACATTCTCCAAACACCTTATTTCTCCAACACAATGGTAATGAAAGCTACTGGTTATTTGCATTTTACAACATTGATATTTGTATGTGATATTAACACCCTTTCATGTACCGTCACTGAGACATGTAAGAGGCTTTTATAAATCCTCACTGTTAGTGCTACTCTTCATATTTGACATGGAATGCCGATGCCACGTGATCCTCGCATAACGTCTGTCTGCTGTGTGCTTAGGTCAGTCAGAGGCCGCTACCCTGACGACACACCCCTGCCTACCCCATCATACAAGTACAACGAGTGGGCCAATGACAGAAAGCATTTGGGTTCTACACCTCGTTTATCACAAGGAAAAGGTACTATTCTAAAATCAGGCCGTTTTGTGCTCGCATGCAGGATTTAAATACTGTATGTCCCAGAACATTTCTTAATCTGTCTCTTCTTCAGGTAGGAAAGAAGATGGCTTTATGTTTGATAACGAGGATGAGAAAGACCAGTGGGAGGAGGACCAGAAGGTGAGTTATCTCTCATTTATGCCTCATAGAAGCTGTAACGGTTTTCTGTGTCCACTTTTTGACATCTCTTATTGTCTCACGGTTTTGCAGCAAGCTGACAGAGATTGGTACATGATGGACGAAGGCTATGATGAGTTCCACAACCCTTTCACTACCACCTCTGAAGAATATGTAAAGAAGAGGGAGCAGATCCTTCAGAAGCAGACTCAAAAAAGGATATCTGCCCATAAGCGACAGATCAATGAGGTACAACCACAGTGCTTCATGTCGGCCTTATCACAACTGCGTGTCTGCAAGCACAGATATCTACTGTATATGTGTGTGTACTATACTTGTTTGTTGGTCTGACTTTGTAACTGGCTGTGTTTCTTCTCTCAGGATAATGAGCGGTGGGAGACCAACCGTATGCTGACCAGTGGTGTGGTGCAGAGGTTAGAGGTGGATGAAGACTTTGAGGAGGACAATGCTGCTAAGGTTCATCTGCTGATTCATAACCTGGTTCCTCCCTTTCTGGATGGAAGAATAGTCTTTACTAAGCAGGTAAACAAGGTTTAAAAAGTTCATGATCAAAGGCCTCTACAGGGCTCAACAATAAGGATCGTCCGCTTGCTCGGGTCAAGTAAAATATCACGTCGGGCTAATAAATCTAGCAGCTAATTAGCCCGAATGGGCAAGGGGTAAGAAATGAATCAAACACGTTGCTTTTTCTGTAGCTGATAATGGCAGACCTAGCTGAGGAGTGGGGAGTGTCGCTTCCTTCTCATCTCTATGTAGAGGAGCACATGCGCAGTACCAAACAGGCGCCCGCGAGAAAATGGCGGACTGGGAAGACAAAGTTTATGTGCTGAAGCACAAGCAAGAATTTTAAATTATCCTGGGAGCAGGAGTTTAGTTTGGTGGCCTTAGAGAATGTGGCCGAAACGCCAACTCTGCATTGCACAGTTTGGCCACATTTCATTTACTTAAATAAAGACTGAACATGACAATTGAATGATATTTGATAACCGCTAACAAAAATGATCTGTATCGGGGCAAGTAAGAAACGATGAACCCTGCCTCTAGTCACTAGGTTTGTGGTTGGAGTTGAATAATGACTCAGATTTTGCGAGAACTAAACTTGAAGAGTTTGTATCTGAATGTTTGTGTATTTCTTCTCCTGCTGCAGCCGGAGCCTGTCATCCCTGTGAAAGATGCTACCTCTGACATGGCCATCATTGCTCGTAAAGGCAGCCAGCTTGTCCGTAAACATCGTGAGCAGAAAGAACGCAAGAAGGTCGGCTGGATTAACAACTAAGAATGTTGATGTACAGTAGATATGTTTATAGCTAAAACCAGTGAGGATCACTGGATTCATTTAAATGAATATGTCGTTGGTTTATTCATCTGAACGGAGAAATGTGGAGAAGCGCAGATATGATCTTCATACTCTGCTGTTGATAAATGTCAAAGGGGTTTGTTGCTGTGCACCTGTCCGGTTGATAATGCCATCGCTGTCTAACTTCATCGCTTTAGTAAATAATTTATTCATAATCACATTAGCTGGTCAGCTGATGACATTTTAACTGCAAACCACCATCCATGAGGTGAAACACAAGTGTGTGTGTGTGTGTGTGTGTGTGTGTGTGTGTGTGTGTGTGTGTGTGTGTGTGTGTGTGTGTGTGTGTGTGTGTGTGTGTGTGTGTGTGTGTGTGTGTGTGTGTGTGTGTGTGTGTGTGTGTGTGTGTGTGTGTGAAGTTACTGACTGGAGCTTAAATCTTCATATGATTTAATTGGAATAATTCATTGTTTTCAGGCACAGCACAAACACTGGGAATTGGCAGGCACCAAGTTGGGAGATATCATGGGCATCAAGAAGACTGAAGAGCAAGACTCCTCTGGGGGCAAACCGGTGGGAGAGGACGGCAAAGTAGACTACAGGTGACCAGACTGTCCATGCAAAGAGCTAGATGACGTTTCACTTTTTCTTTTTGATAATTCACCGGCCTAACTAGTTGAACTGTCATGTCTGACCTGCCATATTAATGTGTTGGTGATTCCTCTCTCTCTCTCTCTGTATTACAGAACAGAGCAGAAATTTGCAGACCACATGAAGGAAAAGAACGAGGCCAGCAGTGAGTTTGCTAAGAAGAAGACCCTTCTGGAACAGAGACAGTATCTGCCTATCTTTGCTGTCAGACAGCAACTCCTCAACATCATAAGGTATTTTCAGAGTGCATTGCTGTCCTCGGATACACTTTTATTCCCAATTTTCTCCTAAAAAGTGTTTTACATCAAAACTTCTTTGACTGTTTTTTAATGCGTTGACTGGCATCCGCAGGGACAACAGCATTGTGATTGTTGTTGGGGAAACGGGCAGTGGGAAGACTACGCAGCTGACCCAGTACCTGCATGAGGATGGCTACACCAGCTATGGCATGGTGGGTTGTACTCAGCCCCGAAGAGTGGCAGCCATGAGTGTGGCCAAGAGAGTCAGCGAGGAGATCGGCACTAACCTTGGAGAGGAGGTGAGACAGCTGCTCAAGCAAACAATCGCTACATTTAATGGTCTGTGTGCAGTTTTATTTGTGATTGTGGAACCCTTGTGAACATCAAATGTGAATAATCTGCTTTTGATATCCTCAGTATTTATTTAGTTTAGTTCTTTTGCGTGTGTGTGTGTGTGTGTGTGTGTGTGTGTGTGTGTGTGTGTGGTAAAATGAAACAAAAGAAAATAAATATACGTTGACATAAGAAAATGTGTATCAAAAAGAAAGAACAGAATACAATTTCCAAACAAGAAAGACCAGGTAAGAAAAAGGATCACAATAACGAGTACTTGCGCTGCTGTCCCACACTGCATCATGAGTAGTTTACATAGTACTGTTCTCTACTCCGTCAAGAGAAGTTGCTTAAGATCTTTTTTTTTTTTTTTTAAATCAGACATGAGGAGCGACTGCTTGCCCATATATACTGCCGAAACATATGAAAGGATAAATCATAGAGTAATATAGAAATCCAGAAAGTTC